>NC_133655.1:32183292-32922687 GCF_009905375.1 Apium graveolens | reverse complement strand
TGTCAAAGTGGAGTATATGATATTTACATGTTAATTGTACTATATATAGTGGCAAGTGACTCTTATAGGGTGCAAAATACTCTAATATAGTGTAAATTACTTACAAAATTGATTAGAGCCAAAATGTGGCCCAAAATTGACTCGTATAAAACTAGTACCAAGAGGAGGTAACAAGATGTCAAATTGGATGTATATAATCTTTACATGTAAAGTAGCAATATATGGTTGCAATGACTATTATAGGGTGCAAAACTCTAATATGGTGTAAAGTGACTTACAAGGTTGATTAAAGCCAAAGGTGGCCCAAATTGACTCGTATAAGTGGTACCAAGAGGTGGTAAAAGATGTCAAATAGGATGTTTATGATGTTTACATGTTTTGTACAAATATAGGTGGAAGTGACTCATATAGGGTGCAAAATCACTCTAATATGTGTAATGTTACTTACAAGGTTGATTAGAGCCAAAATGTGGACCAAAATTGACTCGTATAAAACTAGTACCAAGAGGAGGTAAAAGGATGTCAATGGATGTATATAATTTTTACAAGTAATTGTATCAATATAAGGTGGCAAGTGACTCTTATAGGGTGCAAAATCACTCTAATATGGGTAAAGTGACCTCAGGTGATTATAGCCAAAATGTGGCCCAAAATTGACTAGTGTAAATTGGTACCAAAAGGTAGTAAAAGGATGTCAAATTGGATTTTTAAGATTTTACATGTTAATTACAAATATATGGTGGAAAGTGACTCATATAGGGTGGCAAAATCACTCTAAATATGGTTAAAGTTACTTACAAAATTGATTAGAGCCAAAAATGTGGCCAAAATGTGACTCGTATAAAACTAGTACCAAGAGGAGGTAAAAAGATGTCAAATTGGATGTATATAATCTTTACATGTAATTGTAGCAATATATGGTTGCAAGCGACTCTTATAGGTGCAAAATCACTCTAATGGTGTAAAGTGACTTACAAGGTTGATTAAAGCCAAATGTGCCCAAATTGACTCGTGAAAATGGTGACAAAGTGGTAAAAGGATGTCAAATTGGATGTATTGATGTTTAGGTTAATTGTACAATATATAGTGGCAAGTGACTCCTAGGGGTAACAAAATCACTCTAATATGGTGTAATATTACTTACAAGTTGATTAGAGCCAAAATGTGGCCAAATTGACTCGTATAAAACTAGTACCAAGAGGAGGTAAAAGGATGTGAAATTGATGTATATAATGTTTTCCAGGTTAATTATACCAATATATGGTGGCAAGTGACTCTTGTAGGTGCAAATCACTCTAATATGGTGTAAGTGACTTACAAGGTTGATTATAGCCAAAATGTGGCCCCTAATTTGTTCGTATAAAGTGGTACCAAGAGGTGGTAGAAGGATGTCAAATTGGATGTATATGATGTTACATAATTTACTATTATATAGTGGCAAATGACTCTTATAGGGTGCAAAATAATCTAATAGTGTAAAGTTACTTACAAAGTTGATTAGACCAACTGTGTCCCAAATTGACTCGTATAAAACTAGTACCAAGAGGAGGTAAAAGATGTCAAATGGATTATAGATTTTACATGTTAATTGTACAATATAGGTTGCAAATGACTCTTTAGTTGCAAAATCACTCTAATATGTGTAAAGTGACTTACAAGGGTTGATTAAAGCCAAATGTGGCCCAAATTGACTCGTATAAATGGTACCAAGAGGGTAAAAGGATGCAATAGGATGTTTATGATGTTTACATGTAATTGTACAACATATATGGTGGAAAGTGACTCATGAGGGTGCAAAATCACTCTAATATGGTGTAATGTTACTTACAAGGTTTGATTAGCCAAATGTGGACCAAATTGACTCTGTATAAAACTATCCAAGAGGGGTAAAGGATGTCAAATTGGATGTATATAATTTTTACAAGTTAATTGTATCAATATAAGGTGGCAAGTGACTCTTATAGGGTGCAAATCACTCTAATTGGTTAAAGTGACTTACAAGGTTGATTATAGCCAAAATGTGGCCCAAAATTGACTAGTAAATGGTACCAAAAGGTAGTAAAAGGATGTCAAATTGGATTTTAAGATGTTTACATGTTAATTGTACAATATTGGTGAAAGTGACTCATATAGGGTGCAAAATCACTCTAATATGGTGTAATTTACTTACAAGGTTGATTGGAGCCAAAATGTGGACCAAAATTGCTCGTATAAAACTAGTACCAAGAGGAGGTAAAATGTGAAATTGGATGTATATAATGTTTTCATGTTATTATACCAATATATGGTGGCAAGTGACTCTTGTAGGGTGCAAAATCACTCTAATATGGTGTAAGTGACTTACAAGATTGATTAGCCAAAATGTGGCCCCTAATTTGTTCGTATAAAGTGGTAACCAAGAGGTGGCAAAAGGATGTCAAATTGGATGTATAGATATTTACATGTTAATTGTACTAATATATAGTGGCAAGTGACTCTTATAGGGTGCAAAATAACTCTATATAGTGTAAAGTTACTTACAAATTGATTAGAGCCAAATGTGGCCCAAAATTGACTCGAATAAAACTAGTACCAAGAGGAGGTAAAAAGATGTCAAATTGGATGTATATAATCTTTACATGTTAATTGTAGCATATATGGTTGCAAATGAACTCTTATAGGGTGCAAAATCACTCTAATATGGTGTAAAGTGACTTACAAGGTTGATTAAAGGCCAAAATGTGGCCCAAAATTGACTCGATAAAGTGGTACCAAGAGTGGTAAAAGGATGTCAAATAGGATGTTTATGATGTTTACATGTTAATTGTACAAATATATGGTGAAATGACTCATATAGGGTGCAAAATCACTCTAATATGGTGTAATGTTACTTACAAGGTTGATTAGAGCCAAAATGTGGACCAAAATTGACTCGTATAAAACTAGTACCAAGAGGGGTAAAAGGATGTCAAATTGGATGTATATAATTTTACAAGTTAATTGTATCAATATAAGGTGGCAAGTGACTCTTATAGGGTGCAAAATCACTCTAATATGGTGTAAAGTGACTTACAAGGTTGATTAGCCAAAATGTGGCCCAAAATTGACTAGTGTAAATTGGTACCAAAAGGTAGTAAAAGGATGTCAAATTGGATTTTTAAGATGTTTACATGTTAATTGTACAATTATGGTGGAAAGTGACTATAGGGTGCAAAATCACTCTAATATGGTGTAAAGTTACTTACAAATTGATTAGAGCCAAAATGTGGCCCAAAATTGACTCGTATAAAACTAGTACCAAGAGGAGGTAAAAAGATGTCAAATTGGATGTATATAATCTTTACATGTTAATTGTAGCAATATATGGTTGCAAGCGACTCTTATAGGGTAAAATCACTCTAATATGGTGTAAAGTGACTTACAAGGTTGATTAAAGCCAAAATGTGGCCCAAAATTGACTCGTGAAAATTGGTACAAGAGGTGGTAAAAGGATGTCAAATTGGATGTATATGATGTTTACAGGTTATTGTACTAATATATAGTGGCAAGTGACTCCTATAGGGTACAAAATCACTCTAATATGGTGTAATTTACTACAAGGTTGATTAGAGCCAAAGTGGACCAAAATTGACTCGTATAAAACTAGTACCAAGAGGAGGTAAAAGGATGTGAAATTGGATGTATATAATGTTTTCAGTTAATTATACCAATATGGTGGCAAGTGACTCTTGTAGGGTGCAAAATCACTCTAATATGGTGTAAAGTGACTTACAAGGTTGATTATAGCCAAAATGTGGCCCCTAATTTGTTCGTATAAAGTGGTACCAAGGTGGTAGAAGGATGTCAAATTGGATGTATATGATGTTTACATGTTAATTATACTATTTATATGGCAAAGACTCTTATAGGGTGCAAAATAACTCTAATTAGTGTAAAGTTACTTACAAAGTTGATTAGAGCCAAACTGTGGCCCAAAATTGACTCGTATAAAACTAGTACCAAGAGGAGGTAAAAGATGTCAAATGGATGTATATAATCTTTACATGTTAATTGTACAATATATGGTGCAAGTGACTCGTCTTAGGGTGCAAAAATCACTCTAATATGGTGTAAAGTGACTTACAAGGTTGATTAGCCAAAATGTGGCCCAAAATTGACTCGTATAAAGTGGTACCAAGAGGTGGTAAAAGGATGTCAAATGGATATTTATGATGTTTACATGTTAATTGTACAATATATGTGGAAATGACTCTATAGGGTGCAAAATAACTCTAATATGTAAAGTTACTTACAAAGGTTGATTAGAGCCAAAATGTGGCCCAAAATTGACTCGTATAAAACTAGTACCAAGAGGAGGTAAAGGATGTCAAATTGGATGTATATAATTTTACAAGTTAATTGTACAATATAGGTGGCAAGTGACTCTTATAGGGTGCAAAATCACTCTAATATGGTGTAAAGTGACTTACAAGGTTGATTATAGCCAAAATGTGGCCCAAAATTGACTAGTGTAAATGGTACCAAGAGGTGTAAAAGGATGTCAAATTGGATGTTTGATGTTTACATGTTAATTGTACAAATATATGGTGGAAAGTGACTCATATGGGTGCAAAATCACTCTAATATGGTGTAAATTACTTACAAGGTTGATTAGAGCCAAAATGTGGACCAAAATTGACTCGTATAAAACTAGTACCAAGAGGAGGTAAAAGGATGTCAAATTGGATGTATATAATGTTTTCAGTTATTATACCAATATATGGTGGCAAGTGACTCTTTAGGGTGCAAAATCACTCTAATATGGTGTAAAGTGACTTACAAGGTTGATTAGCCAAATGTGGCCCAAAATTGTTCGTATAAAGTGGTACCAAGAGGTGGCAAAGGATGTCAAATTGGATGTATATGATATTTAACATGTTAATTGTACTAATATATAGTGGCAAGTGACTCTTATAGGGTGCAAAATAACTCTAATATAGTGTAAAGTTACTTACAAAAATTGATTAGAGCCAAAATGTGGCCCAAAATTGACTCGAATAAAACTAGTACCAAGCGGAGGTAAAGATGTCAATTGGATGTCATATAATCTTTTCATGTTACTGTAGCAATTACTATGGTTGCAAATAACTCTTAATAGGGTGGCAAAGATCACTCTAATATGGTGTAAAGTGCTTACAAGGTTGATTAAGGCAAAATGTGGGCCCAAAATGAACTCGGTTATTAAAGTGGTACCAAGAGGTGGTAAAGGATGTCAAATAAGATGTTTATGATGTTTACATGTATTAATTGTACAAATATATGGTAGAAAGTGACTCTATTAGGGTGCCAAATCCACTCTAATATGGTGTTAATGTTAACTTGACAAGGTTGATTAGAGCCAAAATGTGGACCAAATTGACTCGTATAAACACTCGATCCCAAGAGGAGGTAAAAGGATGTCAAATTGGATGTAATAATTTTTACAAGTTAATTGTATCAATATAAGGTGGCAAGTGACTCTTATAGGGTGCAAAATCACTCTAATATGGTGGTAAAGTGACTTACAAGGTTGATTATAGCCAAAATGTGGCCCAAAATTGACTAGTGTAAATTGGTACCAAAAGGTAGTAAAAGGATGTCAAATTGGATTTTTAAGATGTTTACATGTTAATTGTACAAATATATGGTGGAAAGTGACTCATATAGGGTGCAAAATCACTCTAATATGGTGTAAAGTTACTTACAAAATTGATTAGAGCCAAAATGTGGCCCAAAATGACTCGTATAAACTAGTACCAAGAGGAGGTAAAAAGATGTCAAATTGGATGTATATAATCTTTACATGTTAATTGTAGCAATATATGGTTGCAAGCGACTCTTATAGGGTACAAAATCACTCTAATATGGTGTAAAGTGACTTACAAGGTTGATTAAAGTCCAAAATGTGGCCCAAAATTCACTCGTGAAAATTGGTGACAAGAGGTGGTAAAAGGATGTCAAATTGGATGTATATGATGTTTACAGGATAATTGTACTAATATATAGTGGCAAGTGACTCCTATAGGGATACAAAATCACTCTAATATGGTGTAATATTACGTACAAGGTTGATTAGAGCCAAAATGGGACCAAAATTGACTCGTATAAAACTAGTACCAATAGGAGGTAAAAGGATGTGAAAATTGGATGTATATAATGTTTTCAGGTTAAATTATACCAATATATGGTGGGCAAGTGACTCTTGTAGGGTGCAAAATCACTCTAATATGGTGTAAAGTGACTTACAAGGTTGATTATAGCCAAAATGTGGCCCCTAATTTGTTCGTATAAAGTGGTACCAAGAGGTGGTAGAAGGATGTCAAATTGGATGTATATGATGTTTACATGTTAATTATACTATTATATAGTGGCAAATGACTCTTATAGGGTGCAAAAATACTCTAATTAGTGTAAAGCTACTTACAAAGTTGATTAGAGCCAAACTGTGGCCCAAAATTGACTCGTATAAAACTAGTACCTAGAGGAGGTAAAAAGGATGTCAAATTGGATGTATATAATTTTACATGTTAATTGTACCAATATAAGGTGGCAAGTGATCTTATGGGTGCAAAATCACTCTAATATGGTGTAAACTGACTTACAAGGTTGATTATAGCCAAAATGTGGCCCCTAATTTTTTCGTATAAAGTGGTACAAAGAGGTGGTAGAAGGATGTCAAATTGGATGTATATGATGTTTACATATTAATTATACTATATATAGTGGCAATGACTCTTATAGGGTTCAAAATAACTCTAATTAATGTAAAGTTACTTAAAAAGTTGATTAGAGCCAAAATGTGGCCCAAAATTGACTCGTATAAAACTAGTACCAAGAGGAGGTAAAAGGATGTCAAATTGGATGTATATAATTTTTACAAGTTAATTGTACCAATATAAGGTGGCAAGTGACTCTTATAGGGTGCAAAATCACTCTAATATGGTGTAAAGTGACTTACAAGGTTGATTATAGCCAAAATGTGGCCCAAAATTGACTCGTATAAAGTGGTACCAAGAGGTGGTAAAAGGATGTCAAATTGGATGTTTAAGATGTTTACAATGTTAATTGTACAAATATATGGTGGAAAGTGACTCATATAGGGTGCAAAATCACTCTAATATGGTGTAAAGTTACTTACAAGGTTGATTAGAGCCAAAATGTGGACCAAATTGAATCGTATAAAACTAGTACCAAGAGGAGGTAAAAGGATGTCAAATTGGATGTATATAATGTTTTCATATTATTATACCAATATATGGTGGCAAGTGACTCTTATAGGGTGCAAAATCATTCTAATATGGTGTAAAGTGACTTACAAGGTTGATTATAGCCAAAATGTGGCCCAAATTGACTTCGTATAAAGTGGTACCAAGAGGTGGCAAAAGATGTCAAATTGGATGTATATGATATTTACATGTTAATTGTACTAATATATAGTGGCAAGTGACTCTTATAGGGTGCAAAATAACTCTAATATAGTGTAAAGTTACTTACAAAATTGATTAGAGCCAAAATGTGGCCCAAAATTGACTCGTATAAAACTAGTACCAAGAGGAGGTAAAAAGATGTCAAATTGGATGTATATAATCTTTACATGTTAATTGTAGCAATATATGGTTGCAAATGACTCTTATAGGGTGCAAAATCACTCTAATATGGTGTAAAGTGACTTACAAGGTTGATTAAAGCCAAAATGTGGCCCAAAATTGACTCATATAAAGTGGTACCAAGAGGTGGTAAAAGGATGTCAAATAGGATGTTTATGATGTTTACATGTTAATTGTACAAATATATGGTGGAAAGTGACTCATATAGGGTGCAAAATCACTCTAATATTGTGTAATGTTACTTACAAGGTTGATTAGAGCCAAAATGTGGACCAAAATTGACTCGTATAAAACTAGTACCAAGAGGAGGTAAAAGGATGTCAAATTGGATGTATATAATTTTTACAAGTTAATTGTATCAATATAAGGTGGCAAGTGACTCTTATAGGGTGCAAAATCACTTTAATATGGTGTAAAGTGACTTACAAGGTTGATTATAGCCAAAATGTGGCCCAAAATTGACTAGTGTAAATTGGTACCAAAAGGTAGTAAAAGGATGTCAAATTGGATTTTTAAGATATTTACATGTTAATTGTACAATATATATGGTGCAAAGTGACTCATATAGGGTGCAAAATCACTCTAATATGGTGTAAAGTTACTTACAAAATTGATTAGAGCCAAAATGTGGCCCAAAATTGACTCGTATAAAACTAGTACCAAGAGGAGGTAAAAAGATGTCAAATTGGATGTATATAATCCTTTACATGTTAATTGTAGCAATATATGGTTGCAAGCGACTCTTATAGGGTGCAAAATCACTCTAATATGGTGTAAAGTGACTTACAAGGTTGATTAAAGCCAAAATGTGGCCCAAAATTGACTCGTGAAAATTGGTAACAAGAGGTGGTAAAAGGATGTCAAATTGGATGTATATGATGTTTACAGGTTAATTGTACTAATATATAGTGGCAAGTGACTCCTATAGGGTACAAAATCACTCTAATATGGTTGTAATATTACTTACAAGGTTGATTAGAGCCAAAATGTGGACCAAAATTGACTCGTATAAAACTAGTACCAAGAGGAGGTAAAATGATGTGAAATTGGATGTATATAATGTTTTCAGGTTAATTATACCAATATATGGTGGCAAGTGACTCTTGTAGGGTGCAAAATCACTCTAATATGGTGTAAAGTGACTTACAAGGTTGATTATAGCCAAAATGTGGCCCCTAATTTGTTCGTATAAAGTGGTACCAAGAGGTGGTAGAAGGATGTCAAATTGGATGTATATGATGTTTACATGTTAATTATACTATTATATAGTGGCAAATGACTCTTATAGGGTGCAAAATAACTCTAATTAGTGTAAAGTTACTTACAAAGTTGATTAGAGCCAAACTGTGGCCCAAAATTGACTCGTATAAAACTAGTACCTAGAGGAGGTAAAAGGATGTCAAATGGGATGTATATAATTTTTACATGTTATTGTACCAATATAAGGTGGCAAGTGACTCTTATGGGGTGCAAAATCACTCTAATATGGTGTAAAGTGACTTACAAGGTTGATTATAGCCAAAATGTGGCCCCTAATTTTTTCGTATAAAGTGGTACAAAGAGGTGGTAGAAGGATGTCAAATTGGATGTATATGATGTTTACATATTAATTATACTATTATATAGTGGCAAATGACTCTTATAGGGTTCAAAATAACTCTAATTAATGTAAAGTTACTTACAAAGTTGATTAGAGCCAAAATGTGGCCCAAAATTGACTCGTATAAAACTAGTACCAAGAGGAGGTAAAAGGATGTCAAATTGGATGTATATAATTTTTACAAGTTAATTGTACCAATATAAGGTGGCAAGTGACTCTTATAGGGTGCAAAATCACTCTAATATGGTGTAAAGTGACTTACAAGGTTGATTATAGCCAAAATGTGGCCCAAAATTGACTCGTATAAAGTGGTACCAAGAGGTGGTAAAAGGATGTCAAATTGGATGTTTAAGATGTTTACATGTTAATTGTACAAATATATGGTGGAAAGTGACTCATATAGGGTGCAAAATCACTCTAATATGGTGTAAAGTTACTTACAAGGTTGATTAGAGCCAAAATGTGGACCAAAATTGACTCGTATAAAACTAGTACCAAGAGGAGGTAAAAGGATGTCAAATTGGATGTATATAATGTTTTCATATTATTATACCAATATATGGTGGCAAGTGACTCTTATAGGGTGCAAAATCATTCTAATATGGTGTAAAGTGACTTACAAGGTTGATTATAGCCAAAATGTGGCCCAAAATTGACTTATATAAAGTGGTACCAAGAGGTGGCAAAAGATGTCAAATTGGATGTATATGATATTTACATGTTAATTGTACTAATATATAGTGGCAAGTGACTCTTATAGGGTGCAAAATAACTCTAATATAGTGTAAAGTTACTTACAAAATTGATTAGAGCCAAAATGTGGCCCAAAATTGACTCGTATAAAACTAGTACCAAGAGGAGGTAAAAAGATGTCAAATTGGATGTATATAATCTTTACATGTTAATTGTAGCAATATATGGTTGCAAGTGACTATTATAGGGTGCAAAATCACTCTAATATGGTGTAAAGTGACTTACAAGGTTGATTATAACCAAAATGTGGCCCAAAATTGACTCGTATAAAGTGGTACCAAGAGGTGGTAAAAGGATGTCAAATTGGATGTTTATGATGTTTACATGTTAATTGTACAAATATATGGTGGAAGGTGACTCATATAGGGTGCAAAATCACTCTAATATGGTGTAAAGTTACTTATAAGGTTGATTAGAGCCAAAATGTGGACCAAAATTAACTCGTATAAAACTAGTACCAAGAGGAGGTAAAAGGATGTCAAATTGGATGTATATAATTTTTACAAGTTAATTGTATCAATATAAGGTGGCAAGTGACTCTTATAGGGTGCAAAATCACTCTAATATGGTGTAAAGTGACTTACAAGGTTGATTATAGCCAAAATGTGGCCCAAAATTGACTAGTGTAAATTGGTACCAAAAGGTAGTAAAAGGATGTCAAATTGGATTTTTAAGATGTTTACATGTTAATTGTACAAATATATGGTGCGAAGTGACTCATATAGGGTGCAAAATCACTCTAATATGGTGTAAAGTTACTTACAAAATTGATTAGAGCCAAAATGTGGCCCAAAATTGACTCGTATAAAACTATTACCAAGAGGAGGTAAAAAGATGTCAAATTGGATGTATATAATCTTTACATGTTAATTGTAGCAATATATGGTTGCAAGCGACTCTTATAGGGTGCAAAATCACTCTAATATGGTGTAAAGTGACTTACAAGGTTGATTAAAGCCAAAATGTGGCCCAAAATTGACTCGTGAAAATTGGTAACAAGAGGTGGTAAAAGGATGTCAAATTGGATGTATATGATGTTTACAGGTTAATTGTACTAATATATAGTGGCAAGTGACTCCTATAGGGTACAAAATCACTCTAATATGGTGTAATATTACTTACAAGGTTGATTAGAGCCAAAATGTGGACCAAAATTGACTCGTATAAAACTAGTACCAAGAGGAGGTAAAAGGATGTGAAATTGGATGTATATAATGTTTTCAAGTTAATTATACCAATATATGGTGGCAAGTGACTCTTGTAGGGTGCAAAATCACTCTAATATGGTGTAAAGTGACTTACAAGGTTGATTATAGCCAAAATGTGGCCCCTAATTTGTTCGTATAAAGTGGTACCAAGAGGTGGTAGAAGGATGTCAAATTGGATGTATATGATGTTTACATGTTAATTATACTATTATATAGTGGCAAATGACTCTTATAGGGTGCAAAATAACTCTAATTAGTGTAAAGTTACTTACAAAGTTGATTAGAGCCAAATTGTGGCCCAAAATTGACTCGTATAAAACTAGTACCAAGAGGAGGTAAAAGGATGTCAAATTGGATGTATATAATGTTTTCATATTATTATACCAATATATGGTGGCAAGTGACTCTTATAGGGTGCAAAATCATTCTAATATGGTGTAAAGTGACTTACAAGGTTGATTATAGCCAAAATGTGGCCCAAAATTGACTTATATAAAGTGGTACCAAGAGGTGGCAAAAGATGTCAAATTGGATGTATATGATATTTACATGTTAATTGTACTAATATATAGTGGCAAGTGACTCTTATAGGGTGCAAAATAACTCTAATATAATGTAAAGTTACTTACAAAATTGATTAGAGCCAAAATGTGGCCCAAAATTGACTCGTATAAAACTAGTACCAAGAGGAGGTAAAAAGATGTCAAATTGGATGTATATAATCTTTACATGTTAATTGTAGCAATATATGGTTGCAAGTGACTATTATAGGGTGCAAAATCACTCTAATATGGTGTAAAGTGACTTACAAGGTTGATTATAACCAAAATGTGGCCCAAAATTGACTCGTATAAAGTGGTACCAAGAGGTGGTAAAAGGATGTCAAATTGGATGTTTATGATGTTTACATGTTAATTGTAAAAATATATGGTGGAAGGTGACTCATATAGGGTGCAAAATCACTCTAATATGGTGTAAAGTTACTTACAAGGTTGATTAGAGCCAAAATGTGGACCAAAATTAACTCGTATAAAACTAGTACCAAGAGGAGGTAAAAGGATGTCAAATTGGATGTATATAATTTTTACAAGTTAATTGTATCAATATAAGGTGGCAAGTGACTCTTATAGGGTGCAAAATCACTCTAATATGGTGTAAAGTGACTTACAAGGTTGATTATAGCCAAAATGTGGCCCAAAATTGACTAGTGTAAATTGGTACCAAAAGGTAGTAAAAGGATGTCAAATTGGATTTTTAAGATGTTTACATGTTAATTGTACAAATATATGGTGCAAAGTGACTCATATAGGGTGCAAAATCACTCTAATATGGTGTAAAGTTACTTACAAAATTGATTAGAGCCAAAATGTGGCCCAAAATTGACTCGTATAAAACTAGTACCAAGAGGAGGTAAAAAGATGTCAAATTGGATGTATATAATCTTTACATGTTAATTGTAGCAATATATGGTTGCAAGCGACTCTTATAGGGTGCAAAATCACTCTAATATGGTGTAAAGTGACTTACAAGGTTGATTAAAGCCAAAATGTGGCCCAAAATTGACTCGTGAAAATTGGTAACAAGAGGTGGTAAAAGGATGTCAAATTGGATGTATATGATGTTTACAGGTTAATTGTACTAATATATAGTGGCAAGTGACTCCTATAGGGTACAAAATCACTCTAATATGGTGTAATATTACTTACAAGGTTGATTAGAGCCAAAATGTGGACCAAAATTGACTCGTATAAAACTAGTACCAAGAGGAGGTAAAAGGATGTGAAATTGGATGTATATAATGTTTTCAGGTTAATTATACCAATATATGGTGGCAAGTGACTCTTGTAGGGTGCAAAATCACTCTAATATGGTGTAAAGTGACTTACAAGGTTGATTATAGCCAAAATGTGGCCCCTAATTTGTTCGTATAAAGTGGTACCAAGAGGTGGTAGAAGGATGTCAAATTGGATGTATATGATGTTTACATGTTAATTATACTATTATATAGTGGCAAATGACTCTTATAGGGTGCAAAATAACTCTAATTAGTGTAAAGTTACTTACAAAGTTGATTAGAGCCAAATTGTGGCCCAAAATTGACTCGTATAAAACTAGTACCTAGAGGAGGTAAAAGGATGTCAAATGGGATGTATATAATTTTACATGTTAATTGTACTAATATAAGGTGGCAAGTGACTCTTATGGGGTGCAAAATCACTCTAATATGGTGTAAAGTGACTTACAAGGTTGATTATAGCCAAAATGTGGCCCCTAATTTTTTCGTATAAAGTGGTACAAAGAGGTGGTAGAAGGATGTCAAATTGGATGTATATGATGTTTACATATTAATTATACTATTATATAGTGGCAAATGACTCTTATAGGGTTCAAAATAACTCTAATTAATGTAAAGTTACTTACAAAGTTGATTAGTGCCAAAATGTGGCCCAAAATTGACTCGTATAAAACTAGTACCAAGAGGAGGTAAAAGGATGTCAAATTGGATGTATATAATTTTTACAAGTTAATTGTACCAATATAAGGTGGCAAGTGACTCTTATAGGGTGCAAAATCACTCTAATATGGTGTAAAGTGACTTACAAGGTTGATTATAGCAAAAATGTGGCCCAAAATTGACTCGTATAAAGTGGTACCAAGAGGTGGTAAAAGGATGTCAAATTGGATGTTTAAGATGTTTACATGTTAATTGTACAAATATATGGTGGAAAGTGACTCATATAGGGTGCAAAATCACTCTAATATGGTGTAAAGTTACTTACAAGGTTGATTAGAGCCAAAATGTGGACCAAAATTGACTCGTATAAAACTAGTACCAAGAGGAGGTAAAAGGATGTCAAATTGGATGTATATAATGTTTTCATATTATTATACCAATATATGGTGGCAAGTGACTCTTATAGGGTGCAAAATCATTCTAATATGGTGTAAAGTGACTTACAAGGTTGATTATAGCCAAAATGTGGCCCAAAATTGACTTATATAAAGTGGTACCAAGAGGTGGCAAAAGATGTCAAATTGGATGTATATGATATTTACATGTTAATTGTACTAATATATAGTGGCAAGTGACTCTTATAGGGTGCAAAATAACTCTAATATAGTGTAAAGTTACTTACAAAATTGATTAGAGCCAAAATGTGGCCCAAAATTGACTCGTATAAAACTAGTACCAAGAGGAGGTAAAAAGATGTCAAATTGGATGTATATAATCTTTACATGTTAATTGTAGCAATATATGGTTGCAAGTGACTATTATAGGGTGCAAAATCACTCTAATATGGTGTAAAGTGACTTACAAGGTTGATTATAACCAAAATGTGGCCCAAAATTGACTCGTATAAAGTGGTACCAAGAGGTGGTAAAAGGATGTCAAATTGGATGTTTATGATGTTTACATGTTAATTGTACAAATATATGGTGGAAGGTGACTCATATAGGGTGCAAAATCACTCTAATATGGTGTAAAGTTACTTACAAGGTTGATTAGAGCCAAAATGTGGACCAAAATTAACTCGTATAAAACTAGTACCAAGAGGAGGTAAAAGGATGTCAAATTGGATGTATATAATTTTTACAAGTTAATTGTATCAATATAAGGTGGCAAGTGACTCTTATAGGGTGCAAAATCACTCTAATATGGTGTAAAGTGACTTACAAGGTTGATTATAGCCAAAATGTGGCCCAAAATTGACTAGTGTAAACTGGTACCAAAAGGTAGTAAAAGGATGTCAAATTGGATTTTTAAGATGTTTACATGTTAATTGTACAAATATATGGTGCAAAGTGACTCATATAGGGTGCAAAATCACTCTAATATGGTGTAAAGTTACTTACAAAATTGATTAGAGCCAAAATGTGGCCCAAAATTGACTCGTATAAAACTAGTACCAAGAGGAGGTAAAAAGATGTCAAATTTGATGTATATAATCTTTACATGTTAATTGTAGCAATATATGGTTGCAAGCGACTCTTATAGGGTGCAAAATCACTCTAATATGGTGTAAAGTGACTTACAAGGTTGATTAAAGCCAAAATGTGGCCCAAAATTGACTCGTGAAAATTGGTAACAAGAGTTGGTAAAAGGATGTCAAATTGGCTGTATATGATGTTTACAGGTTAATTGTACTAATATATAGTGGCAAGTGACTCCTATAGGGTACAAAATCACTCTAATATGGTGTAATATTACTTACAAGGTTGATTAGAGCCAAAATGTGGACCAAAATTGACTCGTATAAAACTAGTACCAAGAGGAGGTAAAAGGATGTGAAATTGGATGTATATAATGTTTTCAGGTTAATTATACCAATATATGGTGGCAAGTGACTCTTGTAGGGTGCAAAATCACTCTAATATGGTGTAAAGTGACTTACAAGGTTGATTATAGCCAAAATGTGGCCCCTAATTTGTTCGTATAAAGTGGTACCAAGAGGTGGTAGAAGGATGTCAAATTGGATGTATATGATGTTTACATGTTAATTATACTATTATATAGTGGAAAATGACTCTTATAGGGTGCAAAATAACTCTAATTAGTGTAAAGTTACTTACAAAGTTGATTAGAGCCAAACTGTGGCCCAAAATTGACTGGTATAAAACTAGTACCTAGAGGAGGTAAAACGATGTCAAATGGGATGTATATAATTTTTACATGTTAATTGTACCAATATAAGGTGGCAAGTGACTCTTATGGGGTGCAAAATCACTCTAATATGGTGTAAAGTGACTTACAAGGTTGATTATAGCCAAAATGTGGCCCCTAATTGTTTCGTATAAAGTGGTACAAAGAGGTGGTAGAAGGATGTCAAATTGGATGTATATGATGTTTACATATTAATTATACTATTATATAGTGGCAAATGACTCTTATAGGGTTCAAAATAACTCTAATTAATGTAAAGTTACTTACAAAGTTGATTAGAGCCAAAATGTGGCCCAAAATTGACTCGTATAAAACTAGTACCAAGAGGAGGTAAAAGGATGTCAAATTGGATGTATATAATTTTTACAAGTTAATTGTACCAATATAAGGTGGCAAGTGACTCTTATAGGGTGCAAAATCACTCTAATATGGTTTAAAGTGACTTACAAGGTTGATTATAGCCAAAATGTGGCCCAAAATTGACTCATATAAAGTGGTACCAAGAGGTGGTAAAAGGATGTCAAATTGGATGTTTAAGATGTTTACATGTTAATTGTACAAATATATGGTGGAAAGTGACTCATATAGGGTGCAAAATCACTCTAATATGGTGTAAAGTTACTTACAAGGTTGATTAGAGCCAAAATGTGGACCAAAATTGACTCGTATAAAACTAGTACCAAGAGGAGGTAAAAGGATGTTAAATTGGATGTATATAATGTTTTCATATTATTATACCAATTTATGGTGGCAAGTGACTCTTATAGGGTGCAAAATCATTCTAATATGGTGTAAAGTGACTTACAAGGTTGATTATAGCCAAAATGTGGCCCAAAATTGACTTGTATAAAGTGGTACCAAGAGGTGGCAAAAGATGTCAAATTGGATGTATATGATATTTACATGTTAATTGTACTAATATATAGTGGCAAGTGACTCTTATAGGGTGCAAAATAACTCTAATATAGTGTAAAGTTACTTACAAAATTGATTAGAGCCAAAATGTGGCCCAAAATTGACTCGTATAAAACTACTACCAAGAGGAGGTAAAAAGATGTCAAATTGGATGTATATAATCTTTACATGTTAATTGTAGCAATATATGGTTGCAAGTGACTATTATAGGGTGCAAAATCACTCTAATATGGTGTAAAGTGACTTACAAGGTTGATTATAACCAAAATGTGGCCCAAAATTGACTCGTATAAAGTGGTACCAAGAGGTGGTAAAAGGATGTCAAATTGGATGTTTATGATGTTTACATGTTAATTGTACAAATATATGGTGGAAGGTGACTCATATAGGGTGCAAAATTACTCTAATATGGTGTAAAGTTACTTACAAGGTTGATTAGAGCCAAAATGTGGACCAAAATTGACCCGTATAAAACTAGTACCAAGAGGAGGTAAAAGGATGTCAAATTGGATGTATATAATTTTTACAAGTTAATTGTATCAATATAAGGTGGCAAGTGACTCTTATAGGGTGCAAAATCACTCTAATATGGTGTAAAGTGACTTACAAGGTTGATTATAGCCAAAATGTGGCCCAAAATTGACTAGTGTAAACTGGTACCAAAAGGTAGTAAAAGGATGTCAAATTGGATTTTTAAGATGTTTACATGTTAATTGTACAAATATATGGTGCAAAGTGACTCATATAGGGTGCAAAATCACTCTAATATGGTGTAAAGTTACTTACAAAATTGATTAGAGCCAAAATGTGGCCCAAAATTGACTCGTATAAAACTAGTACCAAGAGGAGGTAAAAAGATGTCAAATTTGATGTATATAATCTTTACATGTTAATTGTAGCAATATATGGTTGCAAGCGACTCTTATAGGGTGCAAAATCACTCTAATATGGTGTAAAGTGACTTACAAGGTTGATTAAAGCCAAAATGTGGCCCAAAATTGACTCGTGAAAATTGGTAACAAGAGTTGGTAAAAGGATGTCAAATTGGCTGTATATGATGTTTACAGGTTAATTGTACTAATATATAGTGGCAAGTGACTCCTATAGGGTACAAAATCACTCTAATATGGTGTAATATTACTTACAAGGTTGATTAGAGCCAAAATGTGGACCAAAATTGACTCGTATAAAACTAGTACCAAGAGGAGGTAAAAGGATGTGAAATTGGATGTATATAATGTTTTCAGGTTAATTATACCAATATATGGTGGCAAGTGACTCTTGTAGGGTGCAAAATCACTCTAATATGGTGTAAAGTGACTTACAAGGTTGATTATAGCCAAAATGTGGCCCCTAATTTGTTCGTATAAAGTGGTACCAAGAGGTGGTAGAAGGATGTCAAATTGGATGTATATGATGTTTACATGTTAATTATACTATTATATAGTGGAAAATGACTCTTATAGGGTGCAAAATAACTCTAATTAGTGTAAAGTTACTTACAAAGTTGATTAGAGCCAAACTGTGGCCCAAAATTGACTGGTATAAAACTAGTACCTAGAGGAGGTAAAAGGATGTCAAATGGGATGTATATAATTTTTACATGTTAATTGTACCAATATAAGGTGGCAAGTGACTCTTATGGGGTGCAAAATCACTCTAATATGGTGTAAAGTGACTTACAAGGTTGATTATAGCCAAAATGTGGCCCCTAATTTTTTCGTATAAAGTGGTACAAAGAGGTGGTAGAAGGATGTCAAATTGGATGTATATGATGTTTACATATTAATTATACTATTATATAGTGGCAAATGACTCTTATAGGGTTCAAAATAACTCTAATTAATGTAAAGTTACTTACAAAGTTGATTAGAGCCAAAATGTGGCCCAAAATTGACTCGTATAAAACTAGTACCAAGAGGAGGTAAAAGGATGTCAAATTGGATGTATATAATTTTTACAAGTTAATTGTATCAATATAAGGTGGCAAGTGACTCTTATAGGGTGCAAAATCACTCTAATATGGTGTAAAGTGACTTACAAGGTTGATTATAGCCAAAATGTGGCCCAAAATTGACTAGTGTAAACTGGTACCAAAAGGTAGTAAAAGGATGTCAAATTGGATTTTTAAGATGTTTACATGTTAATTGTACAAATATATGGTGCAAAGTGACTCATATAGGGTGCAAAATCACTCTAATATGGTGTAAAGTTACTTACAAAATTGATTAGAGCCAAAATGTGGCCCAAAATTGACTCGTATAAAACTAGTACCAAGAGGAGGTAAAAAGATGTCAAATTTGATGTATATAATCTTTACATGTTAATTGTAGCAATATATGGTTGCAAGCGACTCTTATAGGGTGCAAAATCACTCTAATATGGTGTAAAGTGACTTACAAGGTTGATTAAAGCCAAAATGTGGCCCAAAATTGACTCGTGAAAATTGGTAACAAGAGTTGGTAAAAGGATGTCAAATTGGCTGTATATGATGTTTACAGGTTAATTGTACTAATATATAGTGGCAAGTGACTCCTATAGGGTACAAAATCACTCTAATATGGTGTAATATTACTTACAAGGTTGATTAGAGCCAAAATGTGGACCAAAATTGACTCGTATAAAACTAGTACCAAGAGGAGGTAAAAGGATGTGAAATTGGATGTATATAATGTTTTCAGGTTAATTATACCAATATATGGTGGCAAGTGACTCTTGTAGGGTGCGAAATCACTCTAATATGGTGTAAAGTGACTTACAAGGTTGATTATAGCCAAAATGTGGCCCCTAATTTGTTCGTATAAAGTGGTACCAAGAGGTGGTAGAAGGATATCAAATTGGATGTATATGATGTTTACATGTTAATTATACTATTATATAGTGGCAAATGACTCTTATAGGGTGCAAAATAACTCTAATTAGTGTAAAGTTACTTACAAAGTTGATTAGAGCCAAACTGTGGCCCAAAATTGACTCGTATAAAACTAGTACCTAGAGGAGGTAAAAGGATGTCAAATGGGATGTATATAATTTTTACATGTTAATTGTACCAATATAAGGTGGCAAGTGACTCTTATGGGGTGCAAAATCACTCTAATATGGTGTAAAGTGACTTACAAGGTTGATTATAGCCAAAATGTGGCCCCTAATTTTTTCGTATAAAGTGGTACAAAGAGGTGGTAGAAGGATGTCAAATTGGATGTATATGATGTTTACATATTAATTATACTATTATATAGTGGCAAATGACTCTTATAGGGTTCAAAATAACTCTAATTAATGTAAAGTTACTTACAAAGTTGATTAGAGCCAAAATGTGGCCCAAAATTGACTCGTATAAAACTAGTACCAAGTGGAGGTAAAAGGATGTCAAATTGGATGTATATAATTTTTACAAGTTAATTGTACCAATATAAGGTGGCAAGTGACTCTTATAGGGTGCAAAATCACTCTAATATGGTGTAAAGTGACTTACAAGGTTGATTATAGCCAAAATGTGGCCCAAAATTGACTCGTATAAAGTGGTACCAAGAGGTGGTAAAAGGATGTCAAATTGGATGTTTAAGATGTTTACATGTTAATTGTACAAATATATGGTGGAAAGTGACTCATATAAGGTGCAAAATCACTCTAATATGGTGTAAAGTTACTTACAAGGTTGATTAGAGCCAAAATGCGGACCAAAATTGACTCGTATAAAACTAGTACAAAGAGGAGGTAAAAGGATGTTAAATTGGATGTATATAATGTTTTCATATTATTATACCAATATATGGTGGCAAGTGACTCTTATAGGGTGCAAAATCATTCTAATATGGTGTAAAGTGACTTACAAGGTTGATTATAGCCAAAATGTGGCCCAAAATTGACTTGTATAAAGTGGTACCAAGAGGTGGCAAAAGATGTCAAATTGGATGTATATGATATTTACATGTTAATTGTACTAATATATAGTGGCAAGTGACTCTTATAGGGTGCAAAATAACTCTAATATAGTGTAAAGTTACTTACAAAATTGATTAGAGCCAAAATGTGGCCGAAAATTGACTCGTATAAAACTAGTACCAAGAGGAGGTAAAAAGATGTCAAATTGGATGTATATAATCTTTACATGTTAATTGTAGCAATATATGCTTGCAAGTGACTATTATAGGGTGCAAAATCACTCTAATATGGTGTAAAGTGACTTACAAGGTTGATTATAACCAAAATGTGGCCCAAAATTGACTCGTATAAAGTGGTACCAAGAGGTGGTAAAAGGATGTCAAATTGGATGTTTATGATGTTTACATGTTAATTGTACAAATATATGGTGGAAGGTGACTCATATAGGGTGCAAAATCACTCTAATATGGTGTTAAGTTACTTACAAGGTTGATTAGAGCCAAAATGTGGACCAAAATTGACTCGTATAAAACTAGCACCAAGAGGAGGTAAAAGGATGTCAAATTGGATGTATATAATTTTTACAAGTTAATTGTATCAATATAAGGTGGCAAGTGACTCTTATAGGGTGCAAAATCACTCTAATATGGTGTAAAGTGACTTACAAGGTTGATTATAGCCAAAATGTGGCCCAAAATTGACTAGTGTAAATTGGTACCAAAAGGTAGTAAAAGGATGTCAAATTGGATTTTTAAGATGTTTACATGTTAATTGTACAAATATATGGTGCAAAGTGACTCATATAGGGTGCAAAATTTCTCTAATATGGTGTAAAGTTACTTACAAAATTGATTAGAGCCAAAATGTGGCCCAAAATTGACTCGTATAAAACTAGTACCAAGAGGAGGTAAAAAGATGTCAAATTTGATGTATATAATCTTTACATGTTAATTGTAGAAATATATGGTTGCAAGCGACTCTTATAGGGTGCAAAATCACTCTAATATGGTGTAAAGTGACTTACAAGGTTGATTAAAGCCAAAATATGGCCCAAAATTGACTCGTGAAAATTGGTAACAGGAGTTGGTAAAAGGATGTCAAATTGGCTGTATATGATGTTTACAGGTTAATAGTACTAATATATAGTGGAAAGTGACTCCTATAGGGTACAAAATCACTCTAATATGGTGTAATATTACTTACAAGGTTGATTAGAGCCAAAATGTGGACCAAAATTGACTCGTATAAAACTAGTACCAAGAGGAGGTAAAAGGATGTGAAATTGGATGTATATAATGTTTTCAGGTTAATTATACCAATATATGGTGGCAAGTGACTCTTGTAGGGTGCAAAATCACTCTAATATGGTGTAAAGTGACTTACAAGGTTGATTATAGCCAAAATGTGGCCCCTAATTTGTTCGTATAAAGTGGTACCAAGAGGTGGTAGAAGGATGTCAAATTGAATGTATATGATGTTTACATGTTAATTATACTATTATATAGTGGCAAATGACTCTTATAGGGTGCAAAATAACTCTAATTAGTGTAAAGTTACTTACAAAGTTGATTAGAGCCAAACTGTGGCCCAAAATTGACTCGTATAAAACTAGTACCTAGAGGAGGTAAAAGGATGTCAAATGGGATGTATATAATTTTTACATGTTAATTGTACCAATATAAGGTGGCAAGTGACTCTTATGGGGTGCAAAATCACTCTAATATGGTGTAAAGTGACTTACAAGGTTGATTATAGCCAAAATGTGGCCCCTAATTTTTTCGTATAAAGTGGTACAAAGAGGTGGTAGAAGGATGTCAAATTGGATGTATATGATGTTTACATATTAATTATACTATTATATATTGGCAAATGACTCTTATAGGGTTCAAAATAACTCTAATTAATGTAAAGTTACTTACAAAGTTGATTAGAGCCAAAATGTGGCCCAAAATTGACTCGTATAAAACTAGTACCAAGAGGAGGTAAAAGGATGTCAAATTGGATGTATATAATTTTTACAAGTTAATTGTACCAATATAAGGTGGCAAGTGACTCTTATAGGGTGCAAAATCACTCTAATATGGTGTAAAGTGACTTATAAGGTTGATTATAGCCAAAATGTGGCCCAAAATTGACTCGTATAAAATGGTACCAAGAGGTGGTAAAAGGATGTCAAATTGAATGTTTAAGATGTTTACATGTTAATTGTACAAATATATGGTGGAAAGTGACTCATATAGAGTGCAAAATCACTCTAATATGGTGTAAAGTTATTTACAAGGTTGATTAGAGCCAAAATGTGGACCAAAATTGACTCGTATAAAACTAGTACCAAGAGGAGGTAAAAGGATGTCAAATTGTATGTATATAATGTTTTCATATTATTATACCAATATATGGTGGCAAGTGACTCTTATAGGGTGCAAAATCATTCTAATATGGTGTAAAGTGACTTACAAGGTTGATTATAGCCAAAATGTGGCCCAAAATTGACTTGTATAAAGTGGTACCAAGAGGTGGCAGAAGATGTCAAATTGGATGTATATGATATTTACATGTTAATTGTACTAATATATAGTGGCAAGTGACTCTTATAGGGTGCAAAATAACTCTAATATAGTGTAAAGTTACTTAAAAAATTGATTAGAGCCAAAATGTGGCCCAAAATTGGCTCGTATAAAACTAGTACCAAGAGGAGGTAAAAAGATGTCAAATTGGATGTATATAATCTTTACATGTTAATTGTAGCAATATATGGTTGCAAGTGACTATTATAGGGTGCAAAATCACTCTAATATGGTGTAAAGTGACTTACAAGGTTGATTATAACCAAAATGTGGCCCAAAATTGACTCGTATAAAGTGGTACCAAGAGGTGGTAAAAGGATGTCAAATTGGATGTTTATGATGTTTACATGTTAATTGTACAAATATATGGTGGAAGGTGACTCATATAGGGTGCAAAATCACTCTAATATGGTATAAAGTTACTTACAAGGTTGATTAGAGCCAAAATGTGGACCAAAATTGACTCGTATAAAAATAGTACCAAGAGGAGGTAAAAGGATGTCAAATTGGATGTATATAATGTTTTCATGTTAATTATACCAATATATGGTGGCAAGTGACTCTTATAGGGTGCAAAATCATTCTAATATGGTGTAAAGTGACTTACAAGGTTGATTATAGCGAAAATGTGGCCCAAAATTGACTCGTATAGAGTGGTACCAAGAGGTGGCAAAAGGATGTCAAATTGGATGTATATGATATTTACATGTTAATTGTACTAATATATAGTGGCAAGTGACTCTTATAGGGTGCAAAATAACTCTAATATAGTGTAAAGTTACTTACAAAATTGATTAGAGCCAAAATGTGGCCCAAAATTGACTAGAATAAAACTAGTACCAAAAGGAGGTAAAAAGATGTCAAATTGGATGTATATAATCTTTACATGTTAATTGTAGCAATATATGGTTGCAAGTGACTCTTATAGGGTGCAAAATCACTCTAATATGGTGTAAAGTGACTTACAAGGTTGATTAAAGCCAAAATGTGGCCCAAAATTGACTCGTATAAAGTGGTACCAAGAGGTGGTAAAAGGATGTCAAATAGGATGTTTATGATGTTTACATGTTAATTGTACAAATATATGGTGGAAAGTGACTCATATAGGGTGCAAAATCACTCTAATATGGTGTAATGTTACTTACAAGGTTGATTAGAGCCAAAATGTGGACCAAAATTGACTCGTATAAAACTAGTACCAAGAGGAGGTAAAAGGATGTCAAATTTAATGTATATAATTTTTACAAGTTAATTGTACCAATATAACGTGGCAAGTGACTCTTATAGGGTGAAAAATCACTCTAATATGGTGTAAAGTGACTTACAAGGTTGATTATAGCCAAAATGTGGCCCAAAATTGACTAGTGTAAATTGGTACCAAAAGGGGGTAAAAGGATGTCAAATTGGATGTTTAAAATGTTTGCATGTTAATTGTACAAATATATGGTGGAAAGTGACTCATATAGGGTGCAAAATCACTCTAATATGGTGTAAAGTTACTTACAAGGTTGATTAGAGCCAAAATGTGGACCAAAATTGACTCGTATAAAACTAGTACCAAGAGGAGGTAAAAGGATGTCAAATTGGATGTATATAATGTTTTCATGTTAATTATACCAATATATAGTAACAAGTGACTCTTATAGGGTGCAAAATCATTCTAATATGGTGTAAAGTGACTTACATGGTTGATTATAGCCAAGATGTGGCCCAAAATTGACTCGTATAGAGTGGTACCAAGAGGTGGCAGAAGGATGTCAAATTGGATGTATATGATATTTACATGTTAATTGTACTAATATATAGCGGCAAGTGACTCTTATAGGGTGCAAACTAACTCTAATATAGTGTAAAGTTACTTAAAAAATTGATTAGAGCCAAAATGTGGCCCAAAATTGAGTCGTATAAAACTAGTACCAAGAAGAGGTAAAAAAATGTCAAATTGGATGTATATAATCTTTACATGTTAATTATAGCAATATATGGTTGCAAGTGACTCTTATAGGGTGCAAAATCAATCTAATATGGTGTAAAGTGACTTACAAGGTCGATTAAAGCCAAAATGTGGCCCAAAATTGACTCGTGAAAATTGGTAACAAGAGGTGGTAAAAGGATGTCAAATTGGATGTATATGATGTTTACATGTTAATTGTACTAATATATAGTGGCAAGTGACTCTTATAGGGTGCAAAATCACTCTAATATGGTGTAATATTACTTACAAGGTTGATTAGAGCCAAAATGTGGACCAAAATTGACTCGTATAAAACTAGTACCAAGAGGAGGTAAAAGGATGTTAAATTGGATGTATATAATGTTTTCATGTTAATTATACCAATATATGGTGGCAAGTGACTCTTTTAGGGTGCAAAATCACTCTAATATGGTGTAAAGTGACTTACAAGGTTGATTATAGCCAAAATGTGGCCCAAAATTGACTCGTATAAAGTGGTACCAAGAGGTGGTAAAAGGATTTCAAATTGGATGTATATGATGTTTACATGTTAATTGTACAAATATATGGTGGAAAGTGATTCATATAGGGTGCAAAATCACTCTAATATGGTGTAAAGTTACTTACAAGGTTGATTAGAGCCAAAATATGGACCAAAATTGACTCGTATAAAACTAGTACCAAGAGGAGGTAAAAGGATGTCAAATTGGATGTATATAATGTTTTCATGTTAATTATACCAATATATGGTGGCAAGTGACTCTTATAGGGTGCAAAATCATTCTAATATGGTGTAAAGTGACTTACAAGGTAGATTATAGCGAAAATGTGGCCCAAAATTGACTCGTATAGAGTGGTACCAAGAGGTGGCAAAAGGATGTCAAATTGGATGTATATGATATTTACATGTTAATTGTACTAATATATAGTGGCAAGTGACTCTTATAGGGTGCAAAATAACTCTAATATAGTGTAAAGTTACATACAAAATTGATTAGAGCCAAAATGTGGCCCAAAATTGACTCGTATAGAACTAGTACCAAGAGGAGGTAAAAAGATGTCAAATTGGATGTATATAATATTTACATGTTAATTGTAGCAATATCTGATTGCAAGTGACTCTTATAGGGTGCAAAATCACTCTAATATGGTGTAAAGTGACTAACAAGGTTGATTAAAGCCAAAATGTGGCCCAAAATTGACTCGTATAAAGTGGTACCAAGAGGTGGTAAAAGGATGTCAAATAGGATGTTTATGATGTTTACATGTTAATTGTACAAATATATGGTAGAATGTGACTCATATAGGGTGCAAAATCACTCTAATATGGTATAATGTTACTTACAAAGTTGATTAGAGCCAAAATGTGGACCAAAATTGACTCATATAAAACTAGTACCAAGAGGAGGTAAAAGGATGTCAAATTGGATGTATATAATTTTTACAAGTTAATTGTACCAATATAAGGTGGAAAGTGACTCTTATAGGGTGCAAATTCACTCTAATATGGTGTAAAGTGACTTACAAGGTTGATTATAGCCAAAATGTGGCCCAAAATTGACTAGTGTAAATTGGTACCAAAAGGTGGTAAAAGGATGTCAAATTGGATGTTTAACATGTTTACATGTTAATTATACAAATATATGGTGGAAAGTGACTCATATAGGGTGCAAAATCACTCTAATATGGTGTAAAGTTACTTACATGGTTGATTAGAGCCAAAATGTGGACAAAATTGACTCTTATAAAACTAGTACCAAGAGGAGGTAAAAGGATGTCAAATTGGATGTATATAATGTTTTCATATTATTATACCAATATATGGTGGCAAGTGACTCTTATAGGGTGCAAAATCATTCTAATATGGTGTAAAGTGACTTACAAGGTTGATTATAGCCAAAATGTGGCCTAAAATTGACTTGTATAAAGTGGTACCAAGAGGTGGCAGAAGATGTCAAATTGGATGTATATGATATTTACATGTTAATTGTACTAATATATAGTGGCAAGTGTGTAATAACCCCAATTTTTGGGAAATTTTTGAAACCCTTATGAATAGTGTTTTTGCTGAATGAGAAAACTTTCCATGCAACACTACGTAGGGGTTCTGTTATTGATCTTCTGGGATATTATTAGTACTCTATGTGGTATATAAGTGTATGTAAAGATCGTCAGAATCCAATTTCCGAACACTTTGATTTTTCCCGGAAATCCACTAGATACGGAAAGAATTGAGAAAAAGGTAACAGAATAAAAAGGATTTAAATTAAAGGATTATAAGAGTGGATCATAAAAAGGAATATAATATATTGAGAAAGGTTAAGGGAACCTAAGTAATAAGATCCCGGGTATGATCCCTCAAACGATAAACGAGAATGAAAGATAAGCGAACCGTAAAACAAATAAGTGACCAAGAGACAAGCTTGTACAAGAAGCCAGGGATTGTGACATCATCAAACCACAAGGTGTGGACAAGTGGGAGCATTATGACATGTGCAAGGTGACACAAGCATGACAAGGGAAGGAAGAAGGTGTGGTTGAATGAGAACCACACAAATTCAAGGGCAAGAAGGTAATTGACTAAAGCAAATACAAAAACCTAGCAACCAAGCAAAACAAATCACAAAACACCAAATCCTCCATTTCTTCATGAAGCTCTCGGCTTCTTTCTTAAGAAATGGGAAGTCCAAGCTCCTCCACTTGCCATTTTACAAGGTAATTATCCTAGCTTCTCCTAGTTAAGTTACATACTTCCTAGAAATCTTAGCTTCAAAATCCTTTCCTAGCATTTCCTATAAATCATTCAAGAAGATGGTGAATAGTACTTTCTTGAAATTAATTTTTGGGTTCTTGATTTCTTTGAAAGAGCAAGCTTGTAGGAGGTTAGATTAAGGCTTCCATGGGCATTCCAAGGACCTTTCATGGATTAAAAGCTTCAAGGAAGGTATAACTCTTCATGGTCTTAGTTTTAAGTTTTGTTGTTTAGATTTCCTAATGTTTAGATGATGGGTTAGTGTAATGGGTGTGTAATCATGTTTAGAGCTTGTTATGAGTAGTTTAGTTGGTGAGAGGCATGATTATTGTGTGTTTAGAGATTGGTTGATTTTGTGATATTTTTGGAGTTGGAAATCTTGGTTATTAATTAATGAACTTAAGTAAACTCTTAGTTCATAATTGACAAATAAGTATGAATTGGAAATATTGAATTTACTTGTTGCTTATAGGTTACCAGACTCGTCCCGAGCCATTCGTAACCCCCAGTCGCTCAGGCAAGTATTCTATCCGTTATACTGTTGTTGTGATGTATACATTTGTATATGCATGATCTTGCGATAAATGCATATTGGTTATTTAGCAAATTCTTGCGATATATTGTAGCATGTGATATGGTATATATGCATGCCTGTTTCATATTCTTGAAATATATATCTGTTGGTTCAGTTGATAATACCTATGCTAGAGAATAGCGGTAACTTGCATATACCCTTAGTATAGGGACCCAAATGGTGAAAATATTTTCTAAAAACCGGGAGTCGAGGATCCCGAGTAATCTTGTATATATGGATATGGATATATATATATATATATATTTATATATATATATGGTTATAGTTTTCCAAACTATTAATCGAATAAGGTTTATTCCATAACTTTAGCTTTATTTTATTATTGAATATTATTTTGAATATTCATTCGAGGACTTATGACTCCTTTTACTTTATTAATGAATATTATTTTGAATATTCATTCGAGGACTTATGACTCCTTTTATTTATTTATCTGAATATTATTTGAATATTCATTCGAGGGCTTATGACTCTTTTATATTATTTATTGAATATTATTTGAATATTCATTCGAGGGCTTATGACTCAGTTTATATTATTTAATGAATATTATTTGAATATTCATTTGAGGATCTATGACTCCGATTATTTGCTGAAATATATTCTTTATTTTATTAAAGAATAAGGTGTTAATAATCAAACTTATTTTCGATTATTCAAATAAAGATAATACTTTCATATAAGTATATCTTTGGTTATTTAATGTTTATTTGAAGTATAAGTTTTAATACTTCTACTTCAATTATTTTTATAAAGATTATTCTTTATGGGAATATTATTTAAATAATAATATTCGGTCATTTTCTAAATATTCTGGGGACTGATTTACTTCATTAAATCAGCTTTACTCCAAACACTCTTTAAAGTGTTTTCGAGTCTTCAAAATAATTTTTAAAAGTCAGAGTGGATCCCAAAACTCTTTTTTTTATATTTAAGATCTTCCTTTTAAGGGGATTTAAATACTCGCTCAAAACCTGGGGAATCCGGCTCTGTGGTGTATTTTATATTCGCAACGAGGTTGCTGTTTTGAGAAAACAATTTGATTACTTGCCCAATGTTCGGGAAGTAAGTCCATTTGATTGAGTCGGCATAAGCGACAGGCCGGGGTACGGTCTATTATTGTGTAAGTGGCTGGGTGGCAGTCCATCAACGCGTGAGGGGCCGGGTAACGGTCTAGCGCGAGGTCCTAATGCGGCCAGGGTGATGACCGGTGAGGAATTCATCCATCTACAGTAGAAAAGGTTACTTATTGGTATCTTTGCCTGATCAGCAAGATATCTGGTTTATGCCAAAATTCTTTTCCTTTCCAAAATTCATTGGATGTTTCAAACTCTGTTCATACTTTACATAACAGAGGTTCCAGGAAATGTTTTAGAGATATATATATGTGGATATATATATATCGGGACTAAATAAAGTATCTCATAACTTTCTCATTCAATAATATTTCAAAGATTGAATCTATTCAAGTCTTAACTTGTGGTCTCATCTATGGGATGTTTTTCTTAAAATTAATTATAACTTGAACGGTGGTAGTTCAAGTAGTATTTGGAAAAGATATAAGTATATTGGAGTACCTTATAACTTCATCTTTTAAACTTATATCTAGTTAATAATTGTCTTATGAATGACAAAGATTTTCAGAAAAATGTTGAGACAAGGTTAGATATATTAGATCACCTTGCAACGATATTTTTATACAGTTATACACTGGAACTTTGTGTATATTATGCATGGAAGAGGACTTCCAATATTTTGAAAAGTATATATGTATATATACTGAATATTTTGCGACTTCATCGCATTAAGATATCAAACTTGGTTCATTTCTTTTGACCAAGACTTTCATGAGTATTATGAGTAGGCTCATATATTGTAAATCATTATACATATTATTTTGATGGGCTTGCTGCTCACCCTTGCTTTATTTCTTCATCACACAACAACAGTTAGGAAAGATGGCCAGACTCCAGCAGACCCAGCGCAAGCGCGTGGGAAGCGTCCCGTGTCTTCCCGTTGATGTTATAGCTGCTATAGCTGCAGAGGTAGATCTATTGTAGATCAGACCATCTACTTTTGAGAATCAAATTATGTATAATTATAACTTGTGGCAGATAATGGCAATTAACTGTAAATTTATCAAGTAATCATTTTGGGTTGTAATAACTTTTAAATTATGGATTCAAAGACTTGTACTTATTTAAATTTCATCTCTGAGACTATAACGGGTTGTGGTGTGTGTTAGTGTGGGGTCACAGCATAAGGTTATTTATTATTAATTAAGTGAAGTGATATTGTGGAAAGAAAGACCGTGACAACCCGGATCCCCGACCCCGGATCCGGGGGTGTTACAGAAATGGTATCAGAGCTAAGCGTTATAAACCTCAGAGATGATGGGACGTTAAGATAATAAGTTCACTAAGATAATAAGAACTCTTGCCAAGTTCATAGTCGGACTACCTAACGTAGTACTGACAGTTAAAACCCTTATGGGAACCCTTATAAATGTAGCGATAGAAGCGTAGTTCGTTATCGTATAGAGTAGCGGGACTCCGAACCCTGAGGTTGAGGAGCAACAGCGTGATGATGTTTTATTATTTATTGGGGATCAGATTATGGATCCGATAGAGCGTCCTAACGCGGGACCGGATGATGTTGATATTGAGGATGTAGCGGTTGAGGATGTTGTCCTAGTAGGGATAGTTGCTGAGAAGGATCCCATGGAGGATCCTGACAAGAATGAATAAAGGACCACTGATGAATTGATGACCATGGTTAGGTCGACTACCAGAGGTAGGATTGGTCGGTCACTACCAGAGGTTCGTTCAAGTTTGTAAAGACAGTAGCCCCTTTAACGCGGCTTACTCGTAAGACTGAGAAGTTCGAATGGACAGAGAAATGCGAGAACAGCTTTCAAGAACTGAAGCAGAGGTCGGTGATGGCCCCTATGCTGGCGTTGCCGGATGGAAAATGAGATTTTGTGAAGTGTAGTGACGCTTCGCACAAGGGCTTAGGGTGCGTGCTTATGCAGCACGGTAAGGTAATCGCGTACATGTCAAGACAATTAAGGTAATATGAAATTCGATATCCCCGCTCATGAGCTTAGGCTCGTGGCAATAGTTTTACCCTAAAGATTGGAAGCACTACTTGTATGGAGAGAAGTGCGAGAATTACCTAAGCCATAAGTGCTCTAGTACATTTTCGCGTAGAAAGAGCTCAACATACGCCAGAGGAGGCGGTTAGAGCTAATCAAGAATTATGATTGGGAGATTCTTTATCCTTCGGGGAAAACCAATATGGTGGTTGATGCCCTTAGTAAAAAGGAGAGACTCAAGATGATAATGTCTTTTGGAGAGTTTATAAGAGATTTTGAGAAAATGGAAATAGTAGTGAAGGTAACCGGAGCCGGTACCGAAAAGCTGTTTGAGATAGCAATACAACCCGAATTATTGGAAAAGAACATATTGTGCCAGTAAAAGTGATGAATGAAGGCAGAGAGCCAACAAATAGATATGAGATTAATACCGAGAGAGATGATAAGGGAATAATGAGGTATTCCTATAGAATTTGGGTTCCAAATGTTTAAGAGCTTAAAGATGAAATCTTAGATGAAAGCTAGTTTGAGGAATAAGAGTTAGAGCAAACCCTGAACGTGATAGTCAGGGAGGTTGCCACCAAGACAAAAGGAACCCATAACATGATGAAGTGGAAAATGAGGATTTAAATTATGTAAGATGACCCCAATTATGGGGAGTAGGAAGAAATATTTAGACTAAGAAAGCAAAAGTCGAGCGAGATAAGGAGACCCGAGACGGTACTCCTATACGGAAATTCATGAACCTGTCTAAACAGAACTTATATTTTATTCCCAACCACCACCTTGAGGAAGCAATGCGATAGGAAATTCTTTCAGGACCTTTAAGTCTCTAAGCTCTCAGAGTTCCAAGGAACAAGCTGACCCAGTCGAGGCAAGAGCCTGGCTAAAGAAAATATAGGAATCATTTGAGATTCTAAATGATTGATGAACCACAAAAGACTATTTTTGTCACTTACCCTCCTAAGAGAGAGACCACCCGCTGGTGAAAGACCAAGAAAGGCACGGAGCCAGAGGTTAGAATAAACTGATTTAAGTTCAGTCAACTGTTTACAGGAAAGTACTTCCCAAGGTTATGAAGATAGTGTAAAAGCTTTAGAGCCAGAACAAAGGCGGACGAGTATGATGAATTATGAATCTAAGTTGTAAAAGTTATCAAGATTCGTTCTGAGGACACGAATCCAGAATGACGGGATGTTTGGAATCAATACTTATGTTATGTTAGTTCATGAAATAATGATAAGAGAAAGGAAAATAAAAAGAAACTGAAGTGGAAAGGAATATAAAGGCAATAGAGTTTGAGGTATGATAAGGGAGTTGGGTATGAGGAAACCCTAAAGACTCGTAGTAATAGAAATAGAAAAGTATGCATTTGTCAGGATGAGGGTGATTCACCATGAGTTAAAATTGATGGTTGAAGGCATAAGAGATACATATATTTTATCCCCTGTAAGTTGGGAGGATTCAAGGAAAACCTTGAGATAGTTCGAAGGATAAATAATGAGACGCGGATAGACTGAGGAGACAAGAAAGTAAGAAATTAAGAAAATTGGATGAAGGAAGTGACCTTCAAGAATGTGAAGTGTAAGACCGGTGGCTTGATACCCAGAAAGGGAGACGCCAGGTATGAGAGATATCCCAATATTGAGATGACTGTTGAGATAAACAACAAAAGTAAATAAGGATTTATTAAGAAGAAGTTCACGTTGAACACGACCAATATCTTCCAGATCATCCATGTGATCATTACCAAATCAGGAAAAAAAAGTGGATAACCATTTTTATCTTTTGGAGGCCATGTGGATTGACCTTAACTTAAATAAGGATGCTATTGTGAAATTCGGTATAGACTATCGAGGTGGAAATGATTGAATAAGATACCCTTAGCAGGGATATATGACTTTATTTATCCATGGAAGGATGCTTGTACCTTTTTAAAGGTGGAATTAAGGATAGAACATTGGTAACTTAAAATGAATCCTAGGGGACTGCATAAAGGTTGGCATGTCACCCTTAATAGGGACAGTATGAGTTTTGACAGTATGATTGGGAAAGGGTTAAGGTAACAACAACCTTTAAGAATCAGTGGAGAAATTTTGCAGAAGTATATAGACAATGGTTCTACTATTAGTAAATGGTATTGTGATATGCCCTGTATCTAGGGAATACAGGAGGAACGATTGAAGGATAACCTTAGAGGTTGTATAAGGAAAAAGGTAATATTCAAACTTCTCAAGAATAGAAATGTGGATAAAGGAAATATGACGTAATTATAATGATGCCAAGTGGGGCACGTGTTAAACCACGAGAAAGTATGGATCGAACCAGTATAGGTCGAAATTATTCAGGGCAATTAAGACTTAAGATAAAAGATGTTCTAAGTATGATTGAGGGTCAGTCGTGACAGTGATTAACCTCTAAAGACTGAGGTAATAACTTATGGAAAAATGGTGATTTTTTTTTACTCATCAGATTTTAAGGAATACATCTTCACAAAAGCAGTGATTGAAATAAGGTAGAAAATTTATTTGGAGGTGGTTAAAATGACATTGACTATAAGGAAATTTTAATATCAGGAAAGGCCAAAGAGGTGGCCGACACTTTAAAGGTAAGAGGATAATTATAGGCGCTTGTGCTAGAGGAATACAGTGATGATGGTTAAAACTGTGAAGGTTGTATTATGGTTTGGAAGATTGACATTCCTTCTGATGACTGTGCAATACCCAACCGTAATAGTAGTTGGTAAAGGTTTAATTCGTGTAATCGCCATGAACGGGCTATCTATCTTAGAAGGTCCTATCTTGAGATAAGCCAGGACCATGTTTCAAAAAGGACTAGATGAACCCTTGAGTTAATTCTTCTATTTAGGGCGTATGATTAAGAATGGTATTAACCTGCTATCGTTGCTTTGATTGAAACTCTTCTGCACTTTTATCTGCTTCATGTCATGTATGTATGACAGGATCAGGAGTGTTCTTCATGAATCAGGAATGGTGATTATGTTACCTCCTTAGAAGGAATTAATACGACATGTATGGACTCCGTATGGTTAGCTATTAAGACTTCATGGAAAATGAATGACTACAGTAGGTCAGTGATGGACCATAGTAAGGCAGCAATGATTCTGCGAGTATTGAGCTGAATACAACCGTGAGAGTTGTATTGGAATGGGTGTTGAGATTGTGTACCACTAATCGGGTCGTGGTAGTGTATAAGTTATCATTGATAGACTAATTAAGTAGAGTATCTACCTAGTGAATAATTATTCTTTCTTATCAATAGAGAGTCGTATTATTATACGAGGAAGGTTGCGGTGCAAGCATAGAATTCTAGTAACGATGAGGTCTAGAATGAGATCCCAGATTCGATTTTCGATATCGAGGGAGTTTCAAAGGTAATTGTGTATAAGCTAAAGGAAGAGCATGGGTCCATAGAATGATGGACGGAATGGCGAAAATATTTAGGCACGTGAAATGCGATAATACTCGATGTTGATATAAATACATATATGATTTATTCTCCTATGACAAACCTCTATAGTTCAGAGGTAGGTTCCAAGCCAGATATTTTGTGGCAGTATTTTTTTTTTCATATATACAATTCTCTTCAATTCGTTCTTTTCTCTTCTTTTCATTTCATGTAAGCTGAGAAGAACAACCCTTCCAGAAAGGGGAGGTATTGCCGAATGACTATCTATCTGTGTGATAGAAGCCTAGTAGGATACCAGCTATTGTTTAATTACTTGTCAAGTACTAAAGGCTGGCCACCTTCTGTACTGACTATGCGATATAATAAGTGTTCATGATCATAGTGATCTCTCAACAAATTCCTTTACTTCTATTTGATTGATCAAATTTTGGAAAATAGAAACAACTGAAAAAGGAGTAATAAAGTGGTGGTAGTATGCGGAATGGGAACACATTCGTGATACTAAGGTTGACGTGGTTATTAAAAGGTTATAGAACGCTAACGAGCAAAAGTATAACCAGTATAATATTAGGAACAGAAGGAAGTAGCGATTACGAACTCGAAAAGAATGGGTATTGAGAAGCAGAAGCTCTAATGCTAAAAGCTATAATGAGAGTCTGTGCAATAGACTTGAAAGAAATTGGAATGATCACTTAACACGGATTGAGTTTTCTTACGACAATAGATCATATGTCGTTATCGAGATGTCGCCTTATGAGATCCTTGAGGGAAGACAATGCCAATCTCCCTTATGTTAGGATGAAGTTGTAGAGCGCAAGATGCTCAGACCAGTAGTGGTCCAAAGGACCAAGGAAATAATAGATCTAATCAGAGGATGGCTGGTAGTAGCCCAAGATGGACATGATAAGTATGTTGATTTGACACGAAAGGATAAAGAGTACGAAATAGGGGACCTAGTAATGTTATAGGTATCCCTTGGAAAGGATTGATGAGATTCGGAAAGAAAGGAAAGCTAAGTCTATAATTTGTTGGACCCTTGGATATATTAAGACGTTTGGGAAGTTAGCATATGAGCTAGCCCTAACCCCGAACATGTAGCAGGTCGTAACGTGTTCCACGTAGTAATGTTAAGGAAGTGTAATTCAGATGCCAGACAAATAGGGGCATATGAGCGCATAGACATGCAACCAGACGTAACCTATATGGAGCAACCAGGGAAGGTTATAGAGTGAAAAGGAACAAGTGCTTAGGAGAAGGATTATCAAACTAGGCAGAGTTTGATGGTAGAACCACAATGTGGGAAAATTGACTTGAAAGTTAGAAAGTGCAATATTAAGAAGGTATCCCCATTTGTTTTCTATCTGATTCCGGGACGGAATCCTTTTAAGGAGGGGAGACTGTAATAACCCCAATTTTTGGGAAATTTTTGAAACCCTTATGAATAGTGTTTTTGCTGAATGAGAAAACTTTCCATGCCACACTACGTAGGGGTTCTGTTATTGATCTTCTGGGATATTATTAGTACTCTATGTGGTATATAAGTGTATGTAAAGATCGTCAGAATCCAATTTCCGAACACTTTGATTTTTCCCGGAAATCCACTAGATACGGAAAGAATTGAGAAAAAGGTAACAGAATAAAAAGGATTTAAATTAAAGGATTATAAGAGTGGATCATAAAAAGGAATATAATATATTGAGAAAGTTTAAGGGAACCTAAGTAATAAGATCCCGGGTATGATCCCTCAAACGATAAACGAGAACGAAAGATAAGCGAACCGTAAAACAAATAAGTGACCAAGAGACAAGCTTGTACAAGAAGCCAGGGATTGTGACATCATCAAACCACAAGGTGTGGACAAGTGGGAGCATTATGACATGTGCAAGGTGACACAAGCATGACAAGGGAAGGAAGAAGGTGTGGTTGAATGAGAACCACACAAATTCAAGGGCAAGAAGGTAATTGACTAAAGCAAATACAAAAACCTAGCAACCAAGCAAAACAAATCACAAAACACCAAATCCTCCATTTCTTCATGAAGCTCTCGGCTTCTTTCTTAAGAAATGGGAAGTCCAAGCTCCTCCACTTGCCATTTTACAAGGTAATTATCCTAGCTTCTCCTAGTTAAGTTACATACTTCCTAGAAATCTTAGCTTCAAAATCCTTTCCTAGCATTTCCTATAAATCATTCAAGAAGATGGTGAATAGTACTTTCTTGAAATTAATTTTTGGGTTCTTGATTTCTTTGAAAGAGCAAGCTTGTAGGAGGTTAGATTAAGGCTTCCATGGGCATTCCAAGGACCTTTCATGGATTAAAAGCTTCAAGGAAGGTATAACTCTTCATGGTCTTAGTTTTAAGTTTTGTTGTTTAGATTTCCTAATGTTTAGATGATGGGTTAGTGTAATGGGTGTGTAATCATGTTTAGAGCTTGTTATGAGTAGTTTAGTTGGTGAGAGGCATGATTATTGTGTGTTTAGAGATTGGTTGATTTTGTGATATTTTTGGAGTTGGAAATCTTGGTTATTAGTTAATGAACTTAAGTAAACTCTTAGTTCATAATTGAGAAATAAGTATGAATTGGAAATATTGAATTGTTGGGGCTGTTGTAGTATGGTATGGATGGATGTTGGTTGTGTGAATGATATGTGGTTGAATTGTGGTTGTTTTGAATTGGTTTAAAATTGGGAAATCGCGTAAATATAGCCGTCGTAATGTCCGATTTACTTTAGACTGCTTTTGTTCATAACATTAGGACCCGAGAACCCCCTGCTAGTTTATGACCACTGCCATGTTTAGATAGCTCATGTTACGAGCTTCGTTTTGATATGTAGTTCGTTCGATTCCGATGCACGGTTTAGGAGAAACGACCGTTTCAAGTAACGGCATTTCGTGAACGAAACTTTTCCCCTCACCTTACTTTGAAACATAGGTTAAAGACCAAAAAGGGTTAATTAATGTATGAAACATTTATGGTAAGTGTGTTAGGCAGTTGGTAAGACACTCGCGAAGGAATCGCTTTAAAACTCGTAAAGGTTAAATTATTAAAAATGGTGGAGCCGAGGGTACCCGAGTGACTTAAGCGAATCAGTGAGCGCAAAACAAGCGTTAGAGTCTAAGTTAGTTAAAGTATAGATTTACAAGTGACTTTGGTTTAATTCCAACTTACTTGTTGCTTATAGGTTACCAGACTCGTCCCGAGCCATTCGTAACCCCCAGTCGCTCAGGCAAGTATTCTATCCGTTATACTGTTGTTGTGATGTATACATTTGTATATGCATGATCTTGCGATAAATGCATATTGGTTATTTAGCAAATTCTTGCGATATATTGTAGCATGTGATATGGTATATATGCATGCCTGTTTCATATTCTTGAAATATATATCTGTTGGTTCAGTTGATAATACCTATGCTAGAGAATAGCGGTAACTTGCATATACCCTTAGTATAGGGACCCAAATGGTGAAAATATTTTCTAAAAACCGGGAGTCGAGGATCCCGAGTAATCTTGTATATATGGATATGGATATATATATAAATATATATATATATTTATATATATATATGGTTATAGTTTTCCAAACTATTAATCGAATAAGGTTTATTCGATAACTTTAGCTTTATTTTATTATTGAATATTATTTTGAATATTCATTCGAGGACTTATGACTCCTTTTACTTTATTAATGAATATTATTTTGAATATTCATTCGAGGACTTATGACTCCTTTTATTTATTTATCTGAATATTATTTGAATATTCATTCGAGGGCTTATGACTCTTTTATATTATTTATTGAATATTATTTGAATATTCATTCGAGGGCTTATGACTCAGTTTATATTATTTAATGAATATTATTTGAATATTCATTTGAGGATCTATGACTCCGATTATTTGCTGAAATATATTCTTTATTTTATTAAAGAATAAGGTGTTAATAATCAAACTTATTTTCGATTATTCAAATAAAGATAATACTTTCATATAAGTATATCTTTGGTTATTTAATGTTTATTTCAAGTATAAGTTTTAATACTTCTACTTCAATTATTTTTATAAAGATTATTCTTTATGGGAATATTATTTAAATAATAATATTCGGTCATTTTCTAAATATTCTGGGGACTGATTTACTTCATTAAATCAGCTTTACTCCAAACACTCTTTAAAGTGTTTTCGAGTCTTCAAAATGATTTTTAAAAGTCAGAGTGGATCCCAAAACTCTTTTTTTTTATATTTAAGATCTTCCTTTTAAGGGGATTTAAATACTCGCTCAAAACCTGGGGAATCCGGCTCTGTGGTGTATTTTATATTCGCAACGAGGTTGCTGTTTTGAGAAAACAATTTGATTACTTGCCCAATGTTCGGGAAGTAAGTCCATTTGATTGAGTCGGCATAAGCGACAGGCCGGGGTACGGTCTATTATTGTGTAAGTGGCTGGGTGGCAGTCCATCAACGCGTGAGGGGCCGGGTAACGGTCTAGCGCGAGGTCCTAATGCGGCCAGGGTGATGACCGGTGAGGAATTCATCCATCTACAGTAGAAAAGGTTACTTATTGGTATCTTTGCCTGATCAGCAAGATATCTGGTTTATGCCAAAATTCTTTTCCTTTCCAAAATTCATTGGATGTTTCAAACTCTGTTCATACTTTACATAACAGAGGTTCCAGGAAATGTTTTAGAGATATATATGTGGATATATATATATCGGGACTAAATAAAGTATCTCATAACTTTTTCATTCAATAATATTTCAAAGATTGAATCTATTCAAGTCTTAACTTGTGGTCTCATCTATGGGATGTTTTTCTTAAAATTAATTATAACTTGAACGGTGGTAGTTCAAGTAGTATTTGGAAAAGATATAAGTATATTGGAGTACCTTATAACTTCATCTTTTAAACTTATATCTAGTTAATAATTGTCTTATGAATGACAAAGATTTTCAGAAAAATGTTGAGACAAGGTTAGATATATTAGATCACCTTGCAACGATATTTTTATACAGTTATACACTGGAACTTTGTGTATATTATGCATGGAAGAGGACTTCCAATATTTTGAAAAGTATATATGTATATATACTGAATATTTTGCGACTTCATCGCATTAAGATATCAAACTTGGTTCATTTCTTTTGACCAAGACTTTCATGAGTATTATGAGTAGGCTCATATATTGTAAATCATTATACATATTATTTTGGTGGGCTTGCTGCTCACCCTTGCTTTATTTCTTCATCACACAACAACAGTTAGGAAAGATGGCCAGACTCCAGCAGACCCAGCGCAAGCGCGTGGGAAGCGTCCCGCGTCTTCCCGTTGATGTTGTAGCTGCTATAGCTGCAGAGGTAGATCTATTGTAGATCAGACCATCTACTTTTGAGAATCAAATTATGTATAATTATAACTAGTGGCAGATAATGGCAATTAACTGTAAATTTATCAAGTAATCATTTTGGGTTGTAATAACTTTTAAATTATGGATTCAAAGACTTGTACTTATTTAAATTTCATCTCTGAGACTATAACGGGTTGTGGTGTGTGTTAGTGTGGGGTCACAACATAAGGTTATTTATTATTAATTAAGTGAAGTGATATTGTGGAAAGAAAGACCGTGACAACCCGGATCCCCGACCCCGGATCCGGGGGTGTTACAAAGTGACTCTTATAGGGTTCAAAATAACTCTAATATAGTGTAAAGTTACTTACAAAATTGATTAGAGCCAAAATGTGGCCCAAAATTGACTCGTATAAAACTAGTACCAAGAGGAGGTAAAAAGATGTCAAATTGGATGTATATAATCTTTACATGTTAATTGTAGCAATATATGGTTGCAAGTGACTATTATAGGGTGCAAAATCACTCTAATATGGTGTAAAGTGACTTACAAGGTCGATTAAAGCCAAAATGTGGCCCAAAATTGACTCGTGAAAATTGGTAACAAGAGGTGGTAAAAGGATGTCAAATTGGATGTATATGATGTTTACATGTTAATTGTACTAATATATAGTGGCAAGTGACTCTTATAGGGTGCAAAATCACTCTAATATGGTGTAATATTACTTACAAGGTTGATTAGAGCCAAAATATGGACCAAAATTGACTCGTATAAAACTAGTACCAAGAGGAGGTAAAAGGATGTTAAATTGGATGTATATAATGTTTTCAGGTTAATTATACCAATATATGGTGGCAAGTGACTCTGTAATAACCCCAAAATTTTTCAACTTTTTGTAACCCTTGTGAATAGTGTTTTAGCTGAATGAGAAAACTTTTCACGCCACACTATATAGGGGTTCTGTTATGGATATTCTGGGATTTTATTAGTACTATATGAAGTATATAAGTGTATGTAAATATCGTCAGAACCCAATTCCGAACACTTTGGTTTTTCCCGGAAATCCACAAGATACGGAGAGAATTGAGTATAAGGTAACAGGATAAAAAGGATTTAAATTAAAGGATTATAATAGAGGATCATAAAAAGGAATATAATGTATTGAGAAAGGTCAAGGGAACCTAAGTAATAAGATCCCGGGTATGATCCTTCAAACGATAAACGAGAACGAAAGTTAAGCGAACCGTACAACAGATCAGCGGTCATTAGGCAAACGATTAGGAAGCTAATCAAAGGGATTAAGGGGAGTGATGTCATCCAACCAATAGAAAGGAGACAAGGAAGGAAGGATGACATCACAAGGGTGACATAAGCATGACATGGAAGAAGGGAGGTGTGGTTGATTAAGGACCACACAAATTCAAGGGCAAGGTGGTAATTTGCTAAATCAAAAACAAAACCAAGTCAACCAACTAGCAAATCATTTCATCAAAATCAAAAAATCAACCAAGGCCTTGTTCTTCATTGTTTGCTCTCGGCTTTCTTCTTTTTGCAAGGCTTAGAATTTCCAAAATCAAGATCAAAGCATCCTTAATTGGTAAGAAAATTCCCTAACCATCCTTATGCTTAGTAATGGCTATATCATAAGTTTAAGCCACAAATTCTTTCTCTAGCTTCTTGATTTAATCATTGGAGAAGACAATGAATAGTGTTTTCAAGTTTTAACTTGAGTTTTTTTTCTTGTTTTCTTGAAGATCCAAGCTTTCTTAAGACTACTCCAAGCTTATTAAGGCTTCCTAGCTTCACCCACCAATCCAAGGAAGGTATACCACTTTCAAACCCTAGGTTCATATATATTATAAAGTGATTTTGATGAGTAAGATGTTATGGTATCTTGTTGTTATGTTTAGAGTTGAGATTTGGAATGGTGGTGAAATGAAATGATAATTTAGTGGTTTTGATTTAAAGAAACTTAAAGCATGATTAAAGTTAGGTTAAGCATATGTATGAATGAGTAATATTGAATTGTTTGGGATTGTTATGATGTGGTAAGGATGGGTGTTTGATGTGTGTGGATTTGAGGATGGTTTGTGATGATTGTGGGTAGTTTTAAAAATGGGAAATCGCGTAAACATAGCCGTCGTAATGTCCGATTTTCTTTGGACTGTTTTGTGCATAGCATTAGGACCCGAGAACCCCCTGTTAAATTGTGACCACTGCCATGTTTAGATAGCTCATGTTACGAGCTTCGTTTTGATATGTAGTTCGTCCGATTCCGATTTACGGTTTAGGAGAAACGACCGTTTCAAGTAACGGTGTTTCACGAACGAAACTTTTTCCCTCGCCTTACTTTGGAATGTAGGTTAAAGACCAAAAAGGATTAATTAATGTGTGAAACATTTATGGTAAGTGTGTTAGGCAGTTGGTAAGTCATTCGCGAAGGAATCGCGTTAAAACTCGTAAAGGTCAAGTTATTAAAAATGGTGGAGCCGAGGGTACCCGAGTGACTTAAGCGAATCGGTGAGCGTAAAACTAGCATTAGAGTCTAAGTTAGTTAAAGCATAGACTTACAAGTGATTTTGGTTTAATTCCAACTTACTTGTTGTTTATAGGTTGCCAGACTCGTCCCGAGCCTTTCTCACCCCCAAGTCGCTCAGGCAAGTATTCTATCCGTTATACTGTTGTTGTGATGTAAACATATGTATATGCATTATCTTGTGATATTGCATGATTGTTGATAGCAAATTTTTGCGATATATTGTAGCATGTGATATGGTATATATGCATGCCTGTTTCATATTCTTGAAATTTATATCTGTTGGTTATTTGATAATACCTATGCTAGAGGATAGTTGTATCTTGCATATACCCTTAGTATAGGGACCCAAAGGTGAAAATATTTTCTAAAACCGGGAGTCGAGGATCCCGAGTAATCTTGTATATATGGATATGGATATATATATATATATATATTTATATATATATATATATGGTCATAGTTTTCAAAACTATTAATCGAATAAGGTTTATTCGATAACTTTAACTTTATTTTATTATTTGAATATTATTTGAATATTCATTTGAGGATGTATGACTCCTTTATTTTATTTAATGAATATTATTTATAATATTCATTCGAGGTATTATGACTCAGCTTATTTTATTTATTGAATATTATTTGAATATTCATTTGAGGATCTATGACTCCGATTATTTGCTGAGATATATTCTTTATTTTATTAAAGAATAGGGTGTCGATAATCAAACTTATTTTTGATTATTCAAATAAAGATATTACTTTCGTATAAGTATATCTTTGATTATTTGCTATTCATTTCAAGTATAAGTTTTAATACTTCTACTTCAATTATTTTATAAAGATTATTTTTTTATGGGAATATTATTTAAATAATAATATTCAGACATTTTCTAAATATTCTGGGGACTGATTTACTTCATTAAATCAGTTTTACTCCAAACACTCTTTAAAGTGTTTTCGAGTCTTTAAAATGATTTTCAAAAGTTAGAGCGGATCCCAAAACTATTTTTATATTTAAGATCTTCCTTTTAAAAAAGGGGATTTAAATACTCGCTCAAAACCTGGGGGATCCGGCTCGGTGGTGTGTTTTATATTCGCAACAAGGTTGCTGTCTTGGTAAAAGAGTTTTTGATTACTTACCCAATATTCGGGAAGTAAAATTCTTGGAACAAGTTAATCCATTAACAGGCATCGCCTGGGAAATATCGGTGAGTTTTCCTTTCCAACTAGATACGACTTCTTGGTGGAGCCGTATCAACAAGTTTCTACTTGGGGAAAGGGGGAAACGAGCTTTACGTTTCAGAGTCATGGATTTCATCTGAACTAGGAGTGGCGTAAGTGGTCGAGTAGCGCCGGCCCAGCCTTATTATATTGGCCCAAATGGCCTGGAAGTTCCGCTAAGGCGGTCCATTCCTTAGGAGTTCAGTGTTCGGTTGACAAGTAAATCCGACAGGTTCTCCTCTACATGTAGAAAATGGTGGGGATTGTACTACTACGACTGATCATCGTAAGTGGTCTTCCTGGCGCGGTAAACTCCCGTAATGAGTTCATCATCCATTTGGATAATTCTGCAACACTACCCGTAGCATTTCGATCGAAAGGCTACTAATGGGTGGTTGCCGAAGCATTGACAGGGTCAAACATTTTTATTGGTGTATCCATTGAATGAAGTATCTCGTAACTTCATATCTTTTCAAAATATTTCAAAGATCAAATATTTTCAAGTTTATTTGTGGTCTCATCTATGGGATGACCTCGTGAATTTTATTATACTTTGAACGGTGATAGTTCAAGTAGCTTTATAAATGATATAAGTGTGGGGAAGTATTGGTAACTTCATTCCTTGTTTTTACTTATATCTAGTAAGTAATTATCTTACGCACGATAAAGATTTTAGTAAGTATCCATTTAGATACTTGTATTATTGTTATCACTACATATTATCTTGCGAGCTGTAAGGCTCACTCTTGCTTTATTTCTTCATCACACAACAACAGTTAGGAGAGATGGCCAGACTCCAGCAGACCCAGCGCAAGCGCGTGGGAAGCGTCCCGCGTCTTCCCGCTGATATTGTAGCTGCTATAGCTGCAGAGGTAGATCCATTGTAGTTTAGACCATCTACTTTTGAGAATCCAATTATGTATAATTATAACTTGTGGCAGATAATGGCAATTAACTGTAAATTATCAAGTAATCATTTTGGGTTGTAATAATTTTAAATTGTGGATTCAAAGACTTGTACTTATTTCAATTTCATCTCTGAGACTATAACGAGTTGTGGTGTGTGTTAGTGTGGGGTCACAGCATGAGGGTATTTATTATTAATTAAGTAAAGTGATATTGTGGAAAGAAAGACCGTGACAACCCGGATTCCCGACCCCGGATCTGGGGGTGTTACAGAAATGGTATCAGAGCTAAGCGTTATAAACCTCAGAGATGATGCGACGATAAAATAATAAACTCACAAAGATAATAAGAACTCTTGCCAAGTTCATGGTCGGACTACTTAAAGTAGTACTGACAGCTAAAACCCTTACGGGAACCCTTATAAGTATCATGATAGTAACTTAGCTCGTTTAATGTGTAGGCGCCTGAGATGGAGGACCCTGAGATGTACGAGCGTGAGCATGATGAGGCATTGCTGGATGTTGAGGATCAGGAGGAGCCTGAGATGGAGGAGGATGAGGAGGACCCCCCAGAGGAGCCTGAGACGGAGGTCATTGCTGTTTCAGATGAGGAGGACCCCTCAGAGGAGTCAGAGACAGAGGTTATTGCTATTCCAGATGAGGAGGACCCGGAGGAGGTCCCAGTAGCTGAGGAGCGTGTTGGATCTATGGTAGTGTATGCTGGTATCCCTTTACCCACACTTCCGGTGGTCAGAGCCCCTACCCCTCCACCACTATCTTGGATTCCTGATGATGACAGCTCAGAGACCCATACTTCCGAGCCTAGGCAGACCGAGGAGGCACCCTCAGCGGCTCCAGATTCACCACCTCTTGACCCTGCCCAGAGGCAGTCTTCGTTAGCCCATGGATATGTTCAGGATGTTTTGAGGACCCGAGTGGCTGTTGCCGAGGCCCGACTGGATGAGGCCAGGAGGGAGTTGGATGCAGAGAGGGCGGGTAGGCGTACCCGAGCTTATGAGACCAGGGCTTCTATACCCCGATCCTTGAGGAGGGAGCTTACGGGGATAGAGCTCACGTCCCGAGCGAGACTCAGATCTCTCCAGGGGGACAGGCATGGTAGGATCTCTAGGCGGCAGGCCGACTATATCTTCCGTCGTGCGATGGAAAGGGTTTGGGAGCTGACCCGTTCCGGTGTGTGATTCAGGATTGATGATGGATTAGTCTAGTTGTCTAGTTAGCCGAGGCCTTAGTAAGAGCCAATTTTCCGGGATAGTTGACTTGTATATAGCATCCCTTTTTCTGACTAGACAGATAGACTCTTGTGTATCACTTTTGGGACAGATGACTGTAGCACTGTTGTACTTTTAACCAGATCAAACTATGTATTCTCGCATTATGTATATATTTGTTTCCTTTCAGTTCAGTTCCATAGTGACGGGATCACTGTTTTATTATTGTTATTACTGCACTTCGTATTAGAACTTTCTTAAAATAATAGAATTGCGATATACGTTCTCCCCATTATAAGAGCTGTGCAAGGCACAATGTTGTATATGATTGTGACCTAACGTTGAAATTTTTTTCCCAATAATTGTTTTTATTATTATCAGAATCATGCCGCCAAGAAAGATTGGAACTAGGGCGAACCCTGGGTCTGAGGACCAGGGAAGCCATAATCAGGACAATAGAAACCAAGATCACAGTGAAGAGGAAGATGAGGATTATGTGGAACAGGATGACTCCCTGTATGAAGAGGAAGAGGAAACATATGATGTTGAGGGATTTGAGATAGAGGCTGAAGAAGGAGAAACCGAGGTTGAGCAACCAGTACCAAACCCAGGCATGGATCCCATGGGCCAGTTTATGCAACTCCTAAGACAGAATTTGGAACGTCAACCCAACCCACCCCCTCAAGGAAGTAACAATGCAGTGGCAAACTCTTTCAGGGCTTTTAAGTCCCTTAAGCCCCCTGAGTTCCACGGATCAGCCGACCCAGTTGAGGCAAGGGCATGGTTAAAGGAAATGGAGAAATCTTTTGAGATTTTGAGTATCGATGAGGCACAGAAAACTGTATTTGCTACCTACCTTCTGAAAGGAGAAGCTAACTACTGGTGGGAGGCCAAGAAAAACATGGAGACAGATGCTATTATAACCTGGGAGAGATTTAGTCAGTTGTTTCTGGGAAAGTATTTCCCGAGGTTTATGGAAAACCAGATGGAGCTCAAGTTCTTGGAGCTAAAGCAGAATAACTTGTCTGTAGCAGAGTACGAAGCGAAATTTACTGAGTTATCAAGGTTTGTGCCGGAGTTTGTGAGCACCGAGGAAAAGAAAGCTAGGAGGTTTCAGCAGGGACTGAAACCATGGATTCAGAATAGGGTGGCAATCTTTGAGCTTACGGACTATGCCACTCTGGTGCAAAAAGCAACGATTGTAGAAGTCGGAAGTGAACAGATGCAGAAGGAAAGAGAGAAGAAAGGAATAAAGAGGAAAAGTATGAGCATGGGTGGAGGTTCCGCAGGAAGGAGCTTCCCAACTAGGTTTAATCGAGGAGCAGTGTCCCTACCAGGAAGGAGCACTGGGTTTAAGCGACCAATGAGTGTGAGTGTGAGCCAGGGCGGCCAGAAGTCAAGAATGTCCTATTCCAACCAGTCTCGACCCCCATTGCCAACCTGTAACACTTGTGGAAGGAATCACACTGGGGAGTGTAGAGGAAAGCCAGTAACCTGCTTTAAGTGTGGGCAAGTGGGCCACTATTCTCACAAATGCCCTTCGTCAGCCCCTGCCGTCATTCCAACCACCACTTGTCATCAGTGTGGACGCCAGGGTCATTGGAAGAGAGAATGCCCAATGAACAAACCAGCAGCTTCGGGAGCAAGCAGGGCTGCTTCTAATAAGCCACCTACTGCGAGGACTTTCAACATGACAGTCCAGGATGCTATGAAAGATTCAGATGTGATAGCAGGTACCCTTTCTCTAAATTCAGTCAGTGCAAATGTTTTATTTGATTCGGGAGCAACTAAATCTTTTATATCAAAGGACTTTGCGCGTAGGTTAAGACTTAAGGCTAAACCCTTGATAGAACCCTTGCAAGTAGAAATAGCCAATCATGAGATTATTCCTGTTAACCAGATTCACCCCGCCTGCGAGATAGGCATAGGGGAGCAATCTTTCAGTGTTGATCTGATTCCTTTTAAATTAGGGGAGTTTGATGTGATTTTGGGAATGGACTGGCTATCTAGCAACGATGCTCAGATAGACTGTAAAGGGAAGAAAGTTAAGTTAAATATCCCCGGGAAGAAAGAAGTTATATTTAGAGGAAAGAGGCAGACGCAGAAATTTTTGACTATGGCCCAGGCCAAAAGGATGCTACGAAAAGGAAGTGAGGCTTACCTAGCCTATGTGGTGGACACGCAGAAGGAGGTGCCCAACTTACAAGATATTCCAGTAGTCAACGAATTTGAAGATGTATTCCCCCAAGACCTTCCGGGATTACCACCCGATAGAGTGATTGAATTTGCTATTGAGTTGGCCCCAGGGACGGCGCCAGTTTCAAAAGCACCTTACCGGTTAGCCCCGTTAGAAATGAAGGAATTAGCTATCCAATTGCAGGAACTCTTGGATAAGGGTATGATAAGACCCAGTGTGTCTCCGTGGGGAGCACCAGTTTTATTTGTTAAGAAGAAAGATGGGAGCATGAGGTTGTGCATAGACTATCGAGAGTTGAACAAGCTAACCATAAAGAACAGGTACCCATTACCTAGAATAGACGATCTGTTCGACCAGCTAAAGGATGCTGTTTATTTCTCCAAGATTGACCTGAGAACTGGATATCACCAACTAAAGATTAAGCCTGAAGATATTTCCAAGACAGCGTTCCGTACCAGGTATGGGCATTATGAGTTCTTGGTAATGTCCTTTGGATTAACCAACGCCCCAGCGGCTTTCATGGATTTAATGAATAGAGTATTTAAGAAGTACTTGGACAAGTGTGTGATAGTTTTTATCGATGATATTTTGATCTACTCAAGGACTGAGGCAGAACATGCAGAGCATTTGAGGATAGCTCTAGGAATACTCAGAGAGGAGCAGTTATATGCCAAATTCTCGAAGTGTGAATTCTGGCGGAATGAAGTACAGTTTTTAGGACATGTGATCAATAAAGAAGGAGTATTGGTCGACCCCTCCAAGATAGAGGCGGTCTCAAATTGGGAAAGGCCAACCACACCCACAGAGGTAAGGAGTTTCATAGGATTGGCCGGCTACTATCGTAGATTTGTGCAGGACTTTGCGAAGATCGCAGCCCCTTTGACACGACTTACTCGTAAGACAGAGAAGTTTGAATGGACGGAGAAATGCGAGAACAGTTTTCAGGAATTAAAGAAAAGGTTGATAACGGCTCCGGTATTGGCATTGCCGGATGGAAAAGGAGATTTTGTGATATATAGTGACGCATCGCACAAAGGATTAGGATGTGTGCTTATGCAGCACGGTAAAGTCATTGCGTATGCGTCGAGACAACTGAAGGAATACGAGGTTAGATATCCTACTCATGACCTTGAGCTCGCGGCAATAGTATTTGCTTTAAAAATTTGGAGGCACTACTTGTATGGAGAGAAGTGCGAGATTTTCACAGACCATAAGAGCCTCAAGTACATATTTACGCAGAAAGAGCTCAACATGCGCCAGAGGAGATGGTTAGAACTAATCAAGGACTATGATTGTGAGATTCTCTATCATCCAGGGAAAGCCAATGTGGTGGCTGATGCCCTTAGTAGAAAGGAAAGACTCAGAATGATAACGACTTCGGAAGAGTTGATAAGGGATTTTGAGAAAATGGAAATAGAAGTAAAGGTAACCGGAACCGGAACTGAAAAGCTTTTTGAGATCTCAATGCAGCCAGAATTATTGGAAAAGATCAGATTGTGCCAAGAGAAAATAATGAATGAAGACAGAAAGTCAATGACTGGAGAAGAGATCCATACTGAGAAAGATGATAAAGGGATAATGAGGTACTCCTACCGAATTTGGGTTCCGAATGTTCAAGAACTTAAAGATGAGATTTTGGATGAAAGCCATAGTTCAAGGTATTCCATTCACCCAGGAAGTACCAAGATGTATAGGGATTTGAAGGAATATTACTGGTGGCCCAACATGAAGAGGGACGTAGCAGAATGGGTGAACAAGTGTTTGACTTGCCAAAGAGTAAAGGCAGAGCACCAGAGACCCAGTGGACTTTTGCGACCCCTGGAGATTCCCGAATGGAAATGGGAACAGATAGCGATGGATTTTGTTGTAGGCTTGCCAAGGACGAAAGCCAATCACGACGCCATTTGGGTAATTATAGACCGACTGACAAAGTCAGCTCATTTCATTCCTATCAACGAGAGATATACAGTCGATAGACTGGTGGACATTTACCTTAAGGAAATAGTGACGCGACATGGAGTCCCAGCGTCCATTGTCTCAGACCGAGACCCAAGGTTCAACTCCAGATTTTGGAGGAGCTTTCAGGAAGGTGCGGGGACCAAGTTAAATATGAGTACCGCGTACCATCCCCAGACGGATGGACAGAGTGAAAGGACCATCCAGACACTAGAGGATATGTTGAGAGTCTGTGCAATAGACCTTAAAGGAAGTTGGGATGATCACCTGCCGTTGATCGAGTTTTCTTATAACAATAGCTTTCATGCTAGCATCGGGATGCCGCCTTATGAGGCCTTGTACGGAAGAAGGTGTCGATCTCCCTTATACTGGGATGAAGTAGGAGAGCGGAAGATGCTCGGACCCGAAGTGGTCCAAAGGACCAAAGATATAGTGGATCTTATCAGAGGGCGACTTGTAGCAGCCCAAGACAGACAGAAGAAATATGCAGACCTAGCCCGAAAGGACAAGGAATATGAGGTAGGGGACTTAGTACTGTTGAAAGTATCCCCTTGGAAGGGATTAATGAGGTTCGGAAAGAAAGGAAAACTAAGCCCAAGATACATTGGACCTTTTGAGATATTAAGACGGATTGGAAAGTTAGCTTACGAGCTAGCCCTACCCCCTAATTTGCAACAAGTTCATAATGTGTTCCACGTGTCAATGCTAAGGAGGTATCATCGAGATGCCAGGCACATAGTGGAGTACGAGCAGGTGGATATGCAGCCAGATCTAACTTACGTGGAGAAGCCAGTAAGAATTATGGATAAGAAGGAGCAGGTGCTTCGGAACAAGGTGATCAAGCTAGTCAGAGTACTATGGCAGAATCATAATGTGGAAGAATCGACTTGGGAACTAGAGAGCGCAATGCTAGAAAAGTACCCCCAATTGTTTTCTGTTTGATTCCGGGACGGAATCCTTTTAAGGAGGGGAGACTGTAATAACCCCAAAATTTTTCAACTTTTTGTAACCCTTGTGAATAGTGTTTTAGCTGAATGAGAAAACTTTTCACGCCACACTATATAGGGGTTCTGTTATGGATATTCTGGGATTTTATTAGTACTATATGAAGTATATAAGTGTATGTAAATATCGTCAGAACCCAATTCCGAACACTTTGGTTTTTCCCGGAAATCCACAAGATACGGAGAGAATTGAGTATAAGGTAACAGGATAAAAAGGATTTAAATTAAAGGATTATAATAGAGGATCATAAAAAGGAATATAATGTATTGAGAAAGGTCAAGGGAACCTAAGTAATAAGATCCCGGGTATGATCCTTCAAACGATAAACGAGAACGAAAGTTAAGCGAACCGTACAACAGATCAGCGGTCATTAGGCAAACGATTAGGAAGCTAATCAAAGGGATTAAGGGGAGTGATGTCATCCAACCAATAGAAAGGAGACAAGGAAGGAAGGATGACATCACAAGGGTGACATAAGCATGACATGGAAGAAGGGAGGTGTGGTTGATTAAGGACCACACAAATTCAAGGGCAAGGTGGTAATTTGCTAAATCAAAAACAAAACCAAGTCAACCAACTAGCAAATCATTTCATCAAAATCAAAAAATCAACCAAGGCCTTGTTCTTCATTGTTTGCTCTCGGCTTTCTTCTTTTTGCAAGGCTTAGAATTTCCAAAATCAAGATCAAAGCATCCTTAATTGGTAAGAAAATTCCCTAACCATCCTTATGCTTAGTAATGGCTATATCATAAGTTTAAGCCACAAATTCTTTCTCTAGCTTCTTGATTTAATCATTGGAGAAGACAATGAATAGTGTTTTCAAGTTTTAACTTGAGTTTTTTTTCTTGTTTTCTTGAAGATCCAAGCTTTCTTAAGACTACTCCAAGCTTATTAAGGCTTCCTAGCTTCACCCACCAATCCAAGGAAGGTATACCACTTTCAAACCCTAGGTTCATATATATTATAAAGTGATTTTGATGAGTAAGATGTTATGGTATCTTGTTGTTATGTTTAGAGTTGAGATTTGGAATGGTGGTGAAATGAAATGATAATTTAGTGGTTTTGATTTAAAGAAACTTAAAGCATGATTAAAGTTAGGTTAAGCATATGTATGAATGAGTAATATTGAATTGTTTGGGATTGTTATGATGTGGTAAGGATGGGTGTTTGATGTGTGTGGATTTGAGGATGGTTTGTGATGATTGTGGGTAGTTTTAAAAATGGGAAATCGCGTAAACATAGCCGTCGTAATGTCCGATTTTCTTTGGACTGTTTTGTGCATAGCATTAGGACCCGAGAACCCCCTGTTAAATTGTGACCACTGCCATGTTTAGATAGCTCATGTTACGAGCTTCGTTTTGATATGTAGTTCGTCCGATTCCGATTTACGGTTTAGGAGAAACGACCGTTTCAAGTAACGGTGTTTCACGAACGAAACTTTTTCCCTCGCCTTACTTTGGAATGTAGGTTAAAGACCAAAAAGGATTAATTAATGTGTGAAACATTTATGGTAAGTGTGTTAGGCAGTTGGTAAGTCATTCGCGAAGGAATCGCGTTAAAACTCGTAAAGGTCAAGTTATTAAAAATGGTGGAGCCGAGGGTACCCGAGTGACTTAAGCGAATCGGTGAGCGTAAAACTAGCATTAGAGTCTAAGTTAGTTAAAGCATAGACTTACAAGTGATTTTGGTTTAATTCCAACTTACTTGTTGTTTATAGGTTGCCAGACTCGTCCCGAGCCTTTCTCACCCCCAAGTCGCTCAGGCAAGTATTCTATCCGTTATACTGTTGTTGTGATGTAAACATATGTATATGCATTATCTTGTGATATTGCATGATTGTTGATAGCAAATTTTTGCGATATATTGTAGCATGTGATATGGTATATATGCATGCCTGTTTCATATTCTTGAAATTTATATCTGTTGGTTATTTGATAATACCTATGCTAGAGGATAGTTGTATCTTGCATATACCCTTAGTATAGGGACCCAAAGGTGAAAATATTTTCTAAAACCGGGAGTCGAGGATCCCGAGTAATCTTGTATATATGGATATGGATATATATATATATATATATATTTATATATATATATATATGGTCATAGTTTTCAAAACTATTAATCGAATAAGGTTTATTCGATAACTTTAACTTTATTTTATTATTTGAATATTATTTGAATATTCATTTGAGGATGTATGACTCCTTTATTTTATTTAATGAATATTATTTATAATATTCATTCGAGGTATTATGACTCAGCTTATTTTATTTATTGAATATTATTTGAATATTCATTTGAGGATCTATGACTCCGATTATTTGCTGAGATATATTCTTTATTTTATTAAAGAATAGGGTGTCGATAATCAAACTTATTTTTGATTATTCAAATAAAGATATTACTTTCGTATAAGTATATCTTTGATTATTTGCTATTCATTTCAAGTATAAGTTTTAATACTTCTACTTCAATTATTTTATAAAGATTATTTTTTTATGGGAATATTATTTAAATAATAATATTCAGACATTTTCTAAATATTCTGGGGACTGATTTACTTCATTAAATCAGTTTTACTCCAAACACTCTTTAAAGTGTTTTCGAGTCTTTAAAATGATTTTCAAAAGTTAGAGCGGATCCCAAAACTATTTTTATATTTAAGATCTTCCTTTTAAAAAAGGGGATTTAAATACTCGCTCAAAACCTGGGGGATCCGGCTCGGTGGTGTGTTTTATATTCGCAACAAGGTTGCTGTCTTGGTAAAAGAGTTTTTGATTACTTACCCAATATTCGGGAAGTAAAATTCTTGGAACAAGTTAATCCATTAACAGGCATCGCCTGGGAAATATCGGTGAGTTTTCCTTTCCAACTAGATACGACTTCTTGGTGGAGCCGTATCAACAAGTTTCTACTTGGGGAAAGGGGGAAACGAGCTTTACGTTTCAGAGTCATGGATTTCATCTGAACTAGGAGTGGCGTAAGTGGTCGAGTAGCGCCGGCCCAGCCTTATTATATTGGCCCAAATGGCCTGGAAGTTCCGCTAAGGCGGTCCATTCCTTAGGAGTTCAGTGTTCGGTTGACAAGTAAATCCGACAGGTTCTCCTCTACATGTAGAAAATGGTGGGGATTGTACTACTACGACTGATCATCGTAAGTGGTCTTCCTGGCGCGGTAAACTCCCGTAATGAGTTCATCATCCATTTGGATAATTCTGCAACACTACCCGTAGCATTTCGATCGAAAGGCTACTAATGGGTGGTTGCCGAAGCATTGACAGGGTCAAACATTTTTATTGGTGTATCCATTGAATGAAGTATCTCGTAACTTCATATCTTTTCAAAATATTTCAAAGATCAAATATTTTCAAGTTTATTTGTGGTCTCATCTATGGGATGACCTCGTGAATTTTATTATACTTTGAACGGTGATAGTTCAAGTAGCTTTATAAATGATATAAGTGTGGGGAAGTATTGGTAACTTCATTCCTTGTTTTTACTTATATCTAGTAAGTAATTATCTTACGCACGATAAAGATTTTAGTAAGTATCCATTTAGATACTTGTATTATTGTTATCACTACATATTATCTTGCGAGCTGTAAGGCTCACTCTTGCTTTATTTCTTCATCACACAACAACAGTTAGGAGAGATGGCCAGACTCCAGCAGACCCAGCGCAAGCGCGTGGGAAGCGTCCCGCGTCTTCCCGCTGATATTGTAGCTGCTATAGCTGCAGAGGTAGATCCATTGTAGTTTAGACCATCTACTTTTGAGAATCCAATTATGTATAATTATAACTTGTGGCAGATAATGGCAATTAACTGTAAATTATCAAGTAATCATTTTGGGTTGTAATAATTTTAAATTGTGGATTCAAAGACTTGTACTTATTTCAATTTCATCTCTGAGACTATAACGAGTTGTGGTGTGTGTTAGTGTGGGGTCACAGCATGAGGGTATTTATTATTAATTAAGTAAAGTGATATTGTGGAAAGAAAGACCGTGACAACCCGGATTCCCGACCCCGGATCTGGGGGTGTTACAGACTCTTTTAGGGTGCAAAATCACTCTAATATGGTGTAAAGTGACTTACAAGGTTGATTATAGCCAAAATGTGGCCCAAAATTGACTCGTATAAAGTGGTACCAAGAGGTGGTAAAAGGATTTCAAATTGGATGTATATGATGTTTACATGTTAATTGTATAAATATATGGTGGAAAGTGATTCATATAGGGTGCAAAATTACTCTAATATGGTGTAAAGTTACTTACAAGGTTGATTAGAGCCAAAATATGGACCAAAATTGACTCGAATAAAACTAGTACCAAGAGGAGGTAAAAGGATGTCAAATTGGATGTATATAATGTTTTCATGTTAATTATACCAATATATGGTGGCAAGTGACTCTTATAGGGTGCAAAATCATTCTAATATGGTGTAAAGTGACTTACAAGGTAGATTATAGCGAAAATGTGGCCCAAAATTGACTCGTATAGAGTGGTACCAAGAGGTGGCAAAAGGATGTCAAATTGGATGTATATGATATTTACATGTTAATTGTACTAATATATAGTGGCAAGTGACTCTTATAGGGTGTAAAATAACTCTAATATAGTGTAAAGTTACATACAAAATTGATTAGAGCCAAAATGTGGCCCAAAATTGACTCGTATAGAACTAGTACCAAGAGGAGGTAAAAAGATGTCAAATTGGATGTATATAATATTTACATGTTAATTGTAGCAATATCTGATTGCAAGTGACTCTTATAGGGTGCAAAATCACTCTAATATGGTGTAAAGTGACTTACAAGGTTGATTAAAGCCAAAATGTGGCCCAAAATTGACTCGTATAAAGTGGTACCAAGAGGTGGTAAAAGGATGTCAAATAGGATGTTTATGATGTTTACATGTTAATTGTACAAATATATGGTAGAATGTGACTCATATAGGGTGCAAAATCACTCTAATATGGTGTAATGTTACTTACAAAGTTGATTAGAGCCAAAATGTGGACCAAAATTGACTCGTATAAAACTAGTACCAAGAGGATGTAAAAGGATGTCAAATTGGATGTATATAATTTTTACAAGTTAATTGTACCAATATAAGGTGGAAAGTGACTCTTATAGGGTGCAAATTCACTCTAATATGGTGTAAAGTGACTTACAAGGTTGATTATAGCCAAAATGTGGCCCAAAATTGACTAGTGTAAATTGGTACCAAAAGGTGGTAAAAGGATGTCAAATTGGATGTTTAACATGTTTACATGTTAATTATACAAATATATGGTGGAAAGTGACTCATATAGGGTGCAAAATCACTCTAATATGGTGTAAAGTTACTTACATGGTTGATTAGAGCCAAAATGTGGACAAAATTGACTCGTATAAAACTAGTACCAAGAGGAGGTAAAAGGATGTCAAATTGGATGTATATAATGTTTTCATATTATTATACCAATATATGGTGGCAAGTGACTCTTATAGGGTGCAAAATCATTCTAATATGGTGTAAAGTGACTTACAAGGTTGATTATAGCCAAAATGTGGCCTAAAATTGACTTGTATAAAGTGGTACCAAGAGGTGGCAGAAGATGTCAAATTGGATGTATATGATATTTACATGTTAATTATACTAATATATAGTGGCAAGTGACTCTTATAGGGTGCAAAATAACTCTAATATAGTGTAAAGTTACTTACAAAATTGATTAGAGCCAAAATGTGGCCCAAAATTGACTCGTATAAAACTAGTACCAAGAGGAGGTAAAAAGATGTCAAATTGGATGTATATAATCTTTACATGTTAATTGTAGCAATATATGGTTGCAAGTGACTATTATAGGGTGCAAAATCACTCTAATATGGTGTAAAGTGACTTACAAGGTTGATTATAACCAAAATGTGGCCCAAAATTGACTCGTATAAAGTGATACCAAGAGGTGGTAAAAGGATGTCAAATTGGATGTTTATGATGTTTACATGTTAATTGTACAAATATATGGTGGAAGGTGACTCATATAGGGTGCAAAATCACTCTAATATGGTGTAAAGTTACTTACAAGGTTGATTAGAGCCAAAATATGGACCAAAATTGACTCGTATAAAAATAGTACCAAGAGGAGGTAAAAGGATGTCAAATTGGATGTATATAATGTTTTCATGTTAATTATACCAATATATGGTGGCAAGTGACTCTTATAGGGTGCAAAATCATTCTAATATGGTGTAAAGTGACTTACAAGGTTGATTATAGCGAAAATGTGGCCCAAAATTGACTCGTATAGAGTGGTACCAAGAGGTGGCAAAAGAATGTCAAATTGGATGTATATGATATTTACATGTTAATTGTACTAATATATAGTGGCAAGTGACTCTTATAGGGTGCAAAATAACTCTAATATAGTGTAAAGTTACTTACAAAATTGATTAGAGCCAAAATGTGGCCCAAAATTGACTCGAATAAAACTAGTACCAAAAGGAGGTAAAAAGATGTCAAATTGGATGTATATAATCTTTACATGTTAATTGTAGCAATATATGGTTGCAAGTGACTCTTATAGGGTGCAAAATCACTCTAATATGGTGTAAAGTGACTTACAAGGTTGATTAAAGCCAAAATGTGGCCCAAAATTGACTCGTATAAAGTGGTACCAAGAGGTGGTAAAAGGATGTCAAATAGGATGTTTATGATGTTTACATGTTAATTGTACAAATATATGGTGGAAAGTGACTCATATAGGGTGCAAAATCACTCTAATATGGTGTAATGTTACTTACAAGGTTGATTAGAGCCAAAATGTGGACCAAAATTGACTCGTATAAAACTAGTACCAAGAGGAGGTAAAAGGATGTCAAATTTAATGTATATAATTTTTACAAGTTAATTGTACCAATATAACGTGGCAAGTGACTCTTATAGGGTGAAAAATCACTCTAATATGGTGTAAAGTGACTTACAAGGTTGATTATAGCCAAAATGTGGCCCAAACTTGACTAGTGTAAATTGGTACCAAAAGGGGATAAAAGGATGTCAAATTGGATGTTTAAGATGTTTGCATGTTAATTGTACAAATATATGGTGGAAAGTGACTCATATAGGGTGCAAAATCACTCTAATATGGTGTAAAGTTACTTACAAGGTTGATTAGAGCCAAAATGTGGACCAAAATTGACTCGTATAAAACTAGTACCAAGAGGAGGTAAAAGGATGTCAAATTGGATGTATATAATGTTCTCATGTTAATTATACCAATATATAGTGACAAGTGACTCTTATAGGGTGCAAAATCATTCTAATATGGTGTAAAGTGACTTACATGGTTGATTATAGCCAAGATGTGGCCCAAATTGACTCGTATAGAGTGGTACCAAGAGGTGGCAGAAGGATGTCAAATTGGATGTATATGATATTTACATGTTAATTGTACTAATATATAGCGGCAAGTGACTCTTATAGGGTGCAAACTAACTCTAATATAGTGTAAAGTTACTTAAAAAATTGATTAGAGCCAAAATGTGGCCCAAAATTGAGTCGTATAAAACTAGTACCAAGAGGAGGTAAAAAGATGTCAAATTGGATGTATATAATCTTTACATGTTAATTATAGCAATATATGGTTGCAAGTGACTCTTATAGGGTGCAAAATCACTCTAATATGGTGTAAAGTGACTTACAAGGTCGATTAAAGCCAAAATGTGGCCCAAAATTGACTCGTGAAAATTGGTAACAAGAGGTGGTAAAAGGATGTCAAATTGGATGTATATGATGTTTACATGTTAATTGTACTAATATATAGTGGCAAGTGACTCTTATAGGGTGCAAAATCACTCTAATATGGTGTAATATTACTTACAAGGTTGATTAGAGCCAAAATGTGGACCAAAATTGACTCGTATAAAACTAGTACCAAGAGGAGGTAAAAGGATGTTAAATTGGATGTATATAATGTTTTCAGGTTAATTATACCAATATATGGTGGCAAGTGACTCTTTTAGGGTGCAAAATCACTCTAATATGGTGTAAAGTGACTTACAAGGTTGATTAAAGCCAAAATGTGGCCCAAAATTGACTCGTATAAAGTGGTACCAAGAGGTGGTAAAAGGATGTCAAATAGGATGTTTATGATGTTTACATGTTAATTGTACAAATATATGGTAGAATGTGACTCATATAGGGTGCAAAATCACTCTAATATGGTGTAATGTTACTTACAAAGTTGATTAGAGCCAAAATGTGGACCAAAATTGACTCGTATAAAACTAGTACCAAGAGGATGTAAAAGGATGTCAAATTGGATGTATATAATTTTTACAAGTTAATTGTACCAATATAAGGTGGAAAGTGACTCTTATAGGGTGCAAATTCACTCTAATATGGTGTAAAGTGACTTACAAGGTTGATTATAGCCAAAATGTGGCCCAAAATTGACTAGTGTAAATTGGTACCAAAAGGTGGTAAAAGGATGTCAAATTGGATGTTTAACATGTTTACATGTTAATTATACAAATATATGGTGGAAAGTGACTCATATAGGGTGCAAAATCACTCTAATATGGTGTAAAGTTACTTACATGGTTGATTAGAGCCAAAATGTGGACAAAATTGACTCGTATAAAACTAGTACCAAGAGGAGGTAAAAGGATGTCAAATTGGATGTATATAATGTTTTGATATTATTATACCAATATATGGTGGCAAGTGACTCTTATAGGGTGCAAAATCATTCTAATATGGTGTAAAGTGACTTACAAGGTTGATTATAGCCAAAATGTGGCCTAAAATTGACTTGTATAAAGTGGTACCAAGAGGTGGCAGAAGATGTCAAATTGGATGTATATGATATTTACATGTTAATTATACTAATATATAGTGGCAAGTGACTCTTATAGGGTGCAAAATAACTCTAATATAGTGTAAAGTTACTTACAAAATTGATTAGAGCCAAAATGTGGCCCAAAATTGACTCGTATAAAACTAGTACCAAGAGGAGGTAAAAAGATGTCAAATTGGATGTATATAATCTTTACATGTTAATTGTAGCAATATATGGTTGCAAGTGACTATTATAGGGTGCAAAATCACTCTAATATGGTGTAAAGTGACTTACAAGGTTGATTATAACCAAAATGTGGCCCAAAATTGACTCGTATAAAGTGATACCAAGAGGTGGTAAAAGGATGTCAAATTGGATGTTTATGATGTTTACATGTTAATTGTACAAATATATGGTGGAAGGTGACTCATATAGGGTGCAAAATCACTCTAATATGGTGTAAAGTTACTTACAAGGTTGATTAGAGCCAAAATATGGACCAAAATTGACTCGTATAAAAATAGTACCAAGAGGAGGTAAAAGGATGTCAAATTGGATGTATATAATGTTTTCATGTTAATTATACCAATATATGGTGGCAAGTGACTCTTATAGGGTGCAAAATCATTCTAATATGGTGTAAAGTGACTTACAAGGTTGATTATAGCGAAAATGTGGCCCAAAATTGACTCGTATAGAGTGGTACCAAGAGGTGGCAAAAGAATGTCAAATTGGATGTATATGATATTTACATGTTAATTGTACTAATATATAGTGGCAAGTGACTCTTATAGGGTGCAAAATAACTCTAATATAGTGTAAAGTTACTTACAAAATTGATTAGAGCCAAAATGTGGCCCAAAATTGACTCGAATAAAACTAGTACCAAAAGGAGGTAAAAAGATGTCAAATTGGATGTATATAATCTTTACATGTTAATTGTAGCAATATATGGTTGCAAGTGACTCTTATAGGGTGCAAAATCACTCTAATATGGTGTAAAGTGACTTACAAGGTTGATTAAAGCCAAAATGTGGCCCAAAATTGACTCGTATAAAGTGGTACCAAGAGGTGGTAAAAGGATGTCAAATAGGATGTTTATGATGTTTACATGTTAATTGTACAAATATATGGTGGAAAGTGACTCATATAGGGTGCAAAATCACTCTAATATGGTGTAATGTTACTTACAAGGTTGATTAGAGCCAAAATGTGGACCAAAATTGACTCGTATAAAACTAGTACCAAGAGGAGGTAAAAGGATGTCAAATTTAATGTATATAATTTTTACAAGTTAATTGTACCAATATAACGTGGCAAGTGACTCTTATAGGGTGAAAAATCACTCTAATATGGTGTAAAGTGACTTACAAGGTTGATTATAGCCAAAATGTGGCCCAAACTTGACTAGTGTAAATTGGTACCAAAAGGGGATAAAAGGATGTCAAATTGGATGTTTAAGATGTTTGCATGTTAATTGTACAAATATATGGTGGAAAGTGACTCATATAGGGTGCAAAATCACTCTAATATGGTGTAAAGTTACTTACAAGGTTGATTAGAGCCAAAATGTGGACCAAAATTGACTCGTATAAAACTAGTACCAAGAGGAGGTAAAAGGATGTCAAATTGGATGTATATAATGTTCTCATGTTAATTATACCAATATATAGTGACAAGTGACTCTTATAGGGTGCAAAATCATTCTAATATGGTGTAAAGTGACTTACATGGTTGATTATAGCCAAGATGTGGCCCAAAATTGACTCGTATAGAGTGGTACCAAGAGGTGGCAGAAGGATGTCAAATTGGATGTATATGATATTTACATGTTAATTGTACTAATATATAGCGGCAAGTGACTCTTATAGGGTGCAAACTAACTCTAATATAGTGTAAAGTTACTTAAAAAATTGATTAGAGCCAAAATGTGGCCCAAAATTGAGTCGTATAAAACTAGTACCAAGAGGAGGTAAAAAGATGTCAAATTGGATGTATATAATCTTTACATGTTAATTATAGCAATATATGGTTGCAAGTGACTCTTATAGGGTGCAAAATCACTCTAATATGGTGTAAAGTGACTTACAAGGTCGATTAAAGCCAAAATGTGGCCCAAAATTGACTCGTGAAAATTGGTAACAAGAGGTGGTAAAAGGATGTCAAATTGGATGTATATGATGTTTACATGTTAATTGTACTAATATATAGTGGCAAGTGACTCTTATAGGGTGCAAAATCACTCTAATATGGTGTAATATTACTTACAAGGTTGATTAGAGCCAAAATGTGGACCAAAATTGACTCGTATAAAACTAGTACCAAGAGGAGGTAAAAGGATGTTAAATTGGATGTATATAATGTTTTCAGGTTAATTATACCAATATATGGTGGCAAGTGACTCTTTTAGGGTGCAAAATCACTCTAATATGGTGTAAAGTGACTTACAAGGTTGATTATAGCCAAAATGTGGCCCAAAATTGACTCGTATAAAGTGGTACCAAGAGGTGGTAAAAGGATTTCAAATTGGATGTATATGATGTTTACATGTTAATTGTACAAATATATGGCGGAAAGTGATTCATATCGGGTGCAAAATCACTCTAATATGGTGTAAAGTTATTTACAAGGTTGATTAGAGCCAAAATATGGACCAAAATTGACTCGTATAAAACTAGTACCAAGAAGAGGTAAAAGGATGTCAAATTGGATGTATATAATGTTTTCATGTTAATTATACCAATATATGGTGGAAAGTAACTCTTATAGGGTGCAAAATCATTCTAATATGGTGTAAAGCGACTTACAAGGTAGATTATAGCGAAAATGTGGCCCAAAATTGACTCGTATAGTGGTACCAAGAGGTGGCAAAAGGATGTCAAATTGGATGTATATGATATTTACATGTTAATTGTACTAATATATAGTGGCAAGTGACTCTTATAGGGTGCAAAATAACTCTAATATAGTGTAAAGTTACATACAAAATTGATTAGAGCCAAAATATGGCCCAAAATTGACTCGTATAAAACTAGTACCAAGAGGAGGTAAAACGATGTCAAATTGGATGTATATAATATTTACATGTTAATTGTAGCAATATCTGATTGCAAGTGACTCTTATAGGGTGCAAAATCACTCTAATATGGTGTAAAGTGACTTACAAGGTTGATTAAAGCCAAAATATGGCCCAAAATTGACTCGTATAAAGTGGTACCAAGAGGTGGTAAAAGGATGTCAAATAGGATGTTTATGATGTTTACATGTTAATTGTACAAATATATGGTAGAATGTGACTCATATAGGGTGCAAAATCACTCTAATATGGTGTAATGTTATTTACAAAGTTGATTAGAGCCAAAATGTGGACCAAAATTGACTCGTATAAAACTAGTACCAAGAGGAGGTAAAAGGATGTCAAATTGGATGTATATAATTTTTACAAGTTAATTGTACCAATATAAGGTGGAAAGTGACTCTTATAGGGTGCAAAATCACTCTAATATGGTGTAAAGTGACTTACAAGGTTGATTATAGCCAAAATGTGGCCCAAAATTGACTAGTGTAAATTGGTACCAAAAGGTGGTAAAAGGATGTCAAATTGGATGTTTAAGATGTTTACATGTTAATTGTACAAATATATGGTGGAAAGTGACTCATATAGGGTGCAAAATCACTCTAATATGGTGTAAAGTTACTTACATGGTTGATTAGAGCCAAAATGTGGACAAAATTGACTCGTATAAAACTAGTACCAAGAGGAGGTAAAAGGATGTCAAATTGGATGTATATAATTTTTACAAGTTAATTGTACCAATATACGGTGGCAAGTGACTCTTATAGGGTGCAAAATCATTCTAATATGGTGTGAAGTGACTTACAAGGTTGATTATAGCCAAGATGTGGCCCAAAATTGACTCTTATAAAACTAGTACCAAGAGGAGGTAAAAGGATGTGAAATTGGATGTATATAATGTTTTCAGGTTAATTATACCAATATATGGTGGCAAGTGACTCTTTTAGGGTGCAAAATCACTCTAATATGGTGTAAAGTGACTTACAAGGTTTTATAGCCAAAATGTGGCCCAAAATTGACTCATATAAAGTGGTACCAAGAGGTGGTAAAAGGATGTCAAATTGGATGTTTAAGATGTTTACATGTTAATTGTACAAATATATGGTGGAAAGGGACTCATATAGGGTGCAAAATCACTCTAATATGGTGTAATGTTACTTACAAGGTTGATTAGAGCCAAAATGTGGACCAAAATTGACTCGTATAAAACTAGTACCAAGAGGAGGTAAAAGGATGTCAAATTGGATGTATATAATGTTTTCATATTATTATACCAATATATGGTGGCAAGTGACTCTTATAGGGTGCAAAATCATTCTAATATGGTGTAAAGTGACTTACAAGGTTGATTATAGCCAAAATGTGGCCCAAAATTGACTTGTATAAAGTGGTACCAAGAGGTGGCAGAAGGATGTCAAATTGGATGTATATGATATTTACATGTTAATTGTACTAATATATAGTGGCAAGTGACTCTTATAGGGTGCAAAATAACTCTAATATAGTGTAAAGTTACTTACAAAATTGATTAGAGCCAAAATGTGGCCCAAAATTGACTCGTATAAAACTAGTACCAAGAGGAGGTAAAAAGATGTCAAATTGGATGTATATAATCTTTACATGTTAATTGTAGCAATATATGGTTGCAAGTGACTATTATAGAATGCAAAATCACTCTAATATGGTGTAAAGTGACTTACAAGGTTGATTATAACCAAAATGTGGCCCAAAATTGACTCGTATAAAGTGGTACCAAGAGGTGGTAAAAGGATGTCAAATTGGATGTTTATGATGTTTACATGTTAATTGTACAAATATATGGTGGAAAGTGACTCATATAGGGTGCAAAATCACTCTAATATGGTGTAAAGTTACTTACAAGGTTGATTAGAGCCAAAATGTGGACCAAAATTGACTCGTATAAAACTAGTACCAAGAGGAGGTAAAAGGATGTCAAATTGGATGTATATAATGTTTTCATGTTAATTATACCAATATATGGTGGCAAGTGACTCTTATAGGGTGCAAAATCATTCTAATATGGTGTAAAGTGACTTACAAGGTTGATTATAGCGAAAATGTGGCCCAAAATTGACTCGTATAGAGTGGTACCAAGAGGTTGCAGAAGGATGTCAAATTGGATGTATATGATATTTACATGTTAATTGTACTAATATATAGTGGCAAGTGACTCTTATAGGGTGCAAAATAACTCTAATATAGTGTAAAGTTACTTACAAAATTGATTAGAGCCAAAATGTGGCCCAAAATTGACTCGAATAAAACTAGTACCAAAAGGAGGTAAAAAGATGTCAAATTGGATGTATATAATCTTTACATGTTAATTGTAGCAATATATGGTTGCAAGTGACTCTTATAGGGTGCAAAATCACTCTAATATGGTGTAAAGTGACTTACAAGGTTGATTAAAGCCAAAATGTGGCCCAAAATTGACTCGTATAAAGTGGTACCAAGAGGTGGTAAAAGGATGTCAAATAGGATGTTTATGATGTTTACATGTTAATTGTACAAATATATGGTGGAAAGTGACTCATATAGGGTGCAAAATCACTCTAATATGGTGTAATGTTACTTACAAGGTTGATTAGAGCCAAAATGTGGCCCAAAATTGACTCGTATAGAGTGGTACCAAGAGGTGGCAGAAGGATGTCAAATTGGATGTATATAATTTTTACAAGTTAATTGTACCAATATAAGGTGGCAAGTGACTCTTATAGGGTGCAAAATCACTCTAATATGGTGTAAAGTGACTTACAAGGCTGATTATAGCCAAAATATGGCCCAAAATTGACTGGTGTAAATTGGTACCAAAAGGTAGTAAAAGGATGTCAAATTGGATGTTTAAGATGTTTACATGTTAATTGTACAAATATATGGTGGAAAGTGACTAATATAGGGTGCACAATCACTCTAATATGGTGTAAAATTACTTATAAGGTTGATTAGAGCCAAAATGTGGACCAAAATTGACTCGTATAAAACTAGTACCAAGAGGAGGTAAAAGGATGTCAAATTGGATGTATATAATGTTTTCATGTTAATTATACCAATATATGGTGGCAAGTGACTCTTATAGGGTGCAAAATCATTCTAATATGGTGTGAAGTGACTTACAAGGTTAATTATAGCCAAGATGTGGCCCAAAATTGACTCGTATAAAACTAGTACCAAGAGGAGGTAAAAGGATGTGAAATTGGATGTATATAATGTTTTCAGGTTAATTATACCAATATATGGTGGCAAGTGACTCTTTTAGGGTGCAAAATCACTCTAATATGGTGTAAAGTGACTTACAAGGTTGATTATAGCCAAAATGTGGCCCAAAATTGACTCGTATAAAGTGGTACCAAGAGGTGGTAAAAGGATGTCAAATAGGATGTTTATGATGTTTACATGTTAATTGTACAAATATATGGTGGAAAGTGACTCATATAGGGTGCAAAATCACTCTAATATGGTGTAATGTTACTTACAAGGTTGATTAGAGCCAAAATGTGGACCAAAATTGACTCGTATAAAACTAGTACCAAGAGGAGGTAAAAGGATGTCAAATTGGATGTATATAATTTTTACAAGTTAATTGTACCAATATAAGGTGGCAAGTGACTCTTATAGGGTGCAAAATAACTCTAATATGGTGTAAAGTGACTTACAAGGTTGATTATAGCCAAAATGTGGCCCAAAATTGACTAGTGTAAATTGGTACCAAAAGGGGGTAAAAGAATGTCAAATTGGATGTTTAAGATGTTTACATGTTAATTGTACAAATATATGGTGGAAAGTGACTCATATAGGGTGCAAAATCACTCTAATATGGTGTAAAGTTACTTACATGGTTGATTAGAGCCAAAATGTTGACCAAAATTGACTCGTATAAAACTAGTACCAAGAGGAGGTAAAAGGATGTGAAATTGGATGTATATAATGTTTTCAGGTTAATTATACCAATATATGGTGGCAAGTGACTCTTTTAGGGTGCAAAATCACTCTAATATGGTGTAAAGTGACTTACAAGGTTGATTATAGCCAAAATGTGGCCCAAAATTGACTCGTATAAAGTGGTACCAAGAGGTGGTAAAAGGATGTCAAATTGGATGTTTAAGATGTTTACATGTTAATTGTACAAATATATGATGGAAAGTGACTCATATAGGGTGCAAAATCACTCTAATATGGTGTAAAGTTACTTACATGGTTGATTAGAGCCAAAATGTGGACCAAAATTGACTCGTATAAAACTAGTACCAAGAGGAGGTAAAAGGATGTGAAATTGGATGTATATAATGTTTTCAGGTTGATTATACCAATATATAGTGACAAGTGACTCTTTTAGGGTGCAAAATCACTCTAATATGGTGTAAAGTGACTTACAAGGTTGATTATAGCCAAAATGTAGCCCAAAATTGACTCGTATAAAGTGGTACCAAGAGGTGGTAAAAGGATGTCAAATTGGATGTTTAAGATGTTTACATGTTAATTGTACAAATATATGGTGGAAAGTGACTAATATAGGGTGCAAAATCACTCTAATATGGTGTAAAATTACTTACAAGGTTGATTAGAGCCAAAATGTGGACCAAAATTGACTCATATAAAACTAGTACCAAGAGGAGGTAAAAGGATGTCAAATTGGATGTATATAATGTTTTCATGTTAATTATACCAATATATGGTGGCAAGTGACTCTTATAGGGTGCAAAATCATTCTAATATGGTGTGAAGTGACTTACAAGGTTAATTATAGCCAAGATGTGGCCCAAAATTGACTCGTATAAAACTAGTACCAAGAAGAGGTAAAAGGATGTGAAATTGGATGTATATAATGTTTTCAGGTTAATTATAACAATATATTGTGGCAAGTGACTCTTTTAGGGTGCAAAATCACTCTAATATGGTGTAAAGTGAATTACAAGGTTGATTATAGCCAAAATGTGGCCCAAAATTGACTCGTATAAAGTGGTACCAAGAGGTGGTAAAAGGATGTCAAATAGGATGTTTATGATGTTTACATGTTAATTGTACAAATATATGGTGGAAAGTGACTCATATAGGGTGCAAAATCACTCTAATATGGTGTAATGTTACTTACAAGGTTGATTAGAGCCAAAATGTGGACCAAAATTGACTCGTATAAAACTAGTACCAAGAGGAGGTAAAAGGATGTCAAATTGGATGTATATAATTTTTACAAGTTAATTGTACCAATATAAGGTGGCAAGTGACTCTTATAGGGTGCAAAATAACTCTAATATGGTGTAAAGTGACTTACAAGGTTGATTATAGCCAAAATGTGGCCCAAAATTGACTAGTGTAAATTGGTACCAAAAGGTGGTAAAAGGATGTCAAATTGGATGTTTAAGATGTTTACATGTTAATTGTACAAATATATGGTGGAAAGTGACTCATATAGGGTGCAAAATCACTCTAATATGGTGTAAAGTTACTTACATGGTTGATTAGAGCCAAAATGTTGACCAAAATTGACTCGTATAAAACTAGTACCAAGAGGAGGTAAAAGGATGTGAAATTGGATGTATATAATGTTTTCAGGTTAATTATACCAATATATGGTGGCATGTGACTCTTTTAGGGTGCAAAATCACTCTAATATGGTGTAAAGTGACTTACAAGGTTGATTATAGCCAAAATGTGGCCCAAAATTGACTCGTATAAAGTGGTACCAAGAGGTGGTAAAAGGATGTCAAATTGGATGTTTAAGATGTTTACATGTTAATTGTACAAATATATGGTGGAAAGTGACTCATATAGGGTGCAAAATCACTCTAATATGGTGTAAAGTTACTTACAAGGTTGATTAGAGCCAAAATGTGGACCAAAATTGACTCGTATAAAACTAGTACCAAGAGGAGGTAAAAGGATGTCAAATTGGATGTATATAATGTTTTCATGTTAATTATACCAATATATGGTGGCAAGTGACTCTTATAGGGTGCAAAATCATTCTAATATGGTGTGAAGTGACTTACAAGGTTGATTATAGCCAAGATGTGGCCCAAAATTGACTCGTATAAAACTAGTACCAAGAGGAGGTAAAAGGATGTGAAATTGGATGTATATAATGTTTTCAGGTTAATTATACCAATATATGGTGGCAAGTGACTCTTTTAGGGTGCAAAATCACTCTAATATGGTGTAAAGTGACTTACAAGGTTGATTATAGCCAAAATGTGGCCCAAAATTGACTCGTATAAAGTGGTACCAAGAGGTGGTAAAAGGATGTCAAATAGGATGTTTATGATGTTTACATGTTAATTGTACAAATATATGGTGGAAAGTGACTTATATAGGGTGCAAAATCACTCTAATATGGTGTAATGTTACTTACAAGGTTGATTAGAGCCAAAATGTGGACCAAAATTGACTCGTATAAAACTAGTACCAAGAGGAGGTAAAAGGATGTCAAACTGGATGTATATAATTTTTACAAGTTAATTGTACCAATATAAGGTGGCAAGTGACTCTTATAGGGTGCACAATCACTCTAATATGGTGTAAAGTGACTTACAAGGTTGATTATAGCCAAAATGTGGCCCAAAATTTACTAGTGTAAATTGGTACCAAAAGGTGGTAAAAGGATGTCAAATTGGATGTTTAAGATGTTTACATGTTAATTGTACAAATATATGGTGGAAAGTGACTCATATAGGGTGCAAAATCACTCTAATATGGTGTAAAGTTACTTACATAGTTGATTAGAGCCAAAATGTGGACCAAAATTGACTCGTATAAAACTAGTACCAAGAGGAGGTAAAAGGATGTGAAATTGGATATATATAATGTTTTCAGGTTAATTATACCAATATATGGTGGCAAGTGACTCTTTTAGGGTGCAAAATCACTCTAATATGGTGTAAAGTGACTTACAAGGTTGATTATAGCCAAAATGTGGCCCAAAACTGACTCGTATAAAGTGGTACCAAGAGGTGGTAAAAGGATGTCAAATTGGATGTTTATGATGTTTACATGTTAATTGTACAAATATATGGTGGAAAGTGATTCATATAGGGTGCAAAATCACTCTAATATGGTGTAAAGTTACTTACAAGGTAGATTAGAGCCAAAATGTGGACCAAAATTGACTCGTATAAAACTAGTACCAAGAGGAGGTAAAAGGATGTCAAATTGGATGTATATAATGTTTTCATGTTAATTATACCAATATATGGTGGCAAGTGACTCTTATAGGGTGCAAAATCATTCTAATATGGTGTAAAGTGACTTACAAGGTAGATTATAGCGAAAATGTGGCCCAAAATTGAGTCGTATAGAGTGGTACCAAGAGGTGGCAAAAGGATGTCAAATTGGATGTATATGATATTTACATGTTAATTGTACTAATATATAGTGGCAAGTGACTCTTATAGGGTGCAAAATAACTCTAATATAGTGTAAAGTTACTTACAAAATTGATTAGAGCCAAAATGTGGCCCAAAATTGACTCGTATAAAACTAGTACCAAGAGGAGGTAAAAAGATGTCAAATTGGATGTATATAATCTTTACATGTTAATTTTAGCAATATCTGGTTGCAAGTGACTCTTATAGGGTGCAAAATCACTCTAATATGGTGTAAAGTGACTTACAAGGTTGATTAAAGCCAAAATGTGGCCCAAAATTGACTCGTATAAAGTGATACCAAGAGGTGGTAAAAAGATGTCAAATAGGATGTTTATGATGTTTACATGTTAATTGTACAAATATATGGTGGAAAGTGACTCATATAGGGTGCAAAATCACTCTAATATGGTGTAATGTTACTTACAAGGTTGATTAGAGCCAAAATGTGGACCAAAATTGACTCATATAAAACTAGTACCAAGAGGAGGTAAAAGGATGTCAAATTGGATGTATATAATTTTTACAAGTTAATTGTACCAATATAAGGTGGCAAGTGACTCCTATAGGCTGCAAAATTACTCTAATATGGTGTAAAGTGACTTACAAGGTTGATTATAGCCAAAATGTGGCCCAAAATTGACTAGTGTAAATTGGTACCAAAAGGTGGTAAAAGGATGTCAAATTGGATGTTTAAGATGTTTACATGTTAATTGTACAAATATATGGTGGAAAGTGACTCATATAGGGTGCAAAATCACTCTAATATGGTGTAAAGTTACTTACATGGTTGATTAGAGCCAAAATGTGGACCAAAATTGACTCCTATAAAACTAGTACCAAGAGGAGGTAAAAGGATGTCAAATTGGATGTATTTAATTTTTACAAGTTAATTGTACCAATATAAGGTGGCAAGTGACTCTTATAGGGTGCAAAATCACTCTAATATGGTGTAAAGTGACTTACAAGGTTGATTATAGCCAATATGTGGCCCAAAATTGACTAGTGTAAATTGGTACCAAAAGGTGGTACAAGGATGTCAAATTGGATGTTTAAGATGTTTACATGTTAATTGTACAAATATATAGTGGAAAGTGACTCATATAGGGTGCAAAATCACTCTAATATGGTGTAAAGTTACTTACAAGGTTGATTAGAGCCAAAATGTGGACCAAAATTGACTCGTATAAAACTAGTACCAAGAGGAGGTAAAAGGATGTCAAATTGGATGTATATAATGTTTTCATGTTAATTATACCAATATATGGTGGCTAGTGACTCTTATAGGGTGCAAAATCATTCTAATATGGTGTGAAGTGACTTACAAGGTTGATTATAGCCAAGATGTGGCCCAAAATTGACTCGTATAGAGTGGTACCAAGAGGTGGCAGAAGGATGTCAAATTGGATGTATATGATATTTACATGTGAATTGTACTAATATATAGTGGCAAGTGACTCTTATAGGGTGCAAAATAACTCTAATATAGTGTAAAGTTACTTACAAAATTGATTAGAGCCAAAATGTGGCCCAAAATTGACTCGTATAAAACTAGTACCAAGAGGAGGTAAAAAGATGTCAAATTGGATGTATATAATCTTTACATGTTAATTGTAGCAATATATGGTTGCAAGTGACTATTATAGGGTGTAAAATCACTCTAATATGGTGTAAAGTGACTTACAAGGTTGATTAAAGCCAAAATGTGGCCCAAAATTGACTCGTGAAAATTGGTAACAAGAGGTGGTAAAAGGATGTCAAATTGGATGTATCTGATGTTTACATGTTAATTGTACTAATATATAGTGGCAAGTGACTCTTATAGGGTGCAAAATCACTCTAATATGGTGTAATATTACTTACAAGGTTGATTAGAGCCAAAATGTGGACCAAAATTGACTCGTATAAAACTAGTACCAAGAGGAGGTAAAAGGATGTGAAATTGGATGTATATAATGTTTTCAGGTTAATTATATCAATATATGGTGGCAAGTGACTCTTGTAGGGTGCAAAATCACTCTAATATGGTGTAAAGTGACTTACAAGGTTGATTATAGCCAAAATGTGGCCCCCAATTTGTTCATATAAAGTGGTACCAAGAGGTGGTAGAAGGATGTCAAATTGGATGTATATGATCTTTACATGTTAATTATACTATTATATAGTGGCAAATGACTCTTATAGGGTGCAAAATAACTCTAATTAGTGTAAAGTTACTTACAAAGTTGATTAGAGCCAAAATGTGGCCCAAAATTGACTCGTATAAAACTAGTACCTAGAGGAGGTAAAAGGATGTCAAATGGGATGTATATAATTTTTACATGTTAATTGTACCAATATAAGGTGGCAAGTGACTCTTATGGGGTGCAAAATCACTCTAATATGGTGTAAAGTGACTAACAAGGTTGATTATAGCCAAAATGTGGCCCCTAATTTTTTCGTATAAAGTGGTACAAAGAGGTGGTAGAAGGATGTCAAATTGGATGTATATGATGTTTACATGTTAATTATACTATTATAAAGTGGCAAATGACTCTTATAGGGTGTAAAATAACTCTAATTAATGTAAAGTTACTTACAAAGTTGATTAGAGCCAAAATGTGGCCCAAAATTGACTCGTATAAAACTAGTACCAAGAGGAGGTAAAAGGATGTCAAATTGGATGTATATAATTTTTACAAGTTAATTGTACCAATATAAGGTGGCAAGTGACTCTTATAGGGTGCAAAATCACTCTAATATGGTGTAAAGTGACTTACAAGGTTGATTATAGCCAAAATGTGGCCCAAAATTGACTCGTATAAAGTGGTACCAAGAGGTGGTAAAAGGATGACAAATTGGATGTTTAAGATGTTTACATGTTAATTGTACAAATATATGCTGGAAAGTGACTCATATAGGGTGCAAAATCACTCTAATATGGTGTAAAGTTACTTACAAGGTTGATTAGAGCCAAAATATGGACAAAAATTGACTCGTATAAAACTAGTACCAAGAGGAGGTAAAAGGATGTCAAATTGGATGTATATAATGTTTTCATGTTAATTAAACCAATATATGGTGGAAAGTGACTCTTATAGGGTGCAAAATCATTCTAATATTGTGTAAAGTGACTTACAAGGTTGATTATAGCCAAAATGTGGCCCAAAATTGACTCGTATAAAGTGGTACCAAGAGGTGGCAGAAGAATGTCAAATTGGATGTATATGATATTTACATTTTAATTGTACTAATATATAGTGGCAAGTGACTCTTATAGGGTGCAAAATAACTCTAATATAGTGTAAAGTTACTTACAAAATTGATTAGAGCCAAAATGTGGCCCAAAATTGACTCGTATAAAACTAGTACCAAGAGGAGGTAAAAAATGTCAAATTGGATGTATATAATCTTTACTTGTTAATTGTAGCAATATATGGTTGCAAGTGACTCTTATAGGGTGTAAAATCATTCTAATATGGTGTAAAGTGACTTACAAAGTTGATTAAAGCCAAAATGTGGCCCAAAATTTACTCGTATAAAGTGGTACCAAGAGGTGGTAAAAGGATGTCAAATAGGATGTTTATGATTTTCACATGTTAATTGTACAAATATATGGTGGAAAGTGACTCATGTAGGGTGCAAAATCACTCTAATATGGTGTAAAGTTACTTACAAGGTTGATTAGAGCCAAAATGTGGACCAAAATTGACTCATATAAAACTAGTACGAAGAGGAGGTAAAAGGATGTCAAATTGGATGTATATAATGTTTTCATGTTAGTTATACCAATATATGGTGGCAAGTGACTCTTATAGGGTGAAAAATCATTCTAATATGGTGTAAAGTGACTTACAAGGTTGATTATAGCGAAAATGTGGCCCAAAATTGACTCGTATAGAGTGGTACCAAGAGGTGGCAGAAGGATGTCGAATTGGATGTATATGATATTTACATGTTAATTGTACTAATATATAGTGGCAAGTGACTCTTATAGGGTGTAAAATAACTCTAATATAGTGTAAAGTTACTTACAAAATTGATTAGAGCCAAAATGTGGCCCAAAATTGACTCGTATAAAACTAGTACCAAGAGGAGGTAAAAAGATGTCAAATTGGATGTATATAATCTTTACATGTTAATTGTAGCAATATATGGTTACAAGTGACTCTTATAGGGTGCAAAATCATTCTAATATGGTGTAAAGTGACTTACAAAGTTGATTAAAGCCAAAATGTGGCCCAAAATTGACTCGTATAAAGTGGTACCAAGAGGTGGTAAAAGGATGTGAAATAGGATGTTTATGATGTTTACATGTTAATTGTACAAATATATGGTGGAAAGTGACTCATATAGGGTGCAAAATCACTCTAATATGGTGTAATATTACTTACAAGGTTGATTAGAGCCAAAATATGGACCAATATTGACTCGTATAAAACTAGTACCAAGAGGAGGTAAAAGGATGTCAAATTTGATGTATATAATTTTTACAAGTTAATTGTACCTATATTGTTGGATTTTAAACGCAGCGGGGGCGTGGAAAAACACTTTTACACACACAAAATCCAAATAAAAGCATATAAATCGTGAATAAAAATTCGAGGGATCGAATCTAACCTTTTAAAATAATTCGGAGACAACGATCAGAGATCCTTAGCAGTTGCTCCTCAAGTGTGAAGCACTCCACCGGTATCCACCAAGAAAACGACTTTTAGGAGGACGAGGAGGTGGAGAGAATTTGGTTTTCTAAAACTTTTGGGTTTCTGGGGTTAGAATAAAAATAGGGTCTATAATAGTGTATTTATAGGCAAAATTTTCAGCTGAAATTTTCCCATAAATATTATTATTATTATCCCATTTATTATTCTCATTAATAATTAAAACACCTTTTAATTATTAATCCTTTTTCTAAACACTTTAGAAATAATTCTCTCTCTTGATTTAATTTCCAAAAATTAAATCCTTAATTAATAATATTAAGAACTTTTCTTAATTAATTTATAACCAATTAAATCTCATTCAATCAATTATTAAATTTGCCAATTAATTATTTATTTCACAAATAAATAATTATTAGCCATTATTAATTAATTCTTCCACCATTAAATCATTCTCTTTTTATGGTGTGACCCTGTAGGTTCAATATTAAGCCGGTAGTAGAAATAAATAATAATAAAACTATTTTATCATTATTTATATAAATTCTCTAATTTATTAAATATGATTAATTAATTAATCACATTTATTCTACATCGTGAGGGATGCTTCTCAACATATCGCGACTATCCGGATAATATGAATTCACTGCTTAGAATACCAAGAACCTGTCAGTGAATAGTTACCGTACAATAAACTCCTTCTACCCTACAATGTCCCGATTAAATACAAGGCATGGATCTCGTGTCAAGCCTATCTAATTCAATCACTTGCTTACCATTTACTATGCGTAGTTCTATGCAAATTAGAAACTCCTTTCGAATTTCATTCACTCTGGCCAGAGATTCCTGAACTAGCATAAGTGGATCAGCCTTGAACATTCGCTTCCTTCACTGGAAGGGGTAGATCCTTTATTGATCATACACTATCTTCGTGTACAAATTCCTATACCCAGAAGAGCCCTAATAATTGTCCCTGGAGACTAAGAACTAAACCAAAGCATAGTTCAGTGTACACAAGATGACTATGATGACCTCAAGTCTAAGGATACTTGTAAAACTATGACTAGGTGAACAACTGCTGACACGTGAGTGAACTCCATCAGTTGTTCAGCTGTGCGAGTCATGTTCAGTGAACTTATTCCATAATAAGCACCTACATACTAGCTATAGTGTCACCACACAAATGTCTATGAGAACAGACATCCTTCATAATGAAGCAAGCATAGTATGTACCGATCTTTGCGGATTATTAATTACCAGTTAGTAATCCTATGACCAGGAACTATTTAAGTTTAGAGTTATCATCTTTTTAGGTCTCACTATTATGATCTCATCATAGTCCATAAAAAGCTTTACTCTAAACTATGGTATATCTTATTTAAACACTTAAATAGATAAAGCCCGTAATAAAAACAAAACAAGTCTTTATTATTATCAATAAAATCAAAATAGATTACATAAAAGTTATTCCTAAATCCTAATACATGATTGGACTTAGGACATATTCCTTTCAATCTCCCACTTGTACTAAAGCCAATCACTCTGGTATCTAATACCCATCTCAACTTTATGACGATCAAAGTGACTTTCAAAAAGTAGCTTTGTGAGTGGGTCTGCTATGTTGTTATGTGTGTCAACTCTAATTCAATACAATACAAGAAATGTTATCGCGCTCCCACTAACCCTTTTGTAGACACATGGTTCATCTACGTTTTTGATAAAATTAAACTCTTTGATTGTCTCATCAAAACGAATGTTCCATCTTTCGAGAAGCTTGCTTTAAACCACATATGGTTTGCAGCAGCTTACACACTAGGTTTTCATTTCCCTTGGAAAGAAAACCATCTGGCTATTTGCCAGATCTCATAGTCGTAGTAAGCAGCATTCGCAAGCAAAATCCGAACTGATTATAACAGGGCTACAGGTAAGAGGCTTCATCAAAGTCAATCCATTGCCTTTGTTTGAATTCTTTTGCCACAAGCCTGGCCTTATAGGTCTCCACCTGGCCGTCTGCTATAATCTATCTTTTGTATACCGTATACATAGATTTCATTCTGGATTTCATGGCACTATGCCATTTCTCTGAGTCAACACTACTCATAGCCTCATTATAGGTCACAGGGTCGTCATCATCAAATGATTGACAACTCATTGTCATTCTCAATGACAAGGCCATATTACCTCTCAGGTTGGCGAGACACTCTCCCTGACCTACGAATGGGCTGTTCCACAAAAGGTTGTTCAGTCAGAACAGGTGTTTCCACTTGATCCGTAGTAGTTTGTGCTTCTTGAACTTCATCAAGTTCAATTTTGCTCCCACTGTTTCCTTCAAGGATAAACTCCTTTCCAAGAAGGTAGCATGTCTGGAGACAAACACCCGATGATCGGTGTAAAAGCAACACCCTAAAGTCTCTTTAGGATATCCCACAAAACTACATTTTACGGATCGATATTCCAGCTTATCTGGGTCAACTTACTTGACATAAGCTGGATATCCCCAAATCTTAACGTGTTTAAGACTCGGTTTTCTTTCTTTTCATATCTCATACGGAGTTTGAGGAACAGATTTGGAAAGCACCTTATTCAGTAAATATGCTGAGGTTTCTAATGCATAACCCCATAGGAATACTGGAAGATTTGCATAGCTCATCATGGACCGAACTATGTCTAACAAAGTTCGATTTCTCCTTTCAGATACTAATCTGGAGGAGTCCACTGGGAGACTATACCATTTACTTTGAGATAATCTAGAAATACTCCATTCAAGTATTCACCACCTCGATCTAATCGAAGAGTTATATATATGTTTGGTTGTTTCTCTAGTTCATACTTATATTCTTTGAACTTTTCAAAGGCCTCAGACTTGTGTTTCATCAAACACATATCCGAATCCAGATCTATCATCTATGAAAGTAATGAAGTATGAAAATCCACCCATTGCTTGCGTAGACATTGGTCAACATACATCTGTGTGTACCATTCCTAGCAAATTTGCAGCCCTCTCTCCATGTCTACTAAATGGAGACTGCAATGCCACTATAAAGTGAGATTTTCATCATCCCTTTTCTTTTATTAGTTTGTTCAATCTGAAATAAATTATGTCACATACATACAGACCATTATTTAAAGCACCACGTCCATAAAGAATATTATCTCTAAGAATAGAACATTCATTATTCTCAATAATAAATGAAAATCCATCCAAGTCTAACATGGGAATAATATTCCTCACAATCGAGGGAACAAAATAACAATTATTTCAAACAATAGTCTTGCCCGTAGGCCTATGTAAATGAAATGATTCTACATCTTCAGCAGCAACTCTTGCTCCATTTCCCTCAGTATAATCACCCCCTCTTCCTCAAGAGTCCTACTTCTCCTTGGTCCCTGCAACAAATTGCAGATATGAGAACCACAGGCGGTATCTAATACCCAAGTATAAATGACATATTCACTTCTATCATGAACATACCTGAATCAGAAGTGGTAGTCTCACTACCCTTCTTCTTCAATTCTGCAAGGTAAACCTTGTAGTTCCTCTTCCAGTGCCCCACCTTGTTACAGTGAAAGCAAACAACTTTGCACTTGGGGTCTTCAGCTTTTGGTGGAACCGGCGTTTTCTCACCTACTTTCTTCTTCTTGGAAGAGTTCCTCTTCCTTTTCTTAGGATTGGAACCTTCACCAGAAGAACAGAACTCTTCTTAGGGGGAAAATTCGATTCCGCAGTCTTCAACATGTTGTGGAGTTCAGGCAGGCTGACATCCAACGTATTCATGTGAAAGTTCACAACAAACTGCGAGAACGAACTTGGAAGCGATTGCAAGACCAAGTCTTGGCTCAGCTCCCCATCCATGGCAAAACCAAGTTGTCCAAGACGTTCAATCAAATTGATCATCTTAAGTACATGGTCATTCACAGATGATCCCTCAGATATCCTACAACCGAACAGCTCCTTCGATATCTCATATCGAGCTGTCCTCCCCGCCACATCATACAACTCTTGTAGATGCATGAGGATAGTGTGAGCATCCATATGCTCATGTTGCTTCTGTAGCTCAATGTTCATGGAAGCTAGCATGATGCATTGAGCAACATTTGCATCATCTATCCACTTACGATACACAACATGTTCATCATTATATGCATCACTAGCAGGTTCAGTAGGCTTAGGTGAGTCAATCACGTATTCCAGCTTCTCAATCCTGAGAACAATTCTCAAGTTTCGAAGCCAGTCAGCATAATTAGGACCAGTCAATTTGTGAGCATCTAGTATGCTCCTGAGTGATAGTGCAGAAGACATAACGTACAAAGTAAATCTGTAAATGATAAACACATAACAACACTTAGCAAATATTCGATTTCATTTTAAAACACTATATGAATCGGGTCTTTATTCATAAGTGGCTCCCACTAGTTTATCTAATTTATTCAACCCCCTACGTGAAAAATTAAGCATTATTCATAATGTTAGTGGGAATAGGGATCCTACATTCCATTACACAACCCCGGCTGTGGCACGAAACGCCATGTAATGTTCAATAGGCAGACAACTCTTGTCAATTACATCTCATGTTATTCCCTAATCAAACTTTAGCCTCTTGAATAATTGGGTCATGGTTGTGGCACGACAAACTCAATATTCTAAGTCAAGTCTAACCCAACATTCCGTACAATTGAATCAGTCCCCAAAAGCCCACGGCTGTGGCACGTAACGACCTTTAGATTCTTATTCAATGTACACATCTCTATGTAATAGACAAGTATTTCTTATTTCGAAATCAAAGCCCTCGGCTGTGGCACGAAACAACAATGATTCAAAAATAAGAACTACTTTCTACCATGTTGGAAGGCTATGACCGATACAAGCCCGTTGTATCATTGGCCAATTACTACTTGATATTATTTAATTTTAGAGGGATTATATTACGATACAATCATAATCATATTATAAAGAGATTCTTCCTTTTAAATTAAATAATTCAAATTAATAATCAATAATCAGACGATTCCCAGATCGGGTGGAGCATTGTCAAGAAGCGTCACTTAATAACCCTTTCTTACAGATAGAAATCTGTTGTTGACAGAATCATCCTTTCTCTCATATCGAAAATTCATATTCAATTACGTGTTTCACAAATACAAGAATCTCATGATTGTATTCATAATATTATTCTTAAGGTTATGAAACAATTTCACTATACTAGGCTGTCTAACAAACGCCTTATGTTTATTTAAGTTCACCTAAATCTATCATCGCATGATAAACTAAGCATATATCACATATATCAACATGAATAAACATCAAGGTAGGCATGTTACATCATCTAGCACATTAGTCTAAGCATTATACATCTCTATGTATCACATGAAGCATTTAAAATCAATTAAAACAGTCAAAAACAACTTTAAAACACTTCATGGAAATATAAACAGTTCAAACCTTTTATATAAACTAAAATTGATCACACCATTAGATCCGTCTCGAAAAAACGAATCCAACGGTATATTGCACGCCCAAAACGGAGTTACGAAACTCCCAGAAAATCAATTTTAAAATCAACAGAGGGCTGTAACGCATTTCAGGAACGCGTTACAAGCCCTGTAACGCATTCCGGTGATGCGTTACACCCCTTTTAAGAATATGTCCTAAGTCCCATCATGTATTAGGATTTAGGAATAACTTTTAAAAATAAGGTGGCAAGTGACTCTTATAGGATGAAAAATCACCCTAATATGGTGTAAAGTGACTTACAAGGTTGATTATAGCCAAAATGTGGCCCAAAATTGACTAGTGTAAATTGGTACCAAAAGGTGGTAAAAAGGATGTCAAATTGGATGTTTAAGATGTTTACATGTTAATTGTACAAATATATGGTGGAAAGTGACTCATATAGGGTGCAAAATCACTCTAATATGGTGTAAAGTTACTTACAAGGTTGATTAGAGCCAAAATCTGGACCAAAATTGACTCGTATAAAACTAGTACCAAAAGGAGGTAAAAGGATGTCAAATTGGATGTATATAATGTTTTCATGTTAATTATACCAATATATGGTGGCAAGTGACTCTTATAGGGTGAAAAATCATTCTAATATGGTGTAAAGTGACTTACAAGGTTGATTATAGCCAAGATGTGGCCCAAAATTGACTCGTATAGAGTGGTACCAAGAGGTGGCAGAAGGATGTCAAATTGGATGTATATGATATTTACATGTTAATTGTACTAATATATAGTGGCAAGTGACTCTTATACGGTGCAAAATAACCCTAATATAGTGTAAAGTTACTTACAAAATTGATTAGAGCCAAAATGTGGCCCAAAATTGACTCGTATAAAACTAGTACCAAGCGGAGGTAAAAAGATGTCAAATTGGATGTATATAATCTTTACATGTTAATTGTAGCAATATATGGTTGCAAGTGACTCTTATAGGGTGCAAAATCACTCTAATATGCTGTAAAGTGACTTACAAGGTTGATTAAAGCCAAAATGTGGCCAAAAATTGACTCGTATAGAATGGTACCAAGAGGTGGCAGAAGGATGTTGAATTGGATGTATATGATTTACATGTTAATTGTACTAATATATAGTGGCAATTAACTCTTATAGGGTGCAAAATAACTCTAATATAGTGTAAAGTTACTTACAAAATTGATTAGAGCCAAAATGTGGCCCAAAATTGACTCATATAAAACTAGTACCAAGAGGAGGTAAAAAGATGTCAAATTGGATGTATATAATCTTTACATGTTAACTGTAGCAATATATGGTTGCAAGTGACTCTTATAGGGTGCAAAATCACTCTAATATGGTGTAAAGTGACTTACAAAGTTGATTAAAGCCAAAATGTGGCCCAAAATTGACTCGTATAAAGTGGTACCAAGAAGTGGTAAAAGGATGTCAAATAGGATGTTTATGATGTTTACATGTTAATTGTACAAATATATGGTGGAAAGTGACTCATATAGGGTGCAAAATCACTCTAATATGGTGTAATGTTACTTACAAGGTTGATTAGAGCCAAAATGTGGACCAAAATTGACTCGTATAAAACTAGTACCAAGAGGAGGTAAAAGGATGTCAAATTTGATGTATATAATTTTTACAAGTTAATTGTACCAATATAAGGTGGCAAGTGACTCTTATAGGGTGAAAAATCACTCTAATATTGTGTAAAGTGACTTACAAGGTTGATTATATCCAAAATGTGGCCCAAAATTGACTAGTGTAAATTGGTACCAAAAGGTGTTAAAGGATGTCAAATTGGATGTTTAAGATGTTTACATGTTAATTGTACAAATATATGGTGGAAAGTGACTCATATAGGGTGTAAAATCACTCTAATATGGTGTAAAGTTACTCACAAGGTTGATTAGAGCCAAAATGTGGACCAAAATTGACTCGTATAACACTAGTACCAAGAGGAGGAAAAAGGATGTCAAATTGGATGTATATAATGTTTTCATGTTAATTATACCAATATATGGTGGCAAGTGACTCTTATAGGGTGAAAAATCATTCTAATATGGTGTAAAGTGACTTACAAGGTTGATTATAGCCAAGATGTGGCCCAAAATTGACTCGTATAGAGTGGTACCAAGAGGTGACAGAAGGATGTCAAATTGGATGTATATGATATTTACATGTTAATTGTACTAATATATAGTGGCAAGTGACTCTTATAGGGTGCAAAATAACTCTAATATAGTGTAAAGTTACTTACAAAATTGATTAGAGCTAAAATGTGGCCCAAAATTGACTCGTATAAAACTAGTACCAAGAGGAGGTAAAATGATGTCAAACTGGATGTATATAATCTTTACATGTTAATTGTAGCAATATATGGTTGCAAGTGACTCTTATAGGGTGCACAATCACTCTAATATGGTGTAAAGTGACTTACAAGGTTGATTAAAGCCAAAATGTGGCCCAAAATTGACTCGTGAAAATTGGTAACAAGAGGTGGTAAAAGGATGTCAAATTGGATGTATATGATGTTTACATGTTAATTGTACTAATATATAGTGGCAAGTGACTCTTATAGGGTGCAAAATCACTCTAATATGGTGTAATATTACTTACAAGGTTGATTAGAGCCAAAATGTGGAGCAAAATTGACTCGTATAAAACTAGTACCAAGAGGAGGTAAAAGGATGTGAAATTGGATGTATATAATGTTTTCAGGTTAATTATTCCAATATATGGTGGCAAGTGACTCTTTTAGGGTGCAAAATCACTCTAATATGGTGTAAAGTGACTTACAAGGTTGATTATAGCCAAAATGTGGCCCCTAATTTGTTCGTATAATGTGGTACCAAGAGGTGGTAGAAGGATGTCAAATTGGATGTATATGATGTTTACATGTTAATTATACTATTATATAGTGGCAAATGACTCTTATAGGGTGCAAAATAACCCTAATTAGTGTAAAGTTACTTACAAAGTTGATTTGAGCCAAAATGTGGCCCAAAATTGACTCGTATAAATCTAGTACCTAGAGGAGGTAAAAGGATGTCAAATGGGATATATATAATTTTTACATGTTAAGTGTACCAATATAAGGTGGCAAGTGACTCTTATAGGATGCAAAATCACTCTAATATGGTGTAAAGTGACTTACAAGGTTGATTATAGCCAAAATGTGGCCCCTAATGTTTTCGTATAAAGTGGTACAAAGAGGTGGTAGAAGGATTTCAAATTGGATATATATGATATTTACATGTTAATTATACTATTATATAGTGGCAAATGACTCTTATAGGGTGCAAAATAACTCTAATTAATGTAAAGTTACTTACAAAGTTGATTAGAGCCAAAATGTGGCCAAAAATTGACTCATATAAGGTGGCAAGTAACTCTTATAGGGTGCAAAATCACTCTAATATGGTGTAAAGTGAATTACAAGGTTGATTACAGCCAAAATGTGGCCCAAAATTGACTCTTATAAAGTGGTACCAAGAGGTGGTAAAAGGATGTCAAATTGGATGTTTATGATGTTTACATGTTAATTGTACAAATATATGGTGGAAAGTGACTTATATAGGGTGCAAAATCACTCTAATATGGTGTAAAGTTACTTAAAAGGTTGATTAGAGCCAAAATATGGACCAAAATTGACTCGTATAAAACTAGTACCAAGAGGAGCTAAAAGGATGTCAAATTGGATGTATATAATGTTTTCATGTTAATTATACCAATATATGATGGCAAGTGACTCTTATAGGGAGCAAAATCATTTTAATATGGTGTAAAGTGACTTACAAGGTTGATTATAGCCAAAATGTGGCCCAAAATTCACTCGTATAAAGTGGTACCAAGAGGTGGAAGAAGGATGTCAAATTGGATGTATATGATGTTTACAAGTTAATTGTACTAATATATAGTGGCAAGTGACTCTTATAGGCTGCAAAATAACTATAATATAGTGTAAAGTTACTTACAAAATTGATTAGAGCCAAAATGTGGCCCAAAATTGACTCGTATAAAACTAGTACCAAGAGGAGGTAAAAGATGTCAAATTGGATGTATATAATCTTTACATGTTAATTATAGCAATATATGGTTTCAAGTGACTCTTATAGGGTGCAAAATCAGTCTAATATGGTGTAAAGTGACTTACAAGGTTGATTAAAGCCAAAATGTGGCCCAAAATTGACTCGTGAAAATAGGTACCAAGAGGTGGTAAAAGGATGTCAAATTGGATGTATATGATGTTTACATGTTAATTGTACTAATATATAGTGGCAAGAGACTCTTATAGGGTGCAAAATCACTCTAATATGGTGTAAAGTTACTTACAAGGTTGATTATAGCCAAAATGTGGCACCTAATTTTTTCGTATAAAGTGGTACAAAGACGTGGTGGGGGGATGTCAAATTGGATGTATATTATGTTTACATGTTAATTATACAATTATATAGTGGCAAATGACTCTTATAGGGTGCAAAATAACTCTAATTAGTGTAAAGTTACTTACAAAGTTGATTAGAGCTAAAATGTGGCCCAAAATTGAGTCGTATAAAACTAGTATCAAGAGGAGGTAAAAGGATGTCAAATTGGATGTATATAATCTTTACATGTTAATTGTACCAATACATGGTGGCAAGTGACTCTTATAGGGTGAAAACTAACTCTAATATGGTGTAAAGTGACTTACAAGGTTGATTATAGCCAAAATGTGGCCCAAAATTAACTCGTATAAAGTGGTACCAAGAGGCTGTAGAAGAATGTCAAATTCGATGTATATGATGTTTACATGTTAATTGTACTAATATATAGTGTTAAGTGACTCTTATAGGGTGCAAAATAACTCTAATATAGTGTAAAGTTAATTACAAAGTTGATTAGAGCCAAAATGTGGCCCAAAATTGACTAGTATAAAACTAGTACCAAGAGGAGGTAAAAGGCTGTCAAATTTGATGTATATAATCTTTACATGTTAATTGTACCAATATATGGTGGCGAGTGACTCTTATAGGGTGAAAAATAACTCTAATATGGTGTAAAGTAACTTACAAGGTTGATTATAGCCAAAATGTGGCCCAAAATTGACTCGTATAATGTGGTACCAAGAAGTGGTAGAAGATGTCAAATTGGATGTATATGATGTTTACATTTTAATTATACTAATATATAGTGGCAAGTGACTCTTATTGGGTGCAACATAACTTTAATATAGTGTAAAGTTACTTACAAAGTTGATTAGAGCCAAAATGTGGCCCAAAATTGAGTCGTATAAAACTAGTATCAAGAGGAGGTAAAAGGATGTCAAATTGGATGTATATAATCTTTACATGTTAATTGTACCAATACATGGTGGCAAGTGACTCTTATAGGGTGAAAACTAACTCTAATATGGTGTAAAGTGACTTACAAGGTTGATTATAGCCAAAATGTGGCCCAAAATTGACTTGTATAAAGTGGTACCAAGAGGCTGTAGAAGAATGTCAAATTGGATGTATATGATGTTTACATGTTAATTGTACTAATATATAGTGTTAAGTGACTCTTATAGGGTGCAAAATAACTCTAATATAGTGTAAAGTTAATTACAAAGTTCATTAGAGCCAAAATGTGGCCCAAAATTGACTCGTATAAAACTAGTACCAAGAGGAGGTAAAAGGATGTCAAATTGGATGTATATAATATTTACATGTTAATTGTACCATTACATGGTGGCAAGTGACTCTTATAGGGTGCAAAATCACTCTAATATGGTGTAAAGTGACTTACAAGGTTGATTATAGCCAAAATGTGGCCCAAAATTGTCTCGTATAAAGTGGTACCAAGATGTGGTAAAAGGATGTCAAATTGGATGTTTATGATGTTTACATGTTAATTATACCAATATATGGTGGCAAGTGACTCTTGGAGGGTGCAAAATCATTCTAATATGGTGTGAAGGGACTTATAAGGTTTATTAGAAGCAAAATATTGCCCAAAATTAACTCGTATGAAAGTGGTACCAAGAGGAGGTAAAAGGATGTCAAATTGAATGTATACGATGTTTACATATTAATTGTACTAATATATGGTGGCAAGTGACTCTTACAGGGTGCAAAATCACTCGGATATGGTGTAAAGTGACTTCTAAGGTTGATTAGAGCCGTAATTTAGCCCAAAATTGACTCGTATAAAAGTGGTACCAAGAGCTGGTAAAAGGATGTTAAAATGGATTTATATGATGTTTAAATATTAATTGTACCAATATACGGTGGTAAGTGACTCTTATAGGGTGCAAAATCACTCTAATATGGTGTAAAGTGACTTACAAGGTTGATTTGAGCCAAAATGTGACCCAAAATTGACTCGTGTTAAGTGGTACCCAGAGGTTGTAAAAGGATGTCAAATTGGATGTATATGATGTTTACATGTTAATTGAACAAATATATAGTGCCAAGTGACTCTTATAGGGTGCAAATTCACTCTAATATGGTATAAAGTGACTCACAAGGTTGATTATAGCCAAAATGTGGCCCAAAATTGACTCGTATAAAACTATTATCAAGAGGAGGTAAAAGGATGTCAAATTGGATTAATATAATGTTTACATGTTAATTGTACCAATATATGGTGGCAAGTGACTCTTATAGGGTGCAAAATCACTCTAATATGGTGTAAATTGACTAAGAGGTGGTAAGGGGATAATAAATTGGATGTATATGATGTTTACATGTTAATTGTACCAATATATGGTGGCAAGTGACTCTTATAGGGTGAAAAATCACTCTAATATGGTGTAAACTGACTCACAAGGTTGATTATTGCCAAAATATGGCCCAAAATTGACTCATATAAAGTGGTACTGAGATGTGGTAAAAGGATGTGAAATTGGATGTATATGATGTTTACAGGTTAATTGTACTAATATATGGTGGCAAGTGATTCTAATTTGGTGCAAAATCACTCTAATATGGTGTAAAGTGACTTACAAGTTTGATTATAGCCAAAATGTAGCCCAAAATTGACTTGTGTAAAGTGGTACTTAGAGATGGTAAAAGGATGTCAAATTGGATGTATATGATGTTTACATGTTAATTTTAATAATATATATGGTGGCAAGTGACTCTTATAGGGAGCAAAGTCACTCTAATATGGTGTAAAGTGGCTTATAAGGTTGATTATAGCCAAAATTTGGCCCAAATTTGACTCGTGTAAAGTGGTACTAAGAGGTGGTAAAAAGATATCAAATTGGATATATATGATGTTTATATGTTAATTGTACTAATAATTGGAGGCAAGTGACTCCTATAGGGTGCAAAATCACTCTAATACGGTGTAAAGTGACTTACAAGGTTGATTATAGCCAAATGTGGCCCAAAATTGACTTGTGTGAAGTTTTACCAAGAGGTGGTAAAAGGTTGTCAAATTGGATGTATATGATGTTCACATGTTAATTGTAATAACCCCAATTTTTTTGAAATTTTTGGAAACCCTTATGAATAGTGTTTTGCTGATTATGCTGAATAAGAAAACTTTTCATGCCACACTATGTAGGGGTTCTTTTATGGATATTCTGAGATTTTATTGGTACTCTATATGATATATAAGTGTATATAAAGATCGTCAGAATCCAAATTTGAACCTTTTCATTTTTCCCGAAAATCCACCAGATATCGAAAGTATTGAGTATAAGGTAACAGGATAAAAAGGATTTAAATTCAAGGATTTTAATAGAGGATCATAAAAGGAATATAATGTATTGAGAAAGGTTAAGGGAACCTAAGTAAAAAGATCCCGGGTATGATCCCTCAAACGATAAACGAAAACGAAAGTTAAGCGAACCGTATAACAGATCAGCGGTCATTAGCCAAATAATTAAAAGCTAATCAAAGAGATTAGTGGGGATGATGTCATCAAACCAATAATAATAGGACAAAGGAGGGAGGGTGACATCACATGGTGACATAAGCATGACCAAGCAAAGTGTGTTGTTGGTTGAATTAGAACCACACAAAAGTTACCATGGTAAAAAGGTAAGAAAAAAAAAACAAATCAAATTGTCAACCAACCAAGCCAAAACATTTCATTTTCACCAAAAACACAAAATTTTTCATCTCCTTCATCAAAGCTCTCGGCTTTTCTTCTTTTCCAAGGAAAGAAAAATCAAAATCTTAGTTCCAAGCTTTGTTAAATTGCAAGGTAATTATCTAAGACTCCTTATGCATAGTTATGGATATCCTATAAGTTTGAGCTCCTAAATCATTCACAATCACTTCCTAAAAATCATGGAAGAAGATGGTGAATAGTGTTTTTCAAGAACTAAAATTTTTGTTCTTGAAGTTTTGTTTAGATTAAGCTTGGATAAGAACTTTAAGGGTGATTCCAAGCTAGTTACTTGATTCTCCACTCTCCAAGGAAGGTATAACCCCTCCAAACCCTAACTTTATTTGAGTAATTAGGTTTAGTTTTGTTGTTATAATTCATGAGAAGCTTGCTTGTTGTGAATGTAGAGATTAGTTGGTTTTGTGAAGTTTTTGGAGTGGTAGTTCTTGGATTGTTGATTAATGAACTTAAGTGTAGTTTAAATTCATGTTTAAGAATAGTATAAATTGATAATGTGGAGTTTTTGGGGCTGTTATGATGAAGTATGGATGGAGTTTTGGTTGGGATGTTGATTGTGAGTTGATTGTGAGATGATTTGGAGTGGTTTAAATTTGGGTAATCGCGTAAACATAGTCGTCGTAATGTCCGATTTACTTTAGGCTGTTTCTGTTCTTAACATTAGGACCCGTGAACTCACTGCTAGGTTTTGACCATTTCCATTTTTAGATAGTTCATGTTACGAGCTTCGTTTTGATATATAGTTCGTTTGATTCCGATGTACGGTTTAGGAGAAACGACCGTTTTAAGTAACGGCGTTTCGCGAACGAACCATTACCCCTCGCCTTACTTTGAAACCTTGGTTAAGGACTTTAAATGACTAATTGGGGTATGAAACAATTATGATAAGTGTATTAGGCAGTTGGTAAGGTACTCGCAAAAGAATCACCTTAAAACTCTTAATGGTTAATTTATTAAAAAATGGTGGAGCCGAGGGTACTCGAGCGACTTAAGTGAATCGTTAAGCGCGAAAGCGAACGTTAGGACTCTAAATGGTTAAAGTCTAGTTTCTTAAGCGACCGGGGTTTAATTCCGACTTAAGTTGTTGTTCATAGGTTATCGGACCCACTCTAAGCTTAAGTCTATCCGGGAGCACCCGGTCAAGTTTTCTACACGTTATACTGTTGTTGTGATGTATACATATGTATATGCATTATCTTGCGATAGATTGTAGCATGTGATATGGTATATATGCATGCTTGTTTCGTAATCTTGATACATATATCTGTTGATTCAGTTGATCATACCTATGCTAGAGATAAGCAGTAATTACATATACCCTTAGTACAGGGGACCCAAAGGTGAACATTTTTCTAAAACCGGGTGTCGATGCTCCTGAGTATATTATATATATCTATGTATATATATATATAGATATAGTTTTCAAAACTATGAATCGAATAAGGTTTATTCGATAACTTTATTTTATTAATGAATATTATTTTGAATATTCATTCAAGAGCTTATGACTCCGTTTATTTTATTAATGAATATTATTTTGAATATTCATTCGAGGGCTTATGACCCCGTTTATTTTATTATTGAATATTATTTTGAATATTCATTCGAGGGCTTATGACCCCGATTAATTACTAATTATTATTCTTTATTTTATTAAGGAATAATGTGTCGATGATCAAACTCATTTTTGATTATTCAAATAAGGATATTACTTTCGTATAAGTATATCTTTGGTAATTTAATATTTATTTCAAGTATATGTTTTACAACTACTACTTCAATTATTTTTATAAAGATTATTCTTTATGAGAATATTATTTAAGTAATAATATTCAGATATTTTCTAATATATTTGGACTGATTTATTTTATTAAATCAGCATTACTCCAAACATTCTTAAAAATGTTTTCGAGTCTTCAAAATGATTCTAAAGGTTAGGGCGGATCCCCAAACTCATTTTTATATTTAAGATCCTCATTTCGAAGGGGATTTAAATACTCGCTCAAAACCTGAGGGATCCGGCTCTATGGTGTATTGTATATTCGCAACAAGGTTGCTATTTTGATAAAAGAATTTTTAATTACTTACCCAACACTCGGGAAGTAAAATTCTTGGAACAAGTTAATCCATTAACAGGCATCGCCTGGGAAATAACGGTGAGTTCTCCTTTCCAACTAGATACGACTTCTTGGTGGAGCCGTATCAACAAGTTTCTACTTGGGGAAAGGGGGAACGAGCTTTACTTTTCAGAGTCATGGATTTTATCTGAACTAGGAGTGGCGTAAGTGGCCGAGTGACGCCGGCCCAGCCTTATTATATTGGCCCAAATGGCCTGGAGGTTCCGCAAGACGGTACATTCCTTTGGAGTCCAGTGTTCGGTTGACAAGTAAATCCGACAGGTTCTCCTCTACATATAGAAAATGGTGGGGTTGCACTACTACGACTGATCATCGTAAGTGGTCTTCCTGGCGCGGCAAACTCCCGTAATGAGTTCATCATCCAATTGGATATTTCTGCAACACTACCCAGAGCACTTCGATAGAAAGGCTACGGTTGGTCGATTGTTGAGTGTTGGCAGGGTCAAGTTTTCAAAATGATGTTTGCATCAAATGAAGTATCTCGTAACTTCATTTCTTTTGCATAATATTTCAAAGATTGATTCTATACAAGTTATGCCTTGTAGCTTCATATATGTGATGAACTAATTATAACTTGAACGGTGGTAGTTCAAGTAGTATTCGGAAAAGATATAAGTATATTGGAGTATCTTGTAACTTCATCTTTTAAACTTATATCTAGTAAATGATTATCTTATGAATGACAAAGATTTTCAGAAAAATGTTGAGACAAGGTTAGATATATGAGATCACCTTGCAACGATATTTTTATACAGTTATAAACTGGAACTCTGTGTATATTATACATGGCAGAAGATTTCAAAGATTGTGAAAAGTATATATGTATATATATACTGAATATTTTGCGACTTGGTCGCGTTAAGATATCAGCTTGGTTCATTTCTTCTTGACCAAGACTTTCATGAGTACTATGAGACTGCTCATATATTGTTAATTATTATACATATTATTTCGGTGGGCTTGTTGCTCACCCTTGCTTTCTTCTTTCATCACACAACATCAGATAGACAAGATGAACAGGACCAAGCTCCCAATTCGCGAGCGGATAGGAAACGTTCCACAATTTCCTATAGGCGTTGATGTCGTTGTAGCTGAGGTAGGAACTACCAATAGGCTAGGCTTTCAATTTTTGATGTACCAGACTTGTGTATCTTTATCAATTGTAATAATGGCAAAGAATTGTAAATTTATTCAGAAACCCTTTTAAGGTGTAACGGTTTATAATTGAGGAATAAAATGACTTGTGTTATTTTTGGTATTCATCTCTGAGACAATAACTTGTGGTGTGTGTGTGTATATTGTGGGGTCACAGTACGCAGTAGTTGGTTGACTGTTAAGATTAAGTATCGATAAGGGAAATGGAATTCATGACAACCCGAATCCCCGACCCCGGATTTGAGGGTGTTACAGAAATGGTATCAGAGCTAAGCGTTATAAACCTCAGAGATGATGTGACGTTAAGATAATAAGTTCACTAAGATAATAAGAACTCTTGCCAAGTTCATAGTCGGGCTACCTAACGTAGTACTGACAGTTAAAACCCTTATGGGAACCCTTATAAATATCGTGATAGAAGTGTAGTTCGTTATCGTAGATGGTAGCGGGACTCCGAACCCTGAGGTTGAGGAGCAACAGCGCGATGATGTTTTATTACTAATTGGAGATCGGATTGTGGATCTGATAGAGCGTCCTAACGCAGGACCGGATGATGTTCATATTAAGGATGTAGCGGTTGAGGATGTTGTCCCAGAAGGGATTGTTGTTGAGAAGGATCTCGCGGAGGATCCTAACAAGACTGAAGAGATGACCGCTGAGGAATTGATAACCATGGTTAGGGCGACTACCAGAGGTAGGATTGGCCGGTCACTGTCGGAGGTTCGTTCGAGTTTGTAAAGATAGTAGCCCCTTTAACGCGGCTTACTCGTAAGGCTGAGAAGTTTGAATAGACAGAGAAATGCGAGAAGAGCTTTCAAGAACAGAAGCAAAGATTGGTGATGGCCCCTATGTTGGCATTTCCGGATGGAAAAAGGAGATTTTGTGATTTGTATTGACGCTTCGCATAAGGAATTAAGGTGCTTCTTATACAGCACATCAAGGTAATCGTGTACGCGTCAAGACAATTAAGGGAATATAAAATTCGATATCCCCGCCCATGAGCTTGGGCTCGTGGCAATAGTTTTGCCCTAAAGATTTGAGGCACTACTTGTATAGAGAGAAGGGTGAGATTTACACAAGCCATAAGTGCTCTAGTGCATTTTCACGCAAAAAGAGCTCAACATGCGCCAAATGAGGTGGTTAGAGCTAATCAAAGATTATGATTATGAGATTCTTTATCATTCGGGGAAAGCCAATGTGGTGGCTGATGCCCTTAGTAAAAAGGAGAGACTCAAGATGATAATGTCTTTGAGAGAGTTTATAAGAGATTTTGAGAAAATGGAAATAGAAGTGAAGGTAACCGGCGCCGGTACCGAAACGCTGTTTGAGATTGCAATACAGCCCGAATTATCGAAAAAGATCATATTGTGCCAAGAAAAAGTGATGAATGAAGGCAGAGAGTCGATGACTGGAGAAGAGATTAATACCGAGAAAGATGATAAGGGAATAATGAGGTATTCCTACAGAATTTGGGTTCCAAATGTTCAAGAGCTTAAAGATGAGATCTTAGATGAAAGATAGTTTGAGGAATAAGATTTAGAGCAAACCCTGAACGTGATAGTCAGGGAGGTCGCCATCAAGAAAAAAGGAACCCATAATATAATGAAGTGGAAAATGAGGATTTTAACGTATAAGATAACCCCAAGTATGGGAGAAGGATGAAACATTTCATACTAAGGAAATAAAAAGTCGAGTAAGGAAAGGAGACCCGAGACGGTACTCCTATACGGCAATTTATGGACCTGTCTAAAAAGAACTTAGACTATTATCCCCAACCACCACCTTGAGGAAACAATGCGGTAGGAGATTCTTTCATGACCTTTAAGTCGCTAAGCTCTCAGAGTTCCAAGGAACAGGTTGACCCAGTCGAGGCAAGAGCCTGGCTAAAGGAAATATAGGAATCATTTGAGATTCTAAATGATTGACGAATCGCAAAAGACTGTTTTTGTCACTTACCCTCCTAAGAGAGAGGCCACCCGCTGGTGAAAGACCAAGAAAGACACAAAGCCAGAGGTTAGAATAAACTGATTAAAGTTCAGTCAATTGTTTTCGGGAAAGTAATTCACAAGGTTATGGAGAGAGTGTAAAAGCTTTAGAGCCAGAACAAAGGCGGACGAGTATGATGAAATATGAAGCTAAGTTGTAAAAGTTGTCAAAATTCGTTCTGATGACAAGAACCCCAGAACGATGTGATGTTTGAAATCAATGATTAGTAGGTTCATGAAATAATGATAGGAGAAAGGAAAATAAAAAGAAACTGAAGTGGAAAGGAATATAAAGGCAATAGAGTTTGAGGAATGATAAGGGAGTTGGGTATGAGGAAACCCTAAAGACTCGTAGCAATAGAAATAGAAAAGTATGTAATCGTCAGGATGAGGGTGATTCACCATGAGTTAAAGTTGATGATTGAAGGAATAAGAGATACATATATTTTATCCCCTGTAAGTTGGGAGGATTCAAGGAAACCTTGAGATAGTTCGAAGGATAAATAATGAGACGCGGATAGACTGAGGAGACAAGGAAGTAAGAAATTAGGAAAATTGGATGAAGGAAGTGACCTTCAAGAATGTGAAGTGTAAGATCGGTGGCTCGATACCCAGGAAGGGAGACGCCAGGTATGAAAGATATCCCAATATTGAGATGACTGTTGAGATAAACAACAAAGGTAAATGAGGATTTATTAAGAAGATTTTCACGTTGAACACGACCAATATCTTCCAGAACATCCATGTTATCATTACCAAATCAGGAAAGAAAAGCAGATAACCATTGTTATCTTTTGGAGGCTATATGGATTGACCTCAATTTGAATAAGGATGCTATTATGAAATTAGGTATAGACATCGAGGTGGGAATGATGAATAAGATAATCTATCAAGGATATATGACTTGATTTATCCATGAAAGGATGCAAGTATTTTTTTAAAGGTGGAATTAAGGATATAACTTCGATAACTTGAGATGAATCCTAGGGGAATGCATAAAGGTTGGCATCCACCCTTAATAGGGACAACATGAGTTTTGATAGTATGAATTGGAAAGGATCAAGGTAACAACAACCTTTAAAGATTAGTAAAGAAATTTTTCAGAAGTACATAGACAATGGTTCTAGTATTAGTAAATGGTATTTTGATATGCCCTGTATCTAGGGAATACAGGAGGAACGATTTAAGGATAACCTTAGAGGTTTTACAAGGAGAAAGGTAATATTCCAAGTTCTCAGAATTGAAATTTGATAAAGGAAATGTGACGTAAGTATAATAATGTCAGGTGGGCACGTGTTGAACCATAAGAAAGTATAGATCGACCCAATGAGGGTCAAGATTGGTGAAAACAAGAAGGACCCATGATAAGAAACGTCCTAAGTATGATCGAGAGTCAGTCGTGACAATGATTAACCTCTAAAGACTGAGGCAATAACTTATGGGAAAATGGTGATACTTTTTACTCATCAGATTTTAAGGAAAACATCTTCACTCAAGCAGTGATTGGAAATGAGGTAGAAAATTTAGTGAAGGGGTTAAATTGACATTGATTGTAAGGAAATATTACTATCAGGAAGGGCCAAAGAGGTGGCCGACACTTTAAGTGTAAGAAGATAATTATAGGCGCTTGTGCCAAAAGAATACAGTGATGATGGTTAAAGCTGTGAAGGTTGTATTATGGTTTGGAAGATTGACATTCCTTCTGATGATTGTGTAATACCCAACCGTAATAGTAGTTTGGTAAAGGTTTAATTCGTGTAATCGCCATGAACGGGCTATCTATCCTAGAAGGTCCTATATTGAGAATAAGCCAGGACCATGTTTCAAAAAGGACTAAACAAACCTTTGAGTTAAGTCTTCTATTGAAGGCATATGATTAAGAATCGTATTAACCTGCTATTGTTGCTTTCATTGAAACTCTTCTGCAATTTTATCTGCATCATGTCATGAAAATACGTCAGAATTTGGAGTGTTCTTCATGAATTATGAATGGTAATTATGTTACCTCCTTAGGAGAATTCTATACGACATGTATGGACTCCGTATGGTTAGATATTAAGATTTCATGGAAAGTGAATGACGACAGTAGGTCAGTGGTGGACCATAGTAATGCAGCAATGATTCTGCGAGTAATGAGCTGATTACAACCGTGAGAGTTGTATTGGAATGGATGTTGAGATTGAGTACCACTAATCGGGTCATGTTGACGTATAAGTTATCTTTGATAGAAAAACTAGGTCGATTATTTACCTATTGATTATTTATTCCTTCTTATCAATAGAGAGTCGTATTACTATGCGAGGAAGGTTGCAGTGCAAGCATAGAATTCTAGTAACGATGATGTCTAGAATGAGATCCCAGATTCGATTTTCGATATCGAGGGAGTTTCAAAGGTGATTGTGTATAAGCTCGAGGAAGAGCATGGGTCCATAGAATGATGGACGGAATAGCGAAAATATTTAGGCATGTGAAGTACGATGCTATAATACCTGATGTTGATATATATGCGTATATGTTTTGTTCTCCTATGACAAACCTCTATAGTTCAGAGGTAGATTCCAAGCCAGATATTTTGTGGCAGCATATTTTACGACGTGGTTATTAAAATGTTATAAAACGCTAACGATCAAAAGTATAACCAGTATAATATTAGGAACGGAAGGTAGTAGCGATTACGAACTGGAAAAGTTTGGGTATTGAGAAGCAAAAGCTCTAATGCTAAAAGCTATAATGAGATTCTGTGCAATAGACTTGAAAGAATTTGGAATGATCACTTAACACGGATTGAGTTTTCTCACGATAATAGATCGTTTGTCAGGAATCGAGATGTGGTCTTATGAGATCTTTGAGGGAAGAAAATGTCGATCTCCCTTATGTTAGGATGAAGTTGTAGAGCGCAAGATGCTCGGACCAGCAGTGGTCCAAAGGACCAAGGATATGATAGATCTAATCAGAGGACGGCTGGTAGTAGCCCAAGATGGACATGAGAAATATGTTGATTTGACACGAAAGGACAAGGAATAGGAAATAGGGACCTAGTAATGTTAAAGGTATCCCTTGGAAAGGATTGATGAGGTTCGGAGAGAAAGGAAAGCTAAGCCCACGAATTGTTGGACCCTTTGAGGTATTAAGACGTATTGGGAAGTTAGCATATGAGCTAGCCCTACCCCCGAACATGTAGCAAGTCATAACGTGTTTCACGTATCAATGTTAAGGTAGTGTAATTCGGATGCCAGATAAATAGGGGCATATGAGCGCACAGACATGCAACCAGACGTAACCTATATGGAGCAACCAAGAAGGGATATAGACTGAAAAAAAATGGGGACAAGTGCTTAGGAGAAGGGTTATCAAACTATTCAGAGTTTGATGGAAGAACCACAATGTGGGAAAAATTTACTTGAGAGTTAGAAAGTGCAATGCTAAGAAAGTATCCCTATTCATTTTCTATCTGATTCCGGGACGGAATCCTTTTAAGGAGGGGAGACTGTAATAACCCCAATTTTTTTGAAATTTTTGAAAACCCTTATGAATAGTATTTTGCTGATTATGCTGAATAAGAAAACTTTTCATGCCACACTATGTAGGGGTTCTTTTATGGATATTCTGAGATTTTATTGGTACTCTATATGATATATAAGTATATGTAAAGATCGTCAGAGTCCAAATTTGAACCTTTTGATTTTTCCCGAAAATCCACCAGATATCGAAAGAATTGAGTATAAGGTAACAGGATTAAAAGGATTTAAATTCAAGGATTTTAATAGAGGATCGTAAAAGGAATATAATTTATTGAGAAAGGGTAAGGGAACCTAAGTAATAAGATCCCGGGTATGATGTTGGATTTTAATCGCAGCGGAAGCATGGTAAAAACACTTTTACACATATAAAATCCAAATAAAAGCATATAAATCGTGATTAAAACATATGAATCGATTACTAACCTTTAATAGCGATCCAAAAGCAACGATCGGAGATCCTTAGCAGCTGCTCCTCAAACGTGAAGCACTCCACCGGTATCCACCAAGAAAACGATGCTAAGGAGGAGGAGGAGGTGGAGAGAATTAGGTTTTTCTAAAAATTTTGGCTTAGAATGAAAATAAGGTTTATAATAGTATATTTATAGGCAAAATTTTCAGCTGAAATTTTCCCATAAAATATTATTATTATTAACCCTTTATTCACATTAATAATTAAAACACCTTTTAATTATTAATCGTTTTTCTAAACACTTTAGAAATAATTCTCTCTCTTGATTTAATTTCCAAAAAATAAATTCTTAATTAATAATAATAAGAAGAACTTTTCTTAATTAATTTATAATCAATTAAATCTCATTTAATCAATTATTAAATTTTCCAATTAATTATTTATTTCATAAATAAATAATTATTAACCATTATTAATTAATTCCTCCACCGTTAAATCATTCTCTTTTATGGTGTGACCCTGTAGGTTCAATATTAAGCCGATAGTAGAAATAAATAATAATAAAACTATTTTATCATTATTTATATAAATTCTCTAATTTATTAAATATGATTAATTAATTAATCATATTTATTCTACATCGTGAGGGATACTTCTCAGCATATCGCGACTATCCGGATAATACGAATTCAGTGCTTAGAATACCAAGAACCTATTCAGTGAATAGTTACCGTACAATTAACTCCTTCTACCCTCCAATGTCCTGATTAAATACAAGGCATGGATCTTGTGTCAAGCCTATCTAATTTAATCATTTGCTTTCCCATTCACTATGCTCAGTTCTATGTAAATTAGAAACTCCTTTCTAATTTCATTCACTCTGGCCAGAGATTCCTGAACTAGCATAAGTGGATCAGCCTTGAACATTCTCTTCCTTCACTGGAAGGGGTAGATACTTTATTGATCATACATTATCTTCGTGTACAAATTCCTATACCCAGTAGAGCCCTAATAATTGTCCCTGGAGACTAAAAACTAAACCAAAGCATAGTTCAGTGTACACAAGATGACTATGATGACCTCAAGTCTAAGGATACTTGTACAACTATCACTATGTGAACAACTGCTGACACGTGAGTCAACTCCATCAGTTGTTTAGCTGTGCGAGTAATGTTCAGTGAACTTATTCTATAATAAGCACCTACATACTAGCTATAGTGTCACCACACAAATATCTATGAGAACAGACATCCTTCATAATGAAGCAAGCATAGTATGTACCGATCTTTGTGGATTATTAATTACCAGTTAGTAATCCTATGACCAGGAACTGTTTAAGTTTAGAGTTATCATCTTTTAGGTCTCACTATTATGATCTCATCATAATCCATAAAAAGCTTTACTCTAAACTATGGTATATCTTATTTAAACACTTAAATAGATAGAGCCCGTAATAAAAACAAAACAAGTCTTTTATTAATATCAAAGAAATCAAAACAGATTACATAAAAGTTATTCCTAAATCCTCATACATGATTGGACTTAGGACATATTCCTTTCAATCTCCCACTCGTACTAAAGCCAATCACTCTGGTATCTAATACCCATCTTGTCTTTATGACGATCAAAGTGACTTTCAGAAAGTAGCTTTATGAGTGGTTCTGCTATATTGTTATGTGTGTCAACTCTCTTTCAATTCTAGAAATGTTACCGCGCTCCCACTAACCCTTTTGTAGACACATGGTTCATCTACGTTTTTGATAAAACCAAACTCTTTGATTGTCTCATAAAAACGGATATTCCATCTACGAGAAGCTTTCTTTAAACCACATATGGTTCGCAGCAGGTTACACACTAGGTTTTCATTTCCCTTGGAAAGAAAACCATCTGGCCATTTGCCAGATTTCATAGTCGTAGTAAGCAGCAATCGCAAGCAAAATCCGAACTGATTTTAATAGGGCTACAGGTAAAAGGTTTCATCAAAGTCAATTTATTGTCTTTGTTTGAATTCTTTTGCCATAAGCCTGACCTTAAAGGTCTCCACATGGCCATCTGCTCTAATCTTTCTTTTGTATACCGTATACATAGATTCTATTTCGGATTTCATGGCACTTTGCCATTTCTCTGAGTCAACACTACTCATAGCCTCATTATAGGTCTTAGGGTCGTCTTCATCAATGATTGACAACTCATTGTCATTCTCAATGACAAGGCCATAATACCTCTCAGGTTGGCGAGACACTCTCTCTGACCTACGAATGGGCTGTTCCACAGAAGTTTGTTCAGTCTGAACAGGTGTTTCCACTTGAACGTAGTAGTTTGTGCTTCTTGAACTTCATCAAGTTCAATTTTGCTCCCACTGTTTCCTTCAAGGATAAACTCCTTTTCCAAGAAGGTAGCATGTCTGGAGACAAAACACCCGATGATCGGTGTAAAAGTAATACCCTAAAGCCTCTTTAGGATATCCCACAAAACTACATTTTACGGATCGAGATTCCAGCTTATCTGGGTCAACTTTCTTGACATAAGCTGGACATCCCCAAATTTTAACGTATTTAAGACTCGGTTTCCTTTCTTTCCATATCTCATATGGAGTTTGAGGAACAGATTTGGAAGGCACCTTATTCAGTAAATATGTTGAGGTTTCCAATGCGTAACCCCATAGGAATACTAGAAGATTCGCATAGCTCATCATGGACCGAACCATGTCTAACAGAGTTCGATTTCTCCTTTCAGATACCAATCTGGAGGAGTCCACTGGGAGACTATACAATTTTCTTTGAGATAATCTAGAAACTCTCCATTCAAGTATTCACCACCTCGACCTGATCGAAGAGTTATAATACCATTTTTTGGTTTGTTTCTCCACTTCATACTTATACTCTTTGAACTTTTCAAAGGCTTCAGACTTGTGTTTCATCAAACACATATCTGAATCTAGATCTATCATCTATGAAAGTAATGAAGTATGAAAATCCACCCATGGCTTGCTAGACATTGGTCCACATACATCTGTGTGTACCAATCCTAGCAAATCTGCAGCCCTCTCTCCATGTCCACTAAATGGAGATTTGGTCATTTTACCCAATAGACAAGACTCGCATGTAGGATATGATTCAAAATCAAAAGGGGTCAAGTAACCCTTCCTTATGCAATGTCCGCAATCTATTTTTACTAATATGACCAAGTCTGTAGTGCCAAAACAAAGTGAGATTTTCATCATCCCTTTTCTTTTATTAGTTTATTCAATCTGAAGTAAATTATGTCACATACATACAGACCATTATTTAAAGTACCACGTCCATAAAGAATATTATCTCTAAGAATAGAACATTCATTATTCTCAATAATAAACGAAAATTCAGCCAAGTCTAACATGGGAATAATATTCCTCACAATCGAGGGAACAAAATAACAATTATTTAAGAAAAATAATAGTCTTGCCCGTAGGCATATGTAAATGAAATGATCCTACATCTTCAGCATCAACTCTTGCTCCATTTCCCATCACTAGAATCACCTCCTCTTCCTTAAGAGTCCTGCTTCTCCTTAGTCCCTGCAACGAATTGCAGATATGAGAACCACAGGCGGTATCTAATACCCAAGTAGAAATTTGATTTGATGACGTATGCACTTCTATCATGAACATACCTGAATCAGAAGCGGTAGTCTCACTACCCTTCTTCTTCTTCAATTCTGCAAGGTAAACCTTGCAGTTCCTCTTCCAGTGCCCCACATTATTACAGTGAAAGCAAACAACTTTGCCCTTGGGGTCTTCAGCTTTTGGTGGAACCGCCTTTTCTCCACCTACTTTCTTCTTCTTGGAAGGGTTCCTCTTCCTTTTCTTAGGATTGAAACCTTCACCAATTAGAAGAACAGAACTCTTCTTAGGGGGAAAATTCGATTCCGCAGTCTTCAACATGTTGTGGAGTTCAGGTAGGCTCACATCCAACTTATTCATGTAAAAGTTCACAACAAACTGCGAGAACGAACTCGGAAGCGATTGTAAGACCAAGTCTTGGCTCAGCTCCCCATCCATGGCAAAACCAAGTTGTCCAAGACGTTCAATCAAATTGATCATCTTAAGTACATGGTCATTCACAGATGTTCCCTCAGACATCCTACAACCGAACAGCTCCTTCGATATCTCATATCGAGCTGTCCTCCCCGCCACATCATACAACTCTTGTAGATGCATTAGGATAGTGTGAGCATCCATATGCTCATGTTGCTTCTGTAGCTCAATGTTCATGGATGCTAGCATGATGCATTGAGCAACATTTGCATCATCTATCCACTTACGATACACAACATGTTCATCATTATGTGCATCGCTAGCAGGTTCACTAGGCTTAGGTGAGTCAAGCACATATTCCAGCTTCTCAACCCTGAGAACAATTGTCAAGTTTCGAAGCCAGTCAGCATAATTAGGACCAGTCAACTTGTGAGCATCTAGTATGCTCCTGAGTGATAGTGCAGAAGACATAATATAGTAAATCTGTAAATGATAAACACATAACAACACTTAGCAAATATTCAATTTCATTTCAAAACACTATATGAATCGGGTCTTTATTCATAGTGGCTCCCACTAGTTTATCTAATTTATTCAACCCCCTACGTGAAAAAATTAAGCATTCATAATGCTAGTGGGAATAGGGATCCTACATTCCATCACACAACCTCGGCTGTGGCACGAACCGCCATGTAATGTTCAATAGGCAGACAACTCTTGTCAATTACATCTAATGTTATTCCCTAATTAAACTTTAGCCTCTTGAATACTTGAGTCACGGCTGTGGCATGACAAACTCAATATTCTAAGTCAAGTCTAACCCAACATTCCGTACAATTGAATCAGTCTCCAACGGCCCACGGCTGTGGCACGTACCGACCTTTAGATTCTAATTCAATGTACACATCTCTATGTAATAGACAAGTATTTCTTATTTCGAAATCAAAGCCCTCGGCTGTAGCATGAACCGACAATGATTTAAAAATAAGAACTACTTTCTATCATGTTGGAAGGCTATGACTGACACAAGTCCGTTGTATCATTGGCCAATTACTACTTGATATTATTTAATTTTAGAGGGATTATATTACGTTACAATCATAATCATATTATAAAGAGATTCTTCCTTTTAAATTAAATATTTCAAATCAATAATCAATAATCAGATGATTCCAAGATCGGGTGGAGCATTGTCAAGAGGCGTCACTTAATAACCCTTTCTTACAGATAGAAATCTGTTGTTGACAGAATCATCCTTTCTCTCATATTGAAAATTCATATTCAATTACGTGTTTCATAAACACAAGAATCTCATGATTGTATTCATAATATTATTATTAAGGTTATGAAACAATTTCACTATACTAGATTGTCTAACAAACGCCTTATGTTAATTTAAGTTCACCTAAATCTATCATCGCATGATAAACTAAGCATATATCACATATATAAACATGAATAAATGACAAGGTAGGCATGTTATATCATCTAGCATATTGGTCTAAGCATTATACATCTATATGTATCACATGAAGCATTTAAAAGCAATTAAAACCAGTCAAAAACAGCTTTAAAACACTTCTGTTAGCTATAAACAGTTCGAAACAATTTCTTAAAATATCATATAATATACCATTAGAAGCGTCTCGAAAAGACGAAACCAACGGCACCAAAAATGCCAAATTCTGAGCTCCCACGCGCCCCGAGAAGGTGACTCACGCGCCTCCACGCGCACACGCGCTGTCAGGCGCGTGTAAGGATCTCGACCACGCGCCCCCACGCGCACACGCTCCCCACGCGCCCAAACTCCTGTGCTGACATCAGCATGACGTCATCTGATGACGTCAGCATGACGTGATGTCAGCATGATGTCAGACCCGTTGACCAGCGCGTGTCTGACACGCGCCGCGCGTGGCCCACAAGCGCGTGTGCCCCACGCGCGCATGGCAGACGCGCGGTCCTCCCCCTTTCTGTGAGTCGTCGCCGCCCTTTTTTTTTCTTTCTCGATCGTCGTGCTGTTCTTCTCTTTCCGTGCCATCAGACAACAGCAGACAACACAGCAGATATATATACATACTAACAATTTATATATATATGTGATTATTTAATTACAAATTTAATTGCAACAACTTCAAAAATTCATAATAAATAATCTATACATCATAAAATTATAAGAAAAATACCCAGACGATCTACAACACTTGTAGAACCCAGATCAACATTCAAAATTATTTTGAGGAACGATTTCTCATCAGTCATAATTAATACATAATATAACTTGTAAAAATCATAATTAATTCATACAAGCACATAAAATTCTGAAATTTTTACCACAGATCTATATGCATACGACCTATGCTCTGATACCATTGTTGGATTTTAATCGCAGCAGAAGCATGGTAAAAGACTTTTACACATATAAAATCCAAATAAAAGCATATAAATCGTGATTAAAACATATGAATCGATTACTAACCTTTAATAGCGATCCAAAAGCAACGATCGGAGATCCTTAGCAGCTGCTCCTCAAACGTGAAGCACTTCACCGGTATCCACCAAGAAAACGATACTAAGGAGGAGGAGGAGGTGGAGAGAATTAGGTTTTTCTAAAAATTTTGGGTTAGAATGAAAATAGGGTTTATAATAGTATATTTATAGGCAAAATTTTCAGCTGAAATTTTCCCATAAAATATTATTATTATTAACCCTTTATTATTCACATTAATAATTAAAACACCTTTTAATTATTAATCCTTTTTCTAAACACTTTAGAAATAATTCTCTCTCTTGATTAAATTTCCAAAAATTAAATTCTTAATTAATAATAATAAGAAGAACTTTTCTTAATTAATTTATAATCAATTAAATCTCATTTAATCAATTATTAAATTTTCCAGTTAATTATTTATTTCATAAATAAATAATTATTAGCCATTATTAATTAATTCCTCCACCATTAAATCATTCTCTTTTATGGTGTGACCCTGTAGGTTCAATATTAAGCCGGTAGTAGAAATAAATAATAATAAAATTATTTTATCATTATTTATATAAATTCTCTAATTTATTAAATATGATTAATTAATTAATCATATTTATTCTACATCGTGAGGGATACTTCTCAGCATATCGCGACAATCCGGATAATACAAATTCACTGCTTAGAATACCAAGAACCTATTCAGTGAATAGTTACCGTACAATTAACTCCTTCTACCCTCCAATGTCCTGATTAAATACAAGGCATGGATCTTGTGTCAAGCCTATCTAATTTAATCATTTGCTTTCCCATTCACTATGCTCAGTTCTATGTAAATTAGAAACTCATTTCTAATTTCATTCACTCTGGCCAGAGATTCCTGAACTAGCATAAGTGGATCAGCCTTGAACATTCTCTTCCTTCACTGGAAGGGGTAGATCCTTTATTGATCATACATTATCTTCGTGTACAAATTCCTATACCCAGTAGAGCCCTAATAATTGTCCTTGGAGACTAAAAACTAAACCAAAGAATAGTTCAGTGTACACAAGATGACTATGATGACCTCAAGTCTAAGGATACTTGTACAACTATCACTATGTGAACAACTGTTGACACGTGAGTGAACTCCATCAGTTGTTCAGCTGTGCGAGTCATGTTCAGTGAACTTATTCTATAATAAGAACCTACATACTAGCTATAGTGTCACCACACAAATATCTATGAGAACAGACATCCTTCATAATGAAGCAAGCATAGTATGTACCGATCTTTGGGGATTATTAATTACCAGTTAGTAATCCTATGACCAGGAACTGTTTAAGTTTAGAGTTATCATCTTTTAGGTCTCAATATTATGATCTAATCATAATCCATAAAAAGCTTTACTCTAAACTATGGTATATCTTATTTAAACACTTAAATAGATAGAGCCCGTAATAAAAACAAAACAAGTCTTTTATTAATTTCAAAGAAATCAAAACAGATTACATAAAAGTTATTCCTAAATCCTCATACATGATTGGACTTAGCACATATTCCTTTCATATGATCCCTCAAACGATAAACGAAATCGAAAGTTAAGCGAACCGTATAACAGATCAGCGGTCATTAGCCAAATAATTAAAAGCTAATCAAAGATATTAGTGGGGATGATGTCATCAAACCAATAAGAAGAGGACAAAGGAGGGAGGGTGACATCACATGGTGACATAAGCATGACCAAGCAAAGTGTGTTGTTGGTTGAATTAGAACCACACAAAAGTGACCATGGTAAAAAGGTAAGATAACAAAACAAATCAAATTATCAACCAACCAAGCCAAAACATTTCATTTTCACCAAAAACACAAAATTTTTCATCTCCTTCATCAAAGCTCTCGGCTTTTCTTCTTTTCCAAGGAAAGAAAAATTAAAATCCTAGTTCCAAGCTTTTTTAAATTGCAAGGTAATTATCTAAGACTCCTTATACATAGTTATGGATATCCTATAAGTTTGAGCTCCTAAATCATTCACAATCTCTTCCTAAAAATCGTGGAAGAAGATGGTGAATAGTGTTTTTCAAGAACAAAAATTTTTGTTCTTGAAGTTTTGTTTAGATTAAGCTTGGATAAGGACTTTATGGGTGATTCCAAGCTAGTTACTTGATTATCCACTCTCCAAGGAAGGTATAACCCCTCAAAACCCTAACTTTATTTGAGTAATTAGGTTTAGTTTTGTTGTTATAATTCATGAGAAGCTTGCTTGTTGTGAATGTAGAGATTAGTTGGTTTTGTGAAGTTTTTGGAGTAGTACTTCTTGGATTGTTGATTAATGAACTTAAGTGTAGTTTAAATTCATGTTTAAGAATAGTATAAATTGATAATGTGGAGTTGTTGGGGCTTTTATGATGAAGGATGGATGGATTTTTGGTTGGGATGTTGATTGTGAGTTGATTGTGAGATGATTTGGAGTGGTTTAAATTTGGGTAATCGCGTAAACATAGCCGTCGTAATGTCCGATTTACTTTAGGCTGATTTTGTTCTTAATATTAGGAGCCGTGAACTTACTGCTAGGTTTTGACCATTGCCATGATTAGATAGTTCATGCTACGAGCTTCTTTTTGATATGTAGTTCGTTTGATTCCGATGTACGGTTTAGGAGAAACGACCGTTTTAAGTAACGGCGTTTCGCGAACGAACCATTACCCCTCGCCTTACTTTGAAACCTTGGTTAAGGACTTTAAATGACTAATTGGGGTATGAAACAATTATGATAAGTGTATTAGGCAGTTGGTAAGGTACTCGCGAAAGAATCGCCTTAAAACTCTTAATGGTTAATTTATTAAAAAATGGTGGAGCCGAGGGTACTCGAGCGACTTAAGGGAATCGTTAAGCGCGAAAGCGAACGTTAGGACTCTAAATGGTTAAAGTCTAGTTTCTTAAGCGACCGGGGTTTAATTCCGACTTATGTTGTTGTTCATAGGTTATCGGACCCACTCTAAGCTTAAGTCTATCCGGGAGCACCCAGTCAAGTTTTCTACACGTTATACTGTTGTTGTAATGTATACATATGTATATGCATTATCTTGCAATAGATTGTAGCATGTGATATGGTATATATGCATGCCTGTTTCGTAATCTTGATACATATATCTGTTGATTCAGTTGATCATACCTATGCTAGAGATAAGCAGTAATTACATATACCCTTAGTACAGGGGACCCAAAGGTGAACATTTTTCTAAAACCGGGAGTCGATGCTCCCGAGTATATTATATATATCAATGTATATATATATAGATATAGTTTTCAAAACTATGAATCGAATAAGGTTTATTCGATAACTTTATTTTATTAATGAATATTATTTTGAATATTCATTCGAGAGCTTATGACTTCGTTTATTTTATTAATGAATATTATTTTGAATATTCATTCGAGGGCTTATGACCCCATTTATTTTATTATTGAATATTATTTTGAATATTCATTCGAGGGCTTATGACCCCGTTTATTTTATTAATGAATATTATTTTGAATATTCATTCGAGGACTTATGACTTCGATTAATTACTAATTATTATTCTTTATTTATTAAGAAATAATGTGTCGATGATCAAACTCATTTTTGATTATTCAAATAAAGATATTACTTTCGTAAAAGTATATCTTTGGTTATTTAATATTCATTTCAAGTATAAGTTTTACAACTTCTACTTCAATTATTTTTATAAAGATTATTCTTTATGAGAATATTATTTAAATAATAATATTCAGATATATTCTAATATATTGGGACTGATTTATTTTATTAACTCAGCACTACTCCAAACATTCTTAAAAATGTTTTCGAGTCTTCAAAATGATTCTAAAGGTTAGGGCGGATCCCAAAACTCATTTTTATATTTAAGATCCTCCTTTCGAAGGGGATTTAAATACTCGCTCAAAACTTGAGGGATCCGGCTCTGTGGTGTATTGTATATTCGCAACAAGGTTGCTATTTTGATAAAAGAATTTTTGATTACTTACCCAACACTCGAGAAGTAAAATTCTTGGAACAAGTTAATCCATTAACAGGCATCGCCTGGGAAATATCGGTGAGTTCTCCTTTCCAAATAGATACGACTTCTTGGTGGAGCCGTATTAACAAGTTCTACTTGGGGAAGGGGGAACGAGCTTTACGTTTCAGGGTCATGGATTTCATCTGAACTAGGAGTGGCGTAAGTGGTCGAGTGGCGCCGGCCCAGCCTTATTATATTGTCCCAAATGGCCTGGAGGTTCCGCAAGACGGTACATTCCTTAGGAGACCAGTGTTCGGTTGACAAGTAAATTCGACAGGTTCTCCTCTACATGTAGAAAATGGTGGGATTGCACTACTACGACTGATCATCGTAAGTGGTCTTCCTGGCGCGTCAAACTCCCGTAATGAGTTCATCATCCAATTGGATATGTGATGAACTAATTATAACTTGAACGGTGGTAGTTCAAGTAGTATTCGGAAAAGATATAAGTATATTGGAGTATCTTGTAACTTCATCTTTTAAACTTGTATCTAGTAAATGATTATCTTATGAATGACGAAGATTTTCAGAAAAACGTTGAGACAAGGTTAGATATATGAGATCACCTTGCAACGATATTTTTATACAGTTATAAATGGGAACTCTGTGTATATTATACATGTCAGAAGATTTCAAAGATTGTGAAAAGTATATATGTATATATACTGAATATTTTGCGACTTGGTCGCGTTAAGATATCAGCTTGGTTCATTTCTTCTTGACCAAAACTTTCATGAGTACTATGAGACTGCTCATATATTATTAATTATTATACATATTATTTCGGTGGGCTTGTTGTTCACCCTTGCTTTCTTCTTTCATTACACAACATCAGATAGACAAGATGAACAGGACCAAGCTCCCAATTCGCGAGCGGATAGGAAACGTTCCGCAGTTTCCTATAGGCGTTGATGTCACTGTAGCTGAGGTAGGAACTACCAATAGGCTAGGATTTCAACTTTTGATGTACCAGAATTATGTATCTTTATCATTTGTAATAATGGAAAAGAATTGTAAATTTATTCAGAAACCCTTTTAAGGTGTAACGGTTTATAATTGAGGAATAAAATGACTTGTGTTATTTTTGGTATTCATCTCTGAGACTATAACTTGTGGTGTGTGTGTATATTGTGGGGTCACAGTACGCAGTATTTGGTTGACTGTTAAGATTAAGTATCGATAAGGGAAATGGAATTCGTGATAACCCGAATCCCCGACCTCGAATTTGGGGGTGTTACATTAATTGTACTAATATATAGTGCCAAGTGAATCTTATAGGATGTAAAGTCATTCTAATATGGTGTAAAGTTACTTACAAGGTTGATTAGAGCCAAAATGTGGCCCAAAATTGACTCATATAAAACTAGTACCAAGAGGAGATAAAAGAATGTAAATTGGATATATATAATGTTTGCATGTTAATTGTACCAATATATGGTGGCAGGTGACTCTTATAGGGTGCAAAATCACTGTAATATTGTGTAAAGTGACTTAAAAGGTTGATTATAGCCAAAATGTGGCCCAAAATTGACTCGTATAAAGTGGTACTAAGAGGTGGTAAAAGGATGTCAAATTGGATGTATATGATGTTTACATGTTAATTGTACTAATATATAGTGGAAAGTGACTCTTATGGGGTGAAAAATCACTCTAATATGGTGTAAAGTGACTTACAAGGTTGATTAAAGCCAAAATGTGGCCCAAAATTGACTCTTGTAAAGTGGTCCCAAGAGGTGGTAAAAGGATGTCAAATTGGATATATATGATGTTTACATGTTAATTGTACTAATATATAGTGGCAAGTGACTCTTATAGGGTGCGAAATCACTCTAATATGGTGTAAAGTTACTTACAACGTTGATTAGAGCCAAAATGTGGACCAAAATTGACTCGTATAAAACTAGTACCAAGACGAGGTAAAAGGATGTTAAATTGGATGTATATAATGTTTTCATGTTAATCATACCAATATATGGTGGCAAGTGACTCTTATAAGGTGAAAAATAACTCTAATATGGTGTAAAGTGACTTACAAGGTTGATTATAGCCAAAATGTGGCCCAAAATTGACACGTATAAAGTGGTACCAAGAGGCTGTAGAAGAATGTCAAATTGGATGTATATGATGTTTACATGTTAATTGTACTAATATATAGTGTCAAGTGACTCTTATAGGGTGCAAAATAACTCTAATATAGTGTAAAGTTAATTACAAAGTTGATTAGAGCCAAAATGTGGCCCAAAATTGACTCGTATAAAACTAGTACCAAGAGGAGGTAAAAGGATGTCAAATTGGATGTATATAATATTTACATGTTAATTGTACCATTACATGGTGGCAAGTGACTCTTATAGGGTGCAAAATCACTCTAATATGGTGTAAAGTGACTTACAAGGTTGATTATAGTCAAAATGTGGCCCAAAATTGACTCGTATAAAGTGGTACCAAGATGTGGTAAAAGGATGTCAAATTGGATGTTTATGATGTTTACATGTTAATTATACCAATATATGGTGGCAAGTGACTCTTGGAGGGTGCAAAATCATTCTAATATGGTGTAAAGGGACTTATAAGGTTTATTAGAAGCAAAATATTGCCCAAAATTGACTCGTATGAAAGTGGTACCAAGAGGAGGTAAAAGGATGTCAAATTGAATGTATACGATGTTTACATGTTAATTGTACTAATAAATGGTGGCAAGTGACTCTTACAGGGTGCAAAATTACTTTAATATGGTGTAAAATGACTCACAAGGTTGATTTGAGCCAAATGTGGCCCAGAATTGACTCATAAAAATGTGGTAACAAAAGGAGGTAAAAGGTTGTCAAATTGGATGTATATGATGTTTAAATGTTAATTGTACTAATATATGGTGGAAAATGACTCTTATAGGGATTCAAAATCACTCGAATATGGTGTAAAGTGACTTCTAAGGTTGATTAGAGCCGTAATTTGGCCCAAAATTGACTCGTATAAAAGTGGTACCAAGAGGTGGTAAAAGGATGTAAAATTGGATGTATATGATGTTTACATGTTAATTGTACTAATATATGGTGGCAAGTGACTCTTATAGGGTGCAAAATCACTCGAATATGGTATAAAGTGACTTCTAAGATTGATTAGAGCCGTAATTTGGCCCAAAATTGACTCGTATAAAAGTGGTACCAAGAGGTGGTAAAAGGATGTCAAATTGGATGTATATGATGTTTAAATATTAATTGTACCAATATACGGTGGTAAGTGACTCTTATAGGGTGCAAAATCACTCTAATATGGTGTAAAGTGACTTACAAGGTTTATTTGAGCCAAAATGTGGCCCAAAATTGACTCGTGTTAAGTGGTACCCAGAGGTTGTAAAAGGATGTCAAATTGGATGTATATGATGTTTACATGTTAATTGAACTAATATATAGTTCCAAATGACTCTTATAGGGTGCAAATTCACTCTAATATGGTGTAAAGTGACTCACAAGGTTGATTATAGCCAAAATGTGGCCCAAAATTGACTTGTATAAAACTATTATCAAGAGGCGGTAAAAGGATGTCAAATTGGATTAATATAATGTTTACATGTTAATTGTACCAATATATGGTGGAAAGTGACTCTTATAAGGTGCAAAATCACTCTAATATGGTGTAAAGTAACTTAGAAGGTTGATTATAGCCAAAATCTGGCCCAAAATTGACTCGTAAAAAGTGGTACTAAGCGGTGGTAAAATATAATAAATTGGATGTATATGATGTTTACATGTTAATTGTACCAATATATGGTGGCAAGTGACTCTTATAGGGTGCAAAATCACTCTAATATGGTGTAAAGTGACTCACAACGTTGATTATTGCCAAAATATGGCCCAAAATTGACTCGTATAAAGTGGTACTGAGATGTGGTAAAAGGATGTGAAATTGGATGTATATGATGTTTACAGGTTAATTGTACTAATATATGGTGGCAAGTGATTCTAATTTGGTGCAAAATCACTCTAATATGGTGTAAAGTGACTTACAAGTTTGATTATAACCAAAATGTAGCCCAAAATTGACTTGTGTAAAGTGGTACTTAGAGGTGGTAAAAGGATGTCAAATTGGATGTATATGATGTTTACATGTTAATTTTAATAATATATGGTGGCAAGTGACTCTTATAGGGAGCAAAATCACTCTAATATGGTGTAAAGTGGCTTACAAGGTTGATTATATCCAAAATTTGGCCCAAATTTGACTCGTGTAAAGTGGTACTAAGAGGTGGTAAAAAGATATCAAATTGGATATATATATATGATGTTTATATGTTAATTGTACTAATACCTGGAGGCAAGTGACTCCTATAGGGTGCAAAATCACTCTAATATGGTGTAAAGTGACTTACAAGGTTGATTATAGCCAAATGTGGCCCAAAATTGACTTGTGTGAAGTTTTACCAATAGGTGGTAAAAGGATGTCAAATTGGATGTATATGATGTTTACATGTTAATTGTACTAATATATAGTGCCAAGTGAATCTTATAGGGTGCAAAGTCATTCTAATATGGTGTAAAGTTACTTACAAGGTTGATTAGAGCCAAAATGTGGCCCAAAATTGACTCGTTTAAAACTAGTACCAAGAGGAGATAACAGGATATCAAATTGGGTGTATATAATGTTTACATGTTAATTGTACCAATATATGGTGGCAAGTGACTCTTATAGGGTACAAAATAACTCTAATATAGTGTAAAGTTACTTACAAAGTTGATTAGAGCCAAAATGTGGCACAAAATTGACTCGTATAAAACTAGTACCAAGAGGAGGTAAAAGGATGTTAAATTGGATGTATATAATCTTTACATGTTAATTGTACAATTATATAGTGGCAAGTGACTCTTATAGGTTGCAAAATCACTCTAATATGGTGTAAAGTGACTTACAAGGTTGATTATAGCCAAAATGTGGCACAAAATTGACTCGTATAAAGTGGTACCAAGATATGGTAAAAGGATGTCAAATTGGATGTTTATGATGTTTACATGTTAATTATACCAATATATGGTGGCAAGTGACTCTTGAAGGGTGCAAAATCATTCTAATATGGTGTAAATGGACTTATAAGGTTTATTAGAACCAAAATATTGCCCAAAATTGACTCGTATGAAAATGTGGTAACAAGAGGAGGTAAAAGGATGTCAAATTGGATGTATATGATGTTTACATGTTAATTATACTAATATATGTGGTAAGTGACTCTTATAGGGTGCAAAATCACTCGAATATGGTGTAAAGTGACTTCCAAGTTTGATTAGAGCCGTAATTTGGCCCAAAATTGACTCGTATAAAAGTGGTACCAAGAGGTGGTAAAAGGATGATAAATAGGAGGTATATGATGTTTAAATATTAATTGTACCAATATACGGTGGTAACTCTTATAGGGTGCAAAATCACTCTAATATGGCGTAAAGTCACTTACAAGGTTGATTTGAGCCAAAATGTGGCCCAAAATTGACTCGTGTTAAGTGCTACCTAGAGGTGGTAAAAGGATGTCAAATTGGATGTATATGATGTTTACATGTTAATTGAACTAATATACAGTGCCAAGTGACTCTTATATGGTGCAAATTCACTCTAATATGGTGTAAAGTCACTCACAAGGTTGATTATAGCCAAAATGTGGCCCAAAATTGACTTGTATAAAACTATTATCAAGAAGAGGTACAAGGATGTCAAATTGGATTAATATAATGTTTACATGTTAATTATACCAATATATGGTGGCAAGTGACTCCTATAGGGTGCAAAATCACTCTAATAAGGTGTAAAGTGACTTACAAGGTTGATTATAGCCAAATGTGGCCCAAAATTGACGTGTAAAGTGGGCCCAAGAGGTGGTAAAAGGATGTCAAATTGGATATATATGATGTTTACATGTTAATTGTACTAATATATAGTGGCAAGTGACTCTTATAGGGTGCGAAATCACTCTAATATGGTGTAAAGTTACTTACAAGGTTGATTAGAGCCAAAATGTGGACCAAAATTAACTCGTATAAAACTAGTACCAAGACTAGGTAAAAGGATGTTAAATTGGATGTATATAATGTTTTCATGTTAATCATACCAATATATGGTGGCACGTAACTCTTATAGCGTGAAAAATAACTCTAATATGGTGTAAAGTGACTTATAAGGTTGATTATAGCCAAAATGTGGCCCAAAATTGACTCGTATAAAGTGGTACCAAGAGGCTGTAGAAGGATGTCAAATTGGATATATATGATGTTTACATGTTAATTATACTAATAGATAGTGGCAAGTGACTCTTATAGGGTACAAAATAACTCTAATATAGTGTAAAGTTATTTACAAAGTTGATTAGAGCCAAAATGTGGCCCAAAATTGACTCGTATAAAACTAGTACCAAGAGGAGGTAAAAGGATGTCAAATTGGATGTGTATAATCTTTACATGTTAATTGTACAAATATATAGTGGCAATTGACTCTTATAGGGTGCAAAATCACTCTAATATGGTGTAAAGTGACTTACAAGGTTGATTATAGCCAAAATGTGGCACAAAATTGACTCGTATAAAGTGGTACCAAGATATGGTAAAAGGATGTCAAATTGGATGTTTATGATGTTTACATGTTAATTATACCAATATATGGTGGCAAGTGACTCTTGGAGGGTGCAAAATCATTCTAATATGGTGTAAATGGACTTATAAGGTTTATTAGAACCAAAATATTGCCCAAAATTGACTCGTATGAAAATATGGTAACAAGAGGAGGTAAAAGGATGTCAAATTGGATGTATATGATGTTTACATGTTAATTATACTAATATATGTGGTAAGTGACTCTTATAGGGTGCAAAATCACTCGAATATGGTGTAAAGTGACTTCCAAGTTTGATTAGAGCCGTAATTTGGCCCAAAATTGACTCGTATAAAAGTGGTACCAAGAGGTGGTAAAAGGATGATAAATAGGAGGTATATGATGTTTAAATATTAATTGTACCAATATACGGTGGTAACTCTTATAGGGTGCAAAATCACTCTAATATGGCGTAAAGTCACTTACAAGGTTGATTTGAGCCAAAATGTGGCCCAAAATTGACTCGTGTTAAGTGGTACCTAGAGGTGGTAAAACGATGTCAAATTGGATGTATATGATGTTTACATGTTAATTGAACTAATATACAGTGCCAAGTGACTCTTATAGGGTGCAAATTCACTCTAATATGGTGTAAAGTCACTCACAAGGTTGATTATAGCCAAAATGTGGCCCAAAATTGACTTGTATAAAACTATTATCAAGAAGAGGTACAAGGATGTCAAATTGGATTAATATAATGTTTACATGTTAATTGTACCAATATATGGTGGAAAGTGACTCCTATAGGGTGCAAAATCACTCTAATAAGGTGTAAAGTGACTTACAAGGTTGATTATAGCCAAATGTGGCCCAAAATTGACGTGTAAAGTGGGCCCAAGAGGTGGTAAAAGGATGTCAAATTGGATATATATGATGTTTACATGTTAATTGTACTAATATATAGTGGCAAGTGACTCTTATAGGGTGCGAAATCACTCTAATATGGTGTAAAGTTACTTACAAGGTTGATTAGAGCCAAAATGTGGACCAAAATTAACTCATATAAAACTAGTACCAAGACTAGGTAAAAGGATGTTAAATTGGATGTATATAATGTTTTCATGTTAATCATACCAATATATGGTGGCAAGTGACTCTTGGAGGGTGCAAAATCACTCTAATATGGTGTAAAGTGACTTACAAGGTTGATTATAGCCAAAATGTGGCCCAAAATTGACTCGTATAAAGTGGTACCAAGAGGCTGTAGAAGGATGTCAAATTGGATATATATGATGTTTACATGTTAATTATACTAATAGATAGTGGCAAGTGACTCTTATAGGGTACAAAATAACTCTAATATAGTGTAAAGTTATTTACAAAGTTGATTAGAGCCAAAATGTGGCCCAAAATTGACTCGTATAAAACTAGTACCAAGAGGAGGTAAAAGGATGTCAAATTGGATGTGTATAATCTTTACATGTTAATTGTACAAATATATAGTGGCAAGTGACTCTTATAGGGTGCAAAATCACTCTAATATGGTGTAAAGTGACTTACAAGGTTGATTATAGCCAAAATGTGGCACAAAATTGACTCGTATAAAGTGGTACCAAGATGTGCTAAAAGGATGTCAAATTGGATGTTTATGATGTTTACATGTTAATTATACCAATATATGGTGGCAAGTGACTCTTGGAGGGTGCAAAATCATTCTAATATGGTGTAACTGGATTTATAAAGTTTATTAGAACCAAAATATTGCTCAAAATTGACTCGTATGAAAGTGGTACCAAGAGGAGGTAAAAGGATGTCAAATTGAATGTATACGATGTTTACATGTTAATTGTACAAATATATGGTGGCAAGTGACTCTTACAGGGTGCAAAATTACTCTAATATGGTGTAAAATGACTTACAAGGTTGATTTGAGCCAAATGTGGCCCAGAATTGACTCATAAAAATGTGGTAACAAGAGGAGGTAAAAGGATGTCAAATTGGATGTATATGATGTTTACATGTTAATTATACTAATATATGGTGGCAAGTGACTCTTATAGGGTGCAAAATCACTCGAATATGGTGTAAAGTGACTTCCAAGTTTAATTAGAGCCGTAATTTGGCCAAAAATTGACTCGTATAAAAGTGGTACCAAGAGGTGGTAAAAGGATGTTAAATAGGATGTATATGATATTTAAATATTAATTGTACCAATATACGGTGGTAACTCTTATAGGGTGTAAAATCACTCTAATATGGTGTAAAGTGACTTACAAGGTTGATTTGAGCCAAAATGTGGCCCAAAATTGACTCGTATTAAGTGGTACCCAGAGGTGGTAAAAGGATGTCAAATTGGATGTATATGATGTTTACATGTTAATTGAACTAATACATAGTGCCAAGTGACTCTTATAGGGTGCAAATTCACTCTAATATGGTGTAAAGTGACTTAGAAGGTTGATTATAGCCAAAATTTGGCCCAAAATTGACTTGTATAAAGTGGTACTAAGAGGTGGTAAAAGGATAATAAATTGTTTGTATATGATGTTTACATGTTAATTGTACCAATATATGGTGGCAAGTGACCCTTATAGGGTGCAGAATCACTCTAATATGGTGTAAAGTGACTCACAAGGTTGATTATTGCCAAAATATGGCCCAAAATTGACTCGTATAAAGTGGTACTGAGATGTGGTAAAAGGATGTGAAATTGGATATATATGATGTTTACAGGTTAATTGTACTAATATATGGTGGCAAGTGATTCTAATTTGGTGCAAATTCACTCTAATATGGTGTAAAGTGACTTACAAGTTTGATTATAGCCAAAATGTAGCCCAAAATTGACTTGTGTAATGTGTTACTTAGAGGTGGTAAAAGGATGTCAAATTGGATGTATATGATGTTTACATGTTAATTTTAATAATATATGGTGGCAAGTCACTCTTATAGGGAGCAAAAACACTCTAATATGGTGTAAAGTGGCTTATAAGGTTGATTATAGCCTAAATTTGGCCCAAATTTGACTCGTGTAAAGTGGTACTAAGATGTGGTAAAAAGATATCAAATTGGATATATATGATGTTTATATGTTAATTGTACTAATAACTGGAGGCAAGTGACTCCTATAGGGTGCAAAATCACTCTAATATGGTGTAAAGTGACTTACAAGGTTTATTATAGCCAAATGTGACCCAAAATTGACTTGTGTAAAGTTTTACCAAGAGGTGGTAAAAGTTTGTCAAATTGGATGTATATGATGTTTACATGTTAATTGTACTAATATATAGTGCCAAGTGAATCTTTTAGGGTGCAAAGTCATTCTAATATGGTGTAAAGTTACTTACAAGGTTGATTAGAGTAAAAATGTGGCCCAAAATTGACTCGTATAAAACTAGTACCAAGAGCAGATAAAAGGATATCAAATTGGATGTATATAATGTTTTCATGTTACTTGTACCAATATATGGTGGAAAGTGACTCTTATAGGGTGCAAAATCACTCTAATATTGTGTAAAGTGACTTACAAGGTTGATTATAGCCAAAATGTGGCCCAAAATTGACTCGTATAAAGTGGTACTAAGAGGTGGTAAAAGGATGTCAAATTGGATGTATATGATGTTTACAGGTTAATTGTACTAATATATAGTGGCAAGTGACTCTTATAGGGTGAAAAATCACTCTAATATGGTGTAAAGTGACTTACAAGGTTGATTAAAGCCAAAATGTGGCCCAAAATTGACTCGTGTAAAGTGGTCCCAAGAGGTGGTAAAAGGATGTCAAAATGGATATATATGATGTTTACATGTTAATTATACTAATATATAGTGGCAAGTGACTCTTATAGGGTGCGAAATCACTCTAATATGGTGTAAAGTTACTTAAAAGGTTGATTAGAGCCAAAATGTGGACCAAAATTGACTCGTATAAAACTAGTACCAAGACGAGGTAAAAGGATGTTAAATGGGATGTATATAATGTTTTCATGTTTATCATACCAATATATGGTGGCAAGTGACTCTTATTGGGTGAAAAATAACTCTAATATGGTGTAAAGTGACTTACAAGGTTGATTATAGCCAAAATGTGGCCCAAAATTGACTCGTATAAAGTGCTACCAAGAGGCTGTAGAAGGATGTCAAATTGGATATAAATGATGTTTACATGTTAATTGTACTAATAGATAGTGGCAAGTGATTCTTATAGGGTACAAAATAACTCTAATATAGTGTAAAGTTACTTACAAAGTTGATTAGAGCCAAAATGTGGCCCAAAATTGACTCGTATAAAACTAGTACCAAGAGGAGGTAAAAGGATGTCAAATTGGATGTATATAATCTTTACATGTTAATTGTACAAATATATAGTGGCAAGTGACTTTTATAGGGTGCAAAATCACTCTAATATGGTGTAAAGTGACTTACAAGGTTGATTATAGCCAAAATGTGGCACAAAATTGACTCGTATAAAGTGGTACCAAGATGTGGTAAAAGGATGTCAAATTGGATGTTTATGATGTTTACATGTTAATTACACCAATATATGGTGGCAAGTGACTCTTGGAGGGTGCAAAATCATTCTAATATGGTGTAAATGGATTTATAAGGTTTATTAGAACCAAAATATTGCCCAAAATTGACTCGTATGAAAGTGGTACCAAGAGGAGGTAAAAGGATGTCAAATTGAATGTATATGATGTTTACATGTTAATTGTACAAATATATGGTGGCAAGTGACTCTTACAGGGTGCAAAATTACTCTAATATGGTGTAAAATGACTTACAAGGTTGATTTGAGCCAAATGTGGCCCAGAATTGACTCATAAAAATGTGGTAACAAGAGGAGGTAAAAGGATATCAAATTGGATGTATATGATGTTTACATGTTAATTATACTAATATATGGTGTCAAGTGACTCTTATAGGGTGCAAAATCACTCGAATATGGTGTAAAGTGACTTCCAAGTTTGATTAGAGCCGTAATTTGGCCAAAAATTGACTCGTATAAAAGTGGTACCAAGAGGTGGTAAAAGGATGTTAAATAGGATGTATATGATGTTTAAATATTAATTGTACCAATATACGGTGGTAACTCTTATAGGGTGTAAAATCACTCTAAGATGGTGTAAAGTGACTTACAAGGTTGATTTGAGCCAAAATGTGGCCCAAAATTGACTCGTGTTAAGTGGTACCCAGAGGTGGTAAAAGTATGTCAAATTGGATGTATATGATGTTTACATGTTAATTGAACTAATATATAGTGTCAAGTGATTCTTATAGGGTGCAAATTCACCCTAATATGGTGTAAAGTGACTCACAAGGTTGATTATAGCCAAAATGTGGCCCAAAATTGACTCCTATAAAACTATTATCAAGAGGAGGTAAAAGGATATCAAATTGGATTAATATAATGTTTACATGTTAATTGTAGCAATATATGGTGGCAAGTGACTCTTATAGGGTGCAAAATCACTCTAATATGGTGTAAAGTGACTTACAAGGTTGATTATAGCCAAAATGTGGCCCAAAATTGACTCGTATAAAGTGCTACCAAGAGGCTGTAGAAGGATGTCAAATTGGATATAAATGATGTTTACATGTTAATTGTACTAATAGATAGTGGCAAGTGATTCTTATAGGGTACAAAATAACTCTAATATAGTGTAAAGTTACTTACAAAGTTGATTAGAGCCAAAATGTGGCCCAAAATTGACTCGTATAAAACTAGTACCAAGAGGAGGTAAAAGGATGTCAAATTGGATGTATATAATCTTTACATGTTAATTGTACAAATATATAGTGGCAAGTGACTTTTATAGGGTGCAAAATCACTCTAATATGGTGTAAAGTGACTTACAAGGTTGATTATAGCCAAAATGTGGCACAAAATTGACTCGTATAAAGTGGTACCAAGATGTGGTAAAAGGATGTCAAATTGGATGTTTATGATGTTTACATGTTAATTACACCAATATATGGTGGCAAGTGACTCTTGGAGGGTGCAAAATCATTCTAATATGGTGTAAATGGATTTATAAGGTTTATTAGAACCAAAATATTGCCCAAAATTGACTCGTATGAAAGTGGTACCAAGAGGAGGTAAAAGGATGTCAAATTGAATGTATATGATGTTTACATGTTAATTGTACAAATATATGGTGGCAAGTGACTCTTACAGGGTGCAAAATTACTCTAATATGGTGTAAAATGACTTACAAGGTTGATTTGAGCCAAATGTGGCCCAGAATTGACTCATAAAAATGTGGTAACAAGAGGAGGTAAAAGGATATCAAATTGGATGTATATGATGTTTACATGTTAATTATACTAATATATGGTGTCAAGTGACTCTTATAGGGTGCAAAATCACTCGAATATGGTGTAAAGTGACTTCCAAGTTTGATTAGAGCCGTAATTTGGCCAAAAATTGACTCGTATAAAAGTGGTACCAAGAGGTGGTAAAAGGATGTTAAATAGGATGTATATGATGTTTAAATATTAATTGTACCAATATACGGTGGTAACTCTTATAGGGTGTAAAATCACTCTAAGATGGTGTAAAGTGACTTACAAGGTTGATTTGAGCCAAAATGTGGCCCAAAATTGACTCGTGTTAAGTGGTACCCAGAGGTGGTAAAAGTATGTCAAATTGGATGTATATGATGTTTACATGTTAATTGAACTAATATATAGTGTCAAGTGATTCTTATAGGGTGCAAATTCACCCTAATATGGTGTAAAGTGACTCACAAGGTTGATTATAGCCAAAATGTGGCCCAAAATTGACTCCTATAAAACTATTATCAAGAGGAGGTAAAAGGATATCAAATTGGATTAATATAATGTTTACATGTTAATTGTAGCAATATATGGTGGCAAGTGACTCTTATAGGGTGCAAAATCACTCTAATATGGTGTAAAGTGACTTAGAAGGTTGATTATAGCCAAAATTTGGCCCAAAATTGACTCGTATAAAGTGGTACTAAGAGGTGGTAAAAGGATAATAAATTGTATGTATATGATGTTTACATGTTAATTGTAGCAATATATGGTGGCAAGTGACCCTTATAGGGTGCAAAATCACTCTAATATGGTGTAAAGTGACTCACAAGGTTGATTATTGCCAAAATATGGCCCAAAATTGACTCATATAAAGTGGTACTGAAATGTCGTAAAAGGATGTGAAATTGGATGTATATGATGTTTATAGGTTAATTGTATTAATATATGGTTGCAAGTGATTCTAATTTGGTGCAAAATCACTCTAATATGGTGTAAAGTGACTTACAAGTTTGATTATAGCCAAAATGTAGCCCAAAATTGACTTGTGTAATGTGGTACTTAGAGGTGGTAAAAGGATTTCAAATTGGATGTATATGATGTTTACATGTTAATTTTAATAATATATGGTGGCAAGTAACTCTTATAGGGAGCAAAATCACTCTAATATGGTGTAAAGTGGCTTACAAGGTTGATTATAGCCTAAATTTGGCCCAAATTTGACTCGTGTAAAGTGGTACTAAGATGTGGTAAAAAGATATCAAATTGGATATATATGATGTTTATATGTTAATTGTACTAATAACTGGAGGCAAGTGACTCCTATAGGGTGCAAAATCACTCTAATATGGTGTAAAGTGACTTACAAGGTTGATTATAGCCAAATGTGGCCCAAAATTGACTTGTGTGATGTTTTACCAAGAGGTGGTAAAAGGTTGTCAAATTGGATGTATATGATGTTTACATGTTAATTGTACTAATATATAGTGCCAAGTGAATCTTTTAGGGTGCAAAGTCATTCTAATATGGTGTAAAGTTAATTATAAGGTTGATTAGAGCGAAAATGTGGACCAAAATTGACTCGTATAAAACTAGTACCAAGACGAGGTAAAAGGATGTTAAATGGGATGTATATAATGTTTTCATGTTTATCATACCAATATATGGTGGCAAGTGACTCTTATAGGGTGAAAAATAACTCTAATATGGTGTAAAGTGACTTACAAGGTTGATTATTGCCAAAATGTGGCCCAAAATTGACTCGTATAAAGTGCTACCAAGAGGCTGTAGAAGGATGTCAAATTGGATATAAATGATGTTTACATGTTAATTGTACTAGTAGATAGTGGCAAGTGACTCTTATAGGGTGCAAAGTAACTCTAATATAGTGTAAAGTTACTTACAAAGTTGATTAGAGCCAAAATGTGGCCCAAAATTGACTCGTATAAAACTAGTACCAAGAGGAGGTAAAAGGATGTCAAATTGGATGTATATAATCTTTACGTGTTAATTGTACCATTATATAGTGGCAACTGACTCTTATAGGGTGCAAAATCACTCTAATATGGTGTAAAGTGACTTACAAGGTTGATTATAGCCAAAATGTGGCCCAAAATTGACTCGTATAAAGTGGTACCAAGATGTGGTAAAAGGATGTCAAATTGGATGTTTATGATGTTTACATGTTAATTACACCAATATATGGTGGCAAGTGACTCTTGGAGGGTGCAAAATCATTCTAATATGGTGTAAAGGGACTTATAAGGTTTATTAGAACCAAAATATTGCCCAAAATTGACTCGTATGAAACTGGTACCAAGAGGAGGTAAAAGGATGTCAAATTGAATGTATATGATATTTACATGTTAATTGTACTAATATATGGTGGTAAGTGACTCTTACAGGGTGCAAAATTACTCTAATATGGTGTAAAATGACTTACAAAGTTGATTTGAGCCAAATGTGGCCCAGAATTGACTCATAAAAATGTGGTAACAAGAGGAGGTAAAAGGATGTCAAATTGGATGTATATGATGTTTACATGTTAATTATACTAATATATGGTGGCAAGTGACTCTTATAGGGTGCAAAATCACTCGAATATGGTGTAAAGTGACTTCCAACTTTGATTAGAGCCGTAATTTGGCCCAAAATTGACTCGTATAAAAGTGGTACCAAGAGGTGGTAAAAGGATGTTAAATTAAATGTATATGATGTTTAAATATTAATTGTACCAATATACGGTGGTAACTCTTATAGGGTGCAAAATCACTCTAATATGGTGTAAAGTGACTTACAAGGTTGATTTGAGCCAAAATGTGGCCCAATGTTGACTCGTGTTAAGTGGTACCCAGAGGTGGTAAAAGGATGTCAAATTGGATGTATATGATGTTTACATGTTAATTGAACTAATATATAGTGCCAAGTGACTCTTATAGGGTGCAAATTCACTCTAATATGGTGTAAAGTGATTGACAAGGTTGATTATAGCCAAAATGTGGCCCAAAATTGTCATATAAAACTATTATCAAGAGGAGGTAAAAGGATGTCAAATTGGATTAATATAATGTTTACATGTTAATTGTACCAATATATGGTGGCCAGTGACGCTTATAGGGTGCAAAATCACTTTAATATTGTGTAAAGTGACTCACAAGGTTCATTATTGCCAAAATATGGCCCAAAATTGACTCGTAAAAGGTGGTACTGAGATATCGTAAGATGTATATGATGTTTACATGTTAATTGTACTAATATATGGTGGCAAGTGATTCTAATTGGGTGAAAAATCACTCTAATATGGTGTAAAGTGATTTACAAGTTTGATTATAGCCAAAATCTGGCCCAAAATTGACTCGTGTAAAGTGGTACTCAGAGGTGTAAAAGGATGTCAAATTGGATGTATATAATGTTTACATGTTAATTTTAATAATATATGGTGGCAAATGACTCTTATAGGGTTCAAAATCACTCTAATATGGTGTAAAGTGGCTTACATGGTTGATTATAGCCAAAATTTGGCCCAAATTTGACTCGTGTAAAGTGGTAAAAGGATATCAAATTGGATGTATATGATGCTTATATGTTAATTGTACTAATAACTGGTGGTAAGTGACTCCTATAGGGTGCAAAATCACTCTAATATGGTGTAAAGTGACTTACAAGGTTGATTAGAGCCAAATGTGGCCCAAAAATTGACTTGGGTAAAGTTTTACCAAGAGGTGGTAAAAGGTTGTTAAATTGGATGTATATGATGTTTACATGTTAATTGTATTAATATATAGTACCAAGTGAATCTTATAGGGTGCAAAGTCATTCTAATATGGTGTAAAGTTACTTACAAGGTTGATTAGAGCCAAAATGTGGACCAAAATTGACTCTTATAAAACTAGTACGAAGACGAGGTAATAGGATGTTAAATTGGATGTATATAATGTTTTCATGTTAATCATACCAATATATGGTGGAAAGTGACTCTTATAGGGTGAAAAATAACTCTAATATGGTGTAAAGTGACTTACAAGGTTGATTAGAGCCAAAATGTTGCCCAAAATTGACTCGTATAAAGTGGTACCAAGAGGCTGTATAACGATGTCAAATTGGATATATATGATTTTTACATGTTAATTGTCCTAATAGATAGTGGCAAGTGACTCTTATAGGGTGCAAAATAACTCTAATATAGTGTAAAGTTACTTACAAAGTTGATTAGAGCCAAAATGTGGCCCAAAATTGACTCATATAAAACTAGAACCAAGAGGAGGTAAAAGGATGTCAAATTGGATGTATATAATCTTTACATGTTAATTGTACCATTATATAGTGGCAAGTGACTCTTATAGGGTGCAAAATCACTCTAATATTGTGTAAAGTGACTTACAAGGTTGATTATAGCCAAAATGTGGCCCAAAATTGAATCGTATAAAGTGGTACCAGATGTGGTAAATGGATGTCAAATTGGATGTTTATGATGTTTACATGTTAATTATACCAATATATGGTGGCAAGTGACTCTTGGAGGGTGCAAAATCATTCTAATACGGTGTAAAGGGACTTATAAGGTTTATTAGAACCAAAATATTGCCCAAAATTGACTCGTATGAAAGTGATACCAAGAGGAGGTAAAAGGATGTCAAATTGAATGTATATGATGTTTACATGTTAATTGTACTAATATATGGTGGCAAGTGACTCTTACAGGGTGCAAAATTACTCTAATATGGTGTAAAATGACTTACAAGGTTGATTTGAGCCAAATATGGCCCAGAATTGACTCATAAAAATGTGGTAACAAGAGGAGGTAAAAGGATGTCAAATTGGATGTATATGATGTTTAAATATTAATTGTACCAATATACGGTGGTGACTCTTATAGGGTGCAAAATCACTCTAATATGGTGTAAAGTGACTTACAAGGTTGATTTGAGCCAAAATGTGGCCCAAAATTGACTCGAGTTAAGTGGTACCCAGAGGTGGTAAAAGGATGTCAAATTGGATGTATATGATGTTTACATGTTAATTGAACTAATATATAGTGCCAAGTGACTCTTATAGGGTGCAAATTCACTCTAATATGGTGTAAAGTGACTGACAAGGTTGATCATAGCCAAAATATGGCCCAAAATTGACTCATATAAAACTATTATCAAGAGGAGGTAAAAGGATGTCAAATTGGATTAATATAATGTTTACATGTTAATTGTACCAATATATGGTGGTAAGTGACTCTTATAGGTTGCAAAATCACTCTAATATGGTGTAAATTGACTTAGAAGGTTGATTATAGCCAAAATGTGGCCCAAAATTGACTCGTATAAAGTGCTACTAAGAGGTGGTAAAAGGATAATAAATTGGATGTATATGATGTTTACATGTTAATTATACCAATATATGGTGGCAAGTGACTCTTATAGGCTGCAAAATCACTCTAATATGGGGTAAAGTAACTCACAAGGTTGATTATTGGCAAAATATGGCCCAAAATTGACTCGTATAAGGTGGTACTGAGATGTCGTAAAAGGATGTGATATTGGATGTATATGATGTTTAAATGTTAATTGTACTAATATATGGTGGCAAGTGATTCTAATTGGGTGCAAAATCACTCTAATATGGTGTAAAGTGATTTACAAGTTTGATTATAGCCAAAATGTGGCCCAAAATCGACTCCTGTAAAGTGGTACTCAGAGGTCGTAAAAGGATGTCAAATTCGATGTATATAATGTTTACATGTTAATTTTAATAATATATGGTGGCTAGTGACTCTTATAGGGTGCAAAATCACTCTAATATGGTGTAAAGTGGCTTACAAGGTTGATTATAGCCAAAATTTGGCCCAAATTTGACTCGTGTAAAGTGGTACTAAAAGGTGGTAAAAGGATATCAAATTGGATGTATATGATGTTTATATGTTAATTATACTAATAATTGGTGGCAAGTGACTCTTATAGGGTGCAAAATCACTCTAATATGCTGTAAAGTGACTTACAAGGTTGATTAGAGCCAAATATGGCCCAAAATTGACTTGTGTGAAGTTTTACCAAGAGGTGGTAAAAGGTTGTTAAATTGGATGTATATGATGTTTACATGTTAATTGTACTAATATATAGTGCCAAGTGAATCTTATAGGGTGCAAAGTCATTCTAATATGGTGTAAAGTTGCTTACAAGGTTGATTAGAGCCAAAATATGGCCCAAAATTGACTCGTATAAAACTAGTACCAAGAGGAGATAAAAGGATGTAAAATTGGATGTATATAATGTTTACATGTTAATTATACCAATATATGGTGGCAAGTGTGTGGCGCCCTCCAAACCCGGGTCAGAAGTTTGGGGTCCACACACCTTATTTATAACCTGCTAATAACAATAATAAAGATAATAATAATATGCAGTGGCCCTATTTACCAACTACCACGGATCGCAACAGGTTAAAGTGTGCACACAAGCCAAACACACTATTATATTATAAACGTTTAAATTCCAACTATTCCAAACTCAAAACTGAGTATTAAACATTATTAGAAACTTTTACAGACTTAAATTATTCCAAAAGAAGCCTACAAGCTCAGCTCAATCAACCTGAACCCCTAGCTCTCGCGCTGGACTGGGAATCCTCGGTACCAACCGGTTCCTTTTTAACTGGAAAAGAACAAAAACAATATCGCACAAATGAGCTAACTAGCTCAGCAAGTCACAATGATAAAACTGAGAATAATGATCATCAGGTGAACATGGTTATGATATCAAGTGAACAATGGATTATGATTTAGAATTGGATATCATATTTTCATATTAAAAACCAAGGTTAGGGTGCTGATCAGTCACGCACTAACCCCGAGCAAAGCACACATCACTGCTCTAACTACTGGATCCAAGGCACACATTGGCCTAACTTGACCATTATATGGTCTGACCACGAATCTGGTCCACAATTTTATAAAAACAATCCAATTCTAACATAATAACAGAATAAACAATAATAAGCAATAACCAGAATCATTAACAACATTTGATGTTTTATAATGAAATGGTTTTAATCTGCATAAGGATTAAAAGAGTATTTTTAAAGTTTGGATGCTAGGTAATGAAAGAATTAGATAAAATGAATCAATGTTTCAGGGTTTCAAGGATTTGGTCTTCCACAACATAAAATACAAAGATTTGAATGTGTAAGCAATCTTGTTCAGTGTTTAATATTTAGTTTGTATGTATTTGTGGAGTAGTATTGTATACTTGAGGTTCGTGTTTGGGTATACAACAATCAATGGTATAGAAAGAATAAGGTTCATGGCTCAAGATCAATAACTGGAATCAGGGTTTGGGTTTCAGTGCTTCAAAGCACTTGCAATATCAACAAGACTATCAAGTACTACAATATCTCGAGAAAGTTCAGAACACTTGCCTGGTATTAGCTTACTATCCTGCACTCACTTCCAATCTCAACCGTCTTACTTCTCAACTACCTGTTTCCCTTTTCTACATCTTGCCTCTTCTGCTCACATATCATACGCATCTATCAATAATCAACTCATACGATTCTATTCAACACATACTTCTATCTACCCTTCATTTCACCCAAATCCGATTAACGGATTGAAAGTTACACAATAATCAAATAAACACCGAATATATAGACCGATAGTCAATCAACAAGTCACGTATAACACATAATACATCACGTAATCAATGACATATCGTTTATAAAGGAATCTCGTGTCATAAATAGGCTTTCTGGTATTTAAAATGATTTTTAAAACATTTTTCGGAATTAAAACGGGTCGTTGGATCAAATTCGGGTTAATAAACAGGGTTCGGTTGGCCAATTCTGGCTTCGAAACAATTTTATAATAATTATCGAGCCTTGGAAATAATTTAGAATAATATTTTAAAGCTCGAAACTATTTTTTGAAATGTTTAAATCATTTTTAAGTAATTAAATCTAATTAAGTAATTAATTAAAATCAATTAATAATTAATTAAATCAATTAATCAATTAATTTTCAAATTAATTGACCAATTAATCAATTAAAAATTAACTGAAATTAATTAACTAATTAATTCAGATTTATTTCTGAATTAAAAATAATTTTCCGAATTAAAATACTAATTTTTAGAATTTTCAGAAATTAAAAATGAATTTTTATAATAAAAATAAATAGGAAATATGATTTTTAAACATTTTTAAAACAGGAATTCAATTTTTGCAAAGTCTGGAAACTTCAGGGACCAAACTGCATCGTTTTCAAAACTATAGGTACTAAACTGTAATTTTCCAGCCCCGTCGCCGGAAAATACAAGGGTGGCCGGAGAACACGTTCCTAGCGTCCTCACCCCACCAACACCTCCAGATCACATCTATATTTCACCAGGAACTCAACCATACCAACAAATCATTCTAATCATCCCTGAGTTGGCCGGAATTTGGCCGTGAAGTTTGCCAGTTTCCGGTGAACTTCGAAAAATTTCAAAAGACAACTCCCTTCTCTACAGACCTCGGTGATTCATGAAACTTGTACGACTAGATTGCAAATTTCACAGAGAATCCAATCCACTATATCACAACATCAATCTATTCCAGAATAAGAAACCCCCAAATTTCAATTAAGAACATTCATACGGGTTATAAACCCTAATTTTGAAATTCGAAAATTAAACCCACTTTTGTGCATGTTATTGAACTCCAAATCAAACGTATGATATATCAAAATCATCAGGAAAACATGCTCTACAACATGCAATCATCAAATCATACAAACAATCATCCGAACAAAAATTCATATTTTTAATAAATTTAATTCGAAAATAAATAAAATTATAGAAAATAAACCTTGATTTCTGCAGTAAAATGAAGCTCAGAATCTGGTAGAACACTTCAAATCCTTCGTTTTGGTTACTCAAGCTTTGAAAACAGAGATCGGTAACGCCTTCGTTTTGCTGTTTGATTCTTAGAACAGTTTATGTAATTAGAGTTTTTCTCTGAAAATTATAAAATTAACTATCTGCAAATGATTTTGATACGAAATAAATTACGGTAAAAGGCTATTTATAATTACGGAAAATTAGTATCCCGTTGGATCATTCCGGATATAAAACGGTACATTTATTTATAAAAACTGATCCAAACAGTATCGGTTTTCGGGATAATTATCCAAACCAGTACAATTTGTACTGTGGTCTTGGTCTCAGCGCCTGGTTACACGTAATACGAAGTGATAATTGTGATAGTTTAATAAAAAGCTCTCGTTTATCGAAAATACGGGTTTTATTGATTTACCGAAACGAATATTGTATCGAAAATGTTGCGCTGGGACCCGCGCCGAACAAACCGTACGTCGGATCGAAAAAGTCGAAATATGGAATGTGCTCGGAATATTACAATTAGTTAAGAAGGAGTTCTCGGAAGAGTTTCGGGTTCCAAAAACGTAACAACGGATGACGTCGATTGGTTCCCGTTTTTATAAAATAGATTTTAAATACTCGGAAAAAGATTTTATAAATTTCATATGATCCTTATAAATCCATAAATCAACATAAAAATAATTAGGAAGATATGACAATTATCTATATTTTATTTTGGACATATAAAAATTAAAATACTCAATTAATATTATTTTTGAGTATCCAAGTACAGATAACACTTAACAATTAACTCACAGAATAGATACTGAACACACATAATAATTATTTAATAGCAAAAATAATCACACGATATATCCCGGATATTACATCCTTCCCCCCTTAAAAGGATTCTTTCCTCAGAATCTCCTAAGAAAACAAATGAGGGTACTTTTCTCTCATATCATTTTCTAACTCCCAGGTTGACTCTTCAACCTTTGCGTTTCTCCACAATATTCTTACTAACTTTACCACTTTATTTCTCAGTACTTTCTTTCTCTCATCTAGAATCTCTATCGGACTCTCTACATATGATAAATCTGCCTGAAGCTCTGTTGGCTCATATTCTATTACATGCATGGAGTCTGGATTATATTTCTTGAGCATTGATATATGAAAAACATTGTGAATGTGCTCCATGTACGGTGGTAACGCTAACTCGTAAGCTACTTTGTCAACGCGCTTTAGGATCTCAAAAGGTCCGACATATCTTGGGCTTAGCTTCCCTTTCTTTCCAAACCTCGTTAGTCCTTTCCATGGTGATACTTTCAGTAATACCAAGCTTCCTTCTTCAAATTCCATGTCTTTCCTTGACTGGTCTGCGTATTTCCTCTAACGATCTTGTGCGGCTATCAATCTTTTCTGGATAATTCCAACAATTTCCTTTGTCTGCTGTACCAGTTCTGGTCCAAGTATCTTGCGTTCTCCTACTTCGTCCCAACTTCCTTTAAAGTCAATTGCACAAACACGCAACATGTCCTCAATTGTCTGGATCGTTCTTTCACTTTGGCCATCCGTCTGGGGGTGATAGGCCGTACTCATATTCAGTCTTGTTCCCAAACATTCTTGAAAACTCTTCCAAAATCTTGAATTAAACCTTGGGTCTCGATCAGATACAATAGACACAGGAACTCCATGACGAACTACAATTTCCTTCAGGTACATATGGACCAACTTGTCGAGCGAAAATCTTTCATTTATAGGCAGAAAATGAGCTGACTTGGTAAGTCTATCCACTATAACCCAAATGGCATCATGATTAGCCCTTTTCCTTGGTAATCCAACTATGAAATCCATAGCAATATGTTCCCACTTCCACTCTGGAATCTCCAATGGCTGTAACAATCCACTTGGTCTCTGATGCTCTACTTTAACTCTCTGATAGGTATAACATTTGCTAATCCATTCCGCAATTTCCCTCTTCATGTCTGGCCACCAATAATTCTTCTTTAAATCTCTGTACATTTTGGTACTCCCTGGATGGATGGAATATCTTGAACTATGTGCCTCTTGTAAAATTTCATTTTTCAGCTTCGTCACTGGTGGAATCCAAATTCTAGATGAAACTCTTAGAATACCTTGATCATCCTTTTGCGTGCATAATTCTTCACCTACCAAACGATTTAAATCTTGATCCATTACATCTTCCTGACATTTCTTTATTTTCTCCAATAATTCCGGTTGGAAAGTCATACTGTATACTTTCGCTTCCTCAGGCTTGCAAACTCTAATCTCCAATTCCAATTTCTGAAATTCCTTATATATATCTTCAGGTACCGATAACACATTCAACCTTTCCTTCCGACTCAATGCGTCTGCTATAACGTTTGCTTTACTGGGATGATAATTAATCGAGCAATCATAGTCTTTGATCAACTCTAACCATCTCCTTTGCCTCCTATTGAGTTCCTTCTGTGTGAATATGTACTTTAAGCTTTTGTGATCCGTGAAAATCTCGCACTTTTCTCCATACAAATAATGTCTCCAAATCTTCAAAGCGAAAACTATGGCTGCTAGCTCCAATTCATGAGTAGGATACTTTTGTTCGTGTGGTTTCAATTGCCTTGACGCATACACAATCACCTTTTCGTGTTGCATTAAAACACATCCTAGTCCTTTGTGAGAAGCATCGCTATAAATTACGAAATTCCCTTGATCGTCTGGAAGTGACAAAACAGGTGCCGTGATTAATCTCCGCTTCAACTCCTGAAAACTTCCTTCGCACTTATCGTTCCATATAAACTTTTCATTCTTTCATGTAAGCTTTGTCAATGGTGTTGCAATCCTTGAGAAATTATGAACGAATCGTCGATAATATCCTACCAATCCCAAGAAACTTCTTACCTCAGTGGGTGTTCTCGATCTCTCCCAATTCATAATTGCCTCGATCTTTGTCGGGTCCACTTTGATCCCTTCATTACTGACTATGTGTCCTAAGAACTGAACTTCCTGTAGTCAAAACTCACACTTCGAGAATTTAGCATATAACTTCTTTTTCCTTAAAATCTCCAAACCTGTTCTCAAATGTTCCACATGATCCTCTTCCGTCCTTGAATAGATTAAAATATCGTCTATATACACAATAACAAACTTATCCAAATACTCCTTGAAAATTCTGTTCATTAGATTCATAAACGCTGTCGGGGCATTAGTCAATCCAAAAGACATTACTAAAAATTCATAATGTCCATACCATATATCTTCTGGCTTGATCTTCAGTTGATGATATCTTGATCTTAAATCAATTTTGGAGAAGTACTTGGCTCCCTTTAACTGATCAAACAAATCGTCAATTCTGGGTAACGGATACTTATTCTTGATTGTAAGCTTATTGAGTTCTCTATAGTCGATGCACAGTCTCATGCTTCCATCTTTCTTCTTGACAAATAATATCGGGGCTCCCCACGGGGATACACTGGGTCTGATTACTCCTTTCTCTAACAACCCCTACAATTGCTTCGCTAGCTCTTTCATCTCAATAGGCGCCATTCTGTATGGGGCCTTGGATACTGGTTCTGTTCCCGGTGATAAGTCGATCACAAATTCAATTTCTCTATCTGGAGGAAGTCCTGGTAACTCATCGCGAAACACGTCTGGAAATTCATTCACAACTGGAATATCTTCAAGTTTTGTTGGTTCTTGACTTCTGTCAATCACATATGCTATAAAATGCTCGCATCCTTGCCGTAGTAACTTCTTGTCTTGAATCATCGTTAAGAACTTCTTTACTTGTTTCTTACCCTTGAACGTTACTATTCTTTCGTCTGGCGTTTTCACCATTACTTTCTTATTTCGACAATCTATATGCGCATCATGCTTAGATAACCAATCCATCCCTAATATAACGTCAAATTCTCCTAACTTAAATGGTATCAAATCTACACAAAATTTACTACCAGAGATCTCAATCTCACAATTCCCACAAACTTGGTTAATAGATACACGTTCTTGATTTGCTAATTCCACAGTCATTATTTCATTTAAACATTCAACTGGACAATTTAACTTACTAACAAAATCTTGTGTAACAAACGATCGGGTTGCTCCCGAATCTATTAACACTTTGGCACATAAAGAATTCACATTAAGCGTACCTGCCACGACATCCGTATCCTGGATAGCATCTTTCACAGACATATCAAAAACTCTAGCCCTTGGAGTCTCATTCACTGTTGGGGTGGATCCCATAATCCTTAATGCATTACTAACTGGGGCTGGTGTCTTGCAATCCCTGGCCATATGTCCTGGCTTCCCACATTTAAAACACGTAAATCCAATGGCTGGAACATTTACTGCTGGATTCCGGATAAGCTGATCCTTACTTGCTGGTTCTCTTGCTGGCTGATTTCGGCACTCCCTCGAGTAGTGCCCTTTCTGGTTGCATTTAAAACATACCACATTCAACTTGTTACAAACTCCTCCATGCTTCTTTCCACATACTTGACAATCTGGAAAAGTTAATCTCAACTGATTTGGCTGATTTGTATTAACTGGACGGTTGCTCTGGCCTCCGTCTCCTGCATTCTGTTTCCTGAAATTATAATTTCTCCCTGGATGAAACTTGCCCTTCTTAAAATTTGGAAACTTCCCTGGTTGTGACTAGCCCTCATTCCCTTCAAATTTCCTTTTCTTGCTTTCCTTTTCCTTCTCGAACATCTCACTCTCTGTCTCTGCGATCATAGCCTTTTGTACTACTCCTGCATAGGTATCCAATTCAAAAATGGCTACCTTCCCTCTGATCCATGGTTTCAAACCTTGCTGGAATCTTTTAGCCTTCTTCCTGTCAGTATCCACATACGACGGTACATACCTTGACAATTCCTCAAACTTACCCTCATAATCTGTTACCGACATGTTCCCTTGCTTTAATTCTAAAAACTTCAGCTCCATTTGATCCTGAACAAACTGAGGAAAATACTTTTCTAAAAACAATTCCTTAAACCTTTCCCAAGTAATAACATCTATACCTTCCAATGTCTTCACCATCTCCCACCAATAGGTGGCTTCATTCTTCAGATAGTAACTTGCAAACTCAACCTTTTGTTCTTCCTTTACTTTCACTAAGGCAAATGCCTTCTCTATTTCCTTTAACCAAACATTTGCTTCAATTGGCTCTAAGGAACCCTTAAATTCTGGTAGGTTTACTGCCTGGAAAGTTTTAAAAGTTACATGGGGGTTGGTCTGTCTTTGTTGTTGTTGTGCCAGGTAACTGTTTGTTGGGCCAAGATTTGAAGAATCTGGGCTATTGCTGGGTCCATGGGTCCTGGGTTCACATTTGGGTTTGTATCAACTTGGTTGTTGTTGTTGTTGGTTTCTTCATTCTGGGTGTTGGTGCGGGTATTTCTTCTGGGAGGCATTTTCTGTAAAGAATCAATCAACTTATTTAGCTTTTGAATCAATCTTTTGCATAAAAAAAATTGTAAAACGGAAATATCGCTTTTTGAAAACAGTTGTAACTAAGTAAATTGCATGCTTCTTTACAGAATATAAACAGTTATGGAGAACAGGATACATGGTATCACAGGGGTATAACTGGTGCAATAGATAAGGTAAGGTAAAACAGGTGCAATAAAGTAAATGACAGTGCTGGAAAGGAAAAAGGTACTGATATATATAGATCAAAAGTTTTAGGTAGTACAAGCGTAAAGATGCTTCGAAAGTAAAAACAAAAAGGGTACAACAACCTACTCACTAGTCAGCATAGCTAGTCTATAAATACAACTCAAAAGTCTACTGATACACACTACACACCACTGTACATACTACATAACCATAACAACACTGCTCAACATCTCCATCTCTGAATCTCTGGCTCATGGCAAATCTGGACCTCCTATCTCCTCAAGCTCCTCTAGAACCCACTTAGCCCACTCCACTAGGAAATCAGGGGTGATGTCCTCATGTGTAGCCTCAACAATCCTCACAGCAGCTGCTCTACGAAACGCCTGGAGCCTCTCTCAAAGTCGCCTCTCACCACTCCTCATCTCTCTGGTACGCATGATATGCAATAATTCCTGGATCTGACCCTGTAGGAATCGTTGCTCCATAAGGCAAGCCTTAAACTGATGATATGGGATAGGATAGGAAGAGAACTGGAAAGGTACTCATGTGACTGAATGACTAGTAAAGCCTGAATCAGCAGGTGGGGGTCCTCTGACAGGTGGCCTCATGCCTGGAGGTGGAATAGCCTGCAGTGGTACGGGCTGCAACACAGGTGGAGGTAGTATAGCCAAAACTGGTGGAACAACAGGACGTGGATCCGAAGACGGCACTCCAACTGAAGGCTCTGAGTGATCAGCTGATATGGGAATGAAAGAGTCGGCCATCGCTGCTATCTGAAATCATATCGCAATATAAGAATCTCGAACCACGATGTGAATTATAATAATACCTGTTATACCGAAGCACTCAACCTCTCGACGTTCTATCTTTCTATTTCTTATGATAAGGATAAATAAATCCTGATTGTATAATTAAATTACATTAATTGTACAAGGTATGGGCTGCTAGGCCCAATAATAAGATGTATGACATTCACACCAGAAAGGTTAACATATCGATCAGGCTTGATGGAACAGATCAGGCCTGATGAAACAAAGAAGGCCCAAAAACCCTGATTATTTATTAATTTTGTAATTAATAAATAAGGGAGAAAAACAGTTATTAAGATAAGTCCTAGTGAGGATATAAATCCTTGTAGATTGGCCTCCAAGGAACCTCATGGGATAAGGAATCAGCTTCCTACTCCCTAGGACTCCTAAGTCTATCCTAATTCAGAGACTTGACCACCAAGTCTCCTATACCAAGTCCAATTCAAGGACTCCCAACATCTATATAAGGGGTCTCACCCCACAGATCAGAACTACATTTTTTGACTTGATCCTTGGCAATCAGCAAGGTACGTAGGCATCTTGTAAGGCAGATTGAGTCACGAAACACAAGAGCAGTCAAATCAATCCTCGAAGCTCACGTTCCTTATTATTAGATACAGCAATTATATATATTAGTTTTAATCCATAACATTTAGCGCCGTCTGTGGGAAAGCACAACGACAACCATGGTGAGAACACGGAGAACAATTAGAGCTCTAGAGGTAGGAACACCATCAGGGACAACCCAGGTGATCTCGTCAACCGTGGAGATTCCTCCCTACTCAACTTATGCATCTACTCAAGGGGAAGCCCAGATAGGGGCAACTCAACCTCAGCCACAAGGGACGACTCCCCCGAATATTCAAGGTACGAATCCTCAAGTTCAACAAGTACATGTACCTGTGACTTCTCGACCCGTCGGGTATGAATATTCAACTGTTGTTACTACTAACCCCCCTTATGGGATGCCCCTTTACCCCGAGGTTGGAGGAAGTGGACATGCTGGGCGAAGCGAAGCACGAGGGCAATCACCCCCCTATATAAGAGGTTTGGCTCCTATCCCCGAGGATCGGGAATTTTCTGGTCCTTACACTGATGAAAGAGACTCCGAATCTTCAGATGATGAAGTGGGCCCAAGAAGGAGGCGTCCTGGCAAGGAGCCGATGGCTAATAGAAGGCAACGCCCTCAAAGCACCCAAGGGGCGAATCCCCAAGAAGTGCAGGAGAGGATCAGGGCTCATGAAGCTGAGATCCAAAGGCTGAGGCGTGACTTGGAAGCTCACCAGGCCACCAGACCCCAGATACCTCCTAGGGGGAGAAATCCTCCTCCTGTCATAGACCTGGATGGTCCGGTACGAAGAAGGGCTGTCGTCCCAAGAACTGATCCTAGCAATCTCCTTCCCCTTGGAGATCCTGATGATCTAACTTCACCTTTCACAGAATAGATAATGAATGCCCATATCTCAAGAAAATTCAAGATGCCCACTATCAAAGCCTATGATAGCACGGGAGACCACGCTAATCATGTTAGGACATTCTCTAATGCACTGTTGCTGCAATCAGTGAATGATGCTATAAAGTGTCGGGCCTTCCCTCAAACCCTGTCAGGTATGGCTCAAAGATGGTACAGCCGCTTGCCCCCAAACTCTATTGGATCGTTCAGAGAGTTAAGCCAGGCTTTTATTAAGTAGTTCATTAGTGGGAGAGTCCATGAGAAAAGTTCAGCATCTCTTATGAGTATTGTGCAGGGAGCTAAGGAGTCTTTGAGAGATTACCTGAATCGTTTTATAAAGGAGGCTTTAAAAGTCCCAGACCTTGATGATAAGGTAGCCATGATAGCACTGCAACAAGGAACTAGGGATGAGTTTTTCAAGATGTCCTTGGCCAAACGTCCCCCTGAAAGCATGTTGCAGCTCCAAGAGAGGGCAGGGAAGTATATCAAGGTTGAAGAAAGCATGAGGAAGACCGTAGTAAGTAATGAGCCCACTGGAGGCAAGAAGCGGAAAACTGATCTGGAGTATATCGCTAAGGACAAGTACCCTAGAACCGAACAAAACCCTGATTCAATCCCCAAGAAGGGAGGACCTGGACAAAAGTTCACCGAATACGCTAAGCTGAATGCTCCTAGAAGCCAGATCTTGATGGAGATCGAGAAAGATCGAGATGTTCGTTGGCCTAAGCCCTTGAAGACTGATCCAGCCAAACTAGATAAGAGCAAATATTGCAGATTCCATAAAGATGTTGGCCATGACACCGATGAGTGCAGGCAATTGAAGGACGAAATTTTGTTTTTGATTCGAAAAGGAAGATTGAACAAGTATACTGGAGAAGGAGGGGACAGGAATAATAATGGAAGGAAGAACTTTGAAGATCGTAGGAGGGACCAAGATGATCAGGGGCGGAATCCCCAACCTAGAGGGCCGGTTATAAATGCAATTTTTGGAGGTCCGCGACCTCGAGGGCCTGTGATAAACACGATCTTTGGAGGTCCAACTGCTGCTGGATTTTCCAAAAATTCCAGAAAGGCATATACTAGAGAGGTTATGCATATTGTTGGAGAAGCCCCGAAGAGGGCCAGGACAGAAGTAACATTGGCTTTTGATGATTCTGACCTAAAGGGTGTAAAGTTTCCTCATGACGACCCGCTAGTCATAACACCAATAATAGGAAATAGCCCGGTTAAGAGGGTCCTTGTGGATAATGGTGTTTCTGTGGATATATTGCCCCACGACGCCTTTCTAAGGATGGGGTATAACGATTCCCAGTTGACACCAACCGACATGCCGATATATGGATTTGCTGGAGTAGAATGTCCTGTGGAAGGGATTATCAAATTGCCAACCACCATAGGTACGGAACCAAGACAAGCAACGCAGATGTTGGATTTCGTGGTGGTAAAGGCTAGTTCAACTTATAATGCTATCATGGGGAGAACAGGGATACATGCCTTTAAGGCAGTCCCCTCTTCCTACCATTCAGTTATGAAGTTTCCCACCCGAAATGGGATTGGAGAAGAGAGAGGAGATCAAAAAATGGCTAGAAGCTGTTATGTGGCCTCTTTGAGGGCAGATGGAGTCGGGGGGCAGGTTCTTCCTATTGAAGATATGGATGTCCGAGAAAATGACGAGAAGAGAGGAAAGCCAGCAGAAGAATTGGTTTCGGTTCCTTTAGACCCCGAGAATCCTGAGAGGGTGACTTTCATTGGAGCCACGTTAGAGGAGCCCCTTAGAGGGAAGTTAGTGAAATTTTTGCAAGAAAATAGTGATGTGTTTGCATGGTCAGCAGCTGATATGCCAGGCATAGACCCGGAGTTGATTACTCACAGGTTAAACATGGATCCAAGCCGGAAGACAGTAAAACAAAAGAAAAGAAATTTTGCCCCAGAAAGATAAGAGGCTATAAAACAGGAAGTAGAAAAGCTCTTAGAGGCTGGTTTCATTGAGGAGATCCAATTTCCGGAGTGGTTAGCAAATCCTGTAACGGTGAGGAAGGCTAATGGAAAGTGGAGGATGTGTATAGACTTTACTGATCTGAATGATGCATGCCCTAAAGACTATTTTCCACTGCCAAGAATTGATACTTTGATTGATGCCACTGCTGGACATGAGATGCTGAGTTTCATGGATGGATTTAGCGGATAGAACCATATCAAAATGCATAAGGATGACATTCCAAAGGTATCATTCATCACTGACTTTGGTGTTTATTGTTATCTTGTTATGGCGTTTGGTCTCAAGAATGCAGGAGCCACCTATCAAAGGTTGGTGAATAAAATTTTTAAGGATCTTATTGGTAAGACTATGGAAGTCTATGTTGATGACATGTTAGTCAAGAGTCTAGCAAAGATGATGTTAAATCCTTCAAAATGTGCTTTCGGAGTAGGATCTGGAAAATTCTTGGGATTGATGGTCTCAAAGAGGGGAATTGAGGCTAACCCCGATAAAATAAAGGCGATCCTGGACATGGAACCACCAAGGCAAGTGGGAGATTGATTAAGTGGGCAATAGAGCTGGGAGAGTTCGATCTCAAGTATAAGCCATGTACGGCAATAAAAGCCCAGACACTAGCTGACTTCATGGTGGAATACCATACCCAACCAAGAAGTCGGGGGGTAGGAAGATGCCATACCTCAAGACAAGGGAGTCGATAATGGGGGCAAAGAGAAGGATGATAAAGAATATTGGGTTCTCTATTTTGATGGAGCATCAAAAACAAACTCCAGTGGAGCAGGATTGGTTTTGCAAAGCCCTGATGGGTTCTTAATTGAGTATGCTATGAAGCTAGACTTCCCAACCATAAATAATGAGGCAGAATATGAAGCCCTGATAGCTGGCCTTGGTCTAGCTGGGACACTTAGAGTCAAAAATTTAAAGATCCGTGGAGACTCGAAGCTGATCATATCCCAGGTAAAGGGAGAATTTGAGGCAAGGGATGATACGATGGCTAAGTATGTCCGCCTAGTAAGGGCTGTGATGACCCAATTTAATGAATGCCATGTTGAACACATTCCAAGGGAAGAAAATGCCAAGGCAGATGCGCTATCAAAGTTTGCTTCATCTGAGATAGAAGAAAGTTCAGGAAGTGTGTACTTCCGTGTTTTGAAGACACGAAGCATAGATGTTAAGCTTGTGGCTCCCATAGGCCTGGGGACGTCATGGATTGATCCCATCAAGGCTCACATTCAAAACGGTTGGCTGCCAAGCGATGCAACTGAAGCACGGAAGTTAACTGTTCGAGCACTAAGGTACTCTTTGATAGATGGGATTCTTTACAAAAGATCTTTCATGGTTCCTTACTTGAGGTGTCTCAGGCCTGATGAGGCACGCTTGGCTCTTGAAGAAGTGCATGAAGGTATTTATGGACAACACTTGGGGGGCAGGGCCTTGGCTCATAAGATAACTCGTCTAGGCTTTTATTGGCCAGAAATGATGGATGATGCCAAAGAATATGTGAAGAAGTGTGACCGCTGTCCGAAGCATGCACCTGTTGTTAGACAACCTCCCGAGATGCTGACATCTATCAACTCACCCATTCCCTTTTCTATGTGGGGGATGGATATCCTGGGGCCTTTTTCTATGGCCACGGCACAAAGGAAGTTCCTGATTGTAGCCATTGATTATTTCACTAAGTGGATTGAAGCCAAACCCTTGGCCAAAATCACAACTAAACAAGTTGCACAATTCCTGTGGGAAAACATTATGTGCCGATATGGAATTCCCCGTGTCCTAGTCACCGACGCAGTTTAACAACGAGGAATTCAAGAAGTATTGTGAAGAAAATGAAATTGAGTTACGGTTCACCACCGTGGCTCACCCACAAGCCAATGGGCAAGCAGAAGTAGCAAATCGAATAATCCTGGATGGACTAAAGAAGAGGATCGAGAAGTCAAGAAATAATTGGGTGGATGAGATACTTCCCATATTGTGGGCCTATAGGACTACTTGTAGAGTCACGACAGGAGCAACTCCCTTCATGTTGGCGTATGGGGCAGAAGCAGTAGTTCTAGTGGAGATATCACATTCCTCTCCAAGGATTCAGGCTTTCAATGCTGAGAAAATGAGGAAGGACAAAGGTTGGCTCTAGACTTAATCGATGAAGTGTGAGATGAAGCACATGCAAAGATAGTAGAGTATCAGAAGAAGGCTTCATTCTACTACAACTGAAGGGTTAAAGAAAGGTTCTTTAAACAAGGTCACCTCGTCTTGAGGAAGATAGAAGCTTTTGGGGTAGGACAGAAAGGGAAACTTTCCCCAAATTGGGAAGGGCCGTACAAAGTCAAGAGCGTTCAGGGTAGAGGAACCTACAAGCTGGAGACTATGGATGGTTTTGAAGTCCCGAGAACCTGGCACGCACAAAACCTGAAGGTTTACTACGTGTAAGATAGTCGAAGTACGATTCTCACTTGTCATTGTGACAAGTAGGTTGAAAAGCACCTTGAAGCTTTGCTTGCTTAGGATTTATATGTTTTAGTTTTATTACGAAGTTTATTAAGACTTGTGTAAGGGATGAATCCCGGACAATTTTATGAAATTCATGAGTTCTTCAAAGTATGTTTGTGGCCTAACAAATAAAAACCAAATACATGGATACAAGCATAAAAGGTGATAAATAAAATAGATATGATAGATATTATAAGAGTTCGATAAATAAAGTCTCGAAAATAGGATAAAAAAAAACAAGCCACGCAGGGCTGAAAAAGCTCTAAGGAGCTGAAGTACCCTCGGCGTCCATATCATCGTCCTCTCCGCTCTCGCTGGATGTCTCTGTCGTCTCGGAGGAGGAGGAAGAGCTATCGTCCTCAGCAGGTCTGGAAGAAGACTCGGGAGGAGGAAGGAGTGGATCCTGAGGAACATGATCCGAGACAACTACTCGGGTACGAAACCTCTATAGCAAAGCCTCGTCATCAGGGCAGACATAGTCCGCCGGGTTAATATCAGGACAAGCCTCGTTCACGGTCCCAAGGGCCGTGTCCCAACCAGTCCTAAAAAACCCGGGAAAGACTGAATCATCCCTAATCCTCATGGATTGGGCAAACTCCTCCGAGTCCAGATAGTTGTCTATAGCTTTATCCTTCTCCGCCCGAAGTACCACCAGCTCGGCGTTAGACTCTCCGAGTTCTTCTTCCTTGCGCTTGAGCTTCTTCTCCAGGGTAGCATACTTCTTCTGTTGCCTCTTGAGGGCATTATCGGCCTTATCAAAAGCCCGCTTCCATGACTCGGCTTGCCTCACAGCGCCTTGAAAATAGGCGTTAGACTGAAACAAAGCAATCAACAAAGTATAAGGCAAGAAAATGCTATAAGAGCGAAAGATAAGTTCAAAAAAGAGAAGGCATACCGAAGCCAGAGACTGAGCTCCCATGAGCTTAATCCTCTCAAGGTCAGGGGTGGCCACCACATCAGTAAAGTCCTTGGGAGTCACGCTATGGTAGGACCAATCCCATGCATGCTTCGTGGATCCAACCACGGTATCCCCTCGGCGAAATCCCAAGAGAGGCTGGAAGGCGCCTATAGCAGCAGCAGCTGGAACAGCAGCAGTGATGGGAGCGTTGTGGCCCTCGGCTACTTCAGTTGAAGCCTCCCCCATAGGCTCCTTGTGTTTTCTCAAGAAGCTAGGCTCTGTGGCCTTCCCTCGGGTATCTAGGCCTGCAAGACGGGCTTTTTTCATCCTAGCAGTCTCTTCAACGAGAGGTACATTGTCCTCGTTGATCTCCTTAGAAGCTGCAAAACAAAGCAAAAGACAAAATAAGTGATGTTAATAATGCATGAAACGAAATAAAGATGATAAGGGAAGAAAAATACCCTGTTGAGAAACAGAGGATAGTCCCACGTGAATGAGGGAGAACTCCTCTAAGAGAGTCCAGCTGGTAGTAGTGCCGTTGTCCTGAGTAAGCCCATTATAAATAATAGTTTCCTCCAGAGTTAAGTGAATGGATTTGAGGCTACCATCACTGACCTTCCCGAAGGAAGATCGGAAGAGTGTGCCCCAGTCACCATTCTCCCAACGTAACCCAACAAAACTATTCCTCCAGTTTTGGTTGTTATCAGGAATGGAGGCGCTGTTGAAGATGTGTTTACTTTTGGGCCTTTGCTTGACATAGACCCAGCCACAAATACTGGAAGAGCTATTATAGCACTGAAAGACCTTCCTAAAGACAGCTACAGAAAGAGGAAAGCCCTCCCTAAGGCAGCAGACCATAAAACATAAAATGTTCCTCCAGGCATTTGGAGGAAGCTGACACGGGTTGATTTGTAAATCAGCTAAAAGATGAGGAATAAAAGGGTGGAAAGGAAACCTAAGCCCAGCATTAAGGGCATCTGTGTAAATAAAGAGAGTGTCGGGTCTCCAATGGCAAGTACGGTCACCACCAGAGACTGGAACTAATCTAAGAGGAGGAAGGACGTTATAACGTGCATTTAGTTTATCAAAATCAATATTGTGCCAAGTATTGCAATGGTTAAAAGAATCAAGATGTGCAGTGGAGGGATATTCATCCCCCCTAGTGTTAATCATATCGATTAAAGACATATACGAAGAACGGATCTCGATATCCTTACCTCATTTCGAAGCCGAGGCTATCTTTGCCGCCCTCTCGGAACTCTTGTCAGCCATTAATGAGCTGGAAAAAGCATGAAGCCGGAAAACTAAGGGAAGGGATTTGAGAAAGGAAATGCTAGAAGCTAAGGGAAGAAAGGAAGGGGAGAAAGTTTGAGATGAAATGAAGAGTGTGAAGTGAATGCACACTCCCCCCACCTATATATAGGAAAAAAAGTGGATAATGGGCCTTAAAAAGCCCATTTGGGCCCAAAAGCTAGAAGGTTCTGGAATTATCCAGGAAGTTCCTGGAAAATTCAAGAGAAAAAAAAATTGAGTTTTTGAAGAATCTGGAAGAATAAAAAAAAACACAGTTGAATAAATAGGCCTAAGTATGGGCCCAATAAAAACAAAAGCCCAGAAAAGGGCCCAGATATTTGAGATTAAAAGCCCATAAGCCAAAATCCTGTCAGAACAAACCAAAAAAATAAAGGCCCAGAAAAAGGGCCCAAAAATTGATTAAAAAAAGACCAAGATTAAGGCCTGAATACTTTCCTAAATACAAGCCTAGAAAAAGGCCCAGCTAAGTGAAGATGGCCCAAAAACAAAGCCCAGGGAAAAGTGGATAAAAAGATCAAAAACCTGACCCAATTCGACCAGGAATCATGAGAAAATCCTGATCAAAATGCTTGAGGTCGAATAGGCTTCGACCAGGGATAAAATGATGGCTAATTCGGTCAAGAAACAAATTCATTCGACTAGAATGCCAGAATAAATCCTAGTCGAAATGCTGGAGGTCGAAATTGCTTCGATCAGGGCTCAAAATGATGGCTAATTCGGTCAAGGCAAGGAGTTCTGACCCAAAATCCTGACTGAAAATTACCTGCTCGAAATAACAAAAAAAGGAAAAAATCCTGGCCGAAATTCGACCAGGATTCCTGATCGAAAGCATCCTGCCCGAAACCCTGTCGACCCGGGCAATCTGAAGGTTAATTCGACCAGGATCCTGGTCGAATGGATTCCTGGTCGAAATCTGTATAAAAAAAAGAGAGAAAAAGAAAAAAGAAAAAGGGGGCAGAAAAAGAAGGAAAAATTCTTGGAAAATTACAGAAATATCAGGAAATTCCTTAACATATTTTCTGAAAAATGCTAATATTTTCAGAAAATTAAGGGAAAAATCCAGGAAATTAAGGATAAATCCCAGAAAATTAGGGAAAAATCCAAAAATTAAGGATAAATCCCAGAAAATTAGGGAAAAATCCAGAAAATTAAGGGAAAAATCCAGGAAATTAAGGATAAATCCCAAAAAATTAGGGAAAAATCCAGAAATTAAGGATAAATCCCAGAAAATTAGGGAAAAATCCAGGAAATTAGGGAAAAATTCCTGAAAATTAAGATAATTCCTGAATTAAAGGAAAAATTGTTGTAAATGTGTAGGTCGCTCCACACTTTACGGAAAAACGAAACCTTGTAAGGGAATGAATAGACTTAACTTCTGCGAAACCTAATCAATGTTTCCCAAAAGTTGGGGGGCAAATGATAGGGATAAATAAATCCTGATTGTATAATTAAATTACATTAATTGTACAAGGTATGGGCTGCTAGGCCCAATAATAAGATGTATGACATTCACACCAGAAAGGTTAACATATCGATCAGGCTTGATGGACCAGATCAGGCCTGATGAAACAAAGAAGGTCCAAAAACCCTGATTATTTATTAATTTCGTAATTAATAAATAAGGGAGAAAAAAAGTTATTAAGATAAGTCGTAGTGAGGATATAAATCCTTGTAGATTGGCCTCCAAGGAACCTCATGGGATAAGAAATCAGCTTCCTACTCCCTAGGACTCCTAAGTCTATCCTAATTTAGAGACTTGACCACCAAGTCTCCTATACCAAGTCCAATTCAAGGACTCCCAACATCTATATAAGGGGTCTCACCCCACAGATCAGAACTACGTTTTTTGACTTGATCCTTGGCAATCAGCAAGGTACGTAGGCATCTTGTAAGGCAGATTGAGTCATGAAACACAAGAGCAGTCAAATCGAGCCTCGAAGCTCATGTTCCTTATTATTAGATACAACAATTATATATATTAGTTTTAATCCATAACACCTTACTTCTAATCCTAACCCTCTACCCATTCCCGTCAACCTAGGCTTGTGCCAGTGACTTATAACATGTAGCTCTGATACCAAACCTGTGGCGCCCTCCAAACCCGGGTCAGAAGTTTGGGGTCCACACACCTTATTTATAACCTGCTAATAACAATAATAAAGATAATAATAATATGCAGTGACCCTATTTACCAACTACCACGGATCGCAACAGGTTAAAGTGTCCACACAAGCCAAACACACTATTATATTACAAACGTTTAAATCCCAACTATTCCAAACTCAAAACTGAGTATTAAACATTATTACAAACTTTTACAGACTTAAATTATTCCAAAAGAAGCCTATAAGCTCAGCTCAATAAACCTGAACCCCTAGCTCTCGCGCTGGACGAGGGATCCTCGGTACCAACCGGTTTCTTTTTAACTGGAAAAGAACAGAAACAATATCGCACAAATGAGCTAACTAGCTCAGCAAGTCACAATGACAAAACTGAGAATAATGATCATCAGGTGAACATGGTTATGATATCAAGTGAACAATGGATTATGATTTAGAATTGGATATCATATTTTCATATTAAAAACCAAGGTTAGGCTGCTGATCAGTCACACACTAACCCCGAGCAAAGCACACAGCACTGCTCTAACTACTGGATCCAAGGCACACATTGGCCTAACTTGACCATTATATGGTCTGACCACGAATCTGGTCCACAATTTTATAAAAACAATCCAATTCTAACATAATAACAGAATAAACAATAATAAGCAATAACCAGAATCATTAACAACGTTTGATGTTCCATAATGAAATGGTTTTAATCTGCATAAGGATCAACAGAGTATTTTTAAAGTTTGGATGCTAGGTAATGAAAGAATTAGATAAAATGAATCAATGTTTCAGGGTTTCAAGGATTTGGTCTTCCACAGCATAAAATACAAAGATTTGAATGTGTAAGCAATCTGGTTCAGTGTTTAATATTTAGTTTGTATGTATTTGTGGAGTAGTATTGTATACTTGAGGTTCGTGTTTAGGTATACAACAATCAATGATATAGAAAGAATAAGGTTCATGGCTCAAGATCAATAACTGGAATCAGGGTTTGGGTTTCAATGCTTCAAAGCACTTGCAATATCAACAAGACTATCAAGTACTACAATATCTCGAGAAAGTTCAGAACACTTGCCTGGTATTAGCTTACTATCCTGCACTCGCTTCCAATCTCAACCGTCTTACTTCTCAACTGCCTGTTTCCCTTTTCTACGTCTTGCCTCTTCTGCTCACATATCATAAACATCTATCAATAATCAACTCATACGATTCTATTCAACACATACTTCTATCTACCCTTCGTTTCACCCAAATCCGATTAACGGATTGAAAGTTACACAATAATCAAATTAATCAATTAAAAATTAACTGAAATTAATTAACTAATTAATTCAGATTTATTTCTGAATTAAAAATAATTTTCGAAATTAAAATACTAATTTTTAGAATTTTCAGAAATTAAAAACGAATTTTTATAATAAAAATAAATAGGAAATATGATTTTTAAACATTTTTAAAACAGGAATCCAATTTTTGCAAAGTCTGGAAACTTCAGGGACCAAACTGCATCGTTTTCAAAACTATAGGTACTAAACTGTAATTTTCCAGCCCCGTCGCCGGAAAATACAGGGGTGGCCGGAGAACACGTTCCCGGCGTCCTCACCCCACCAACACCTCCATATCACATCTATATTTCACCAGGAACTCAACCATACCAACAAATCATTCTAATCATCCCTGAGTTGGCCGGAATTTGGCCGTGAAGTTTGCCAGTTCCGATGAACTTCAGAAATTTTCAAAAGACAACTCCCTTCTCTACAGACCTCGGTGATTCATGAAACTTGTACGACTAGATTGCAAATTTCACAGAGAATCCAATCCACTATACCACAACATCAATCTATTCCAGAATAAGAAACCCCCAAATTTCAATTAAGAACATTCATACAGGTTATAAACCCTAATTTTGAAATTCGAAAATTAAACCCACTTTTGAGCATGTTATTGAACTCCAAATCAGACGTATGATATATCAAAATCATAAGGAAAACAAGCTCTACAACATGCAATCATCAAATCATACAAACAATCATTCGAACAGAAATTCATATTTTTAATAAATTTAATTCGAAAATAAATAAAATTATAGAAAATAAACCTTGATTTCTGCAGTAAAACGAAGCTCAGAATCTGGTAGAACACTTCAAATCCTTCGTTTTGGTTACTCAAGCTTTGAAAACAGAGATCGGTAACACCTTCGTTTTGTTGTTTGATTCTTAGAACAGTTTATGTAATTAGGGTTTTTCTCTGAAAATTATAAAATTAACTATCTGCAAATGATTTTGATACGAAATAAATTACGGTAAAAGGCTATTTATAATTACGGAAAATTAGTATCCCGTTGGATCATTCCGGATATAAAACGGTTCGTTTATTTATAAAAACTGATCCAAACAGTATCGGTTTTCGGGATAATTATCCAAACCAGTACAATTTGTACTGCGGTCTTGGTCTCAGTGCCTGGTTACACGTATTACGAAGTGATAATTGTGATAGTTTAATAAAAAGCTCTCGTTTATCGAAAATACGGGTTTTATTGATTTACCGAAACGAATATTGTATCGAAAATATTGCGCCGGGACCCGCGCCGAACAAACCGTAAGTCGGATCGAAAAAGTCAAAATATGGAATGTGCTCGGAATATTACAATTAGTTAGGAAGGAGTTCTCGGAAGAGTTTCGGGTTCCAAAAACGTAACAACGGATGACGTCGATTGGTTCCCGTTTTTATAAAATAGATTTTAAATACTCGGAAAAAGATTTTATAAATTTCATATGATCCTTATAAATCCATAAATCAACATAAAAATAATTAGGAAGATATGACAATTATCTATATTTTATTTTGGACATATAAAAATTAAAATACTCAATTAATATTATTTTTGAGTATCCAAGTACAGATAACACTTAACAATTAACTCACAGAATAGATACTGAACACACATAATAATTATTTAATTGCAAAAATAATCACACGATATATCCCGGATATTACAAAGTGACTCTTATAGGGTGCAAAATAACTCCAATATTGTATAAAGTGACTTACAAGGTTGATTATAGCCAAAATGTAGCCCAAAATTGACTCGTATAAAGTGTTAAAAGGATGTCAAATTGGATGTATGTGATGTTTACATGTTAATTGTACTAATATATGGTGGCAAGTGATTTTTATATGGTGCAAAATAACTCTAATATGGTGTAAAGTGACTTACAAGGTTGATTATAGACAAAATGTTTCCCAAAATTGACTCATATAAAGTGGTACAAAGAGGTGGTAAAAGGATGTCAAATTGGATGTATATGATATTTACATGTTAATTGTATTAATATATGGTGGCAAGTGACTCTTATAGGGTGCAAAATCACTCTAATATGGAGTCTAGGACATAGTTGAGACTTCCTAAAAATCTTTGAAGGTGGGTTTTATCTGTGATTTATCGGGAAATTTTGTTGTAAAAGTTAAGGCGCTTTCAATTAGTGTAACTATTCCTTTTGATATGTAGTGTCCAAGAAATCTTACACGAGTTTGAAATAGGGAAATCTTGGATTTTGATATGACTTAACCATTTTTCTTAGATACATAGTAGAAAGTTTTAAGGTGTTTGAAATTTTGTTCAAATGATTTTAAAAAAACTAGAACATCATCAATATATACTATATATAATGTAGAATAGTCATTAAATATGTCATTCATAATTCTTTAGAATTCGCTAGGGGAAGTTTTGATTCAAAATAGAAGGACATTCCATTCACATTATCCGAATGGGACCGTAAAAGCAGTTTTATATCTATCTTTTGGGTGGATTTGAATCTGCCAAAATCCTAATTTTAAATCTAATTTGTAGAATATTACCGAAGATCTTAATTTTTGTAAAAGGTCTTTTTTATTAGGTATAGGGTATCGTACCCATCTTAGGGCTTTATTTAGAGGCTTATAATTGATAGCTAGTCTTGGTGTCCCTCTCTCAGTTTTAGCATTTTAGTTTACATAGAAAGCTACACAGGACCAAGGGGATCTGGATTTTGATATGATTCCTTGGGATTCGAGATTGGTGATCTCTTTTCTGCAATGTTGTTCTAGGTCGGAGTTTATTTGGATAGGTCTCGCTTTTGTTGGTATTTCCTTTTTATCAAAATATTTTTCATTAGGTAAATCAATCATATGTTGTTTTCAATGCCAAATGCATTTGCTAAGTCAGAACATAGTTCCACTTCTATTTGTCTTAGTAATTTTAAGATTTTTTTTTTGATAAAGTGGTCTTAAAACTGCTTCTCAATCTTGTGAGAGGAAAGGTCTTGTTTTAGATGTGATAATTGTATCTGTTTGCCTTGAATTAAGGTATTTATCTCATAATTTTATATAGAATATGCCTTTATTGTATTGAGGTTCCTTATTTTGGGTTTTTCAAGAAATGGGAAGGTAAGTTTGGTGTCATGGGTCTTGAAAGTAATGCCTTCGTAGGTGACAGTATAGGGGGTTATTAAATTGAAGAAAGGTGTACCTATGTTGAGTGGCATTTATGACACTTTATTATGCTCTAATAAGCTTTGAATTGATGCATTTGTACTCAAGTTGTTATATGTTTTAATGTGTTTTCTAGTATTTTTGTATTTCAGGCATTATTCAGGTAATCGGGTGAATTAGCATTATTTTAATGCTAATTTGGTGTCCAGGTGGTGTTGGAATAAAAGCTCGTGGAAAGCTGGCTCAAAGCAGCAAGATTTAAGAAGAAATCTGAGTTTTTCCCATAAGGACGGCACGCCCGCGCTGTGATAGTGTGGCCGCGCCGGGGTTCCAGAAATACAGCGCACCCGCGCTGTGATAGCACGCGCCCGCACCAATGCCGAATTCAGGAATCCTGGTTCTAATATAATTATAAAAGGGAAGGCTTCCAGATTGTTGAGGGCTCCTATATATATTCATATTAGGTCGTTTTAATAAAAAAAGGACTAGAGCACAAGGAGAAGACAATAAGAGACCTTTAGCGCTAATCAACAAAGGCGAAGACGATCTAGTTTATTCTTGTGAATCTTTGTTTTGAGTTGTAATTTGGATGCTTGTTTCTTGTTTTGCTGAACCTATACTCTTGTTTGTACTTGGTTTTATTTATTCGTATAAAGACTACATTTTCTATATCATGTTTTTATCAGAACCCTCGTTGATGATGAGTTCGATTATGGGCTAATCATTGTCGTGGGGTTCTAGCGGATTTATTTATGGATTTCTTTAGTTAAATTGTTTTGATTCCTTAGTATGTGGTGATTGTATGATATCCTAGTATTTGTTGTGCGTATTCGTCTTATGAGCGTCGCGAACTTATAAGATAGTGTGTTAATTCTTAATGAAGCGAAAGTGAATTTAAGGATTTAGAACTTGCCATGCTAGCATAGGTTCATGTATGTGTCAAGCATGATTCGTAGGTAATTTTAACCATCTTACTTGCCCTGTGTAATCAAGATAGATAACTTGTGCTTAAACCGTTATATTTTCAAATTCTATAGACATATAGGGTCTCAATATAATTGGTGCCTATTCAGCTTCTATCACTTTTGTGGATGTCTGGTAGAATGGTACTCGTGCAACGAAAGTTGGTGTTTATCAGTTTCGTGTTATCTGATTAGTGTCATCACCATTGCATGCTAAGGTTAAGAATAATAAGGCTATTAAATGAAGTATTTAATGAAGTTAGAATCCCATGTTTTTCATATATATCAATTCATTCAATCTTATTCTCGTAGTTATAATTGTTAGCGTAATTCTTAGTTATAAACAATCTCAATTTGTTATAGTCTTAGCATTGGATAATAACCATACATTGTTGCTTAGGTGCGTAAATTAAATAGTTAACCAATACAGTCTCTGTGGGAATGAACTAGAAAAGATTCTATACTCCTTGCGAACTCGTATACTTGCGTGTAATATTAGCGCGTGTTTAGCGACTAACAAGATTTTGGCGCCGCTTCCGGGGACTGCAATGTTAATTTATAGTTTATGTGATATCCATCAGTGGTCGTTAAAGTTCATTGACTCGGACATTGTTACTTATTTGTTCCTTGTCTGGTTTCAGGTACTCTAGCGAGGGTGTATGCATACGCGTTCGCATACTCGTAAGAGAACACTGGATATAGCCGAGGAAGAACTTGTGATAGTTCGTAGGGAAGTTTTTGAGGATAAAGAGAAGTTAGAAGAAGAAGAAGAGAAAGTTGAAGAGCCAATTGTAGTAGCTATGGATGATCAAGCAGAAAATCTGAAAGCTTTGATGGACTATTCAAAGCTTAAGATTAATGACATTCAGTCCAGCATCATCAGACCAGCCATCAGGGCTAACACTTTTGAGATCAAGTCAAGCACGATCCAGATGATACAAAACTCAGTTCAGTTTGGGGGTTCTCCAACTGAAGACCCCAACATGCACATCAGGGATTTCATCGAGATCTGCGACACTTTAAAGTTCAATGATATGACTGAAGATGCTATCAAGCTGTGAATCTTCCCATTCTCTCAGAGGGATAAGGCTAAGTGCTGGTTGCATTCTCTACCAACAGGGTCTATCACCACTTGGGAAGATCTTGCTCAAAAGTTTCTCACTAAATTCTTCCCTATGGTGAAGACTGCTGTAATCAGGAATGCTCTTACCCAGTTTGCTCAACAACTGGAGAATCTATGTGTGAGGCTTGGGATCGATATAAGGAGATGATAAGGAAGTGCCCACACCATGGCATGCTTGTCAACTGTTTCTACAATGGATTGGGTCATACTTCTAGACCCATGGTTGATACAGCATCAGGAGGAGCCTTGTGGGCTAAGAGCTACGATGAAGCTTATGAACTTATTGACCTGATGGCTGTTAATGAGTATCAGAATCCTTCCCAGAGACTGACTTAGGGAAAAGTAGTAGGAATTCTGGAGTTGGACGCAGCAACTGCTATCGTTGCCCAACTTAAGGCTTTGACGATGAAGGTGGACACTTTGGCTAATTATGTAGTTAATCAAATCGCTGCCTAACTGTTTCTACAATGGATTGGGTCCTACTTCTTTGGCTAATGTGTACCAAAGAAAGGTGGAACTACTGTGGTACCAAATGAGAAGAATGAGCTTATTTCGACAAGGACAGTCACCGGGTGGAGAGTCTACATGGACTATCGGAAGCTGAACAAAGCCACTAGGAAAGACCACATTCTATTGCTCTTCATTGATCAGATGCTTGACAGGTTGGCCGGTCATGAGTATTACTGTCTTCTAAATGGCTATTCGGGTTACAATCAGATTTGTATCACTCCGGAAGATCAGGAGAAGACTACCTTCACTTGTCCATTTGGTACTTTCGCCTTCAGACGAGTTTCTTTTGGTCTGTGTGGTGCACCAGCCACATTTCAGAGATGTATGATGGCCATCTTTTCTAACATTATTGGCCAGAATATGGAGTTGTTCATGGACGACTTCTCAGTCTTTGGCAATTCTTTTGATGAATGCTTGCAGAATCTAGGACACGTTCTCAAGAGGTGTGTTGAGACCAATATGGTTCTCAATTGGGAGAAATGCCATTTTATGATGCGTCAGGGCATTATTCTCGGGCACAAGGTTTCTAATAAAGGCCTAGAGGTGGATAAGGCCAAGGTGGGGGTCATTGAGAATCTTCCTCCACCAAATTCTGTTAAGGGAATTCGCAGTTTTCTTGGTCATGCGGGTTTCTACAGGCGTTTCATCAAAGATTTTTTGAAAATTTCAAAGCCTTTGTGCAGTCTGTTAGAGAAAGATGTTCCTTTTAAATTTGATGACGAGTGCCTTGCAGCTTTTGAGACATTGAAGAAGAGTTAAATCACGACACCTGTCATAACTGCACCTGATTGGAATGAGCTTTTTGAGATGATGTGCGATGCAAGCGACTACGCAGTTGAAGCAGTTCTTGGGCAGAGAAAGAACAAAATATTTCATGTGGTCTACTATGCTAGTAAGACTTTAAATGGTGCTTAACTGAATTACACTACTACGGAGAAAGAACTTTTGGCTATTGTCAATGGTTTTGAGAAATTTCGATCTTATCTACTTGGGACTAAGTGACAGTTTTCACTGATCACGCCGCCATTCGATATCTCATCTCAAAGAAGGACTCGAAGCCTAGATTGATTCGATGGGTTCTTTTGCTCCAAGTATTTGAACTAGAGATCAAGGACAGAACAGGAACTGAAAATGAAGTTGATGATCATCTCTTGCGTTTAGAGAATCCTAATGCTACTTCATCGAATAAGACATTGATAAATGAGTCTTTTCCCGACGAGCAGCTGTTTGGAGTACAAGAAGAAGAGTCGTGGTTTACAGACATTGTGAACTACCTTGTGAGTAATATCATACCTCCCCACTTATCTTATGCTCAAAGGAAGAAGTTTCTTCATGTTAGATATATTTGAGATGTCATATCTAATATGTTTCGTGTTTAGTTTTCAAATCTTAATAAACAGGAAATATCAGGACTTACTGGAATCAGTACTTACTGGAATTCGGAACATAAGATCAGGACTTAAGGTCATATCAGCACTTAAGAACGGGAGGACTTACAGTTAAGGAAGGAAGCTGATTTAAAGTAAAAGATCGAGACTAAAATAAAAGAAGATATACATGGAAAGAATTAGAAGACTGGAAGATTTGTGTAAGATATCTGGTTGATATATTTTAGGAGACAGAATTATATTCCATATCAATTAGAAGTTATCTTGTAACTGTGTAGTATATAAACACCGACATAGGTTTACACTATAGGTGTTATCATTATCGAGATACATTATTCATTGTAACCTAGAAGCTCTTAGTGATATTTGTTCATCACTGAGAGAGAACAATTCCATTGTAACAGAATTTATTATATTGAATATATATGTTTACTGTTACTTGTGTTCAAGATCGATTTGATTGTAATAACACTGTATCCAACCCCCTTCTACAGTGTTGTGTAACCTAACAATTGGTATCAGAACCTATCTGTTAATACATATACAGTAAAGATCTAAACAATCATGTCTGAAGAAGCAGAAACTCCAACCAAGCCCACCAAAACTGAAGAAACTAAAAACACTCAAATCCACAGTCGATATGAGACTATTAGGGTTCCCATACTGAGACCTTCTGAGTATCCCATATGGAAAGTTAAGATGGTTATGTTTCTGGAAGCTACAGATCCAGAATACCTTGATAGGATTAATGAAGGACCATATAAGCCAACCAATCTCTCTGTTGCAGTTGCAAATCAACCAGCAAAGTCCATACCAAAGGAGAAAGGTGATTACACAGCTGAAGACATCTCATCTATTGCCAAGGATGTAAGGGTAAGGCATTTGCTGCATAGTGACATTGATAATGTCATGTCAAACAGGGTAATTAATTACAAAACTGCAAAGGAGATACGGGATGCCTTAGAGACAAGATGCCAGGGAACTGATGCAATCAAAAAGAACAGGAGGACTATACTCACTCAAGAGTATGAGCACTTTGACTCAAAAGCTGGTGAGTCATTAACTGAATTATATGACAGGTTTGTCAAACTCGTGAATGATCTGTTACTGGTGGACAAGGAATATGATCTTGAAGATTCAAATCTGAAATTCCTTTTAGCTCTTCCTGAAAATTTGGGATTTGAAGTCTACTACCATAAGAGACAACTATGCTCTTGATGAAACTACTCTTGATGAAATTTATGGTATGCTCAAGACTTATGAACTTGAGATGGATCAAAGGAGCAAGAGACATGGGAGAAAGTCAAGGATATTTGCTCTTAAGGTTGAGGAGGAATCTCCTAAAGTTACCGTCTCTAAGAAGGGCAAAGAAAAGGCTCTCATCATAAAGTCTAATTCAGAGTCATCATATTCTGATGATGATGATTCAGAAACTGTAAGCTTACCAGAAATGGATGTTGATGCAGAGATGATGAAATTGCTTACCAGAAATGGATGTTGATGCAGAGATGATGAAATTGTGTGCTCTTATGGTGAAGGGTATCACAAAGATAGCTACAGAAAATTCCGAAAGGGAAAGAAATTTTCCAGGAAAGGTGTAAGTGTTGATAAGAAAGGGTTCAGAAAGTTTGAAGGCAAAAGTGCTAAGTCTGACAGAGGAGACAACTCAAATGTCAAATGCTAAAATTATGGTGAAAGAGGCCACATATCTCCTGAATGCAAGAAAGGGAAGAGTGATAAAGGCAAGGAACTTGTCACAACGAAGACAAGCTGGACAGATTCTTCAGATTCTGAAGATGAGGTGAATTATGCCTTGATGGCAAATGCAGATGGCAAACCCTGAAACTGCTGAATTGAAGGTACCTCAAACAACCTATGCTTTTCATACTGATGATATTACTGAGTTGAGATTATATCTTAAAACCATGTTTATTAGTTACATAGATCAAACTTTAACATGTGAAAGATTAACTTCTGAAAATCTTGCTTATAAGAAAAGGAATGACTATTTAGAAAAAGAGTTAGTCATGTTCCACCAAACTCAGAAAGAAAGAAATGATGCTTTTTATGTTAGAGATGAAGTACTAAAATTGAATGAATCTCTAAAAACTAAGTTAGAAAAAGAAAGAGAGATTATCAGGATTTGGACTAACTCTGGCAGAACAACTCAGAATTTGTTAAGTAGTGGAAACTGGAAAGAGGGTTTAGGTTATGGAGATGATAAGTGAAAAAAGGAACTGAACAAATTGAGCCAAGTGTTGATAAACAGACTGCTAGCCAAAGGTGAATCCTGTTAAGTTTGTAGCTAAAACTGTAAAGTCTGATTCTGAAAAGATGAAAGAGTCTGTAGCCGAAGTTAATGAAAAGTCAACTTCTGACAAATTAGAACAGGATAAACCAGCTGAAATTAACATAGGCTTAATGACGAAGAAGCAGCTTAAGCATAAGCTAAAAGAAATCAGTAATGTCAACAAGGTAAAGGCAGCTAGGAAAAATAGGAATGGTAAGGAAGATGTGAATAAAAGTAATAATTATATGCCTATTCCTAATGCTCCTAGAAAGAAATGTTATAACTGTGGAAACTCTAACCATCTTGCTTCTTTTTGCAGGAAGAATAAGAATATAAACTCTTTACCTCCTAAGTCAGGAATTAAGAGTCATTTTGTTTGGTTTAAGCCACAAAATCCTTATTTTCATTCTGGTAGTTTATGGCATTCCATTTATGCTTGTAAGCAATATCATAGTTTGTACTATGATTATTATCAAATAAAACCTTCTTTGAAGAAAGTTACTTTAATTCCTTCTAGTGTTAAGTCTGATGCAAAGTCTGATATAAGTACTGATAAACAGCATGTTAGCATAAACTATGATATTAAATCCGCTGCATATGCTAACAAACTTAAAAAGGCCAAAGGATCCAAGCAAGTCTGGGTCCTTAAAACTAACCATTAGTGGTCTTGATGATTGCAGGGCAACAGGAAAGATATCCTAGTGCTGGACAGTGGATGTTTAGGACATATGACTGGAAATAAAGCCCTGCTATCAGACTTTGTGGAGAAAGCTAGCCTAGGAGTTTCTTATGGAGATGTCAACATGGGAAAAACTCTAGGATATGGCAATATCAATATTGGGAATGTCATCATTGAAATAATAGCTCTTGTCTCAAGACTTAAACACAATCTGTTGAGTATAAGTCAAATCTGTGACAGAGGTTATCATGTGGATTTCTTTGAAGAACACTGTGAAGTTGTAAGCAATTCTACAGGCAAAGTGGTTCTAAAAGGTTACAGGTATGGTAACATTTATGAAGCCAGACTTTCAACAAGTTATGATGGTTCTGCAATCTGTCTGTTGAGTAGAACATCAATTGAAGAAAGCTAGAATTGGCATAAAAGACTCTCATTTAAATTTCAACAACATAAATGAGCTTGTAAAGAAAGATCTTATGAGAGGATTTCCAAAATCAGTATTTGCTCCTGATGGCCTTTGTGATTCATGTCAAAAGGCAAAATAAAGAAAATCTTCATTCAAGAGCAAAACTGAAACCTCAATTCTTGAGCCTTATCACCTACTGCATGTTGATCTATTTGGTCCAGTCAATGTCATGTCTATTGTAAAGAAGAAATATGCTATGGTTATAGTGGATGAGTTCATAAAATACACTTAGGTGTATTTCTTGCACAAGAAGAATGAAACTGCATCTACTCTAACTGATCATGTCAGACAGCTGGATAAGTTGGTCAAAGATTCTGTTAAAATTATATGAAGTGATAATTGCAAAGAGTTCAAGAATTCAATCATGGAAGAGTTCTGCAAAGAGCATGGAATCAAACAGGAATTTTCTGCACCTGAAACTCCACATCAAAATGGAGTTATAGAAAGAAAGAACATGACTCGCATTGAAGCTGCACGAACTATGCTTGATGAAGCAAGGCTACCAACCTACTTTTGGGCTGAAGCTGTGCGGACTGCTTATTTTACACAGAATGCTAAACTCATAAAAAAGCATGGAAAATACCATATTAGATGGTTAAGAAAAGAAGCCAAATCTGAAATAATTTCATGTATTTGGATGTAAGTGTTTTGTTCTTAAGACTCATCCTGAACAGCTATCAAAATTTGATCTAAAAGCTGATGAAGGAATTTTTGTTGGATATCCACTTTCCACAAAAGCCTTCAGAGTCTACAATTTAAGAACAAGGGTTGTCATGGAATCTATCAATGTAACTTTTTGATGATAAGAAGCTTACTGGACTTGAAGATTTCAATGATCACGATCAGCTGAGATTTGAAAATGAAGACTTAAATTCTGATTCTGTAAATTCTGATGACTTATACTCTGATCCTGTAAGTTCTGATGTCATTGAAACTGTGGAACTCCAAAGGAAAATGCACTTGTCCAGGGGGAGCAAGCTGACGATCCTACCATAACTCAAGATTCTCAAGAAGCATCAGAACCTGTAACAAGCTCTTCAAGTTCTGATGAGCCAAATTCTGATAATTCTGGAAGCTCTGATTCTTCAAATATTGAAGGATCTAACTCAAATTCTGAAGTCTCAGAGAGCATAACTACAGGGGGAGCATCAGAATATGCTGATGGAGATAGCATGGATCATGGGGAGGATCCAGTTCTAGAAATCAACTTCCACCTGCAAGGAAGTGGACCAAATCACATACACCTGACTTAATTATTGGAGACCCTGAAGCAGGTGTCAAAACTAGAATTGCAACATTAAATGAATGTCTTTATCATTCTTTTCTATCTCAGACTGATCCAACGAAAGTGGAAGAAGCTCTTCAAGATGCTGATTGGGTGCAAGCAATGCAGGAATAGTTAAATGAATTTAAAAGAAACAAAGTCTGGACCCTAGTTCCAAGACCAAAGAACAGATCAGTTGTTGGCACAAAGTGGGTATTCAGAAACAAAACTGGCAGTGATGGCATAATTATAAGAAATAAAGCAACGCTGGTTGTTAAGGGTTCCTCTCAACAGGAGGGTATTGATTATGATGAAACATTTACACCAGTTGCTAGATTAGAAGCCATAAGAATCTTTTTGGCTTATGTTGCTCACAAAAAGTTTAAATTCTTTCAAATGGATGTAAAAAGTGCTTTTCTCAATGGAGAATTGGAAGAAGAGGTGTATGTTGAACAACCTCCGGGCTTTGTAGATTCAAAATTTCCAAATCATGTCTACAGGCTTGACAAAGCACTTTATGGCCTTAAGCAAGCTCCAAGAGCATGGTATGAGAATTTAGCTCAATTTCTTCTGGAAATTGAATTTCAGAGAGGTACAATTGATAAAACATTATTCTACCTCAACCATGGAAAGGACTTACTTTTGGTACAGATATATGTTGATAATATCATATTTGGTTCTATAAATGTCAAACTTTGTGAGAGGTTTGCAAAGCTAATGCAGTCAAGATATCAAATGAGTATGATGGGAGAACTTAGTTATTTTCTGGGCCTTCAAGTCAAGCAAAATGAAGAAGGTACTTTTATCTGACAATCCAAGTACACCAGAAATTTACTCAAGAAGTTTGGAATGCAAGACAGTTCAACAGCATCCACTCCCATGGCCACTACAACCAAGTTAGATAAAGATAGTGGCTCATCAGTAGATATTACTAACTATAGAGGTATGATTGGTTCTTTACTCTATTTAACTGCAAGTAGACTTGATATCATGTATGCTACCTGTCTTTGTGCAAGATTTCAGGATGATCCAAGAGAACCTCACTTAATAGCTATGAAAAGAATTTTCAAGTACCTTAAGGTTACAGCTGATCTAGGATTGTGGTATCCTAGAGAATCAGATTTTAAGCTAATAGGTTACTCAGATGCAGGTTTTGCAGGATATAAATAGACAGGAAAAGCACTAATGGAAGCTACCAATTTCTTGGAGGCAGATTAGTTTCTTGGTTTAGCAAGAAACAGAAATCAATTTCCACATCAACTGCAGAAGCAGAATATATTGCTGCAGGAAGCTGTTGTGCACAGATTCTTTGGATGAAGAATCAGTTACTGGATTATGGGTTAGAATTTTCTAAAATACCTATTTACTGTGATAATGAAAGTGCAATTGCTATGACAGGTAATTCAGTTCAACACTCAATGACAAAGCACATTAGCATTAGGTACCATTTCATAAGGGAACATGTGATGGAAGGTACAGCGGAATTGCATTTTGTTCCAACAGATCAACAATTAGCAGATATCTTCACAAAACCATTATGTGAAGCTACCTTTATAAGACTGGTAAATGAACTTGGAATGGTTTCAGGTTCTTTCTCTAAATCTGCTTAGTTTTTGTTCTCATCATCAGACTTTATGTTCAGTGTTTACAGATTGTTTTATTTTCATATAATATGTGCTTTAATTGAAATACATTAAATGCTGATTGTTATCTGATGTGGATCTTTATACTCTAATAGTGATTTGAATGTTCTGTGACTATTCAATCCAATAAGAATATATGTGCTAGATGCTGACATAGTAGTCTTTAACACACTAGAAATCCCATGTTTGAATTAGTTGTTTATGTGGAAACTCATTAACACAAGCAAATTTTGATTTTGAGCTTAGTCAAGTTTACTTTGTGTATCTTATTACTAAGTCACAAACTAGATTTTTGCTTCTTATCTGTCAAATTCTGATGTCAGTAAATCTTAAGGATGAACCTAAATGCTGATAAGCCTCACTTATCTGAACAAAAGAAAAGAAAAGAATAATAAAAGTCAGGTACTCCTTTGAGATCTAGAGAAAATAATATGGATGGGAAGACCCAAGTGCATTGCTGGTATTAAGTAATATGCATTATAAAAGCAAATAAATTTTCTTGGTGACTTTTCACATTTTCTAATTACTGGAGAAATACTCTGATAATAGCATAAATTTTGATAAGCAGTTGTGACTCACTTACACTGAGAAGCCACTGTAAAAAGGAATTTTAAAAGATGCATAAAATGAGCACAAACAGTTGAGGTGGACTCTAGCATAAATTTGTTCTTGAGTAGACTTCATGATTGATGACATATTTTAAGCACTTTTCTTAGTTATGCCTTATTTCTAAGATGTACTGAAGTTTATCAAACATTAATCTTTATCTGATATTTTGCTAATGCACACACTATCACTCCATATGAATGATGAAAATTATTGTGGTGATTAAGTTGTTTTTTATAAACAATTACGTGTTATTTGCATAAATTCTGAGGACAAGTTCTGATGAAAGAATCAAGTCAGTATTTGTATGAAGAATGACAGAAAAAGATATTCACTTTTTGAGTTGATAAGCCATATTCTGATGACCGTTAAAATCCGATATAAGTTAAAGTTCTGATATTAAATCCTGATGGAATCCTTGATGCTTACGTGGCATTATTCTTTACTTGACTTATTTGTGGTAAAAACTGAAACGGTCATATTTAATCAAAATATATTCAGGCGAGATAAAAACAATCATAATCATTTGGGTTAGTGGTAAACGTGTTTGTCTTAAAAAACTGCATGTGCACAGTAATTATTACTTATTTCTCGTGCCCATTAACTCCTGCTTTCATTTTTACTGACTGTTCTTATTACACATTAGTCTAGGGAGATGAGGCATCATTATTTTTCCACATTACTATTAATAAGTCCTCTAGTCCCTTGATATTCCTTTGGTTATTTAACCGACATCTCATCTCAAACAAATCATCGTCTATTTTTACACAATATAATTTTCTCTCTCTGAAAATTTTCACCATTTTGTTCCTTCATCAAAATGGTTCTTGTCAACATGTTCATGAACTATGACACCTTCAATGTCGAGTTTAGCTGTGATAACTGGGAACAGGAATGGCATATCACTACCATTCCTGCTGAGATATGGAACATGGTTCCACAAGAGGTTCAGACGAATCTCTTATTCTTCCAGATGGACTATCAACTCCGTATTAATCTCCTGGAAGAAGAACGGAGAGAGGCTCTTCTTCAGCAAGAACGGATCATCCGTCTTGCAGTGCTTTTTGTCAGCAGCAGGAGGAACTAATTGATAGCTTTCCTTCTTAGACTAAGGCTGTTGATGTTCATTATCTTAGAATATGATTATCTTGTAATCTTTTGCATGTAATCTATAAATTCCATGAATGTACTCTTTGGATATTATAATGAAATTTCTTTTGATTGCAAAATTTAATCTCTGTTTATCTCGTATTATGTGAATGTGAATGTTGTCATTGAAACCTATTAATCTTTGCTTCATCCACTTAAATTGTATTTCTTGATGAATGTTTTGATTAAAGCTGTGGTTACTAATAATTTGTGCTGATTTGACAAACAAATATTGAATTTGAATAGACATATTCTAAGTCACAAGTGAAAAGGAAGCACAGGTTCAGGCTTCAGAATCTGTGACAGTTGAAGCTGAGAATGTTACTTCTCAGAAAGAAACTTCTGATACTTTGAAGAGGAAATATGTAAGCTCTGATGCTGCAATAGCAACTCCTTCATTGGCAAGGAGATTGAAGAAAATGAGGGCAAAGAGGTATAATGCTAAATCTCCATCTGAAGAAACTGCAGAAGCTGAGGAAGGGGATTAGGAATCTCTGATCTCAAAAGAGCCAATAATAATTGAATTTCTGCCACCTCCAGCTACAGACAAAGACCCTGTATAGGATACAGTGGTTACACCTCCAGCCTCTCCTTTTCATGAAGATATTATAGTTGAAGATTCAGGATTAAATCCTGAAATTGATATCACTAGGCTGCACATTCCAACTGTTCTTTATTTGGAAGCTCCTACAGAAGCTCAGCAATCTCCAGTTGCCTCACACACTGTTGTTCGGTCAGAATATAATGAATCTTCTTCAAGTTCTGAAGACAGTGTTTCAGTTGAGCCTTCAGTTCCCATTCTGGGAAAGGAAGCACTGGTAAATAAGTTTATTGAGCATGATGCATCTATACCTTGGGAGGATACTCGCAGGGGAGTTGAGTGGACCAAGAAGTGGAATGATTCTGATTTCATTCCAAGCTCTAACATTCTGACAGAGCATGTGTCAAAAGCTGATGAGTTCTTGTCAAATTCTGATTTCAAGACACAGCTCAAGATCACTACTCTCTCTGCCAAGCATCTTCAAGGTCTACAATGTGCAACTCAAGAAAAGGTTGACAAACTTCTGGAAAAGGCTGAAAAACTAGATAAGGAAACCAAGCTTGATAAAAAGAGGTTTATCAGACCTATTTCTGAGAAAGTAGAAGCGATTGAGAAAACTCAAGAGAAGTAACAGGCCCAAATTTCTGAGGTTCTAGCAAACCAAGCTTCTCAACAGGATCAATTGAATGAAATTCAAACTTCAGTAGAACTTCTTCTCTCACTCCTACTATCAGATGATGCCAAAAAGGGGGAGAAGTTAGTTAAGTTCAAATGCTCAGAAGATCAAATACTGAAGAAGACAGATGATGAAACTGATGACCAGGGAAACCCTCATCAGGGTAGAGGTCAAGCTCAGAGTAAACAAAGCAGCAAAGTGAAACTAAACTCTGATGCAAGCAAATCTTCTACTCAAAAGAAGACAAGTTCTGAAGCTGCTCAAACTAAAAATCTGATAGCAAGTACTGATAGTCAAAATCTGAGATCAAGTTCTGATGAGCAAAGTCTGACAAAGCCTGATGTTCTGATATAAGGTGAAAGTCAAGATTCTCAAAAGTTCATGCAAACTCTGAAGCTCAAGGGAAAGCAGACCATTGTCTACTACAAGGATCCCAAGATTCAGACACTTGATGAAGAAATTGCTAAAAGATTATTTCTAAAACGTAATCCAGGAATTGATTTAGATAATCTCAAGGAGGAAGAAGCTAGATTTAAAGCTAAAAAGACAAATCTAAAGACAAAAGCTTCTATTGCAAAGAAACTTCCAAGGCCTAAGGAAAAAGGCATTGTGATCAAAGAAAAGACAATTTCTGAGGCATCAAAGCACAAAACAAGATCACAATCTGAGATTGATCTTAAATGGAAAGGAAAGGAAAAGGTTGATGAACCTACAAAGTTTCAAAAGAGGAAAATACCTTCAGTTGTGATAGATCCTGTCTATCAAACTACAATTCATGATGATGATACTCTGACTGAAGAAGATGTTCAAACTCTGAAAAGAAAGAAGATTTCTGAAGAATCAAAGACAGCCTCTGACAAAGCTCAAGTTGTTCAGAGTGAAGAACAACAAGCAAAAGCAAAAGCAGCAAGTTCTGATAAAGTCAAGAAGTCAACTTCTGACAGTGCTCAAGTTGATTTAGACAAAATGGAAGTAGCTAATAAAAAGAAACTTCTATGGAAAAATGTCAAACCATCAGATCCAAAGAAAAGCCAATTACTGTCTGATTTCATGTCTATTGGGTTAAATACTAGAGAACCAAGAGACAGGGCGGACTAGGTTCTGATGAAGCTAAAATCAAAACAGGACTTGAAGTTGCTACAAGAGATCCATTTTTACTAACTGACAAACCTCTTGAAGAAGTTACTCAGAAACACCTTAACAAGGTTATCTCTGTTCAAGTGGTACTGGATGCTCATGATAAGCACAACATCAAAGAAAATCTGATTCTATTTCTTGAAGCTGGAAGGACATATCAGATGTTAGAATCAATTATACTAAACAAAACTCTGAAAGAACTTCAATTCTTTCATTACCTTTTGGAGGTAAAGTCTAATATTACCAGGAGATGGTCAAACTTCATATTGAAGACCATCAGAGATAAAGGAAAAATTTATGGTTCAAGATTTACAAAATTCATTCCATGTATTGTTGAAGATGATGGAAGTGAAATTCCTATGAAGAATGATTATGCTACGCTTGAGGTAATACTGAAAGAGAAATGTCTATGCTACAATGAAGACTCTTCTCATCCTAGGGTAATAAGACTGGATAATGGTTTAGAAAGAATCCATGTCTCTGCAGTGTAGAATATCTTAAAAATTAAATGCAGTACAACTTAAAAATTATAAGCTAATAGATGTACTGCAACCAATAAAATTTCTAATAACTTTTCTTAAAATTATTTTTTATTGGAACAATTGAATATCGGAATAAAAATATCCATCAAACTGTAGAGATAATGCATTCTTTTCGTACCTAAAATTAAAAAGGGTGTCACATTGTGTATTACTTACTTCATATTATTTGTCCTGCAAACTTTATTCCAAGAAAAAAATCCTAGATTTAAAATGTAACTTGCTTGTGCAACACATTCATCCAAATTTTTGAAGTTTTTAAGATGAGTTGTTTGAATCATGATTTTTAATTTTGACAAGTACTGCATATGAGAAATTAGATGCTAGATATGTCTTTTTTCCAATCTCTCTTTATTTTACTTTAAAATAGTGAGGTATGCAAGAAGAAATTACAGTGCAGTACCGCAGTATAATTTTCTTCTCTTTCTATATGTCCACACGATCTGACAAAAGATTAGGAGAATGGACAGGGGATCCTGATATATAAAAAATATACTTGGAACAAATTATCATCGATTAAACTTTCTAAGTCTTTTTATAATTTTAAATAAGAAAAAACTTGTAAAATTGGAATGAAAAAAATGTGCGTCTTTCATAACAGATTTTTATAAGATATATTAAACTGAAGCGCAAAATTATATCAATCAATTTTCTAAATCAAATACTAAATATGTGGACAACCAATGAATATTTTTTTATTTTTATTACATATATGATGGGGATAAATAAATTATGATTGTATAATTAAATACTGCATTAATTGTACAAGCTGTGAGCTGCTAGGCCCAATAAAAAGATACATGATACTCAGACCAGAAAGGTTAAGCCTGATGGACCAGATCAGGCCTGATGGAATAAAAAAGGCCCAAAAGCCCTGATTATTAATTAATTTCGTAATTAATTAAGAAGGGAAAAATCAGATGTTGAGAAGAGTCCCGATAAGGATATAAATCCTTAGAGATTAGCCTCAAGGGGACCTAAAAGGATAAGGAATCAGTTTCCTACTATCTAGGACTCCAAAGTCCATTCTAATTATGAGACTTGCCCACCAAGTCTCCTATACCAAGTCCAATTCAAGGACTCCCAACATCTATATAAGGGGCCTCACCCCACAGATCAGAACTACATTTTTTGGCTTGATTCTCTAATTCACAGAGATACGTAGGCATCTCGTAAAGGCAGATCGAGCCACGAAACACGAGAGCAGCCATTAAAGGCCTTAAGCTCCCGAATCTTAGTAATAAATACAGCAAATAATAACCTTAGTTTTTTATCCATAACATTTGGCGCCGTCTGTGGGAAACACAACAACAACCATGGCGAGAACACGGAGAACAATTGGAGCTCTAGAGGAAGGAACACCATCAGAGACAACCCAGGTGATTTCATCAACCGTGGAGGTTCCTCCCCATTCAACTTATGCATCTACTCAGGGGGAAGCCCAGACAGGGGCAACTCATCCTCAGCCACAAGGGACAACTCCCCCGACTATTCAAGGTACGAATCCTCAAGTTCAACAAGTACATATACCTGTGAATTCTCGACCCGTCGGGTATGAATATTCACCTATTGTTACTACTAACCCCCCTTATGGGATGCCCCTTCACCCTGAGGTTGGAGGAAGCGGATATGCTGGGCGAAGCGAAGCACGAGGGCAGTCGCCCCCTATATACGAGGTTTGGGTCCTATCCCTGAGGATCGGGAATTTTCTGGTCCTTACAGTGAAAGAGACTCCGAATCTTCGGATGATGAAGTGGCCCCGAGAAGGAGGCGTCCTGGAAAAGAGCCAATGGCCGATGGAAGGCAACGCCCCCAAAGCACCCCAGGGGCGAATCCCCAAGAAGTGCAGGAAAGGATCAGGGCTCATGAGGCTGAAATCCAAAGGCTGAGGCGTGATTTGGAGGCTCACCAGGCCACCAGGCCCCAGATACCTCTTAGGGGGAGAAATCCTCCTCCTGTTATAGACCTGGATGGTCCGGTAAGAAGAAGGGCTGCTGTCCCAAGAACTGATCCAAGCAATCTCCTTCCCCTTGGAGATCCTGATGATCCAACTCCACCCTTCACAGAAGAGATAATGAATGCCCATATCTCGAAGAAATTCAAGATGCCCACTATCAAAGCCTATGATGGCACGGGAGACCCCGCTAATCATGTTAGGACATTATCTAATGCACTGCTGCTGCAACCCGTGAATGATGCTATAAAGTGTCGGGCCTTCCCTCAAACCCTGTCGGGTATGGCTCAAAGATGGTACAGTCGCCTGCCCCCAAATTCTATTGGATCGTTCAGAGAATTAAGTCAGGCTTTTATTAAGCAATTCATCAGTGGAAGAGTCCATGAGAAAAGTTCAGCATCTCTTATGAGTCTTGTGCAGGGAGCTAAGGAATCCTTGAGAGATTACCTGAATCGTTTTACAAAGGAGGCTTTAAAAGTCCCAGACCTTGATGATAAGGTAGCCATGATAGCACTGCAACAAGGAACCAGGGATGAGTTTCTCAAGATGTCCTTGGCTAAACGTCCCCCTGAAAACATGTTGCAACTCCAAGAGAGGGCAGGGAAGTATATCAAGGTTGAAGAAAGCATGAGGAAGACCGTAGTAAGTAATGAGCCCACTGGAGGCAAGAAGCGAAAAACTGATTTAGAATATATTGCAAAGGACAAATATCCTAGAACCGAACAAAACCCTGATTCAACCCCCAAGAAGGGAGGACCTGGGCAAAAGTTCACTGAATACGCTAAGCTTAATGCTCCTAGAAGTCAGATTTTGATGGAGATTGAGAAAGACAGAGATGTTCGCTGGCCTAAGCCCTTGAAGGCTGATCCCGCCAAGCTAGATAAGAGCAAGTATTGCAGGTTTTACAAAGATGTTGGCCATGACACCGATGAGTGTAGGCAATTGAAAGATGAAATTGAGTTCCTCATTCGAAAAGGAAGATTGAACAAATACATTGGAGAAGGAGGGGATAGGAATAATAATAGAAGGAAGAACTTTGAGGATCGTAGGAGGGACCAAGACGATCAGGGGCGAAACCTCCAGCCTAGAGGACCAGTTATAAACACCATTTATGGAGGGCCGAGACCTCGAGGGCCTGTGATAAACACGATCTTTGGAGGTCCAACTGCTGCTGGATTGTCCAAAAATTCCAGAAAGGCATATACTAGAGAGGTTATGCATATTGTTGGAGAAGCCCCGAAGAGGGCCAGGACAGAAGTAACATTGGCTTTTGATGATTCTGACCTAGAGGGTGTGAAGTTTCCCCATGACGACCCGTTGGACATAACACCAATAATACGAAATAGCCCGGTTAAGAGGGTCCTTGTGGATAATGGTGCTTCTGTGGATATCTTGCTCCACGACACCTTTCTAAGGATGGGGTATAATGACTCCCAGTTGACACCAACCGACATGCCGATATATGGATTTGCTGGAGTAGAATGTCCTGTGGAAGGGATAATCAAATTGCCAACCACCATAGGTACGGAGCCAAGGCAAGCAACGCAGATGCTGGATTTCGTGGTGGTAAAGGCTAGTTCAACTTATAATGCTATCATGGGGAGAATAGGGATACATGCCTTCAAGGCATTCCCCTCTTCCTACCATTCAGTCATGAAGTTTCCCACCCGAAACGGGATTGGAGAAGAGAGAGGAGATCAAAAAATGGCTAGAAGCTGTTATGTGGCCTCTTTGAGGGCAGATGGAGTCGGGGGGCAGGTTCTTCCTATTGAAGATATGGATGTTCGAGAAAATGATGAGAATAGAGGAAGGCCAGCAGAAGAATTGGTTTCGGTTCCTTTAGACCCCGAGAATCCTGAGAGGACGACTTTCATTGGAGCCACATTAGAGGAGCCCCTTAGAGGGAAGTTAGTGAAATTTTTGCAAGAAAATAGTGATGTGTTTGCATGGTCAGCAACTGATATGCCAGGCATAGACCCGGAGTTGATTACTCACAGGTTAAACATGGATCCAAGCCGGAAGACAGTAAAACAAAAGAAAAGAAATTTTGCCCCAGAAAGATAAGAGGCTATAAAACAGGAAGTAGAAAAGCTCTTAGAGGCTGGTTTCATTGAGGAGATCCAATTTCCGGAGTGGTTAGCAAATCCTGTAACGGTGAGGAAGGCTAATGGAAAGTGGAGGATGTGTATAGACTTCACTAATCTGAATGATGCATGCCCCAAAGACTGTTTTTCGCTGCCTAGAATTGATACTTTGATTGATGCCACTGCTGGACATGAGATGCTGAGTTTCATGGATGGATTTAGCAGATACAACCAGATCAAAATGCATAAGGATGACATTCCAAAGGTATCATTTATCACTGACTTTGGTGTTTATTGTTATCTTGTTATGGCGTTTGGTCTGAAGAATGCAGGAGCCACCTATCAAAGGTTGGTGAATAGAATTTTTAAGGATCTTATTGGTAAGACTATGGAAGTCTATGTTGATGACATGTTAGTCAAGAGTCTAGTAAAGACTGATCATATAGCCCATTTAAGGGAAGCTTTTGAGGTCCTGAGGTACCACAAGATGATGTTGAATCCTACGAAGTGTGCTTTCGGAGTAGGATCTGGAAAATTCTTGGGACTGATGGTCTCAAAGAGGGGAAATGAGGCTAACCCGGATAAGATAAAGGCGATCCTGGACATGGAACCACCAAAAACTGCTAAGGATGTTCAGAAGCTTACAGGAAGGGTTGCTGCGATAGGACGATTCATCTCCAAGTCGGGGGACAAGTGTTTGTCATTCTTCAAATCGCTAAAGAGCATCAAAGACTTTGTATGGAGTGAGGAAAACCAGAAGGCATTTGAAGAGTTAAAGAAGTATATGGCCCAGGCCCCGTTATTGGCCAAGCCAGTTCTGAGTGAAATTTTATTCTTGTACTTGGCTGTTTCAGAGAGCGCCTTGAGCGCGGTGTTGGTTAAGGAAGAACTGAAAGTCCAGAAACCTGTATACTATGTCAGCAAAATTTTGCATGGTGCTGAGTTGAATTATTCAACTATTGAGAAATTCGCTTTAGCCTTGGTAATGGCTTCAAGAAAGCTGCGTCCTTATTTTCAAGCTCACCAGATTGAAGTGCTAACAAATCAGCCACTGAGAAATATCATTCACAGTCCCAAGGCAAGTGGGAGACTGATTAAGTGGGCAATAGTGTTGGGAGAGTTTGATCTGAAGTATAAGCCACGTACGGCTATAAAAGCCCAGGCACTAGCTGACTTCGTGGTGGAATGTACCATACCCAACCAAGAAGTCGGGGGGCAGGAAGATACCATACCTCAAGACAAGGGAGTCGACAATGGGGACAGGGAGAAGGATGATAAGGAGAAAGAATATTGGGTTCTCTATTTTGATGGAGCATCAAAAACAAATTCCAGTGGAGCAGGGTTGGTTTTGCAAAGCCCTGATGGGTTCTTAATTGAGTATGCTATGAAGCTAGATTTTCCAACCACAAACAATGAGGCAGAGTATGAAGCCCTGATAGATGGCCTTGGTCTAGCTGGGACACTTAGAGTCAAAAACTTAAAGGTCCGTGGAGACTCGAAGCTGATCATATCCCAGGTAAAGGGAGAATTTGAGGCAAGGGATGATACGATGGCTAAGTATGTCCGCCTAGTAAGGGCTGTGATGACCCAATTTAATGAATGCCATGTTGAACACATTCCAAGGGAAGAAAATGTTAAGGCAGATGCGCTATCAAAGTTCGCTTCGTCTGAGATTGAAGAAAGTCCAGAAAGTGTGTACTTCCGTGTTTTGAAGACACGAAGCATAGATGTTAAGCTAGTGGCTCCCATAGGCTTGGGGACGTCATGGATTGATCCCATCAAGGCTAACATTCAGACCGGTTGGTTGCCAAGTGATTCAACTGAAGCACGGAAGTTAACTGTTCGGGCACTAAGGTACTCTTTGATAGATGAGATTCTTTACAAAAGATCTTTTGTGGTTCCCTACTTGAGGTGTCTCAGGCCCGATGAGGCACGCTTGGTTCTTGAAGAAGTGCATGAAGGTATTTATGGACAACACTTGGGGGGCAGGGCCTTGGCTCATAAGATAACTCGTTTAGGCTTCTATTGGCCAGAAATGATGGCTGATGCCAAAGAATATGTGAAGAAGTGTGATCGCTGTCAGAAGCATGCACCAGTTGTTAGACAACCCCCCGAGATGCTGACCTCTATCAACTCGCCTATTCCCTTTGCCATGTGGGGGATGGATATTCTAGGGCCTTTTCCTATGGCCACGACACAAAGGAAATTTCTGATTGTAGCCATTGATTATTTCACCAAGTGGATCGAAGCCAAACCCTTGGCCAAAATCACTACTAAGCAGGTTGCACAATTCCTGTGGGAAAACATTATGTGCCGATATGGAATTCCCCGTATCCTCGTCACTGACAATGGAACACAATTCAACAATGAGGAATTCAAGAAGTATTGTGAAGAAAATGAAATTGAGTTACGATTCACCTCTGTGGCTCACCCGCAAGCCAATGGGCAAGCAGAGGTAGCAAATCGGATAATCCTGGATGGACTAAAGAAGAGGATCGAGAAGTCAAGAAATAATTGGGTAGATGAGATACTTCCAATATTATGGGCCTACAGGACTACCTGTAGAGTCACGACAGGAGCAACTCCCTTCATGTTGGCATATGGGGCAGAAGCAGTAGTTCCAGTAGAGATATCACATTCCTCTCCAAGGATTCAGGCTTTCAATGCAGAAGAAAATGAGGAAGGGCAGAGGTTAGCCCTGGATTTAATCGATGAACTGCGAGATAAAGCACATGCAAAGATAGTAGAATATCAGAAAAAGGCTTCATTCTACTACAACCTAAGGGTTAAAGAGAGGTTTTTCAAACAAGGTGACCTAGTCTTGAGAAAAATAGAGGCTTCTGGTGTCGGACAGAAAGGAAAGCTTGCCCCGAATTGGGAAGGGCCGTACAGAGTCAAGAGCGTTCAGGGTAGAGGAACCTACAAGCTGGAAACTATGGAAGGTTTTGAAGTCCCGAGGACCTGGCACGCACAAAACCTGAAGGTTTACTACGTGTAAGATAGGCGAAGTACGATTCTCACTTGTCATTGTGACAAGTAGGTTTAAAAGCACCTTGAAGCTTTGCTTGCGTAGGATTTTATATTCCAGTAGAATTTACATTGTCTAGTTATTGTTGATTAGGGTCGAACCCATGCTGTGTAAGGTTTTGGAAAACCAGACTTCATATTAAAGAGTTTGAAATTATTTCTATCTAAGGATGTTTAAAGTTCAAATGCATATTAAGATTGTAAAGTTAAAACAGAAAGAGGCAAGAAAAGCAACATATGAAATATAACCCCGAAGGGTAACAAGTTTAGATATGAATAAAGTTCAAAAAGAAGATATACAAAAAGTTAGGCCTTGGAAGGCTGAGATTCCTCAGAACCACTATCCGAAGTCTCCTCGAAAGTCTCAGTCATTCCTTCGGACGTCTCGGTTGTCCCCTCCGAAGTCCCTGTAGAAGTTCCCTCTGCAGGAGATGCTGGCTGTTGAGGCGCTGCTTTTGGAGGCTCTTCCACCCTGGCCTTCTTAGCGACAGGCTCAAACTCCTCTTCGGAAGAATCTTCCTCCTCTCCATCCTTGATCATAACAGCAAGCTTCTCAGTAACACCTCCAAGCTCTGGAACCCGCACAGGGCAAGGAAAGGGGGACTGCTCAAGGACCTCTGGAAACTCATCCTGGATGGCCTCCACAGCAGCATCCCAGCCCTCTTTATAGCTAATCGGGTGAAGAAGGGCATCATGCTCCACCATCAAGTCCTTGAATTCTTGGGTGTCCATCCAGCCATCAAAGGCTTTGTCCTTCTGCGCCTTCAGAATGACATTTTCGGCCCGGGCCGTCTCCAGGTCAGAAGTGGAAGAGGCCAGTTGAGCTTCAAGGGCCTCATTTTTTGGTTGGCCTCCTCCAGCTTCTTGTTGGCATCTTCCAGGCCAACCTTCCAAGCCTTAGCTTGGTGAATGGCCTCTTGGAAATGGGCGTTAGCCTGCAAGAGAAACAGCGAAAGTTTAGAAAAGAAACATGGAAAGATAAGTACGAAGGGCATAGGTAAAGGCCGTACCGTCGCCAGAGCCTGGGCTCCAAATAGCTCATTCCCCTCTAAGTCCTGTTGAAGGACAAAATCTTGATAATCCACCGGGGAGATGGAATGCTTAGACCATTCCTTGGACAGCGCCGTGCTGCCCACAATTGAGTCCTTGCCCCGGATCCCCCAAGCAGGTTGAAAATAGGCCCCTGGCCTCTGCTTGGTGCGCAGAACTTGGCTGGGGCCTTCCTCATCTGGCTCCGTTGCCTGAAGAAGGAACTCGGGGAAGCGGTCACCCAGTCGAGGGTCTTTAAAGATCTTCCCGGCCCTCTTCATCCTGGTTGTCTCCAGGTCCTTCGGCTTGGTAGCCTCCTCAATCTTCTCAGCCACTGCAACGAACAAAGTCAGTTGAAAACCAATGAAATAAAAGTGCAGGAAATAAAGGAGGTAAGAAAGGGAACTTACTTTTCTTATTAACGGGCGAAAGGCCGCGTTCTACCAGGACGGTCTCCCGGATAAGGTCCCAACAATGGGAAGTACCGTTGTCTTGCGTAAGGAGGTTGAAACCTCTAGCCTCCTCCTCAGACAAAGTTATGTCATTTGGGCTCCCGTCCACGGCCAGCCCAAAGGATGATCGAAACAGGGAGCCCCAATCTCCACCTTCCCAAATAACAAACAAAAAATCTTTCTTCCACCCCAAGTTGTTGTCAGGGATGGACTTCCCATTCACGATATGGGGGATAGTGGGGCGCTGGTTGATAGAAACCCAACCCGGACTTTTATCAGGGCTGTTTTTGAACTGAAAAATCTTCCTGAAGACAGCAACAGAAGTGGGGACATTGTGCTTGGCGCATTGCGACAGATAGCACAGAATCAACCTCCAGGAATTAGGGGGAAGTTGGCAAGGGCTGATGCCCACATCAGCCAGTAGCAAAGGAATGAATGGATGAAAAGGGAGTCTAATACCTGCCCTTAGAGTATCCCTATAGACGCATAGCGCGTCCTTCTTCCACTGACAGGCCCTGTCGGCCGGACCCGTAAGAACCAGCTTAAAAGGCTCCTTGATTTTGAAGCAGCTGCTCAACTTTTCCAGCTCCTTGGGATCCCGTAAAGCACTGATATGATCGTGCGCGTCCAGATGCGCATCAGACGGATACTCGTCCCCTCGAGTGTTGATCATGTCGATTAAGGAAGTATACCTCGATCGAATAGGAAAATCGTTGGACTTTCTAGCCACGTTCATCTTGGCCAAGCGAGTCATTCTTTTGTCAGCCATTTGAAAAAAGTAAGGGGCACGTAAATAGGCTATCTTAAAATGGCACACAACGGAAAAATAGACACGAAAAGCAAAGGGAGGAATCTTACCTGAAGAAGCGCTCCTGAAAAAGGCTTTGAGCTCCGACTTGTTGTTATTCCTCTGAGAATCTTAGCAGGAAGATAAAGAAGAAAACTAAGAAATGAGAAAGTGAGGAGTAATAGCCTTTCCTCATTCCTTTATATAAGAGGAAAAGGAAGTTGAAGGGATGAAAAGCCCATTGAGAACAAAAGCCCATAGGAAAAAGCCCAGAAAAAAGAATATTCCAGAATATTCCTAGGAATTCTAGAACATTCTAAACAGGGTGTATTAAGCCCAGATCAATAAAAGGGGCCCAATAAGATTTGAAAAGGCCCAATAAGATTTGAAAAGGCCCAATAAAAGAGGCCCAATAAGATTTGGAAAAGCCCAATAATAGAGGCTCAGTAAAATTTAATAAGGCCCAACAAAAAAGGCCAGGCCCAAATCCAATTAGGATTTGGAAAATACAATACCCTAAATTAAAGCTAAATAAAGAAGGCTAGTGGAAGACCAGGAACCAGGTCGAAATCCAGGTCGTGAATCCTGCCCGAAATCTTTCGAGCAGACACCCGAAAATAACGGGTAAAAAAGACCAGAATCCAGGTCGAATTCCAGGTCGTGAATCCTGCCCGAAATCTTTCGAGCAGACACCCGAAAATAGCTGGAATAATGGGACTGAATTGAGGTCGAAGCTTCGACCAGGAATGAGGTCGAATAAACCAAGCATCTTTCAAAAAATGGGGATTAAAAACCCAGGTCGAAGTTCGACTAGGATCCTGGTCGAATTCCAGGTCGTGGATCCTAGTCGAAATCCTTCGACCAGGAAGCAAGAAAACCAAAGAATTTTTGAACAGGATTCAGGTCGAAATATCGACTAGAATCCTAGTCGAAATCCTAGTCGATAGGCTCATGACAAGAAGCTAAAAAAAGGTGGAATTTTCGACCTAGATCCAGGTCGAATTTTTGACTAGGATCCTGGTCGAATTCCAGGTCCTAGATCCAGCTCGAAATTTCGACTAGGATCCTGGTCGAATTCCACGTCGTGGATCCTAGTCGAATTCCTTCGACCAGGATGGCAAGGCTGACCCCTATTTTCGACTAGGATCTAGGTCGAAATTTCGACTAGGATCCTGGTCGAAAAAGGGCTGGAAATCTGAAAAATAGGGAAAATTCCAGAAAATTAGGGAAAATTCCAGAAAATTAGGGAAAATCCCAGAAAATTAGGAAAAATCCCAGAAAATTAGGGAAAATCCCGGAAATTAGGGAAAATCCCAGAAAATTAGGGAAAATCCAAAAAATAAGGGAAAAATCCCGGAAATAAGGGAAAAATTCCTGGAAATTAAGATAATTCTTGAATAAAAGGAAAAATTCATTATAAATATGTAGGTCGCTCCACACTTTACGGAAAAACGAAACCCTGTAAGGGAACGAATAGACTTAACTTCTGCGAAACCTAATCAATGTTTCCCAGAAGTTGGGGGCAAATGATGGGGATAAATAAATTATGATTGTATAATTAAATACTGCATTAATTGTACAAGCTGTGAGCTGCTAGGCCCAATAAAAAGATACATGATACTCAGACCAGAAAGGTTAAGCCTGATGGACCAGATCAGGCCTGATGGAATAAAAAAGGCCCAAAAGCCTTGATTATTAATTAATTTCGTAATTAATTAAGAAGGGAAAAATCAGATGTTGAGAAGAGTCCCGATAAGGATATAAATCCTTAGAGATTAGCCTCAAGGGGACCTAAAAGGATAAGGAATCAGTTTCCTACTATCTAGGACTCCAAAGTCCATTCTAATTATGAGACTTGCCCACCAAGTCTCCTATACCAAGTCCAATTCAAGGACTCCCAACATCTATATAAGGGGCCTCACCCCACAGATCAGAACTACGTTTTTTGGCTTGATTCTCTAATTCACAGAGATACGTAGGCATCTCGTAAAGGCAGATCGAGCCACGAAACACGAGAGCAGCCATTAAAGGCCTTAAGCTCCCGAATCTTAGTAATAAATACAGCAAATAATAACCTTAGTTTTTTATCCATAACAATATACATTATTTTTCAATTATTTTTTGTACTTAAAGTAATGTGTGCATGTGTGTATTACAGTAAAATCAAAGATTATTACATTTGTTTATAAATTTATTAATAATATAATAAAATAGAATACACAAATATTAAAAAAAAATAACAAAAATTACAGTAAATTTGAGTTAAAATGAGTTAAAAATTTAGATCTTCAAGTATGTATAATACTTCGTTTAGACCAATGTACGATGAATTTGATATATATAACCGCGTACTTGAGATCATCCGGACTCGATGTTATGAGAAATAAATGAGGGTCAAGTGGTAAATTTTGAAATAATATTAATATTTATCAAGCGGGATCATTAAAGATGTATATAAATATTATTTAAGGGGAACTAACCGATGTCTTATACATAGTTAAACAAAGTGAGATAACTCCAAGAATGAATATTAAGGGTGCTCGTGGGTCGAGTTGGGCGGATTACACGTAAAGCCCTAAGTCAAGCACTTTAATTCATTTTTAACCCAATTAAAACCCAAATTAAATTTTATCGGGTTGGGTCCATTAGTATTTGAGTTCGGTTGGGTCGTTCAGAATTTAAAAAATTATAATTATATTTGTGTACAACAATGTTAAGATAAAAAAAGCAGGCTTGGTGGATCTTTTAAGTACAAGTTTTTACTATGATATCTATTATACTCACAGAAAGCCCTTTTGATCAAGTTCCAACATAAATACTGTCTAAAGTGTATATAATATTAGTTAAAGTAAGTTTGTATGCCAACTTAACTAAATAAATGTTTGACTATGTATGTTTGCATTTAGATGCGGCTTTCAAATAGAAAGTTACATTCATCTACCTTAATGGTGTTAAGTGTTAATCATGTTATGAGAGGTTGAATAAAAAGATTCAACTCAAATCATATTATTAAAAATAGAGGAGCGGGTCGCGTTGGAATGAGAGAGTTACACACAAAATCATAACTAAAACTCATTAATTCGGTTTTATTCATTTTTAACTAGATAAAAGTTCAGTTTGAATTTTTTGGATTGGGTTAGGGTCGGTTCGGGTTGGTTAAGTCGGGTATGTATAAAATTATGAAATTTTGTAAAATCTCTACGCGGTCAAAGTTTATATTTTACAAATATACTATAATTATATTAAAATCACGTAAGTTTACGTGCACACATGTCTATTATACTTACATAACAATTTATACATTCTCAATTGTTTAATTTAATAAAACTGATTTAAATTTATTTGAATCTAAATTAATTTTTTACCAAATTTAAATTTATTGTATGTCTTTTGTGGTATTGATATTTATTCAAATTTTATGAAATAAAATCTAACCAATTTTTTTTTAATTCATGAGAAGAATATGTAATGTTATAAAATTAATATACAATATAAGATGAAGAAAAAAAAATATATCCCCATTTTCTAATTATAAAATTATTTTAATATATATATAAATTTACGCGATAAATTATTTTTGTTTACATACAGGCCCATGCCTCGCACAGACTTTTACGCTAGTTTGAGATTTAAAACATAAAACTATGTAATTTAAACATATTCTTAAAACCAAATCCCATTATAACTTCATTACAAAAGCCAAATTTAGTATATCGGTCGGTATATTTTTGTTTTACTCAAGTGTTATTACTTAATTTTTAATAAGTCAACCCTATAAAATTAGTGTCTATTTGTGTACGGGCTTAAAAGTTACTTATAGCTTATAAGCCCGTAAGTACTTATGTCACTTTGTTTGTCGACCCAACTTATAAGTTGAATTTATAACTTATAAGTTGATCAGTTGAATGTTACTAACGACGTACTTTTTCTCAACTTATTTTGATTTTTCACTTTTTGTATTGATTTTAGTTTTTAAATATATGTTTTTCAATGTTAAGTTAATTTAAAAGTCATGAATTAAGATACTCTTATTTAAAAATGATTTATTTTAGTTCATTTAAGTTAAAAAAAATTGACGTATAAGTAAAATTAACCAAACACTAACATAATTTATAAGTATTTATCTATTTATCACTTTTAAGCCACTTATTAATTTTAAGTCATAAGTTACTTATTTTAAAATTTCCCACAGACAGACCCTTCGAATATGAAAACATGTTTAAAGCCTACTTTGTACACAAACAAGTATGGAAAACAAAGATCATCTTTTTCACCCCATATAAAACTAACCGCAATTCTGATACAACGTCAAGAAGTAGTCAAAAGATATTGATCTCGGTCAAAATAGTCGGTAAGTAAAATACAAACTAGCATAATAACCCGTGCGAGGCACGTGTTATTTACTAGATTTTTTTATACATCATGCAATTATAATTGTTTAGTTGTTTTCTTATTTATAAATGTCGTACAATATCTAACGTATATCAAATACAAGTTGATTGTTTATCAATGTGTATTATTTTCATACAAGACATTACCAAATTACACAACGTTTCTAATATAGCTTATTAAACAAAATATATATATTCTTGTTTGTGTTGTATATTTGTATTTAATAAATCAATATAAACAGGGTAATAAATGTACGTTTAAAATGAAATAATTAAACTTAATATGTAGAATGTCGTTAGTATGTTTATAAAGAAAAACCTAAAAATTAACATATATGTTGAATACAGAGTTGACCAAAAATTTTAAATTTTATCTAAATAAGCTATATGTACAGTTCTATATTACTACTGAGTTCACTACTAACTTACAATTAAGTTACTCAATTTTTAAAAAGATAAAAAAAATACATAACTGAAGTCACAATGACTTGCAATTATAATATAAAATAATGTAAAATTTACAATACTATTAATATAAAAGTTGATTTTAATGAAAAATGTTGGTTTTCGAAATTCAACTTATGTATGTATGGAAAAATGTTAGTTTTTCATTTACTATTAACAAAGTAAGATTAAGTTGTATGTGTGTGTTAGCATGTAAATTATCGTATATTACATTTTTTAGTAAATTATGATGGTTTCAATTATTCATATCCGTGTATAATCATTATTAACATCTAGTGAGACAATTGATTACTTAAATAACATGCATCTATAATTATTCAAAAATGAAAATTATGTAATAAATAATTTGCGATAATTTATATATGGTTCACACAATCGCTGACAAACAATCCATATCTATTTTTTACGAAACCGAATATCAATAATGGTTGTCACATAAAAATAAATTATATATTGTAAAGACTTATTATTGATATTTGATAGGGAATAAAATAAACCCTGATTGCGTAATTAATATCGCATTAATTGTATTGACATTGGGCTGACAATGAAGCCCAGTTAGAAAGGGTCCAAAACCCTGATTATTAATTAATTTCGTAATTAATTAATAAGGGAAAAATCAGCTATTAAGAAGAGTCCCAATAAGGACATAAATCCTAGTAGATTAGCCTCCAAGGGACCTAAAAGGATAAGGAATCAGTTTCCTACCACTTAGGACTCCAAAGTCCATTCTAATTCTGAGACTTGCCCACCAAGTCTCCTAACCCAAGTCCAATTCAAGGACTCCCAACATCTATATAAGGGGCCTCACCCCACTAATCAGAACGACGTTTAGACTGAGTCCTTGGAGGGCATGAAAGTCACTACGTCCTTGGTGAGCCCTCACCGCCATAGCCCCGAGGGCAAGTATCACCAATAACTACATTTTTTGACTTGATCCTTGGCAATTATCAAGGTACGTAGGCATCTTGTTAAGGCAGATTGAGTCACAAAACACAAGAGCAGTCAAATCGAGCCTCGAAACTCATGCTCCTTAGTAATAAATACAGCAATCATATACCCTAGTTTTTGATCCATAACATTTGGCGCCGTCTGTGGGGCAACACAACAACAACCATGACGAAAACACGGAGAACAGTTAGAGCCCTTGAAGGAGGAACACCAACGGGGACAACCCAAGTGATTTCTTCAACTGTGGAGGTACCTCCTCATTCAACTTATGCAACCACGCAAGGAGAAGCCCATATAGGGGTAACTGAACTTCAACAACAAGAGACGATCCCCTCAGTTACTCAAGGTACGCATCCTCAAGTTCAACAAGTACATGCACCTGTGAATTATCGACCCATCGGGTATGAATATTCAACTGTTGTTACTACTAACCCCCCCCCTTATGGGATGCCCCTTTACCCCGAGGTTGGAGGAAATGGACATGCTGGGCGAAGTGAAGCACGAGGGCGATCGCCCCCATACATACGAGGTTTGGCTCATATCCCTGAGGATCAGGAATTTTCTGGTCCTTACACTGAGAGAGACTCCGAATCTTCGGATGATAAAGTAGCCCCAAGAAGGAGACATGCAGGCAAAGAGCCGATGGTTGATGGTAGCCAACGCCCTAAAAGCACCCAAGGGACGAATTCCCAACAAGTGCAGGAAAGGATCAGGGATCATGAGGCTGAGATTCAAAAGCTGAAGCGCGACTTGGAGTCACACCAGAACACCAGACCCCCATTACCCCCAAGAGGGAGGAATCCTCCTCCTATCATAGACCTGGATGGTCCAATACAGAGAAGGGCTGTTGTCGCAAGGGCTGATCCAAGCAATCTTCTTCCCCTTGGAGATCCTGATGATCCTACTCCGCCATTCACTGAAGAGATAATGAATGCCCATATCTTAAGGAAGTTCAAGATGCTCACTATCAAAGCTTATGATGGCACGGGAGATCCCGCTAATCATGTCAGGACATTCTCTAATGCACTGTTGCTGCAGCTCGTGAATGATGCTATTAAGTGTCGGGCCTTTCCTCAAACCCTGTCGGGTATGGCTCAAAGATGGTATAGTCATTTTCCCCCGAACTCTATTGGGTCCTTCAGAGAATTAAGTCAGGCTTATATTAAGCAATTCATCAGTGGGAGAGTGCATTAGAAAAGTTCGGCATCCCTCATGAACATTGTGCAGGGGGCGAAGGAATCCTTAAGAGATTACCTGAATCGTTTCACGAAGGAAGCTTTAAAAGTCCCAGACCTTGATGACAAGGTAGCCATGATAGCACTGCAACAGGAACTAGGGATGAGTTTTTCAAGATGTCCTTGGCCAAACGCCCCCCTGAAAGCATGTTGCAGCTCCAGGATAGGGCAGGGAAGTATATCAAGGTGGAAGAGAGTATGAGGAAGAAAGTCGTGAACAACGAGCCCGTAGGAGGCAAGAAGCGGAAAACTGATCTGGAATATATTGCTAAGGACAAGTATCCTAGAACTGAGGAAAATCCTAACTCAACTCCCAAGAGAGGAGGACCTGGACAAAAATTTACTGAGTATGCTAAATGCTCCAAGGAGCCAAATTTTAATGGAAATCGAGATAGATCGAGATATTCGCTGGCCTAAGCCCTTGAAGGCCGACCCGGCCAAGTTAGATAAGAGCAAGTATTGTAGATTTCACAAGGATGTTGGTCATGACACTGATGAGTGTAGGCAACTGAAAGATGAAATTGAGTTCCTTATTAGAAAACAATGGAAGAAAGAACTTTGAAGATCGTAGGATGGACCAAGACGATCAGGGGCGGAATCCCCAGCCTAGGGGACCGGTGATAAATACAATCTTCGGAGGACCACGACCCCGAGGGCCTGTGATAAACACAATTTTTGGTGGACCAACTGCTGCTGGGTTATCCAAGAACTCCAGGAAAGCATATACTAGAGAGGTTATGCATATTGTTGGAGAAGCCCCGAAGAGGGCCCGGACAGGAGTAACAATGACTTTTGATGATTCTGATCTAGAGGGTATAAAATTTCCTCATGACGACCCGCTGGTCATAACACCAATAATAGGAAACATCCCGGTGAAGAGGGTCCTCGTAGATAATGGTGCTTCAGGGGATATCTTGCTCCATGACCCCTTTTAAGGATGGGTTATACTGATTCACAATTAACCCCGACCGATATGCCGATATATGGATTTGCTGGAGTAGAGTGCCCCGTGGAAGGGATAATTAAGTTGCCGACAACCATAGGTCAGGAACCAAGGTAAGCAACACAAATGTTGGACTTTGTGGTAGTGAAGGCTAGTTCGACTTACAACGCTATCATGGGAAGAACAGGGATACATGCCTTCAAGGCAGTCCCTTCTTCCTACCATTCAGTTATGAATTTTCCCACCCGGGATGGGATTGGAGAAGAGAGAGGAGATCAAAAAATGGCTAGAAGTTGCTATGTGGCCTCACTGAGGGCAGATGGAGTTGGGGGGCAGGTTCTGCCTATTGAAGATCTGGATATTCGAGAGAATGATGAGAAAAGAGGGAAGCCAGCAGAAGAATTGGTTTCGATTCCTTTACCTCCCGAGGATCCTGAGAAGGTGACTTTCGTTGGAGCCACACTAGAGGAGCCCCTTAGAGGGAAGTTGATGAAATTTTTACAAGAAAATAGTGATGTGTTTACTTGGACAACAGCTGATATGCCAGGCATAGACCCGGAACTGATTACTCACAAGCTGAATGTGGATCCAAATCGAAAGACAGTGAAGCAAAAGAATTTTTTTTTCTCCAGAGAGGCAAGAAGCTATAAAACAGGAAGTAGAGAAGCTCTTCGAGGCTGGTTTTATCGAGGAGATACAATTTCCTGAATGGTTAACAAACCCTGTAATGGTGAAGAAGGTCAATGGAAAATGGATGATGTGTGTGGACTTCACTGATCTGAACAAATCATGCCCTAAGGACTGTTTCCTGTTGCCAAGGATAGATACTTTGATAGATGCCACTGCTGGGCATGAGATTCTGAGCTTCATGGATGGATTTAGTGGATACAATCAGATCAAGATGCACAAGGATGACATCCCAAAGGAATCATTCATCACTGACTTTGGTATTTATTGTTATCTTGTTATGACATTTGGTCTCAAGAATACAGGAGCCACCTATCAAAGGTTGGTAAATAAAATTTTTAAGGATCTTATTGGCAAGACCATGGAAATTTATGTTGATGACATGTTAGTCAAGAGTCTAGTGAAGACTGACTATATAACCCATTTAAAGGAAGCTTTTGAGGTCCTGAGATATCATAAGATGATGTTAAATCCTACGAAGTGTGCTTTCGAAGTAGGGTTAGGAAAGTTTTTGGGATTCATGGTCTCCAAGAGAGGAATCGAGGCCAATCCCGATAAAATAAAGGCAATCCTGGACATGGAGCCACCAAAAACTATCAAAGATATTCAAAAGCTCACTGGAAGGGTTGCTGCGTTGGGACGATTCATCTCCAAGTCTGGAAACAAGTGTTTGTCGTTCTTCAAGTCCTTAAAGAAGGTTAAGGATTTTGTATGGAGTGAGGAAAGCCAGAAGGCAGTCGAGGAATTAAAGAAATTAATGGCCCATGCCCCATTGTTGGCCAAGCCAGCTTTGAATGAAGCCTTGTACTTGTACTTTGCCGTTTCAGAGAGTGCCTTGAGCGCTGTATTGGTTAAGGAGGAACTGAAAATCCAGAAACCCGTATACTATGTCAGCAAAATTCTGCATGGAGTAGAGTTGAATTATTCAACTATTGAGAAGTTTGCTTTAGCCTTGGTAATGGCTTCAAGAAAGTTGCGTCCTTACTTCCAGGTTCATAAGATTGAGGTGCTAACAAACCAACCCCTGAGAAGTATCATTCACAGTCCCAAGGCTAGTGGGAGGTTGATCAAGTGGGCAATAGATCTGGGAGAATTCGACATCAAGTGTAAGCCACGAACGGCAATAAAAGCCCAGACATTGGATGACTTCATGGTGGAATGTACCATACCCAACCAAGAAGTCGGGGGGCAGGAAGATAATATACCTCAAGACAAGGAAGTTGATAAGGGGGACAAAGAAAAGGATGATAAGGAGAAGGAATATTGGGTCCTCTATTTTGATGGAGCATCAAAAACAAATTCAAGTGGAGCAGGTTTGGTTTTACAAAGCCCTGATGGGTTCTTAATTGAGTATGCAATGAAGTTAGATTTCCTGGCCACAAATAACGAGGCAGAATATGAAGCTTTGATAGCTGGCATCGGCCTAGCAGGGACAATGAGAATCAAGAACTTGAAGGTCTGTGGAGACTCGAAGTTGTTCATATCCCAAGTGAAGGGAGAGTTTGAGGCAAGGGATGATACGATGGCTAAATATGTCTGCCTAATAAGGGCTGTGATGACTCAATTCGATGAATGCCATGTTGAGCACATTCCAAGAGAGGAAAATGATAAGGCAGATGCAATATCAAAGTTTGCTTCATCTGAGATAGAGGAACGTTCAGGAAGTGTATACTTCCGCGTTCTGAAGACACGGAGCATTGATGTTAAGCTTGTAGCTCCTATAGGTCTGGGGACATCACGGATAGATCCCATTAAGACCCATATTCAAACCGATTGGTTGCCAAATAATGCTACTGAAGCACGGAAGTTGGCTGTTCGAGCACTAAGATACTCCTTGATAGATGGGATTTTGTATAAAAGATCTTATGTAGTTCCTTACTTGAGATGTCTCAGGCCCGATGAGGCACGCTTGGCTCTTGAAGAAGTGCATGAAGGTATATGCGGGCAACACTTGGGGGGCAGAGCACTAGCTCACAAGATAACCCGTTTAGGCTTCTATTGGCCAGAAATAATGGCTGATGCCAAAGAGTATGTGAAGAAGTGTGACCGCTGTCAGAAGCATGCACCTGTCGTTAGACAACCCCCCGAGATGCTGACCTCCATCAACTCACCCATCCCCTTTGCTATGTGGGGAATGGATATACATGGGCCTTTCCCCATGGCCATGGCACAAAGGAAGTTCCTGATTGTAGCCATTGATAATTTTACTAAGTGGATTGAAGCCAAGCCTTTGGCCAAAATCACAACCGAACAGGTTGCGCAATTCTTGCGGAAAAATATCATGTGCCGATATGGAATTCCACGCATTCTTGTCACAGATAATGGGAAACAATTTGATAATACAAAGCATCAACGAAGAGCCTCCCTCTATTTTAATAAAAAGGTTAAAGAAAGGTTCTTTTACCAAAGAGGCTTGATCTTAAGAAAGATTGAGGCTTCAGGAGTTGAAGAGAAAGAAATGCTAATCCCTAACCGGGAAAGACCGTATAAGGTCAAGAAAACATGAGGACGAGGATCCTATAAGTTGGAAACCCTGAGCAGTGACAAAGTGCCTCATACCTGGCGCGTTTCGAAGCTGAAGGTTTAATATGTTCAGGACATGAAAGACATGTTCCTGGTACTTAGTAGTAAATGGAGGAATAAGGCCGACCAGTGTACGAGCATCCAATGAATAAAATTCCCGAAGGACCAAAGTACCGAAAATAAAAGACGAATATGAAATAAAACTACAAATGCAGGAGATCCTGAAGGATCAGAAATCAAGTCATGATGAACAATTAGGTTACATACTGAAGATGTTCAAGTCCATGAAGGACCGCAAATAGATAAAAGCCACACACGGCAAACAAAGCCATGCAAGGCCTAAACACTGAAGGACAATCTATAGTCCAAAATCAGATGATTGGCCAATAATGGCAACCTCAGAAACAACCCAAAGGATAGGAAAGCCCCGCAAATCTACCATATCTGGGTAAGAGCTATGAACAGAGCCAATGGACATATTAACGCATCATCATGGGTGTCCATCATCTTGAATAAGTCTTCCGACCGTCGATAAACGCTAAGAGAGCTCTAGAATCCCAGTCCTGAAACTTTCTCTCAAGTTTATTCATCAATGCCTTCAAGGCCATGTGCTCACTCCTTCATTTTGCACTCCTAGTGAAAGAAGCTGCGAAGTAGGCATTGGCCTAATAAGAAAAAGATATTAGAAATCTAACTTCACGAAATGTATATGGTCAATTGGAGTCCACATTACAAACTCAAGCCTACCAAAGAAGGCTGATCAGTCTCAAGAGAAAGCCTTTGACCAACTGGAGATCCCTTAGAAAGGGCTCCGCCAGACCGGCCTCCAAGGGATGCCTTAAGCCAGCTAGGCTCCTCCTTTAATTTGTGAAGTACTGAAAGTTCTAAAAAGAATAGATGTGCCTTCACAGAGGAAAATAAGTTTCGTAAAGAGTAGAACGATCACGAGAACAAGTACATAACACTCACTAGAAAAAGGGCCAAACGTCCAAAAAGAGAAGAATTAGCCGACCAGGCCACATGAAGGCCTCATAGCGGACGGGAACCCATATAGGGTTGATCCAGACCCTCCTAAAGGTTTTCTGGTGGAACTCCTATGAAATTCCTTGAGAATTCTTGAAAAATTAGGCGTCCGATGAGAACAAGTTCCGCGAAGACTAAAGAGTCCATGAGAACAAGTTCCGCGAAGGCTAAAGAGTCCATGAGAACAAATTTCGTGAAGACTAGGACATCCACGAAAACAAGTTTTATGAAGAATAGAACGTTTACTAGAAAACGATCAGAAAAGCTTGGTTGAGCCTAAACACAAATCGATAGTCTTAAGGGACAAAAAGACCAGTAAGTTTAAAAGCCCAAAGAAGAAAGCCCCGAAGTGGAACGTTCCAGAATACTCCAAGAAATTCTAAAGGAAATAAATGAACAGGGAAGAAAAATTCAAGAATATTCCCAAGAATTCTAGAGAATTCTAGAGGAAGTATTTAAATATATTAAAGTCCAATTATAATTAGGAAGAGGCCCGATAAAAGGCCCAAATCCAATTAGGATTTGGAAAAATAGAGGCCCAAGTCCAATTAAGATTTGGAAGGATACAAGCCCAAATCAAAGCCCAAATCCAATTAGGATTTGGAAAAAGAGAAGGCCCAAATAAGGCTCATTCCAAGTTGAATAAAGAAGAAGCCCAATAAAGACCAGGTTTGAGGTCGAAATCCAGGTCGTGAATCCTAGTTGAAACCTTACGACCAGGAATCAAAACAAGGACAAATTTTCGACCTAGTCGTGGATCCTAGTCGAAATCTTTCGACCAGGATTGAGTGGCTGGCCCAAAATTCGACTAGGATCTAGGTCGAATTTTCGACTAGGAACCTGGTCGAAAAAGGGCTGAAAATTAAAAAAAAAAGTTTGTGAAAAATTGCAGAAAATTAAGGGAAAATTCCAGAAAATTAAGGGAAAATTCCTGGAAATTAAGGAAAAATCCCCGAATTAAGGGAAAATTCAAGAAAATTAAGGGAAAATTCCTGGAAATTAAGGAAAAATCCCTGAATTAAGGGAAAAATCCAGAAAATCAGGGAAATATCCAAAAAATCAAGGAAAAATCCCAGAATTAAGGGAAAATTCCTGAAAATTAAGGAAAAATCCCAGAATTAAGGGAAAATTCCTGAAAATTAAGGAAAAATCTCAGAATTCAGGGAAAATTCCAGAAAATTAAGGGAAAATTCCTGGAAATTTAGGAAAAATCCCAGAATTAAGGGAAAAATCCAGAAAATCAGGGAAAATCCAGAAAATCAAGGAAAAATCCCAGAATTAAGGGAAAATTCATGAAAATTAAGGAAAAATCTCTGAATTCAGGGAAACTTCCAGAAATTAAGGGAAAATTTCTGAAAAATACCAGAAAATTCCTAAAGAAAGGGAAAAAGGTAAGAAAATGATAGGGAAGTTCTAAAAAACAACCCTGAAGCCGTGTACAAGGCAAATCGTTGTAAATGTGTAGGTCGCTCCACACTTTACGCCAAAACGATACCCCTGTAAGGGAACGAATGAACTTAACTTCTGCGAAATCTTTTACAATTTCCCAGGAGTTGGGGGACAAATGATAGGGAATAAAATAAACCCTGATTGCGTAATTAATATCGCATTAATTGTATTGACATTGGGCTGACAATGAAGCCCAGTTAGAAAGGGCCCAAAACTCTGATTATTAATTAATTTCGTAATTAATTAATAAGGGAAAAATCATCTATTAAGAAGTGTCCTAATAAGGACATAAATCCTAGTAGATTAGCCTCCAATGGACCTAAAAGGATAAGGAATCAGTTTCCTACCACTTAGGACTCCAAAGTCCATTCTAATTCTGAGACTTGCCCACCAAGTCTCCTAACCCAAGTCCAATTCAAGGACTCCCAACATCTATATAAGGGGCCTCACCCCACCAATCAGAACGACGTTTTAGACTGAGTCCTTGGAGGGCATGAAAGTCACTACGTCCTTGGTGAGCCCTCGCCGCCATAGCCCCGAGGGCAAGTATCACCAAGAACTACGTTTTTTGACTTGATCCTTGGCAATCAACAAGCTACGTAGGCATCTTGTTAAGGCAGATTGAGTCACGAAACACAAGAGCAGTCAAATCGAGCCTTGAAGCTCACGTTCCTTAGTAATAAATACAGCAATCATATACCCTAGTTTTTTTATCCATAATAATATTCATAATTTTTTCCAAGGGTTCGAAGGAAAAATTATAATTATATCGTTATTTTAAACCTCTTTTAAATTTCTTCCATTACGACTCTAATCTTCATATAATGATTTGACAATATTGTATACTACTCTCCTAAAATTAAATATTTTTCAATTGGATAAAATTTTATTAATATCAGTTGAACTGGATAATTTTTCAAATTATTGAACAATATATATTTTCTTTAAATATTATAAAATGTATTGAATCAAATGCTACAATATAGTATGAATTGGACTTGGGTTAGGAGACTTGGTGGGCAAGTCTCTGAATTAGAATGGACTTTGGAGTCCTAGAAAGTAGGAAACTGATTTCTTATCCTATCAGGTCCCTTGGGGGCTAATCTTCAAGGATTTATATCCTCATTAGGACTCATCTTGACAGCTGATTTATCCTTTATTAATTAATTACGAAATTAATTAATATTCAGGGTTTTGGGGCCTTTCTAATTGGGCTTCGTTATTGGACTGTATCAGGTCTAATTAATTCAACATAATTATATTTCTATGCTAATTTTAGGCCCATATCATTTGCCCCCCCCAACTTCTGGGAAACCGTAAAATATTTCACAGAAGTTAAGTTCATTTGTTCCCTCACAGGGTATCATTTTTACGTAAAGTGTGGCGTGACCTACACATTTACAACGATTCGCCTTGCACATGGCTCCAGGGTTATTTTAGAACCTCCCTATTACTTTCCTTACCTTATTCCTTCTTTTTGGGAATTTTTTGGTATTTTTCAGGAATTTTATCTTAATTTCTGAGATTTTTCCCTAATTTACATGAATTTTTCCTTAATTTCTGGGATTTTTCTCTAATTTACAGGAATTTTCCCTTAATTTCTGGGATTTTTCCCTAATTTACAAGAATTTTCCTTCATTTCTAGGATTTTTCCCAAATTTACAGGAATTTTCCCTTAATTTCTGGGATTTTTTCCCTAATTTACAGGAATTTTCCCTTAATTTCTGGGATTTTTCCTAATTTACAGGAATTTTCCCTTAATTTTTGGGACTTGTTCCCTAATTTCAGGAATTTTCCCTTAATTTATGGGGTTTTTCCTTAATTTCAGGAATTTTTCCTTAATTTCTGGGATTTTTTCCCCTAATTTCAAGAATTTTCCCTTAATTTATGGGGTTTTTCCATAATTTCAGGAATTTTCCCTTAATTTTCAGAAAATATTTTTAATTTTATGGAATTTTTCATTAATTTCTTTATTTCTGCCCTTTTCGACCAGGATCCTAGTCCTAGAAATTACCAGGATTCTAGTCGAAATTTTGGCCAGCCCCTGGAATTCTAGTCTAACACATTAGACCAGGATCCACGACCAGGATTTCTACCCTTTTCGACCAGGATCCTAGTCCTAGAAATGACCAGGATTCTAGTCGAAAATTTGGCCATCCCTTGGGGTCTAGTCTAACACATTAGACCAGGATCCACGACCAGGATTTCTACCCTTTTCGACCAGGATCCTAGTCCTAGAAATGACCAGGATTCTAGTCGAAATTTTGGCCAGCCCCTGGAGTTCTAGTCTAACATATTATACCAGGATCCACGACCAGGATTTCTACCCTTTTCGACCAGGATCCTAGTCCTAGAAATGACCAGTATTCTAGTCGAAATTTTGGCCATCCCTTGGGGTCTATTCTAAAATATTAGACCAGGATCCACGACCAGGATTTCTACCCTTTTCGACCTGGATCCTAGTCCTAGAAATGACCAGGATTCTAGTCAAAATTTTGGCCATCCCTTGGGGTCTAGCCTAACACATTAGACCAGGATCCACGACCAGAATTTCTACCCTTTTCGACCAGGATCCTGGTCCTAGAAATGACCAGGATTCTAGTCGAAATTTTGGCCAGCCCCTGGAATTCTAGTCTAACACATTAGACCAGGATCCACGACCAGGATTTCTACCCTTTTCGACCAGGATCCTAGTCCTAGAAATGACCAGGATTCTAGTCGAAAATTTGGCCATCCCTTGGGGTCTACTCTAACACATTAGACCAGGATCCACGACCAGGATTTCTACCCTTTTCGACCAGGATCCTAGTCCTAGAAATCACCAGGATTCTAGTCGAAATTTTGGCCAGCCCCTGGAGTTCTAGTCTAACATATTATACCAGGATCCACGACCAGGATTTCTAGCCTTTTCGACCAGGATCCTACTCTTAGAAATGACCAGTATTCTAGTCAAAATTTTGTCCATCCCTTGGGGTCTATTCTAACACATTAGACCAGGATCCACGACCAGGATTTCTACCCTTTTCGACCTGGATCCTAGTCCTAGAAATGACCAGGATTCTAGTCGAAATTTTGGTCATCCCTTGGGGTCTATTCTAATACATTAGACCAGGATCCACGACCAGAATTTCTACCCTTTTCGACCAGGATCCTAGTCCTAGAAATGACCAGGATTCTAGTCAAAATTTTGGCCAGCCCCTGGAGTTCTAGTCTAACATATTAGACCAGGATCCACGACCAGGATTTCTACCCTTTTCGACCAGGATCCTAGTCCTAGAAATGACCAGGATTCTAGTCGAAATTTTGGCCATCCCTTGGGGTCTAGTCTAACACATTAGACCAGGATCCACGACCAGGATTTCTACCCTTTTGGACCAGGATCCTAGTCCTAGAAATGACCAGGATTCTAGTCAAAATTTTGGCCAGCCCTTGGGGTCTAGTCTAACAAATTAGACCAGGATCTACGACCATGATTTCTACCATTTTCGACCAGGATCCTAGTCCTAGAAATGACCAGGATTCTAGTCGAAATTTTGGCCAGCCCTTGGGGTCTAGTCTAACACATTAGACCAGGATCCACGACCAGGATTTCTACCCTTTTCGACCAGGATCCTAGTCCTAGAAATGACCAGGATTCTAGTCGAAATTTTGGCCATCCCTTGAGGTCTAGTCTAACACATTAGACCAGGATCCACGACCAGTATTTCTATCCTTTTCGACCAGGATCCTATTCCTAGAAATGACCAGCATTCTAGTCGAAATTTTGGCCATTTTCTGGCTTCTATTCGAAAAGAAAAGATCAGGATTTACGACCAGGAATTAGACCTGGATCCTGATCGTTTAGATGACCTGGATTGTGGTCGAATTTTGGGCCATTTTCTGGCTTCTATTCGAAAAGAAAAGATCAAGATTCATGACCAGGAATTAGACCTGGATCTTGATCTTTTATATGACCTGGATGGCGACCTTGATCCTGGTCTTGAATTGGGTCTTTAATCTGGGTTGGGCCTTTATTTTCCAAATCCTATTTGTATTTGGCCTATATTTTCCTCTAGTATTTCAAGAATGTTCCAAAAGCTTCCAGAAATTGGGCTTTTATCCTTGGGCCTTAGTTTTTATGGGCTCTTTTTGGTGGATGTGTGGCCCTTTTTCTAGTGAGTGTTATGTACTTTTTCTTATGAACGTTCTACTCTTCACGAAACCTATTTTCCTCCGTGAGGGTTCTAGTCAGACGAATCCCTCCTTGTGGAGGATTAGGCGTCACTGACTCTTGGTAGGCCAGAATCTCACCTTCGTGAGCATCTTACTCTTCACAAAACTTATTCTCGTGAACGTTTTTCTTTACGAAACTTATTTCCGCGGAAGTTCTTGTCTTCACCAGGAGCATCCCTTGGCTCTAGTTCATGGTTTTCTTGGAATCTTCACTTGGGGGACTTCTCTATTAGTTTCGGACATCTGTAAACGTTCTTTCGAGGACGTCCTAGTCGGTCTAACCCCTCAATATGGAGGAGTCAGCTTCAAGGCCTCTTGGTCAGCCATAGAGACCAAGCCCTTGATGCCCTGGTCGGGCATAACCTCAATGTATAGAGCTTCTTGGCCATTCGGGACCTTATTTTGTGGAAGTTCTTGAACTTTAATCTTCTCAATATTAAGTCGTGGATCAGACTTTCTTCTATCTTTTTATTCGAGGAATGCCTTGCCAGGTGGGGGCCTCATCCAAGGACCCTTTAGACGGTCAAAAGATCTTCATAGATGGCTACTCGGCCTCCTCTGGTCGGTCAAGGGGAAACATTTTTGCTTTCTTGGACAGCATGCCTCGATCACGTTCGTGATGGGCCTCGAACATAAACTATCATGTTCGTGTTCTTGATGGGTCCTCATAATTCAAAGGAAGTTTGTTAAAAATGGCTTTAGAGGCTTTTCTGTCGAGGGTACCTATCTTCCTCCTTATTTTCCATTAGTTAAATTTATTCCAATTAGGCGAACAGGTTCTTGAGGAGGAGTTGTGTGGGGCTCATACCTTGTATCAAGTACATCTCTTTTTTTTAGAACTTTCAATACTTCAAATGTAAGGAGGAGCCTGGCTGGCTTAAGGCCTCCCTTGGAGGCTGGTCTGCTGGAGCCCTTTCTGAGGGAAATCCAGTTGGTCAAGGGCCTTCTCTGGAGGCTGATTGTAACACCCCCAGATCCGGGGTCAGGGATCCGGGTCATCACGATCTTTCTTTCCACAATATCACTTCACTTAATTAATAATAGTTAACCTTATGTTGTGACCTCATACTAACACACACCACAACCTGTTATAGTCTCAGAGATGAAATTGAAATAGGTACAAGTCTTTGAATCCACAATTTAAAAGTTATTACAACCCAAAATGATTACTTAATAAGTTTACAATTAATTGCCATTATCTGCCACAAGTTATAATTATACATAATTGATTCTCAAAAGTAGAAGGTCTGATCTACAGATAGATCTACCTCTGCAGCTATAGCAACTATGATCTTAACGGGAAGGCGCGGGGCGCTTCACACGCTCTTGCGCTGGGTCTGGTTGAGTCTGGCCATCTTTCCTAACTGTTGTTGTGTGATGAAGAAATAAAGCAAGAGTGAGCATTACAGCTCGCAAGATAATATATAGTGTAAATAATAATGCAAGTATCTAAATGGATAACTTACTAAAATCCTTTATCAAGTGAAAGATAATTACTTGATATAAGCCAAAACAAGGGATGAAGTTACCAATTACTTCACTATACTTATATCATTTATAAGGCTACTTGAACTACCACTGTTCAAAGTATTATAGGTTTAAAAAGGTCATCCCATAGATGAGACCACAAGTTAAGACTTGAATAAATTCAATCTTTGAAATATTATTGAATGAAATAAAGTTACGAGATACTTTATTTAGTCCCGATATATATATCCACATATATATCTCTTAAACATTTCCTGGAACCTCTGTTATGTAAAGTATGAACAGAGTTTGTAACATCCAATGAATTTTGGAAAGGAAAAGAATTTTGGCATAAACTCGATATCTTGCTGATCAGGCAAAGATACCAATAAGTAACCTTTTCTACTAGTAGATGGATGAATCCCCCACCGGTCATCACCCTGGCCACATAAGAACCTTGTGCTGGACCGCCACCCGGCCTCTTACGCGTTGATGGACTGCCACCCAGCCACTTACACTTTGATAGACCGTACCCCGGCCTGTCGCTTATGCCGACTCAATTAGAGGGACTTACTTCCCGAACGTTGGGCAAGTAATCAAATACCTCAAATGAATATTATAAGTAATATTCATTAAATAAAATAAACGGAGTCATACATCCTCAAATGAATATCCAATTAATAATCATTAAATAGAATAAACAGAGTCATAAGTCCTCGAATGAATATTCAAATAATATTCATTAAATAAAATAAAGTTATCGAATAAACCTTATTTGATCAATAGTTTTGAAAACTATATCCATATATATATATATATATATAATATACTCGGGAACATCGACTCCCAGTTTAGAAATATGTTCACCTTTGGGTCCCCTATACTAAGGGTATACGCAACTACTGTTTATCTCTAGCATAGGTATTATGCAACTATAAGCATTAAAATCAACAGATAGATAACCAGATTATGAAACAGACATGCATATATACCATATCAACATGTTCCAATATATCGCAAAATTTGCTAATAACAATCATGCACTTATCACAAGATAATGCATATACATATATTTACATCACAACAGTATAACGGGTAGAAAACTTGCCTGAGCGACTGGGGGTTATAAATGGCTTGGGACGAGTCTGGTAACCTATAAACAACATATAAGTTGGAATTAAACCAAAGTCACTTGTAAATCTATACTTTAACCAATTTAGACTCTAACGCTCGCTTTGCGCTTAATGATTCTCTTAAGTCGCTCGAGTACCCTCGGCTCCACCATTTTTAATAAATTAACCATTACGAGTTTTAAAGCGATTCTTTCGCGAGTGTCTTACCAACTGCCTAACACACTTTACATAAATGTTTCATACTCCAATTAGCCTTTTTAGGTCTTTAACATATGTTTTAAAGTAAGGCGAGGGGTAATGATTTGTTCACGAAACGTCGTTACTTAAAATGGCCGTTTCTCTTAAACCGTACATCGGAATCAAACGAACACATATCAAAACGAAGCTCGTAACATGAACTATCTAAATATGGAAATGGTCAAAACCTAGCAGGGAGTTCTCGGGTCCTAATGTTATGAACAAAAGCAGTCTAAAGTAAATCGGACATTACGACGGCTATGTTTACGCGATTTCCCAAATATATACCATTCCAAATCAACCACCAATCAATCCCAATTCATTAATACAACCAAAATCCATCCATATCACACTACAACAGCCCCAACACCTCAAGTTCTCCAATTTATGTTATTCTCAACATGAATTTAAAACTATACTTAAGTCCTTTACTAATCAACAAGATTCAACATTCAATTCACTACAACTCCAACCCAAACTCTAAACCTGCAAGCATCAAGCTACTCTTTTACCATAACAATCAAAATCATCCTAATATACAAAGTAAAGCTAGGGTTTGGAGATGTTATACCTTCCTTGAAGTGATTGGAGTAGCTGGGAAGCCTTAAGAACCCTTGAGATGTCTTAGGGATGCTTGGATCTTAAAGGAAAAACAAGAAAAATCAAGTTAAAAATCTTGAAATCACTATTCATTATCTTCTTCATTGATTTCTTGGAGAAGATTGTGAATGATTTGGAGGCTTAAACTTATAGGATAGCTATATTTATGCATAAGGAGTACTAGATAATTATCTTACCAATTAAGGAAGCTTGGAACTTGAATTTTGAAATTCTTCTTCTTGAAATGGAGAGAAAAGCCGAGAGCAATGGTTGAAGAAATGAAATGATTTTGTGTTTGTGATTTGTTTAGCTTAGATTGGTTGTTTTTTTGATTAGATTTTGGTTAATTACCTTATTAACCTTGAACTTTGTGTGGTTATCATTCATCCACACCTCCTTCCCCCCTATGTCATGCTTATGTCACCTTGTGATGTCATCATCCCTTACTTGCCCTCTTCTTATTGGTTGGATGACCTCATCATCCCTAACCTCCTTGATTAACTTCCTAATTGTTTGCCTAATGACCGCTGATCTGTTATACGGTTCGCTTAACTTTCGTTCTCGTTTCTCGTTTGAGGGATCATACCCGGGATCTTATTACTTGGGTTTCCTTAACCTGTCTCAATACATTATAATCCTTTTATGATCCTCTCTTATAATCCTATAATTTAAATCCTTTTTATCCTGTTACCTTATACTCAATTCTTTCTGTATCTAGTGGATTTCCGGGAAAAATCAAAGTGTTCAGAATTGGATTCTGACGATCTTTACATACACTTATATACCATATAGAGTACTAATAAAATCTCATAATATCCATATAAAAACCCCTACATAGTGTGGCATAAAAAGTTTTCTTGTTCAGCAAAAACACTATTCATAAGGGTTACAAAAAGTTCAAAATTTTGGGGGTTATTACAGTCTCCCCTCCTTAAAAGGATTCCGTCCCGTAATCAAATAGAAAATAAATGGGGGTACTTTTCTAGCATTGCGCTCTCTAGTTCCCAAGTTGATTTTTCCACATTATGATTCTGCCATAGCACTCTGACTAGCTTGATCACTTTGTTCCGAAGCACCTGCTCCTTCTTATCTATAATCCTTATTGGTTTCTCCACGTAAGTCAGATCTGGTTGCATATCCACATGCTCGTACTCCACTATGTGTCTGGCATCCCGATGATACTTCCTTAGCATTGACACATGGAACACATTATGAACTTGTTGTAGGATCGGGGGTAAGGCTAGCTCGTAAGCCAACTTCCCAATCCGTCTTAGTATCTCAAAAGGTCCAATGTATCTTGGGCTTAGTTTTCCTTTCTTTCCAAATCTCATTAACCCCTTCCAAGGGGATACTTTTAGTAGTACTAAGTCCCCTACTTCATATTCCTTGTCCTTTCGGGCTAGGTCTGCATATTTCTTCTGTCTGTTTTGGGCTGCTACAAGCCGCCCTCTGATAAGATCCACTATGTCTTTGGTCCTTTGGACCACTTCGGGTCCGAGCATCTTCCGCTCCCCTACTTCATCCCAGTATAAGGGAGATCGACACCTTCTTCCGTACAGGGCCTCATAAGGTGGCATTCCGATGCTAGCATGAAAGCTATTGTTATAAGAAAACTCGATCAACGGCAAGTGATCATCCCAACTTCCTTTAAAGTCTATTGTACAGACTCTCAACATATCCTCTAGTGTCTGGATGGTCCTTTCACTCTGCCCATCCGTCTGGGGATGGTACGCGGTACTCATATTTAACTTGGTCCCCGCACATTCTTGAAAGCTCCTCCAAAATCTGGAGTTGAACCTGGGGTCTCGGTCTGAGACAATGGTCGCTGGGACTCCATGTCGCATCACTATTTCCTTAAGGTAAATGTCCACCAGTCTATCGACTGTGTATCTCTCATTGATAGGAATGAAATGAGCTGACTTTGTCAGTCGGTCTATGATCACCCATATGGCATCATGGTTGGCTTTTGTCCTTGGTAAACCAACAACAAAATCCATGGCTATCTGTTCCCATTTCCATTCGGGAATCTCCAGGGGTCATAAAAGTCCACTGGGTCTCTGGTGCTCTGCCTTTACTCTTTGGCAAGTCAAACATTTGCTTACCCATTCTCCTACGTCCCTCTTCATGTTAGGCCACCAGTAATATTTCTTCAAATCCCTATACATCTTGGTGCTTCCCGGGTGAATGGAATACCTTGAACTATGGCTTTCATCCAATATCTCATCTTTAAGCTCTTGAACGTTCGGAACCCAAATCCGGTAGGAGTACCTCATTATCCCTTTATCATCTTTCTCAGTATGGATCTCTTCTCCAGTCATTGACTCTCTGCCTTCATTCATTATTTTCTCTTGGCACAATATGATCTTTTCCAATAACTCTGGCTGCATTGAGATCTCAAAAAGCTTTTCAGTTCCGGTTCTGGTTACCTTTACTTCTATTTCCATTCTTTCGAAATCCTTGATTAATTCCTCCGAAGTCATTATCATTCTAAGCCTTTCCTTCCTACTGAGGGCGTCAGCCACCACATTGGCTTTCCCCGGATGATAGAGAATCTCACAATCATAGTCCTTGATTAGCTCTAACCATCTCCTCTGGCACATGTTGAGCTCTTTCTGCGTGAATATGTACTTGAGGCTCTTATGGTCTGTGAAAATCTCGCACTTCTCTCCATACAAGTAGTGCCTCCAAATTTTTAAGGCAAAAACTATTGCTGCGAGCTCAAGGTCATGAGTAGGATATCTAATCTCGTATTCCTTCAGTTGTCTCGATGCATACGCAATCACCTTACCGTGCTGCATAAGCGCACACCCTAATCCTTTATGCGAAGCGTCACTATATATCACAAAATCTCCTTTTCCGTCTGGCAATGCCAACACCGGGGCCGTTACCAACCTTTTCTTTAATTCCTGAAAACTGTTCTCGCATTTCTCCATCATTTCAAATTTCTCTGTCTTACGAATAAGTCGTGTCAAAGGGGCTGCGATCTTCGCAAAGTCCTGTACAAATCTACGATAGTAGCCGGCCAATCCTTTGAAACTCCTTACCTCCGTGGGTGTGGTTGGCCTTTCCCAATTTGAGACCGCCTATATCTTGGAGGGGTCGACCAATACTCCTTCTTTATTGATCACATGTCCTAAAAACTGTACTTCATTCTGCCAGAATTCACACTTCGAGAATTTGGCATATAATTGTTCCTCTCTGAGTATTCCTAGAGCTATCCTCAAATGCTCTGCATGTTCTGCCTCAGTCCTTGAGTAGATCAAAATATCATCGATAAAAACTATCACACACTTGTCCAAGTACTTCTTAAATACTTTGTTCATTAAATCCATGAAAGCCGCTGGGGCGTTGGTTAATCCAAAGGACATTACCAAGAACTGATAATGCCCATACCTAGTACGGAACGCTGTCTTGGAAATATCTTCGGGTTTAATCTTTAGTTGGTGATATCCAGTTCTCTAAGGTCAATCTTGGAAAAATAAACAGCATCCTTTAGCTGGTCGAACAGATCATCTATTCTAGGTAACGGGTACCTGTTCTTTATGGTTAGCTTGTTCAACTCTCGATAGTCGATCCACAGCCTCATGCTCCCATCTTTCTTCTTAACAAATAACACTAGTGCTCCCCACGGAGACACACTGGGTCTTATCATACCCTTATCCAAGAGTTCCTGCAATTGGGTAGCTAATTCCTTCATTTCTAATGGGGCTAACCGGTAAGGTGCTTTTGAAACAGGCGCCGTCCCTGGGGCCAACTCAATAGCAAATTCAATCACTCTATCGGGTGGTAATCCCGGAAGGTCTTGTGGGAATACGTCTTCAAATTCATTGACTACTGGAATATCTTGTAAGTTGGGCACCTCCTTCTGCGTGTCCACCACATAGGCTAGGTAAGCCTCATTCCCTTTTCGTAGCATCCTTCTGGCCTAGGCCATAGTCAAAAATTTCTGCTTCTGCCTCTTTCCTCTAAATATAACTTCTTTCTTTCCTGGGATATTTAACTTAACTTTCTTCCCCTTACAGTCTATCTGAGCATCATTGCTAGATAGCCAGTCCATTCCCAAAATTATATCAAATTCCCCTAACTTAAAAGGAATCAGATCAACACTGAAAGATTGTTCCTCTATGCCTAACTCACAGGCGGGGTGAATCAGATTAGCAAGAATAACTTCATGGTTGGCTATTTCTACTTGTAAGGGCTCTATCAAGGGTTCAGCTTTAAGTCTTAATTTACGCGCAAAGTCCCTTGATATAAAAGATTTAGTTGCCCCTGAATCAAATAAAACGTTTGCACTGACTGAATTTAGAGAAAGGGTACCTGCTATCACATCTGAATCTTTCATAGCATCCTGGACTGTCATGTTGAAAGTCCTTGCAGTAGGTGGCTTATTAGAAGCAGACCTGCTTGCTCCCGAAGCTGCTGGTTTGTTCATTGGGCATTCCCTCTTCCAATGACCCGGGCGTCCACACTGATGACAAGTGGTGGTTGGGTGGGTAATGGGGGTTGGCGAAGTGCACTTGTCCGAATAGTGACCCTCTCAACCACACTTGAAGCAGATTACCGGCTTTCCTTTACATTCCCCAGAATGCATCCTTCCACAAGTGTTACAGGATGACAATGGGGGTCGAGACTGGTTGAAATAGGACATTCTTGACGTCTGGCCGCTCTGGCTCACATTTACACTCATTGGCCGCTTAAACCCAATGTCCTTTCCCGGTAGGGACACTGCTCCCCTATTAACTCTAGTTGGGAAGTTCCTTCCTGCGGAACCTCCACCCATGCTCATACTTTTCCTCTTTATTCCCTTCTTCTCTCTTTCCTTCTGTATCTGTTCATTTCCGGCTTCTACAATTGTTGCCTTTTGCACCAGAGTGGCATAATCAGTAAGCTCAAGGATTGCCACCCTATTCTGAATCCACGGTTTCAGTCCCTGCTGAAACCTCCTAGCTTTCTTTTCCTCGGTGCTCACAAACTCCGGCACAAACCTTGATAACTCAGTAAATTTCGCTTCGTACTCTGCTACAGATAAGTTATTCTGCTTTAGCTCCAAGAACTTGAGCTCCATCTGGTTTTCCATAAACCTCGGGAAATATTTTCCCAGAAACAACTGACTGAACCTCTCCCAGGTTATAATAGCATATGTCTCCATGTTTTTCTTGGCCTCCCACCAGTAGTTAGCCTCTCCTTTCAGAAGGTAGGTAGCAAATACAGTCTTCTGTGCCTCATCGATACTCAGAATCTCAAAGGATTTCTCCATTTCCTTTAACCATGCCCTTGCCTCAACTGGGTCGGCTGATCCGTGGAACTCAGGGGGCTTAAGGGACTTAAAAGCCCTGAAAGAGTTTGCCACAACATTGTTATTTCCTTGAGGGGGTGGGTTGGGTTGACGTTCCAAGTTCTGCCTTAGTAGTTGCATGAACTGGCCCATGGGATCCATGCCTGGGTTTGGTATTGGTTGCTCAACCTCAGTTTCTCCTTCCTCAGCCTCTATCTCAAATCCCTCAACATCATATGTTTCCTCTTCCTCTTCATACAGGGAGTCATCCTGTTCTACATAATCCTCATCTTTCTCTTCACTGTGTTACTGGTTCCTATCATCCTGGTTATGGCTTCCCTGCTCCTCAGATCCAGGGTTCGCCCTAGTTCCAATCTTTCTTGGCGGCATGATACTGATAAAAAAATTATTGGGAAATTCAACGTTAGGTCACAATCATACACAACATTGTGCCTTGCACAGCTCTATAATGGGGAGAATGTATCTCGCAATTCTATTATATTATGACAGTTCTAATAAGAAGTACAGTAATAATAATGATAAAAACAGTGATCTCGTCACTAAGGAACTGAACCGAAAGGAAACAAATATATACATAATGCGAGAAATACATAGTTTGATCTAGTCAAAAGTACAACAGTGCTACAGCCATCTGTCCTAAAAGTGATACACAAGAGTCTATCTGTCTAGTCAGAAAAAGGGATGCTATATACAAGTCAACTATCCCGAAAAATTGGCTCTTACTAAGGCCTCGACTAACTAGACACTAGACTATCCCATCGTCAGTCCTGAATCACACACCGGAGCGGGTTAGCTCCAAAACCCTTTCCATCGCACGACGGAAGATATAGTCGGCCTGCCGCCTGGAGATCCTACCATGCCTGTCCCCCTGGAGCGATCTGAGTCTCGCTCGGGACGTGAGCTCTATCCCCGTCAGCTCCCTCCTCAAGGATCGGGGTATAGCAGCCCTAGTCTCATAAGCTCGGGTACGCCTACCCGCCCTCTCCGCATCCAACTCCCTCCTGGCCTCATCCAGCCGGGCCTCAGCAACAGCCACTCGGGTCCTCAGCACATCCTCAACATAGTCGTGGGCTAACAAAGACTGCCTATGGGCAGGGTCGAGAGGTGGTGAATCCGGAGCCGTTGGGGGTGCCTCCTCGGTCTGCTTAGGCTCGGAAGTATGGGTCTCTGAGTTGTCATCACAGGGGATCCAAGATAGTGGTAGAGGGGTAGGAGCTCTGACCACCGGAAGTGTGGGTAAAGGGGTACCAGTGTACACTACCATAGGTCCGACACGCTTCTCAGCTACTGGGACCTCATCCGGGTCCTCCTCATCTGAAATAGCAACAACCTCTGTCTCTGACTCCTCTGAGGGGTCCTCCTCATCCTCCTCCATCTCAGGCTCCTCCTGATCCTCGACATCTAGCAGTGCCTCATCATGCTCACGCTCGAACATCTCAAGGTCCTCTATCTCATGTGCCTACACATTAAACGAGCTAAGTTACTATCATGATACTTATAAGGGTTCCCGTAAGGGTTTTAACTGTCAGCGCTACTTTAATTAGTCCGACCATGAACTTGGCAAGAGTTCTTATTATCTTTGTGAGTTTATTATTATATCATCGCATCATCTCTGAGGTTTATAACGCTTAGCTCTGATACCATTTCTGTAACACCCCCAGATCCGGGGTCAGGGATCCGGGTCGTCACGATCTTTCTTTCCACAATATCACTTCACTTAATTAATAATAGTTAACCTTATGCTGTGACCCCATACTAACACATACCACAACCCGTTATAGTCTCAGAGATGAAATTGAAATAGGTACAAGTCTTTGAATCCACAATTTAAAAGTTATTACAACCCAAAATGATTACTTAATAAGTTTACAATTAATTGCCATTATCTGCCACAAATTATAATTATACATAATTGATTCTCAAAAGTAGAAGGTCTGATCTACAGATAGATCTACCTCTGCAGCTATAGCAGCTATGATCTCAACGGGAAGGCGCGGGGCGCTTCACACGCTCTTGCGCTGGGTCTGCTTGAGTCTGGCCATCTTTCCTAACTGTTGTTGTGTGATGAAGAAATAAAGCAAGAGTGAGCATTACAGCTCGCAAGATAATATATAGTGTAAACAATAATGCAAGTATCTAAATGGATAACTTACTAAAATCCTTTATCAAGTGAAAGATAATTACTTACTGGATATAAGCAAAAACAAGGGATGAAGTTACCAATTACTTCACTATACTTATATCATTTATAAGGCTACTTGAACTACCACTGTTCAAAGTATTATGGGTTTAAAAAGGTTATCCCATAGATGAGACCACAAGTTAAGACTTGAATAGATTCAATCTTTGAAATATTATTGAATGAAATAAAGTTACGGGATACTTTATTTTGGAACCTCTGTTATGTAAAGTATGAACAGAGTTTGTAACATCCAATGAATTTTGGAAAGGAAAAGAATTTTGGCATAAACCCGATATCTTGTTGATCAGGCAAAGATACCAATAAGTAACCTTTTCTACTAGTAGATGGATGAATCCCCCACCGGTCATCACCCTGGCCACATAAGGACCTTGTGCTGGACCGCCACCCGGCCTCTTACGCGTTGATGGACTGCCACCCAACCACTTACACTTTGATAGACCGTACCCCGGCCTGTCGCTTATGCCGACTCAATTAGAGGGACTTACTTCTTGAATGTTGGGCAAGTAATCAAATTGTTTTCTCAAAACAACAACCACGTTGCGAATGTAAAATACACCACAGAGCCGGATCCCCCAGGTTTTGAGCGAGTATTTAAATCCCCTTCGAAAGGAGGATCTTAAATATAAAAGAATGAGTTTTGGGATCCGCCCTAACTTTTAGAAATCATTTTGAAGACTCGAAAACATTTTTAAGAATGTTTGGAGTACTGCTGATTTATTAAAATAAATCAGTCCCGATATATTAGAAATATCTAAATATTATTATTTAAATAATATTCTCATAAAGATAATCCTTATAAAAATAATCGAAGTAGAAGTTTTAAAACTCATACTTGAAATGAATATTAAATAACCAAAGATATACTTATACGAAAGTACTATCTTTATTTGAATAATCGAAAATAAGTTTGATTATCGAAACATTATTCTTTAATAAAATAAAGAATATTATTAAATAATAAACGGAGTCATAATATCTCGAATGAATATTATAAATAATATTCATTAAATAAAATAAACGGAGTCATACATCCTCAAATGAATATCCAATTAATAATCATTAAATGGAATAAACAGAGTCATAAGTCCTCGAATGAATATTCAAATAATATTCATTAAATAAAATAAAGTTATCGAATAAACCTTATTCGATCAATAGTTTTGAAAACTATATCCATATATATATATAAATATATATATATATAATATACTCGGGAACATCGACTCCCGGTTTAGAAATATGTTCACCTTTGGGTCCCCTATACTAAGGGTATACGCAACTACTGCTTATCTCTAGCATAGGTATTATGCAACTATAAGTATTGAAATCAACAGATAGATAACCAGATTACGAAACAGATATACATATATACCATATCAGCATGCTCCAATATATCACAAAATTTACTAATAACAATCATGCACCTATCACATGATAATGCATATACATATATTTACATCACAACAACAGTATAACGGGTAGAAAACTTGCCTGAGCGACTGGGCGTTATAAATGGCTTGGGACGAGTCTGGTAACCTATAAACAACATATAAGTTGGAATTAAACCAAAGTCACTTGTAAATCTATACTTTAACCAATTTAGACTCTAACGCTCGCTTTGCGCTTAATAATTCTCTTAAGTCGCTCGAGTACCCTCGGCTCCACCATTTTTAATAAATTAACCATTACGAGTTTTAAGGCGATTCTTTCGCGAGTGTCTTACCAACTGCCTAACACACTTTACATAAATGTTTCATACTCCAATTAGCCCTTTTAGGTCTTTAACATATGTTTCAAAGTAAGGCGAGGGGTAATGATTCGTTCGCGAAACGTCGTTACTTACAACGGCCGTTTCTCTTAAACCGTACATCGGAATCAAACGAACCACATATCAAAACGAAGCTCGTAACATGAACTATCTAAAAATGGCAATGGTTAAAACCTATCAGGGAGTTCTCGGGTCCTAATGTTATGAACAAAAGCAGTCTAAAGTAAATCGGATATTACGACGGCTATGTTTACGCGATTTCCCAAATATATACCATTCCAAATCAACCACCAATCAATCCCAATTCATTCATACAACCAAAATCCATCCATATCACACTACAACAGCCCCAACACCTCAAGTTCTCCAATTTATGTTATTCTCAACATGAATTTAAAACTATACTTAATTCCTTTACTAATCAACAAGATTCAACATTCAATTCACTACAACTCCAACCCAAACTCTAAACCTGCAAGCATCAAGCTACTCTTTTACCATAACAATCAAAATCATCCTAATATACAAAGTAAAGCTAGGGTTTGGAGATGTTATACCTTCCTTGAAGTGATTGGAGTAGCTGGGAAGCCTTAAGAACCCTTGAGATGTCTTAGGGATACTTGGATCTTAAAGGAAAAACAAGAAAAATCAAGTTAAAAATCTTGAAATCACTATTCATTATCTTCTTCATTGATTTCTTGGAGAAGATTGTGAATGATTTGGAGGCTTAAACTTATAGGATAGCTATATCTATGCATAAGGAGTACTAGATAATTATCTTACCAATTAAGGAAGCTTGGAACTTGAATTTTGAAATTCTTCTTCTTGAAATGGAGAGAAAAGCCGAGGACAATGGTTGAAGAAATGAAATGATTTTGTGTTTGTGATTTTTTTAGCTTAGCTTGGTTGTTTTTTGATTAGATTTTGGTTAATTACCTTATTAACCTTGAACTTTGTGTGGTTATCATTCATCCACACCTCCTTCCCCCCTATGTCATGCTTATGTCACCTTGTGATGTCATCATCCTTTACTTGCCCTCTTCTTATTGGTTGGATGACATCATCATCCCTAACCTCCTTGATTAACTTCCTAATTGTTTGCCTAATGACCGCTGATCTGTTATACGGTTCGCTTAACTTTCGTTCTCGTTTCTCGTTTGAGGGATCATACCCGGGATCTTATGACTTGAGTTTCCTTAACCTGTCTCAATACATTATAATCCTTTTATGATCCTCTTTTATAATCCTATAATTTAAATCCTTTTTATCCTGTTACCTTATACTCAATTCTTTCTGTATCTAGTGGATTTCCGGGAAAAATCAAAATGTTCAGAATTGGATTCTGACGATCTTTACATACACTTATATACCATATAGAGTACAAATAAAATCTCAGAATATCCATATAAAAACCCCTACATAGTGTGGCATGAAAAGTTTTCTTGTTCAGCAAAAACACTATTCATAAGGGTTACAAAAAGTTCAAAATTTTGGGGGTTATTACACTGATCAGCCTTCTTTGGTAGGCTGAAGTCTGTAGTGTAGACTTTAGTCAACCAAATACATTTCGTGAAGTTAGCTTTCTAATATCTTTTTCTTATTAGGCCAACGCCTACTTCACAGCTTCTTTCACTAAGAGTGCAAAATGGAGGAGTGAGCACACGACCATGGAGGTATTGATGAAGAAACTTGAGAGAAAGTTTCAGGATTGAGATTCTAGAGCTCTCTTAGTGTTTATCAACAGTCGAAAACTTTTTCCAGATGATGAACACCCATGATGACGAGGTACGCTCTGTTAACATGTCCATTGGCTTTGTTCGTAGCTTTTACCCGGATGTGGTAAATTTGTGGGGCTTTCCTAGCCTTTGGGTTGTTTCTGAGGTTGCCACTATTGGCCAATCATCTGATTTTGGACAATAGATTGTCCTTCAGTGTTTAGGCCTTACATGGCTTTGTTTTCCGTGTGTGGCTTTTATTCAGCGGTTATCTATTTGTTGTCCTTTATGGACTCGAACATCTTCGGTGTGTAACCCAATTGTTCATCATGACTTAATTTATGATCATTCGGGATCTCCTGTATTTGTAGTTTAATTTCATAATCGTCTTTTATTTTCGATACTTTGGTTCTTCAGGACTTTTATTCATTAAATGCTCGTATACTGGTCGACCTTTTTCGTCCATTTACTACTAAGTACTAGGAACATGTCTTTCATGTCCTAAACATAATAAACCTTCAGGTTCGAAACGTGCTAGGTATGAGGTACTTTGTCACCGCTCAGGGTTTCCAACTTGTAGGATCCTCATCCTAATGTTTTCTTTATCTTATATGGCCTTTCCCAGTTAGGGGTTAGCTTTTCTTTCTCTTCAATTCCTGATGCCTCAATCTTTCTTAAGATCAAGTCTCCTTAGTAAAAAAAACCTTTCTTTAACCATTCTATTATACTAGAGGGATGCTCTTCGTTGATGCTCTGCATTACGGGCGCTGGCCTCATCTTTGACCTCATCAATGAGATCGAGAGCGAGCCTCATGCCTTCTTTATTAGTTTCCGATTCATAAGCTTCAATCCTAGGGGGTCCATGTGTGATTTCAAGGGGCACCACGACCTCGGCTCTGTAAGCCAGCATAAATGGGGTAGCTTCAGTAGTCACTTTGCAGGTGGTACGATATGCCCATAGTATATGCAATAACTCATCTTCCCAAGTGTTCCTTGAGCGTTAAAACCTTTTCTTAATTCCATCAAGGATGATTCTATTAGCAACTTCCGCCTGCCAGTTTGCTTGTGGGTGAGCAACCGAGGTGAAGCGAAGTTCTATATTTTTATCGTCACAGTACTCTCCGAGTTCTACATTATCAAAATTGTTTCCCATTATCCGTGACAAGGATTCGTTGGATTCCATATCGGCATATCACATTCTCCCAGAAGAATTGGGTAATTTGCTTGGTGGTTATCTTGGCCAATGCTTTGGCCTCAATCCACTTCGTAAAGTAGTCTATGGCTACCACAACGAACTTCCTCTGAGCAGTGGCCATTGTAAAAGGCCCGATAATATCCATTCCCCACATGGAAAAGGGGATAGGAGAGTTGATGGAAGTCAACATCTCGGGTGGTTTTCGAACAACCGGTGCATGCTTCTGACAACGATCATACTTCTTCACATACTCTTTGGCATCAGCCATCATCTCTGGCCAATAAAAGCCTAAACGGGTTATTTTATGAGCCAATGCCCAGCCCCCCAGGTGTTGCCCACAGATGCCTTCATGTACCTCTTCAAGAGCCAAGCGTGCCTCATCGGACCTCAGACATCTTAAGTAAGGAACCACATAAGATCTTTTGTACAAAATCCCATCGATCAAGGAGTATCTCAGTGCTCGAACAGCCAACTTTCGTGCTTCGGTCACATCATTTGGCAGCCAACCATTTGAATATGGGCCTTAATAGGATATATCCATGATGTTTACAGCCTTATGGGGCTACAAGCTTAATGTCAATGCTCCGCGTTTTCAAAACGCGGAAGTTTACACTTCCTGAACTTTCCTCTATCTCTTATGAAGCAAACTTAGATAATGCATCTGCCTTAGCATTTTCCTCCCTTAAGATGTGCTAAACATGACATTCATCGAACTGAGTCATCACAACCCTTACTAGGCGGGCATACTTAGACATCGTGTCATCCCTTGCCTTAAACTCTCCCTTCACTTGGGATATGACCAAGTTCGAGTCTCCACAAACCTTCAAGTTCTTCACTCTTAGTGTCCCTACTAGGCCGATGCCAGCTATCAGAGCTGCATATTCTGCCTCATTATTTTTGGTCGGGAAGTCTAACTTCATGGCATACTCAATCAAGAACCCATCAGGGCTTTGTAAAACCAAACCTGCTTCATTTGAATTTGTTTTTGATGCTCCATCAAAATAAAGAACCCAATATTCTTTCTTTTTATCATCCTGTTCTTTGTCCCCCTTATCAACTTCCTTGTGTTGAGGTATGGTATCCTCCTGCCCCCTGACTTCTTGGTTGGATATGGTACATTCCACCACGAAGTCAGCCAATTCCTGGGCTTTTATTACTGTTCGTGGCTTATACTTGATATCGAATTCTCCCAGCTCTATTGCCCACTTGATCAACCTCCCACTAGCCTTGGGACTATGAATGATATTTCTCAGGGGCTGATTTGCTAGCACCTCAATTTGATGAGCCTGAAAGTAAGGACGTAACTTTCTTGAAGCCATTACCAAGTCTAAAGCAAACTTCTCAATAGTTGAATAATTCAACTCAGCTCCATGCAGAATTTTACAGACATAGTACACGGGGTTCTGGATTTTCAGTTCCTCCTTAACCAATACAGCGCTCAAGGCGCTCTCTGAAATGGACAAGTACAAGTATAAAACTTCATTCAAAGCTGGCTTGGCCAACAACGGGGCCTGAGCCATATATTTTTTTAATTCCTCAAATGCCTTCTGGATTTCCTCACTCCATACAAAATCTTTAACCTTCTTTAAAGACTTGAAGAACGACAAGCACTTTTCTCCAGACTTTGAGATGAATCGTCCCAATACAGCAACCCTTCCAGTGAGCTTTTGAACATCTTTGATAGTTTTTGGGGGCTCCATGTCCAGGATTGCCTTTATTTTATCGGGATTGGCCTCAATTCCTCTCTTGGAGACCATCAATCCCAAAAACTTTCCAAATCCTACTCCGAAAGCACACTTTGTAGGATTTAACATTATCTTGTGGTACCTCAGGACCTCGAAAGCTTCCCTCAAATGGGTTATATGGTCAGTCTTCACTAGATTCTTTGACTAACATGTCATCAACATAAACTTCCATGGTCTTGCCAATAAGATCCTTAAAAATTTTATTTACCAACCTTTGATAGGTGGCTCCTGCATTCTTGAGACCAAATGCCATAACAAGATAATAATAAACACCAAAATCAGTGATGAATGATACCTTTAGGATGTTGTCCTTGTGCATCTTGATCTGATTATATCCACTAAATTCATCCATGAAGCTCAGCATCTCATGTCCAGCAGTGGCATCTATCAAAGTATCTATCCTTGGCAACGGGAAACAGTCCTTAGAGCATGCGTCATTCAGATCAGTGATGTCCACACACATCCTCCATTTTCCATTGACCTTCTTCACCATTACAGGGTTTGCTAACCATTCTGGAAATTGTATCTCCTCAATGAAACCAACCTCTAAGAGCTTCTCTACTTCCTGTTTTATAGCTTCTTGCCTCTCTAGGGCAAAACTTCTTTTCTTTTACTTCACCGTCTTCCGACTCGGATCCACATTCAGCTTGTGAGTAATTAGTTCCGGGTCTATTCCTGGTATATCAGCTACCGACCATGCAAACACATCACTATTTTCTTGCAAAAATTTCACCAACTTCCCTGTAAAGGGCTCCTCTAGTGTGGCTCCAACGAAAGTCACTTTCTCAGGATCCTCAGGAGCTAAAGGAATCGAAACCAAGTCTTCTGCTGGCTTCCCTCTTTTCTCATCATTTTCTCGAATATCCAGATCTTCAATAGGCAGAACTTTCCCCCCAACTCCATCTGCCCTCAGTGAGGCCACATAGCAACTTCTAGCCATTTTTTGATCTCCTCTCTCTTCTCCAATCACATTCCGGGTGGGAAACTTTATAACTGAATGGTAGGAAGAAGGGACTGCCTTGAAGGCATGTATCCCTGTTCTCCCCATGATAGCATTGTAAGTTGAACTAGCCTTCACCACCTCAAAGTCCAACATCTGTGTTGCTTTCCTTGGTTCCTGACCTATGGTTGTTGGTAACTTGATTATCCCTTCCACGAGACATTCTACTCCCGCAAATCCATATATCGGCATATCGGTCTGGGTTAATTGAGAATCATTTTAAACCATTCTTAAAAAAGTGTCATGGAGCAAGATATTCACTAAAGCACCATTATCTACGAGGACCCTCTTCACCGGGCTATTTCCTACTATCGGTGTTATGACCAGCGGGTTGTCATGAGGAAATTTCACACCCTCTAGGTCAGAATCATCAAAAGCCATTGTTCCTCCTGTCCTGGCCCTCTTCGGGGCTTCTCCAACAATATGCATAACCTATGTGCTTTCCTGGAGTTCTTGGATAATCCAGCAGCAGTTGGTCCTCCACAAATTATGTTTATTACAGGCCCTCAGGGTCGTGGTCCTCCAAAGATTGTATTTATCACCGGTCTTCTAGGCTGGGGATTTCGTCCCTGATCGTCTTGGTCCCTCCTACGATCTTCAAATTCCTTTCTCCCATTGTTATTCCTATCCCCAGTGTACTTGTTCAATCTTCCTTGCCGAATGAGGAATTCTATTTCATCTTTCAGTTGCCTACACTCATCAGTGTCATGACCAACATCTTTGTGAAATCTACAATATTTGCTCTTGTCTAACTTGGCAGGATCTGCCTTCAAGGGTTTAGGCCAACGAATATCTTGGTCTTTCTCGATTTCCATCAGAATTTGGCTTCTAGGAGCATTCAGCTTAGCGTATTCAGCGAACTTTTGCCCAGGTCCTCCATTCTTAAGGGTTGAATCAGGGTTTTGCTCAGTTCTAGGATATTTGTCCTTAGCGATATACTCCAGATCAGTTTTCCGCTTCTTGCCTCCAGCGGGCTCGTTGCTCACTACGGTTTTCCTTATGCTCTCCCCCACCTTGATGTACATCCCGACCCTATCTTGGAGCTGCAACATGCTCTCAGAGGGGCGTTGGCCAAGGACATCTTGAAGAACTCATCCCTAGTTCCCTGTTGTAGTGCTATCATGGCTACCTTATCATCTAGGTCCGGGACTTTTAAAGCTTCCTTCGTGAAACGATTCAGGTAATCTCTCAGGGATTCCTTTGCTCCCTGCACAATGCTCATGAGGGATGCTGAACTTTTCTCATGCACTCTCTCGTTGATGAACTTCTTAATAAAAACCTGACTTAATTCTCTGAAGGACCCAATAGAGTTCGGGGGCAAATGACTATACCATCTTTGAGCCATACCCGACAGGGTTTGAGGAAAGGCCGGACACTTAATAGCGTCATTCACGGGCTGCAACAACAGTGCATTGGAGAATGTCCTGACATGATTAGCGGGATCTCCCGTGCCATCATAAGCTTTAATAGTGGGCATCTTGAACTTCCATGAGATGTGGGCATTCATTATCTCTTCAATAAAAGGTGGAGTAGGATCATCACGATCTCCAAAGGGAAGAAGATTGCTTGGATCAGCTCTTGGGACTAAAGCCCTTCTTTGTGACGGACCATCCAGGTCTATGATTGGAGGAGGATTTCTCCCCCTAGGTGGTAATGGGGGCCTGGGAACCTGGTGCGCCTCCAAGTCGCGCTTCAGCCTTTGAATTTCAGCCTCATGGGCCTTAATTCTCTTCTGCACTTCTTGGGGGTTCACCCCTCGGGTGCTTCTCGGACGTTGGTTACCATCAGCCATCGGCTTTTTGCCAGCACGTCTCCTTCTTAGGGCCACTTCATCATCCGAAAATTCAGAATCTCTCTCAGTATAAGGACCAGAAAATTCCTGATCCTTCGGGATAGGAGCCAAACCTTGTATGTTGGGGGGTGTTTGGCCCCGTGCTTCACTCCGTCCAGCATGTCCACTTCCTCCAAACTTGAGGAGCCGGGGGAATCATCCCTTGAGGTTGAGGTTCCGTTGCTCCTACCTGGGCTCCTCCTTGGGTGACGGCATAAGTTGAATGCGGAGGTAACTCCACGGTTGACGAAATCGTTTGGGTTGTTCCCGCTGGTGTTCCTCCTTCAAGGGCGCTGTTTCCTCTCCATGTTCTCGCCATGGTTATTGTTGTGCTTTCCCACAGACGGCACCAAATGTTATGGATTAAAAACTAGGGTATATTAATTGTTGTATTTATTACTAAGGTTCGGGAGCTCAAGGCCTTTAATGGCTGCTCTCGTGTTTCGTAGCTTAATTCTGCCTTTACGAGATGCCTACGTATCTCTGTAATCTAGAGAATCAAGCCAAAAAACGTAGTTCTGATTGGTGGGGTAAGACCCCTTATATAGATGTTGGGAGTCCTTGAATTGGACTTGGGTTAGGAGACTTGATGGGCAAGTCTCTGAATTAGAATGGACTTTGGAGTCCTAGAAAGTAGGAAACTGATTCCTTATCCTATCAGGTCCCTTGGGGGATAATCTTCAAGGATTTATATCCTCATTAGGACTCATCTTGACAGATGATTTATCCCTTATTAATTAATTATGAAATTAATTAATATTCAGGGTTTTGGGCCCTTTCTAATTGGGCTTCGTTATTGAACCGTACCAGGTTTAATTAATTCAACATTAATTATATTTCTAGGCTAATTTTAGGCCCATATCAGTATGGATATAACTTTATTTGTATAATTTAAGATATTAAAAATAATTCAAAATATTTGTACAATATTTTCTTGATCAATGAATATTACTTATCTAAAAGAATTCTTTTTAAAAAGCTAGTTTTTTAAAGTAAAAAATGAAAAAAAATCGATTTAATATATCATCGTAGTTTTAACAAATTTCGTGAGATCTCGTATCAAATTTCAAATATTTTTAAAATCGGGACAAGTCCAAAAACAATAATGCGCTACGAGTGAAGTTAGTAGTTTTAATACAAATAATCAATTAACTTGATCATATAAAGACCTTAAACACATTAATTTATATTAACATAAGATACTAAAAAATTTGAATTTATTGGTAAGATATTCTCGCCGAGCTTTTAATTTAAATGTACTAAACGTAGAATGTGACGATGTTTTTCAAGTATTTTCTGAAAAATGGGCCAAGTTCTGATTTCAAATTCGAAATAAACTAAATGAATTGACTCGTTATAATTCGAACTTATCTAAATTTGTAATACCAATATAGATTATTTATATATAAGTGATTCTATTTTCAATATTTTCTTTAAAATTATATTTGTACATTTTAATTATTTTTTATAATAAAAAATATATGAGATATATTTTCAAACTAAAAAATGATTAATAAACAAGATAATAATCCATTTATATACTATGCCTAATTTTATATATGCAATTCAATCCTTTAAAATTAATTGTACAAATATTCAAGTAACTATCTTTTTTTTTGCGGAATTCAATTAACTATCTTTAAAGTTAAATAAAATATTCATATAGCACACTTACATATTATGTGTATGATAAAAAGCACATGTGAGAATATGATGTAGTAGTATGAGGCTGTATAAGTGAATGGAATATCTCAAATTCGATTCCCACAAACCACATGTTTTATATAAATATAAAAAACATGGGTAATTTAGTCTTTTCAATGAGACTTTTTAATCTCACCAATTTTATCCCCTTGTTCTCCTATTATATATAGAAGAGATGTCGACGACGGTTGGCTATTTGTCATAGTTTGATGGTTAATTCCAATCGAGTTTTAGGTGCGATCGTTGTTCGTTGATTTTGTTACCGAGTTTTATGTGTGATCGTTGTTCGTTGATTTTTTCGGTTGGTCAAAATTCACTGGTCAGAAAATCCAAATCCAAATATTTTCGGGTTATCTAAATCCAAATCCGCCGGGTTTTAGATCGGATCGGATTGAGTAGTTTTCGGGTATCCAAAATTACGAATAATGTAGTCAAATTTAATATTATTTATACATAGAAACACATTATATTGCACGGGTTGACATGGTGAGTAATATCTAAAATATATTTATAACATAATATTTAATATTTCATCACAAATTTATATTTTTATAAATATATATAAAGTACATCCTACATAATAAAAGCTGATTTTGAAATAAAAAGTTATAATTCACTAAATAAGTATTAACAATCTTGATAATAATTTATTATTACTCAAATAATACAAGAAAACTATGTAAATTATATGTATTATATCTAAAATATTACATAATCTCTAATAAATGTGTCGGGTTTTATTTAGCAAAAAAAATGTATCGGGTTTTAATCGGATTTCGGGTTGTAATTGGGTTTGGATTGGATTTCGGATTTCGGATCGGGTATCAGTTCGGTAGAGTTAAAATTCAAATCCAAATCCAAGGCCAAAATTTTGGATTCGATATATCCAAAATTTCAGATTTCGGATCGGGTATTCGTCGGATCGGATAAATTTTCCCTCCCTATTCCATCACAAGCATGTGCGAACTTATTATCATTTACCAAACCAACCTCACATGAAGCGGCCTTGTTACATAGAAATGTTACTATTTCTTTTCCTGTTTTTGTGTCCTACAGCTAGGAAAAAATATGATAAAATACATTTAAAATAGTGAATGCGGGGTTCGGTCCTTTGAACTCTCCTTATCATCGTCCATACATAACAGATTTACAGCTTATTGTTTTTTTGCTAAGCTTGTCAAAATATTAACAGCTTATTTCAATCTCCCTAACTGAATTAATTGCAAGAATTCAACATTATAACGAACATGTATCATCCTTATTCAAACAACTGATGTGAGGCTAGATCAATTAGAAGAACAGAACTCTTCCTTTTCTTAGGATTGGAACCTTCACCAATTAGAAGAACAGAACTCTTCTTAGGGGGGAAATTCGATTCCGCAGTCTTCAACATGTTGTGGAGTTCAGGCAGGCTGACATCCAACTTATTAATGTGAAAGTTCACAACAAATTGCGAGAACGAACTCGGAAGCGATTGCAAGACCAAGTCTTGGCTCAGCTTCCCATCCATGGCAAAACCAAGTTGTCCAAGACGTTCAATCAAATTGATCATCTTAAGTACATGGTCATTCACAGATGATCCCTCAGACATCCTACACCCGAACAGCTCCTTCGATATCTCATATCGAGCTGTCCTCCCCGCCACATCATACAACTCTTGTAGATGCATGAGGATAGTGTGAGCATCCATATGCTCATGTTGCTTCTGTAACTCAATGTTCATGGAAGCTAGCATGATTTATTGAGCAACATTTGCATCATCTATCCACTTACGATACACAACATGTTCATCATTATGTCCATCACTAGCAGGTTCAGTAGGCTTAGGTGAGTCAATCACGTATTCCAGCTTCTCAATCCTGAGAACAATTCTCAAGTTTCGAAGCCAGTCAGCATAATTAGGACCAGTCAATTTGTGAGCATCCAGTATGCTCCTGAGTGATAGTGCAGAAGACATAACGTACAAAGTAAATTTGTAAATGATAAACACATAACAACACTTAGCAAATATTCGATTTCATTTCAAAACACTATATGAATCGGGTCTTTATTCATAAGTGGCTCCCACTAGTTTATCTAATTTATTCAACCCTCTACGTGAAAAATTAAGCATTCATAATGCTAGTGGGAATAGAGATCCTACATTCCATTACACAACCCCGGCTGTAGCACGAACCGCCATGCAATGTTCAATAGGCAGACAACTCTTGTCAATTACATCTTATGTTATTCCCTAATCAAACTTTAGTCTCTTGAATAATTGAGTCTCGGCTGTAGCACGACAAACTCAATATTCTAAGTTAAGTCTAAACCAACATTCCGTACAGTTGAATCAGTCCCTAAAGGCCCACTAATAATTATTTTTTAATTTTTTGTGATTTTACTATTTTCTAAAAATATTTTAAAAAAACACTGAACAACCAAAATCAATCATATGTCCGACTAATTTTTCGAGTTCTTTGATTTCATTTGAAGTTTGAGAGAGTTGCTGAAACTGCGGGTTATATCTGATTACATGAAGTGCAAAAAATTATACTTTTTGCAAATAAAAAAGTATGTTCACAATTTTTTTTTAAATGATAGTATTTTTGTAAAAATATCTTGACATTAAATATTTTGCAAAATAGCCCTTTATAAAAAATCTACAGTTGTATATTATTTTTTATGTCAGGAACAATTGTAGTATATAATTAGTTGCCTTAAAATACAAAAAAATCTTATTAATTTATAATTAATGATATAAGAGGATCTCCGCCATATCTGTGTGTTCAATATGAATCCTGCAAGTTCGATTAACAAATTTCGCATCTCGATGTTATGTGAGGTGAGCAAAGTTGAAATAAAAATCAGTAGTTCAAAAACAGAAAAATGGAAAAACTTGTCATTTGCTACAAATGATTATGTCAGTGCACACGCACCTATTTTCCTCTTATCTGAGATTCTCATTAGTCACCCCTTCCCGATACTACTACTGATTTCTTTACTTCAAATATTAAATTAGAAATCAAATTAGGCTCGTAAAATATACTCTTTTTTTTAAGATAAGGTATAAAATTTACTTTTGTCGGTTTTATTTACATATCTGTGATCCATGTAGTATTATTATATATGATTGACAAACAACTCAAAAAGATGTGCCAAAACCAGTCCTCTTTGTTAATTTTTCGTTGCAAAAATGCTAAAAGTGCTAGAGAGTTGCAGAGTCTCTCCCCCACCACAGAGCAAGGCCGAGAAATCTCTGCCCCTGACTTTCTTCGACTTAATATGGGTACCATTTCATCCTCTTGCCCGTGTCATTTTCTTTGATATTCCTTGCTCCACCAATCACTATTTCCAAAACATTCTTCCAAATCTCAAAACTCCATTGTCTGATGCTCTCCAACACTTCTATCCCTTAGCCGGAAATCTGATAAAACCTTTGAATACTAATTCTGAAATCGACTTCCATATTCGTTACGTGGATGGGGACTCTGTTTTAGTAACATTTGCTGAATGCACAGGTGATTTTAATCATTTTTCGGGATATCATGCTCGGGATGCAAATCTTTTTAAACCACTTGTTCCTCAGCTCCCAACAGGAGGTACTTGTGTTCTCGCGTCTGGGGAACAGTGTTCTGCATCTCCGTTGTTAGCGATACAAGTCACTTTTTTTCCAAACCATGGTGTCTGTATTGGATTTACAAACTCCCATGTTGTTGCGGATGGGAGTAGTTTGTTTAGTTTCATACAGGCATGGGCGTCTCTTTGTAAGCAAGTTATGTTAAAAGTAGATGGTTCTAATTTTCAAATCCCGTATTATGATAGGAGTTCAATCAAAGATCCTGTTGGTCTAGGTGCAACCTTTAAAAGCAACTTAGTAGGATCTGTAACGGCCGAGCAAATGGAGCATAACGTTCCGGATCAATCAGCAGATGACACCAAAGCTCGTGTAACATTTATCCTGAAACAACCCCATATTGAAGCACTGAAAAGCTTGGTAATACAGAAACGTCCAGCGTTGCCATATATTTCTTCATTCACCGCAGTCTGTGCCTACATCTGGACTTGCATGGCAAAAACACGAGCAGCTGTTGTCAAAAACATGGAACAAGAGTCTCTTAACTTCGGAATCGCGTACGATTGTCGTGCTCGTTTAGATCCACCCCTGCCTGCCTCATACTTCGGTAATTGCATACTAGCTGCTGTTACAGTTGAGAAGAAGAATATACTGGCTGGAGAAGAAGGCCTTTTTGCAGCTGCTGAATTGATTGGGAAATCACTTTATGCAAAGCTAAACAACAAGGAAGGAATTTTGAAGGGTTCAGGTGACTTCAATGAGTTTGCAGGAGTATTAAGAGGCGAATGGTACCTAGGCGTTGCTGGTTCACCAAAGTTAGATTATTACAACACTATAGACTTTGGTTGGGGTAAACCGACAAAATTCGAATTTGTTTCAGAGCCGTTTTCTATTTCAAGGTGCAAAGATTCAAAAGTGGGCTTGGAACTTGGTTTCATCATGCCCAAAAATGAGGTGGATGTTTTCTCTTCTATATTTGCTCAGGGATTGACAGCTGGTTCAACTTAAACAGTTTACGAAATTGTTGCCTTACAAATTAAATGATATCCATGTTGTTAACATATAATAATATTATATTATTAAATAATTTCATTATTATAATAATTTCCTTATTATAATATTTTTCTTTATTATATTTGATTGTTTGCTATATAAACCTCCCTTCTATTGTAATTGAGAACAAGTCATTATTATAATAAAATCTTATTTTTCCCTTTTCTCTCTACTTTATATACTTTATCATGGTATCAAATCTATGGTTCAAGAGATTGTTTAGTTTATTTGGTGCTCTACACACATTGGTCCTTTGAGGAATTGATTTAGTTTATTTGATACTCTAGGCACATTATCCCTTCGCGGGAATTGATTTAGTTTATTTGGTGCTCTAAGCACATTGGTTTAGTTTATCTAGTACTCTAGGCACACTGGCCATTCGCATGATTTGATTAGTTTTAGATATAATTTGAATTGGGATACAGTTTTTATTTGGTTGATAATAGGATACAGTTTGTTGACCTGGATTCAGGTTTTTGGAGTTTTATTGGGTTGGTTTTGAAGTTTAGTTTTGGATTTGGATTCAGTTTCACATGCAGTTTTGGTATTATTTTTGATGGTTGCAGATTTGTTACTTTGGTGATTTGATTGTTTTATTTTCTCTTGGGTTGCTGCATTTTGGATAATTTCTCTTTTATTGCTACGTTCTCTTTTTTTGTTGCGTCTTTGGATTCGTTTGAAAGTTTTTGATTTGTTTGGATTCGTAACTCCGTTTTTGGATTTGTTTGGATGCTGTTAAATCTGGTGTTGTAGCTTTAGATTTGTTTGGTTAAGTGGCTCTGTCTCTTGTTTGGTAAACTACCGATTCAACATCATGAGTTTGAGGGGAGATGTTAACATATAAAATGATATTATATTCTTGGATAGTTTCATTATTATAATAGTTTTCTTATTAGAATATTTTCGTTTATTATGTTTGATTGTTGGCTATATCAACCCCTCTTCTATTGTAATTGAGAACAAGTCATTATTATAATAAAAATCATATTTTTCCCTTTCTCTCTTTTTTATATACTTTATCACATATCACTACACCAGTGGATGTGAAAATAGGGTATTAGCAACTTGTTAAGTTTTGGAGTCTTCGGAAAGCAATCGTTTCAGTCCTTTCTATCTCTTTGTAAGAATGAACATGGAACCGAACACCCATTTTTTTTATTTTAACCCAAATTTGCGAATTTGCCTAACTTTCTCCAATCAACTACCTAGACTAGTAGTCTATTTTCATTCTCTCCAATCATTTGATGAAGCGTACCAATGAAGTTGATTACCCTGCATGCTAGGAATCACAAAAAATACAGAGAGTCACAGAGAGATGCTACAATTGTTTTTTTGGTTTACATATATTCTCTTGTAGCAGTGACTGCTGCTAATTGTCATAATATTTCAATATTTCACCGGACGCAGAATCGCTTCTGAAACAACATTTGTTGCCAAATGCTCTGCACCCAATTTAGATTGATGCACTGTGCATCAACTAATGTCGCAAAGGAAGACACCTTTCTAGTTTTCGCATCCTTCTATGTTGTCTGTATTACAGGAGGCTGATGTGGCAGTAGTACTTTCTGTAATAATTGTGGCCATCCCCATCTACTGAATTAGTAACTTCAAGCTGAGTACTTTGAGCTTTTTAATTCTCTTTATTATTCTTTCTCCATAAGCAATAAATATCAGATTGATTATAGACCTTGACATTGTGCCAACAAGACCAGAAGAAAATCTTGTGGGGCCGCGAGCGAGCCCTAACTCCACAATAAAATGATATTGTTACCTCTTAGCCGAGTTTGCATGAGCACATCCCAAAAGGTCTCGTATTAATGAAGTTAACTAGTTGATCTATATACACATACCATATTTGATCTATAGCAACACTTAAAAATGATGTTTCAGATGTAATATTGCTAAAAATATATTAAAGTGGATGAATGTCAACATTCTAGTATGATGTTGATGTCAATGTTGCCTTAGATGCAATTTTATCATCTACGCCAACCCATATATATATATATATATATTAGGGTTCAACATAGAATCTATACTATATTATAATAACCGGAATGAGGTATAATTTGGTATGCCATTTTTTTGGTTGGTTTGGTTATCCTCATTCATGACCGTCGGATCTTTTTAATGAAATAATCAGGACCGTTAGATTCAAATACTAAAAAAATATACATTACTCAAACTTTCAGTTTCGAACCCCGCTAACAATAAATATTTCTATTATATTTATACAATACTAAAACTCCCAGGTTCGAATCCCACCAACAACAAATATTTATATTATTATTTATACACTATACAAGATTCAGGTACGAATCCCGCCAACAACAAATATTTATATTATTATTTATAAATATACAAATAGGATAATGATCCAAAAAAAGTTATTATAATTTTAAATAATATGCCAGTCCGATATTCATCAATAGACGAATCTCTCTCTTTATTGATGAAGACCCGTGCATTGCAAGGGTTGTAAAGCTAGTACTCTTAAAAAGAGAACAAGAGAACCCTCACTACAAGAAATTGCAAATCATACAACACCTATGACACAATGGTTGAGAAAAAAAAGTGTTGTTCAAATATGACAAATAATGTTGAATTTCTTCGACATGAAAAATTGTTGTCTATTAATTTTCTAACAACGGTTATAGCTATTATCTGAAATTGTTATCTGTGCGGTGTCTTGTTATCGAGTCATACAATATTTTTTAAATGGCACTGTTATTTTTAATTTTAACATAACGGTTGAAAACCGTTGTTACTATAGTAACTCTTAGTGACTTAGGGCAAAAGTTCTGGACTAGTTTGAAAAATCCATTGTTAGAAAGAATATATATAAAAAATGGTTTATTGATTCTGTTGTGTAAAGGCCTCAATACAAAAGAATCAAACAATGATTTTACAACTTTGACAAAAAATGTTGCCGGTTTACAAGAATTGTGACACCACCTGATTGGTGGAAAATATTTCACTTGGATTATTTAGTTGGCGAAATGAGAACAGTCGATTGATCTCACCTGGATTGCTTGGTTGACAAAATAAGAGCGTCCGATTATCATAATGTATTACTAACAACATTTTGAAAAAACCATTGTCTAATATCTCATACTCAAATCAAATTTGAATCTCAAATATTCATTTTAATTGTTTCAATGATTTTTTTTGACAATCCAACCTTGTAGATGTTAAGATTTATCGATTTTAGCCATAAAAACATTATCCTAAAATTTAAAATTTATCTTGCATGACAACAATTGAAAATTCTACTAAAAGTACTTCCTTCAAACTCGAGATTCATTCCCGATTAACCAGATAATTTTTTAAACAATTTTTCGACGATCCAACTGTATAGATGTTAAGATATATCAATTTTAGTCATAAAAAAATTATCAAAAAATTTCAAACCCATATTGCATAACATGAGGTAATGAAAAATTTAGTAAAAGTACTTTCTCGAAATACGAGATTCATTCTTGATTAACTAGATAATTTTTTTAAACTTTTTTCGATAATCCAACCATAGAGATGTTAGGATATATCAATTTTAGTCATACAAAAAAATTATCAAAAAATTTCAAATTCATCTCGCATGACAGGAATTGAAAAATCTAGTAAAAGTACTTCCCCGAAACACGAGCTTTGTTCTTAATTAACCAGATAAAATTTTTAAACAATTTTTTGAATGATCCAACCGTTCAGATGTTAAGATATATCAATTTTAGTCATACCAAAAAATATCAAAAAAATTCAATTTCATCTTGCATGACAAAAATTGAAAAATCTAGAAAAAGTAAGTCCCCAAACTCGAGATTCGTTCACGATTAGGTAGACAAATTTTTTAAAGGATTTTGTCGATGATCTAACCGTATAGATGTTAAAAATATATAGATTTCAGTCATATAAAAAAATTATCAAAATATTTCAAATTTATCTTGAATGGTATGAATTGAAAAATCTAGTAAAAGTACTTCCACCAAACACGAGATTCGTTCTCGATTAATCATAAAAAAAATTGATTTTTTGGACGATCCAACCATATGGATGTTAAGATATATCGATATTAGTCACACACAAAAATTATCAAAAAATTTTAATTTCATATTTAGATTAGTTTGATATTGTTATGGCGTGGTCGTAGTATTATTTAGATGAGTTTTCTCTTATGCGCATATAAAAACCATTGTCTAGTGCAATTTTAGACAATGAAGGCATTTATAAGAAGGGTTGTTATAGATCATATCTTACAATATAAAAGTTTGGTAAAAGTGTTGTATGTAAGAAAATACAACAACCGCTTTTAAAAAATAAATAATAAAACCGTTATGCGAAATGAAGAAAGACGACAATTTTAAAAATGAAAAATGTTGTTCAAAATATTTCCCAAAACGGTTCTTAAATATATATACATACATACATATATACATGGATTCTGTATTCTGCAGAACTACATATCTTTCAAACTTTTCCATTAGTACGTCAGACTCAAGAAATATTACACATAGCGAGGAAACCAACGTCGAAAACCTCCAAAAAGCAATAGAGCGTTGGGACATTCCAAAAATCTCAAAAAGCCAAGTTTATGATACAAAATGGCAGAGTTCAAGTTCTTCCATCAAAACTGAAGAAAGGGACATACACCTATCAAAATCATTCGAAACAATTCACCTTCTCACCAAAAGTTCCCTAGAAAAACTAGCAAAATCATACAATTACATCCATATAGGTCTAGTCCAAGTAGAATTAAGCCCTTAACCAAAGAAGGATTAGACACCTCAATATTAGCCATTTTAAGAGATGCTAGATTCCTTGAGTTCAATGACTCTCTGTTAAGTTCCATAGAATCAAGTCTATGTAACAGACCCATCTCTTTTAGTTTCTATCCAAATTTATCTATTTCTCTTAAAGACAGAAATGTTATCCATAGCATGACACTCCAAGTTAAAAATCATAACTATAAAATGTTACAAGGATCAATTCTGGTTGCTTTAATCTTTCGAATTCATTACAAAGCAATAATGTCCATTGGTGATGATGGGCATAAAAATGCTTTCGTCAAAGGAGGAACCATCCTCCTTCAAACTGACCTTTCAAGTTCTAACGCAGTTATTCCTTGATCCATAAAATGGCATGACATTTCCCTTCCCACTGAATCATTTTTAGAAGGGGTAGGTTGCCCTAGATTACCAGAAATATTAGAACCAAACACACAAATACACCAAGTTGACCAAGATGACAATGGAAGAGTCACTCTTGCATTTGATCGATCATCCCAAGCCCCTTTTATTAGTTCTCTATATTCTGATGCTTCCTCAAGAACCTTAAATTTAGGAAGGATTTCTCAAATCCCTTCTATCATTAACACTTCCTCAAGACCAAGATACTCTACATCAGATATACCCAGTACATCTATGGGTGGTGTGGATTATTCTTCTAATGTACCTCACCCTTTCTATAAACAATGTCAATTACCACCAAACCAAAACACAGTTTCCCCTTCATCATCAACATCCCCAACCTTCTCGGATATAACTGAGAATATGGGAATGCCAAGTGAGCTAAATGTGATTGAAATAGAATTTCAAATAAATAAAACTTTTCTCCGTGAAGAGTTCTACTCTCCCCAAAATACTGAAAAAAGAAATTGGTTTTTTACCAACTTCAAAGAACAAAAGACACAACTTCAAGAAATTTATTATTATAAATTTCTCAACCAAAACAAAATCCAAATATTATTATTTGATTGGTTGGAAATTTACTCCTCTGACCAAAACTTATTCTTCCCATTAACAAATTACCTAAGCCGCATCACTCGAAGCATGAACCAAAAACAGAAACAATGGGAAACAAACAGCTGAACTATAGAATCGCACCACCCATCTTTTAGAAATGTCACACTAACAGTTCATAGTGAAAAAATCGAAGCACACCCCATCAAGAGACCATATGATGACATACTAAAAAATACTAGGAATACAATCCTTGCTGTTAATTACACAAACACCCACTTACATAGCATAGGAAGTCAACTAAACCGAATAGAAGACCGGATTCAAAAAATAATAGATTTACCCAAAAGTATTAATAATCAAGAACCCATATTTAAACCATACCAAGTTTCTAGACAAAGCCAACAACAAATTCAAACAAATAGACCAGAATTTGTTAAATCCATCAAAGACCATCTTAGCAGACTTGAAGCTTCCTCTTCCACAACCCAAATAGCTGATGATAGTATTTCATCTAAACAACTGAATGACATACATCATAACTCAGATGAAGATGCTTTCATAAATGAAATACCCCAAGTTCATGACCTCCGACAAATGATTCCAAAATTCACAGCCCCAGACATTGGAGTTGAAAATAGACCTGAAATTTTAATCCAGTCTAAATTCAATGCATCCTCTGTTTATGAATGGAATATAGACGGAATGTATGAATATAACATTCTAAATCATTTACAACAAATGACCATGGCAACCAATGCTTATACAACCCAAATAGGAATCCCAGACAAAGCTATAGCTGAATTACTCATAACAGGGTTCTCTGGTCAATTGAAAGGTTGGTGGGACTATCACCTTACCCCTGAAAATCATCTTGAAATACTAAATTCCATTAGGGAAGATGAAGAGGGAAAATCCATTTTAGATGAACAAGGAAACCCTATCCAAGGAGCAGTAGCACAACTCATTATAGTCATAACACACCACTTCATTGGTGACCCTTCTCACCTGAGAGATAAGAATGTTGAGCTTTTACATAATCTCAAATGTAAAAAACTTAGTGATTTCCAAAGATATAAAACTACTTTCCTTACCAGAGTCATGCTTAGAGAAGACTCGAACCATGCAAATTGGAAGGAAAAATTCCTAGCCGGACTTCCAACCTTACTCGGTGAAAGAGTTAGAACCTCTTTAATAACTGAACATGGAAGCCCGATACCTTACAAAAACCTGACATATGGCCAACTCATAAGCCATACACAACGAGAAGGCCTAAAGATTTGTCAAGATTTAAAACTCCAAAGACATCTCAAATGGGAAATGAAAAGAATAAAGCAAAAATTAGGTACTTTCTGTCAACGGTTTGACTATAATCCCAACAAAATCTATTCAAAAACAAAATGTGATGGCGAATGCAAGCCATATCAAAGACCTTATCAGAAAAGGTCTTTCACAAAGTCTAAACATTTCTAAAAAAAATCAACAGAACTGTTCTATAATAAACCTTCCTTTAATAATAACAATAAACCTTCCTACAACAAAAAACCTTTCAACAAAAATAGATTTACTAAACCAACCAATAAAGATATAAGTTGTTACAAATGCGGAAAAAAGGGACAGATATCTAGATTCTGCAGACTTAATAGGAAAATACAAGAGTTGAACATTGAAGAAAGCCTATCCAACAAAATCTCGGCTTTACTCCTTGAATCTTCCGACTCTGAGACATCTGAAATGTCTGAAAATGATGAACCTCTTCAAATAGATGAGATTGCAACAAGCTCTTCTTCCTCTCACAATTCCTCCTCTGAAGACAGACGAATCAACGTCCTAACCAGAAATGAGGAACATTCTCTCAAAATTATAGAAAAGATAACTAATCCCCAAATAAGAAAAGAGCTCTTAGAAAAATTACTCCAACGACCAATTAAACCTAAACCAGAACAAAAACTATCTATTCTCCCATCAACAAAAACTACATATGACTTGACAACAATATTAAAAAAAAAACCCAACCAGAAATCTGTTTCAACAATACAAGACCTACACAAAGAAATCAAAGAAGAATTAAAAATCCTTTAAGAACAACAGAAGATAGATTCTGAAGATTTAAATGTCCTTCTAGTTCATGAAGTAAAAGAGCAAAATACTTAACAAAAACAACTAAGTAGTTTAAACAATACTCCTGAACAAGATGAAGATTTCTTATTTGAATTAAGACAAGTTACCTACCGAAAATATCTCATAAAAGTCAAAGTTGTCTTCTTAGATGACTTTATCTTAGATACCATTGCCTTATTCGATACAGGAGCAGATTTGAATTGCATTAAAGAAGAAATAATACCAAAAAGATTTCATCAGCATACCAACGAAAAATTAACCCGCTAATAACTCCAACCTCAATGTAGTTAGTAAGGTTGATGCCTCTATCAATAATAAAACTTTCCAAATTAAGACATCTTTTCTCCTAGTTAAAGGAATACATCATCTTGTCATATTAGGTTGTTAGTCGCTAAACACGCGCTAATATTACACGTAAGTATAAGAGTTCGCAAGTAGTATAGAATCTTTTCTAGTTCGTTCCCACAGAGACTATATTGGTTAACTATTTAATTTAGCACCTAAGCAACAATGTACGGTTATTATCCAATGCTAAGACTATAACAAATTAAGATTGTTTATAACTAAGAATTACACTAACAATTATAACCACGAGAATAAGATTGACTAAATTGATATATATGACAAACATGGGATTCTAACTTCATTAAATATTTCATTTAATAGCCTTATTATTCTTAACCTTAGCATGCAATGGTGATGACACTAATCAGATAACATGAAACTGATAAACGCCAACTTTCCTTGCATGAATACCATTCTACCAGACATTCACAAAAGAGATAGAAGCTGAATAGGCACCAATTATATTGAGACCCTATATGTCTATAGAATTTGACAACATAACGGTTTAAGCACAAGTTATCTATCTTGATTACACAGGGCAAGTAAGATGGTTAAAATTACCTACGAATCATGCATGACACATACATGAACCTATGCTAGCATGGCAATTTCTAAATCCTTAAATTCACTTTCACTTCATTAAGAATTAACACACTATCTTATAAGTTCGCGACGCTCATAAGACGAATACGCACAACCAATACTAGGATATCATACAATCACCATATACTAAGGCATCAAAACAATTTAACTAAAGAAATTCATAAATAAATCCGTTAGAACCCCACGATAACGATTAACCCATAATCGGACTCATCATCAACGTGGGTTCTGATGAAAACATGATATAAAAAATGTAGTCTTTATACGAATAAATAAAACCAAGTACAAACAAGAGTATAGGTTCAGAAAAACAAGAAACAAACATCCAAATTACAACTCAAAATAAAGATTCACAAGAATGAACTAGATTGTCTTCGCCTTTGTTGAATTGTGCTAAAGGTCCCTTGTCATCTTCTCCTTGCGCTCTGCTCCTTTTTTTATTAAAACGATTAGAATATGAATATATATAGCAGCCCTCAACAATCTGGAAGCCTTCCCTTTTATAATTATATTAGAAACAGGATTCCTGAATTCGGCATCGGCGCGGCCGAACTCTATCACAGCGCGGGCGCGCCGTCCTTCTGGGAAAAACTCAGATTTCTTCTTAAATCTTGCTACTTCGAGCCGGCTTTCCACGAGCTTTTATTCCAACACCACCTGGACACCAAATTCGCACCAAAATAATGCTAATTCACCTGATTACCTGAATAGTGCCTGAAATGCAAAAACACTAGAAAACACATTAAAACACGTAACAACTTGAGTACAAATATATCAATTCAAAGCTTATTAGAGCATAATAAAGTGTCATAAATGCCACTCAACATACCCCTAAACTTGAATCGATACTTGTCCTCAAGCATAAACAGATGCAAAGAACAAGAAAAAAAATTCATGAATGCAACTATATGAATGCAATGATCCCCAATAGAATAACTCAACCAACCAACAAGCAACATATCAACAAATGTAATTACTCGCATGAAGATCAATCAAATCATACAAATCAACTTACAAACTAGAGACGTGCGTGTGTGAAGATGCTTACAGATATACTAACGCGACTAGATCAATAATCATGACTCACTACTCATCAAGGCAATTTCAAGATTATAAATAATGTAAAAGCTAGTCTCAAAACAACTTATAACACTTCAATTCTTATATTAGAGTTTTATACGGATTTATGCTTTTATTCACAACAAAACAACACAAGTATGCTTATTTGATCATACAATGAGTGAGGTCCACAAAAGACTTATACAATAGCACCCATGTAATGAGCGTTAGGTTAGCGGATCCCAGACTATAAAAGCCTTAGGTCACTGGGAACAAAGTCCCCTAAGAACTTAATAACTTGAGTACTAAAGAGCCCACTCGTGATCAATTATACATAACACTTATTCTTTTTTTTCCTTTTCATTTTTTTCATTTTTTCTTTTTTTTTCCACAATTTCTGAATGAGTGAGTTTCACTCCATCTCATTCAACCCTAGACTACTCATAAAAATATGAGATGACTACTAGCCATTTGACACCTAGCTACACAAATAGCAATGAAATCCAATTTCTCCAATTTTTAAATATATATGTCTTTTATTATTAAGAGAATACCCTAAATTCCAAATATAAATAAACGATTAAACCTCGACAAATCAACAAACCGTGATCATGATCTAGCACTCTAGCAACCTATAAGACTTAGTGAAATACAAGTGTCTCTAACATGTAAATCAATTTAATAAGACTCAACATCACTAAATACGACATCACTACACTAGCATCAATATCGCAAGTCAATCGGAAAAATTATCTAAGGCATCATATTATAATGCAAATGCATGAAACTACGTGAACAAAATATCATAAAACTACCAAAATAAAAAAAACTACATGGAAAAACATGCAACTATATGAACTAAACTATCATGAACATGCAACTATACGAGACTCACACACACATATTCCTTCAACTACTACCCCAAACTTAAAATATTCACTTTCCTCAGTGAAGGTAATAGTAAGGAATCAGGCATACCTACTCTAAATCATAATCCTCACCCTCAAGGGGTGGAGTATCAGGTGTATCAGGAGGCGGATACATAGATTTCTCACCAAATACTGGCCACTGAATGTCAACTCTGGTGGCTCTAAATGCAGTCCCAAGTGCCTGGGTGAGATCGTGTGTAAAATGACTATGGATGTAGTGCATCACATCCATCCTCCTCGCAAGACGCCTATACTGCGTCGAACTCAAACCAGCTCCCATGTCCGCTCCAGCTACCTCCTGCCGCTGCTGTGATGGTCCTCCTCCATCTCCTAACTGAGATCTCCATGCAGTCCTGCTTGCCTGACCAGCAGCTGGCCTCCCACCAGGTAGGTGGTCAAAAGAATACCCAAGCCCCTTCAGATCAGGCTTGCCTCCATCCTATTCCTGCATCGTAGCCAAAGTAATGATATCGATTGGAGCACTCGGAATTTACAACTGCTCATGTGCGGGCCAATACACACCAACTGCCACACACAGCTTTGTCCCCACGGACGCATACGGAATAGACCCCTTGGTGCTCCCCCTCAAGAACTTCAGAATCCCCTGAAAAATAACCATACCCACATCTATATAATCACCCTGCAGAATGCCCCATAACAGCCGTGCACGCTCCACAATAACCTCATACACATGCAAAGATTGCATGATATTAGCACATAAAAAAGTGTTCTATACACGGGCAAACCTGTTCATGCCGGATGTCGGGAACGTAGAATACTCGATGGATGTGCCCCTCTTGATCTTCCAGTATGCGTCGAGCCGGCACAGAGTAGCAACAATGAGATCCAGATCAAAGTCCTCTGGAGTCTTATCATTCCAAGCATCCTGCTTGGGCTTCCTCGCGGGCTGCTCAATCACAATCCTGATAGCCTCTATACTATACTCCACCGTCCTACCTCGTACCATAATAAAGCCATTCTTCTCGGCCTTGGCATTCGCATTGAACTCATGAACCACACTCATAGGCACAGCAGCGGGAGCCTCACAAAAAGGAACCCAGCCCATCTCAAGAATCAACTCTAAAAGCTTACCATCATTCCCTGATGGCAGAAACCCTCGCTCCTTGATGATTGGCTTCGAAAGAAGCCTCGTGTACTCCTCCTCAGCTTCAGGAGTAGAAAACCTGGGCCTCACACCACTCACAGTTAAAGAATCGGTGATGTTACTTCCAACTTGTGTTCTGTCTCTTGGGTGCCATGAAAATTGATTAGAGAGAATAAGAGTTGTGTTTGAGAGAGAATTTGTGTTTGAGAGTTTGTGAATTGGTGAAGAAGTTTGTGTATGGGGTGTATGTATATATAGGTGGTAAAAAGAGAATTAGATATGGAATAGAAGTGGGATTTGATTATGGGAATAATGGGAGTAATGGGTTTGATTTGGAGAGGGAATTATGGGATGTGGGGGCGTAAAATCCGGTTGGGAATTGATTTTGGGACAAAATTCCTGTTTTCCCCCTTAAACTGCCTTTTATTTTTTTCCAAAGCCGGGACACGATGCGGACACGCGCTAGGACGGCGCGGGTGCGCGCTACTTCTGCCAAACTGACGCGGCCGCACGCTGTAACAGCGCGGGTGTGCCGTGTTTCCGTGTAAATGGCGCGACCGCGCGCTGGGACAGCGCGGGCGCACCAGGCTTCTATAGTCAGACCTGAATTTTTTTCCATTTTTTGATTTTTTTGTGAATTTCTTTTTCTTCTTGCTTTCTCTACTTACTAATATACAACAAACTTGGGCTGCCTCCCATGAAGCGCTTCTTTTACGTCGCTAGCTCGTCGTAGAATCTCTAGATCAAGTGGATAATAAAATGGCACTAACCACCTCGCGGGTTGTCGTGTCACCATAATAATGCTTTAACCGTTGACCATTTACCTTGAATTCTTGGCCCAGATCATCCTCAAGAATTTCCACCGCTCCATGTGAAAACACAGTTTTGATTATGAAGGGCCCTGCCCATCTTGACTTCAACTTTCCAGGAAAAAGACGGAGACGAGAGTTTAATAAAAGAACTTGTTGCCCTGGCACAAATTTCTTGAGCATTAAACCCCGATCGTACCACCTCTTGACTTTCTCCTTATACATCTTGTTGTTCTCATAAGCTTGAAGTCGAAACTCGTCAAGTTAATTCAATTGAAGCATCCTCTTCTTTCCAACCGCATCAAAGTCCAGATTCAATTTCTTCAAAGCCCAATATGCTTTATGCTCGAGCTCCACAGGCAAATGACACCCCTTACCATACACCAACTGAAATGGCGACATTCCCAATGGAGTCTTATATGTTGTTCTATATGCCCAAACAGCTTCATCAAGCTTCAAAGACCAATCCTTCCTTGATGGATATACCACTTTCTCCAAAATGTGCTTGATCTCTCTGTTAGATACCTCAGTTTGACCATTTGTCTGAGGATGATAAGCTGTAGCAATGGGATGATTCACATTATACCTTTTCATCATGACAGTGAACTTGCGATTACAAAAATGCGACCCCTCATCACTGATTATGACTCTTGGAGTTCCAAACCTTGTGAATATTTGTTTGTGAAGAAAATTAAGCACCACTTTCGCATCGTTTGTTGGCAACGCCTTAACTTCAACCCATTTTGACACATAATCAACCGCCAACAAGATATACTGATTGTTACAAGACGAGAAAAATGGCCCCATAAAGTCAATTCCCCAAATATCGAAGACCCCAACCTCGAGAAGCACATTAAGAGGCATCTCATCCCTTTTAGACATATTACCCACACGTTGATATCGATCACATTTTAAAATGAACTGATGAGCATCTTTAAACAATGTTGGCCAAAAGAAACGTGCTTGAAGAACACAAGCTGCTGTCTTTTCTCCACCATAATGTCCTCTATAAGCCGTTGAGTGGCAATCTTGCAAGATCCCCCCGTTTCGCTGTAAGGAATACATCTCCTGATGATTTGGTCAGCTCCTTGGCAAAAAAGAAATGGCTCATCCCACATATACCACTTCACTTCATAAAGTGTTAGGTCACACAACACTGTAGAAGGGTGTTGAATACAATGTTATTACAATCAAATCGATCTTGAACACAAGTAACAGTAAACAGATATATTAAATATAATAAATTATGTTACAATGGAACTGTTCTCTCTCAGTGATGAACAAATATCACTAAGAGCTGCTAGGTTACAATGAATAATGTATCTCGATACTGATAACACCTATAGTGTAAACCTATGTTTGTGTTTATATACTACACAGTTACAAGATAACTTCTAATTGATATGAAATATAATTATGTCTCCTAAAACATATCAATCAGATATCTTATACAAGTCTTCCAGTCTTATAATTCTTTCCATGCATATCTTCTTTTGTTTTAGTCTCAATCTTCTACTTTAAATCAGCTTCATTCCTCAACTGTAAGTCCTCCCGTACTTAAGTTCTGATATGACCTTAAGTCCTGATCTTATATTCCGACTTCCAGTAAGTACTGATTCCAGTAAGTCCTGATATTTCCTGTTTATTAAGATCTTAAAACTAAACACGAAACATATTAGAGATGACATCTCAAATATATCTAACAATCTCCCCCAACTTGTAAATTATGCAAAATATACAAGTTAATAGATTTGATGACGTCAAAAACATTTAAGTTCAAATGCATAAATAATTTAACTATATAACTAACTACAACTTACAGTCCTTGTAGTTTTTACCAATCTCACTGAGTCAATCTGAATCCATAATGATTCTTAACAAAGTGTGATATTAGCTTTTCTTCTTTAATCCTCAGGACCTGAGAGAGTGTAGTCTTGACTTGCTTTATCTCTTCATTCTGAATCCCAATCTGATAGATTACAGTCCTTAATTAAATTGCTTCTTCTTTTTTCTTAGTGTACTGCACAATTTAAATTTAATCATGTTTAGAAATTAGCACTATTAGTGTTGTACATGATGGTACCTAAGAAAGATTTGTCAAAATGTAATACATAATTATTTTTTGTGATGAACCAAATTTTTCTTTTCAAAAATTCATAGAATTTATTTTTGTTTATAATTTTCTTTTTGCAGAACTATAATTTATTTTTTAGTTCATTAAAAAAATGTTGTTGTGAGGTACTGCAAAAATAATAAGATTGTAAATAAATTAAATAATTTTTTTTAAACAAAGCTTTTGCTTAAAATTTTGTATAAAAATTGTTAAGAAAAAATATTTAGAAAAGCTAACAACATCATAATGTGACTTTATAAATTAAAAAAAAAATCATATTTCAATTCTATAAAAAAAGTAATAAGCAAACAAAATTATTTTTTCAAAACCAATATTGTTTCTTGAAAAATTATAACAATCAAGATGAATGTGAAATTCAAAATATCTTGGTTGACTAGAAAATCATGTTATGATTTCAAGCAAAGACATTAATTACAACTATTGGTCGATTTTCAAAAAATTTTATTTTTGAATCAGGCAAGCTTTTCAATCGCAAAAAGATTTAAAGTTTAAAAGAGTGCATGATGATAATAAAATTGTAAGAAGTCGTAAAAGTAATAACTGTTGTTGTTGTAATTTAAAAATTGTCTAATCATCCTTAAAAGTTTTTAATTGATATTAAAGGAGGACCGTTTGATCAAACAGAAATGCACGACTTAGATCAGGTCTCCAGGTCTCCAGAAAAATAACGGTCTCCACTGAACTTTGTTCTTGTAGTATAATGGTTATTATCAGATCAGTTCCTCCTAGGATGATAGGTGTTCGATTTTTAGTATCCACAAAATTTTCTTATTTAAGCACAGTTATATTAGAATATCATTTTTGTAAATTTTTTTTATAAGGGTAAAAAGGTAATTTTATGCTTATTTCATTGGCTCAATTTGCCCATAGTCCTATTTTAATATATAGAAGAAGACTATAATAACTAAATTAAAAAATTGGGGGTGATATCAATATATAATATAAATCAATATTTTAAATTTATAAAAAGAGAATTTGATAAAAAAGAGAAGAGAATATGGCTTATCTAATAAGAATTTTAAAATAAACCCATAATGTTATGTAGCACGTATGGTAGGGACATAAATTTGATAAGTAGGAGGTAAAGTGTTCGATTCTTATTGAATACACTAATTTCACTTATTTTTAACAATTGTGTAAGAATGATATTTTTATAATTTTTTAACCGGGAAGAATGACATTTTTATAATTTTTTATAATTTCACTTATTTTCTGTCGGATGCTGGGCAAGAACTCAGACTTGCGGATCTATTGTTGTTCAATTGGTCCCAAGGTAAAGATGCATGTCTGGATGTGACTGGTATTTCTCCTTTTGCTGGTGGGGGAGTGGGTTCATGGGCTCCTGGGGTGGCGTTGCTAATTGCGGTGGAAAAGAAAAAAGGAAGTATTCAAGGATTTGCGCTGACCATGGTTATTCGTTCATCCCCTTTGCCTTCTCTACTTTTGGGGAACTAGACACGGAAGCGTTGGATGTTCTCTCGCGTCTCAAGACTCTTTCCATTATTCACTCTAATAATGCTAAGAGTGGTGTTTTTCTTTTTCATAGGTTAAGCTTTTGTATTCAAAAAGGGGTGGGAGCGCAACTTGTGTCTCGACTTCCTTCTAATTTTTCAAGTTAAATTAATCAACAATGGGATATTAATCCAAAACTAAAATTAAGTCCAGCAATGACACGAGACCATAAACAATATAAATCAGTATTTTATTCACTCAAAAATTAAATTTATAAAAAGTGGATTTGATAAAAAGAGAGAATATGGCTTATGTAATAAGAATTCTAAAATGAACCCAAAATGTTATGTGCACATATGGTAGGGACATAAATTTGATAAGTAGGAGGTAAGGTGTTTGATTCTTATTGAATACACTAATTTCACTTATTTTGAACAATTGTGTTTTTTTTTTCTAATCGTAGGTAACCCGCAGCCGCTACCCTTCGGGTGCGCACTGGGTAAACCCTATGGGGTCACGCAATAGCCTGCAAACCACGTGAACCAAAGTAAACCACATTTAAGCGACATGCTCTGACTCAGGAGGCATAATCATAAATTATCCTCCCGTGGGATTCGAACCTGTGACCAAGATGATAGTTTTCCTCTTTTTAACCAATTGAGCCAACCCTTGCGGGCTTGAACAATTGTGTTAGAATGACATTTTTATAATTTTTTAACCGGGCAAAATCGTATCAATAAATAATATAAATCAGTATTTTATTCACTCAAAAATTAAATTTATAAAAAGGGAATTTGATAAAAAGAGAGAATATGGCTTATGTAATAAAAATTTTAAATTGAAACCAAAATGTCATGTAGCACATATGGTAGGTACATAAATTTGATAAGTAGGAGGTAAGAGATTCGATTCTTATTGAATATGCTAACTCTACTTATTTTTAACTAAAATTGTGTAAGAATTATATTTTTATAATTTTTTAACATAAAAGGGTAAAATTATAATTTCATAATCATTAAATTGGCTCAAATTTCCCATAGTTCTCTTTTAATATAGAAGAGAAGGTTTGTAAATAAGTGTAGTTCGTTGTGAGATATTTTAAATAAGAAAGCCCGTACAATTTGTAAATAGGTGGGCTTTTTAGGCGTAGATAACTAAAATTAATTAACAAAGCCCAAAGCGTTAGTAAAAGTTGAACAGAATACAGCTGTTGTTGAAGAAAAGAAGTGTTATTTATAATTTTGTACTAGAGAAAAGGGGTATTGTAGGCATAATTGTAAAAACCAGAAATCGGACTAAAATGATTGAACTACCGATTTTCGGTTTATCGTAAATGGAAAATATTTTAGAATGTTAAATTAGAATAAAATTGAATGTATTTTAGTAATTAAATATAGTAAAGTAGACTATTATTAGCGAGATATATATATATATATATACTTTTACTTAAATAAATAAAATATCTAGACACATAACTAAGTAAATATAAATAATAAGAATATATCTTAAGAACCTTACAAGTATAGTAATGCTCAACCAATTTTTTAAGATTTATCAAATTAATTTAATAAGAGTCGCTTCACCTATCCGTCAGTTTATTCCTCTCCCCCATCTCCACTCTCTCAGCAATACATCTTCTCTGTCTCTCCTTTCTCTCTCTTTTATGTATGTTATTCTTCTGATTTTGTATGTATATATGTTTACATGTCAAAGGGATAACAGAAAGGAAGAGACGATCAAGTTCTTGCTTTCCTCTTTCTTCATCTCTCGTGCACAGTACGATTGAAAGTCGCAATCTAACCGTTTGAATTATTCGATTTTAATCCGATTTTTGAACCGAATTCACAAAACTGTTTTTTATGCTCGATTTGTCTTAATAATGTCGGCAACACCGGTTTGAGCGAAATATCGGCTGATTTTTCGGTAAAATGGCCGATTTATGTAACTGTATAAGAGTTTTTCAGACTGTAGAGGAGAGCTCCAAGTCCCATTTTTTCAGGTTTTTAACGGACATAAAGATCAAAGTGAGATGAATTAAAGTTTTTAATGATCCAATTAAAAGTTTTTAGTTGGTTGAGTGACGTTAAACGACACTTTAAACGACTATATATGCCACTTGTATATTTATTTAAGCCAAATCACCCATTTAGGTAACATTTTGTCTAGTTTTAAACTAAATAATACTACTATAAATTTTAACTTATTAACAAGCACTCATTTTTGAGCTTGCATAGCACTTTGAAATTTTATTATAACTAGTGTTATGCAAGTAAATGTTATTATAACTAGTGTTATTATATAGCGTTTTTGTACGTGTTATCCTACTTCATTGATTAGATAACTGTTATGGATAAAAAACTAAGGTTATTATTTACTGTATTTATTATTAAGATTCGGGAGCTCAAGGCCTTTAATAGCTGCTCTCGTGTTTCGTAGCTTAATTCTGCCTTTACGAGATGCCTACGTATCTCTGTGAATTAGAGAATCAAGCCAAAAAACGTAGTTCTGATTTGTGGGGCGAGACCCCTTATATAGATATTGAGAGTCCTTGAATTGGACTTGGTATAGGAGACTTGGTGGGCAAGTCTCATAATTAGAATGGACTTTGGAGTCCTAGATAGTAGGAAACTGATTCCTTATCCTTTTAGGTCCCCTTGAGGCCAATCTACAAGGATTTATATCCCCACTAGGACTTATCTTAATAGCTGTTTTCCTCCTTTATTTATTAATTACGAAATTAATAAATAATCAGGGCTTTTGGGCCTTCTTTATTCCATCAGGCCTGATCTGGTCCATCAGGCCTGATCAATATGTTGACCTTCTTGGTCTGAATGTCATACATCTTCTTATTGGGCCTAACAGCCCTACACCTTGCAATATTTAATTATACAATCAGGATTTATTTATCCCTATCATTTGCCCCCCAACTTTTGGGAAACATTGATTAGGTTTCGCAGAAGTTAAGTTTATTCATTCCCTTACAGGGTTTCGTTTTTGCGTAAAGTGTGGAGCGACCTACACATTTACAATGACTTTTCCTTTAATCCAGGAATTTTTCCCTAATTTTCTGGATTTTTCCCTTAATTTCTGGGTTTTTCCCTGATTTTCTGGGATTTATCCTTAATTTCCGGATTTTTCCCTAATTTTCTGGATTTTTCCCTTAATTTCTGGGTTTTCCCCGATTTTCTGGGATTTATCCTTAATTTCTGGATTTTTCCTTAATTTTCTGGGATTTATCCTTAATTTCTGGATTTTTCCCTAATTTTCTGGGATTTATCCTTAATTTCTGGGATTTATCCTTAATTTCTGGATTTTCCCCTAATTTTCTAGCCTTAAAATCGATCAGGATGTATAGAAAATCGATCAGGATTCCTGACCGATTTCGATCAGGATCCTGATCGAACTAGCTCAGGAACTAACATTCTGGTCGACGTGATCTTCGATCAGGATCTATGCGGAATCGATCAGGATTCCTGATCGATTTCGATCAGGACTCTGATCGAACTGGCCTTCAAAGTGACACTCTAGTCGACTGAAACATGGGCTTAATCGACCAGAATTCCTGATCGATTTCGATCAGGATTCTGATCGAACTAGTTGGCTTTCTACCGTTCTGATCGAATGAAATATCGATCTGGATTCTCTTCTGTGTCGATCAGGATTCTGATCGATCTTAGTGTTTTTCTTCCTTCTTGCTCGAATGAGATATCTATCGGGATCCTTTTTGGGGTCGATCAGGACTCTGATCGAACTTAGGGGATTTCTTTCCTTCTGTTCGAATAAAATATCGATCAGGATCCTGTTTGGCGTCGATCAGGACTCTGATCGAACTTAATAGGTTTCTTCCCTCTTGATCGATTGAAGTATCGATTAGGATTTTTTTCTTTGTCGATTAGGACTCCGATCGAACCATTTTAAAATTCGGGTCGATTTTCGACCCTTCATTTTCCACAGTAGCTTCTAGATTATTCCTGATATTTCTGGTAGATGGGCTTTTAGGTTGGGCCTGGCTAAATAAGCCTAGAAACGCCTCGTATTCCGAGCTTTTCTCCTATATAAGTGTAGTGTGAAGTGAGAATCCTCACTTCACTTCACATTTCTCATTTTCTCTCATAAATCTCTCTAGAGTTCTCCCTTTGAGAAGGCGATTTCCGGCGTCCTCAGCCACCGCAGCTCTACCTCTCTCAGGTTTTTCTGGGTTTCAAGCCTTCAATCGAAGCATATCAATGGCGGATCGTGACTTGGCTCATTTGCAGAAGATGAATGTCTCTAAGAGAGGTACAAACATTCAAATTCAATCTCCATATACTTCCCTACTTGATATGGTTAACTCGAGAGGTGATGAATATCCCTCTCTATCTGAGTTAGATTCGTATAACCATGGTAACACCTTTCATGAGTTAGATGGTAGGATAGAGTCCATGAACGCCCTGTACAGACTTCCACCCCACCTTAGGATCACTCCAGCCGCCCCTGGGGATAGGACTTGTAATTGGGAGGGGGATACTTTGTTTATCTATCGAGGAGCCCTGACCGCGGGTCTTAGGTTCCCATTCCATGAATTTATTCCTCGCTTGCTTGCCGATGTACAAATTAACCCTTGTCAACTCCCTCCTAACGCTTGGAGGAACATTATATGTTTTATGGTCCTTTGTCTTAGAAACAATTTTCCTCTTTCCGTAGCTGTCTTTAGGAAAGTTTTCCAATTCTATAATAGCGCCATGAGTCAACCAGGTTGGGTTTTAATTCGTCAACGGCCCAAAATCCCTCATATCTTTGATAGTAATTCCATAGTTGAGAACAACCCCAAATGGAGGGACGAGTTTGTGAGGCTGACCTGGGCTGGGGGTGATTGGGTCACACTCTTTCGTAGGCCCTTTTGCAAAGTGTCAGATGGGAGTCCAGGTAGCATCAGATTATCTGATGAGGAGGAGGTGGCCTACCAAGCCTTAATTTCAGATGATGGGAAAACAGACACCTGGACCCTCTTAGAGGAGTTTTCCTTGAAGAAAGTCAGTCTCTCTCAGGCCAGTGATAAGGGTAAATTTATAACTGGATAACCATTTTTCCTTCCCTTTAATTGTAACATTTTATCTCTCCTGCAATTTAATATTCTTTCTATCTTTCTTTTTCAGCTTGCGAGGCCATCAATAATGTCAACAGGCCCAAGGAAGGGGAGTCAGGCCGCCAGAAGAGGGCCAAGCTAAACAAGGACCCCAGGAGCAAACCTGACGGTCCTTCTTTTCTTAAGCCCCACGTCCTGGTGGTCGAGTTGGGGGACGATGTGGATCCTCCACTTAAGGCACATTCCTTCAGGCCTAACTGGGGCTTCAGGAGGAGCGATACGGTGGTTGGATCCACCAAACATGAGTTGGATTTTAAATGCAGCGGGGGCATGGCAAAACACTTTTACACACATAAAATCCAAATAAAAGCATATAGATCATGAATAAAAATTCGAGGGATTGAATCTAACCTTTAAAATAATTCAGAGACAACGATCAGAGATCCTTAGCAGTTTCTCCTCAAGTGTGAAGCACTCCACCGGTATCCACCAAGAAAACGATGTTAAGGAGGAGGAAGGAGGTGGAGAGAATTGGGTTTTCCAAACTTTTTGGGTTTTTGGGGTTCAAATAAAATTAGGGTCTATAATAGTATATTTATAGGCAAAATTTTCAGCTGAAATTTTCCCATAAATATTATTATTATTATCCCATTTATTATTCTCATTAATAATTAAAACACCTTTTAATTATTAATCCTTTTTCAAATACTTTAGAAATAATTCTCTCTCTTGATTTAATTTCCAAAAATTAAATCCTTAATTAATAATATTAAGAACTTTTCTTAATTAATTTATAATCAATTAAATCTCATTTAATCAATTATTAAATTTTCCAATTAATTATTTATTTCACAAATAAATAATTATTAGCCATTATTAATTAATTCCTCCACCAATAAATCATTCTCTTTTTATGGTGTGACCCTGTAGGTTCAATATTAAGCCGGTAGTAGAAATAAATAATAATAAAACTATTTTATCATTATTTATATAAATTCTCTAATTTATTAAATATGATTAATTAATTAATCACATTTATTCTACATCGTGAGGGATACTTCTCAGCATATCGCGACTATCCGGATAATATGAATTCACTGCTTAGAATACCAAGAACCTATTCAGTGAATAGTTACCGTACAATAAACTCCTTCTACCCTACAATGTCCCGATTAAATACAAGGCATGGATCTCGTGTCAAGCCTATCTAATTCAATCACTTGCTTACCATATACTATGCGTAGTTCTATGCAAATTAGAAACTCCTTTCTAATTTCAATCACTCTGGCCAGAGATTCCTGAACTAGCATAAGTGGATCAGCCTTGAACATTCGCTTCCTTCACTGGAAGGGGTAGATCCTTTATTGATCATACACTATCTTCGTGTACAAATTCCTATACCCAGTAGAGCCCTAATAATTGTCCCTGGAGACTAAGAACTAAACCAAAGCATAGTTCAGTGTACATAAGATGACTATGATGACCTCAAGTCTAAGGATACTTGTACAACTATCACTATATGAACAACTGCTGACACGTGAGTGAACTCCATCAGTTGTTCAGCTGTGCGAGTCATGTTCAGTGAACTTATTCCATAATAAGCGCCTACATACTAGCTATAGTGTCACCACACAAATGTCTATGAGAACAGACATCCTTCATAATGAAGCAAGCATAGTATGTACCGATCTCTGCAGATTATTAATTACCAGTTAGTAATCCTACGATCAGGAACTATTTAAGTTTAGAGTTATCATCTTTTTAGGTCTCACTATTATGATCTCATCATAATCCATAAAAAGCTTTACTCTAAACTATGGTATATCTTATTTAAACACTTAAATAGATAGAGCCCGTAATAAAAACAAAACAAGTCTTTTATTAATATCAATGAAATCAAAACAGATTACATAAAAAGTTATTCCTAAATCCTAATACATGATTGGACTTAGGACATATTCCTTTCAATCTCCCACTTGTACTAAAGCCAATCACTCTGGTATCTAATACCCATCTTGTCTTTATGACGATCAAAGTGACTTTCATAAAGTAGCTTTGTGAGTGGGTCTGCTATATTGTTATGTGTGTCAACTCTAATTCAAAAACAATACAAGAAATGTTACCGCGCTCCCACTAACCCTTTTGTAGACGCATGGTTCATCTACGTTTTTGATAAAATCAAACTCTTTGATTGTCTCATCAAAATGAATGTTCCATCTTTCGAGAAGCTTGCTTTAAACCACATATGGTTCGCAGCAGCTTACACACTAGGTTTTCATTTCCCTTGGAAAGAAAACCATCTGGCTATATGCCAGATCTCATAGTCGTAGTAAGCAGCAATCGCAAGCAAAATCCGAACTGATTTTAACAGGGCTATAGGTAAAAAGTTTCATCAAAGTCAATCCATTGCCTTTGTTTGAATCCTTTTGCCAAAAGCCTGTCCTTATAGGTCTCCACCTGGCCATCTACTATAATCTATCTTTTGTATACCGTATACATAGATTCCATTCCAGATTTCATGGCACTATGCCATTTCTCTGAGTCAACACTACTCATAGCCTCATTATAGGTCACAGGGTCGTCATCATCAATGATTGACAACTCATTGTCATTCTCAATGACAAGGCCATATTACCTCTCAGGTTGGCAAGATACTCTCCCTGATCTATGAATGGGCTGTTCCACAAAAGGTTGTTCAGTCAGAACAGGCGTTTCCACTTGATCCGTAGTAGTTTGTGCTTCTTGAACTTCATCAAGTTCAATTTTGCTCCCACTGTTTCCTTCAAGGATAAACTCCTTTTCCAAGAAGGTAGCATGTCTGGAGACAAACACCCGATGATCGGTGCAAAAGTAATACCCTAAAGTCTCTTTAGGATATCCCACAAAACTACATTTTACGGATCGATATTCCAGCTTATCTGGGTCAACTTTCTTGACATAAGCTGGACATCCCCAAATCTTAACATGTTTAAGACTCGGTTTCCTTTCTTTCCATATCTCATACGAAGTTTGAGGAACAGATTTGGAAGGCACCTTATTCAGTAAATATGCTGAGGTTTCCAATGCATAACCCCATAGGAATACTGGAAGATTTGCATAGCTCATCATGGACCGAACTATGTCTAACAAAGTTCGATTTCTTCTTTTAGATACCAATCTGGAGGAGTCCACTGGAAGACTATACCATTTACTTTGAGATAATCTAGAAACACTCCATTAAAGTATTCACCACCTCGATCTAATCGAAGAATTATAATACTATGTTTGGTTTATTTCTCCACTTCATACTTATACTCATTGAACTTTTCAAAGGCTTCAGACTTGTGTTTCATCAAACACATATCCGAATCTAGATCTATCATCTATGAAAGTAATGAAGTATGAAAATCCACCCATGGCTTGCTTAGACATTGGTCCACATACATCTGTGTGTACCATTCCTAGCAAATTTGCAGCCCTCTCTCCATGTCTACTAAATGGAGACTGCAGTGCCACTATGAAGTGAGATTTTCATCATCCCTTTTCTTTTATTAGTTTGTTCAATCTGAAGTAAATTATGTCACATATATACAGACCATTATTTAAAGTACCACGTCCATAAAGAATATTATCTCTAAGAATAGAACATTCATTATTCTCAATAATAAATGAAAATCCAGCCAAGTCTAACATGGGAATAATATTCCTCACAATCGAGGGAACAAAATAACAATTATTTAAAACAATAGTCTTGCCCGTAGGCATATGTAAATGAAATGATTCTACATCTTCAGCAGTAACTCTTGCTCCATTTCCCATCAGTAGAATCACCTCCTCTTCCTCAAGAGTCCTACTTCTCCTTAGTCCCTGCAACGAATTGCAGATGTCAGAACCATAGGCGGTATCTAATACCCAAGTAGAAATTTGGCTTAATGACATATTCACTTCTATCATGAACATACCTGAATCAGAAGCGGTAGTCTCACTGCCCTTCTTCTTCTTCAATTCTGCAAGGTAAACCTTGCAGTTCCTCTTCCAGTGCCCCACCTTGTTACAGTGAAAGCAAACAACTTTGCTCTTGGGGTCTTCAGCTTTTGGTGGAACCGGCTTTTCTTCACCTACTTTCTTCTTCTTGGAAGAGTTCCTCTTCCTTTTCTTAGGATTGGAACCTTCACCAATTAGAAGAACAGAACTCTTCTTAGGGGGAAAATTCGATTCCGCAGTCTTCAACATGTTGTGGAGTTCAGGCAGGCTGACATCCAACTTATTCATGTGAAAGTTCACAACAAACTGCGAGAACGAACTCGGAAGCGATTGCAAGACCAAGTCTTGGCTCAGCTCCCCATCCATGGCAAAACCATGTTGTCCAAGATGTTCAATCAAATTGATCATCTTAAGTACATGGTCATTCACAGATGATCCCTCAGACATCCTCCAACCGAACAACTCCTTCGATATCTTATATCGAGCTGTCATCCCCGCCACATCATATAACTCTTGTAGATGCATGAGGATAGTGTGAGCATCCATATGCTCATGTTGCTTCTGTAGCTCAATGTTCATGAAAGCTAGCATGATGCATTGAGCAACATTTGCATCATCTATCCACTTACGATACATAACATGTTCATCATTATGTGCATCACTAGCAGGTTCAGTAGGCTTAGGTGAGTCAATCACGTATTCCAGCTTCTCAATCCTGAGAACAATTCTCAAGTTTCGAAGCCAGTCAGCATAATTAGGACCAGTCAATTTGTGAGCATCCAGTATGCTCCTGAGTGATAGTGCAGAAGACATAACGTACAAAGTAAATCTGTAAATGATAAATACATAACAACACTTAGCAAATATTCGATTTCATTTTAAAACACTATATGAATCGGGTCTTTATTCATAAGTGGCTCCCACTAGTTTATCTAATTTATTCAACCCCCTACGTGAAAAATTAAACATTCATAATGCTAGTGGGAATAGGGATCCTACATTCCATTACACAACCCCGGCTGTAGCACGAACCACCATGCAATGTTCAATAGGCAGACAACTCTTGTCAATTACATCTTATGTTATTCCCTAATCAAACTTTAGCCTCTTGAATAATTGAGTCTCGGCTGTGGCACGACAAACTCAATATTCTAAGTCAAGTTTAACCCAACATTCCGTACAGTTGAATCAGTCCCCAAAGGCCCACGGCTGTAGCACGTATTGACCTTTAGATTCTTATTCAATGTACACATCTCTATGTAATAGACAAGTATTTCTTATTTCGAAATCAAAGCCCTCGGCTGTAGCACGAACCGACAATGATTCAAAAATAAGAACTACTTTTTATCATGTTGGAAGGCTATGACCGACACAAGCCCGTTGTATTATTGGCCAATTACTACTTGATATTATTTAATTTTAGAGGGATTATATTACGTTACAATCATAATCATATTATAAAGAGATTCTTCCTTTTAAATTAAATATTTCAAATCAATAATCAATAATCAGATGATTCCCAGATCGGGTGGAGCATTGTCAAGAGGCGTCACTTAATAACCCTTTCTTACAGATAGAAATCTGTTGTTGATAGAATCATCCTTTCTCTCATATCGAAAATTCATATTCAATTACGTGTTTCATAAACACAAGAATCTCATGATTGTATTCATAATATTATTCTTAAGGTTATGAAACAATTTCACTATACTAGGTTGTCTAACAAACGCCTTATGTTCATTTAAGTTCACCTAAATCTATCATCGCATGATAAACTAAGCATATATCACATATATCAACATGAATAAACATCAAGGTAGGCATGTTACATCATCTAGCACATTAGTCTAAGCAATATACATCTCTATGTATAACATGAAGCATTTAAAAGCAATTAAAAATAGTTAAAAACAGCTTTAAAACACTTTTAGAAATATAAACAGTTCAAAACTTTTATATAAACTAAAATTGATCACTCCATTAGATCCGTCTCGGAAAAACGAATCCAACGGTATATTGCACGCCCAAAACGGAGTTACGAAACTCCCAGAAAATCAATTTAAAATTAACAGACGGGCTGTAATGCATTACAGGAACGCGTTACAAGCCCTGTAACGCATTCCGGTGATGCGTTACAACCCTTTTAACCAATTAAAAGGTGTAACGCATTTCGTGAATGCGCCACAGGGTGTAACGCATTCCCGGAATGCGCGACACCCTCTTCTTCTGCGTGCGCTACACGCGCCTGTTCCTGGCGCCGCCTGCTTCTGCTCTTTTCTATACCTTGCTGTCTTCTTCTCGAACTCCGTGCATCACAGAACAACAACAGCAGATGACAGATTTATACTTACTTACAATCAATCTATATATATATACATATTTAATTACGAAATTTAATTGAAACAACTTCAAAAATTCATAATAAAAAATCTATACATCATAAAATTATGAAAAAAATACCCAGACGATCTACAACACTTGTAGAACCCAGATCAACATTCAAAATTATTCTGAGAAATGATTTCTCATCAGACAAAATTAATCCATGATATAACTTGTAAAAATCATAACTAATTCATACAAGCACATAAAATTCTGAAATTTTTACCACAGATCTATATGCATACAACCTATGCTCTGATACCATTGTTGGATTTTAAACGCAGCGGGGGTATGGCAAAACACTTTTACACACATAAAATCCAAATAAAAGCATATAGATCATGAATAAAAATTTGAGGGATCGAATCTAACCTTTAAAATAATTCGGAGACAACGATCAGAGATCCTTAGCAGTTGCTCCTCAAGTGTGAAGCACTCCACCGATATCCACCAAGAAAACGATGTTAAGGAGGAGGAAGGAGGTGGAGAGAATTGGTTTTTCCAAACTTTTTGGGTTTTTGGGGTTCAAATAAAATTAGGGTCTATAATAGTATATTTATAGGCAAAATTTTCAGCTGAAATTTTCCCATAAATATTATTATTATTATCCCATTTATTATTCTCATTAATAATTAAAACACCTTTTAATTATTAATCCTTTTTCTAAACACTTTAGAAATAATTCACTCTCTTGATTTAATTTCCAAATATTAAATCCTTAATTAATAATATTAAGAACTTTTCTTAATTAATTTATAATCAATTAAATCTCATTTAATCAATTATTAAATTTGCCAATTAATTATTTATTTCACAAATAAATAATTATTAGCCATTATTAAGTAATTCCTCCACCAATAAATCATTCTCTTTTTATGGTGTGACCATGTAGGTTCAATATTAAGCCGGTAGTAGAAATAAATAATAATAAAACTATTTTATCATTATTTATATAAATTCTCTAATTTATTAAATATGATTAATTAATTAATCACATTTATTCTACATCGTGAGGGATACTTCTCAGCATATCGCGACTATCCGGATAATATGAATTCACTGCTTAGAATACCAAGAACCTATTCAGTGAATAGTTACCGTACAATAAACTCCTTCTACCCTACAATGTCCCGATTAAATACAAGGCATGGATCTCGTGTCAAGCCCATCTAATTCAATCACTTACTTACCATTTACTATGCGTAGTTCTATGCAAATTAGAAACTCCTTTCTAATTTCAATCACTCTGGCCAGAGATTCCTGAACTAGCATAAGTGGATCAGCCTTGAACATTCGCTTCCTTCACTGGAAGGGGTAGACATACACTATCTTCGTGTACAAATTCCTATACCCAGTAGAGCCCTAATAATTGTCCCTGGAGACTAAGAACTAAACCAAAGCATAGTTCAGTGTACACAAGATGACTATAATGACCTCAAGTCTAAGGATACTTGTACAACTATCACTATGTGAACAACTGCTGACACGTGAGTGAACTCCATCAGTTGCTCAGCTGTGCGAGTCATTTCAGTGAACTTATTCCATAATAAGCACCTACATACTAGCTATAGTGTCACCACACAAATGTCTATGAGAACAGACATCCTTCATAATGAAGCAAGCATAGTATGTACCGATCTCTGCGGATTATTAATTACCAGTTAGTAATCCTACGATCAGGAACTATTTAAGTTTAGAGTTATCATAATTTTAGGTCTCACTATTATGATCTCATCATAATCCATAAAAAGCTTTACTCTAAACTATGGTATATCTTATTTAAACACTTAAATAGATAGAGTCATCATAATCCATAAAAAGCTTTACTCTAAACTATGGTATATCTTATTTAAACACTTAAATAGATAGAGCCCGTAATAAAAACAAAACAAGTCTTTTATTAATATCAATGAAATCAAAACAGATTATGTTATGGGTAAAAAGCTAAGGTTATTACTTGCTGTATTTAATACTAAGATTCGGGAGCTCAAGGCCTTTAATGGCTGCTCTCGTACTTCGTAGCTTTATTCTGCCTTTACGAGATGCCTACGTATCTCTGTGAATTAGAGAATCAAGCAAAAAAACGTAGTTCTGATTTGTGGGGTGAGGCCCCTTATATAGATGTGGGAGTCCTTGAATTGGACTTGGTATAGGAGACTTGGTGGACAAGCCTCTGAATTAGGATAGACTTAGGAGTCCTAGGAAGTAGGAAGCTGATTCCTTATCCTTTTAGGTCCCCTTGAGGCTAATCTATAAGGATTTATATCCTTATCGGGACTCTTCTCAATAGCTGATTTTTCCCTTATTAATTAATTATGAAATTAATTAATAATTAGGGCTTTTGGGCCTTTTTTATTCCATCAGGCCTGATCTGGTCCATCAGGCTTAACCTTTCTGGTCTGAGTTTCATATATCCTTTTATTGGGCCTAGCAGCCCACAGCTTGTACAATTAATGCAGTATTTAATTATACAATCATAATTTATTTATCCCTATCATTTGCCCCCCAACTTTTGGGAAACATTGAATAGGTTTTGCAGAAGTTAAGTCTATTTGTTCCCTTACAGGGTTTCGTTTTTCCGTAAAGTGTGGAGCGACCTACACGTTTACAACGAATTTTTCCTTTTATTTAGGAATTATTTTGATTTCCAGGAATTTTTCCCTTATTTCCGGGATTTTTCCCTAATTTCTGGAATTTTCCCTAATTTTTCTGGGATTTTCCCTAATTTTTCTGGGATTTTTCCTTATTTTTCTGGGATTTATCCTTAATTTCTGGATTTTTCCCTTAATTTCTGGATTTTTCCCTTAATTTCTGGGATTTATCCTTAATTTCTGGAATTTTCCCTTAATTTCTGGGATTTATCCTTAATTTTCTGGATTTTTCCCTAATTTCCCGGGACTTATCCTTAATTTCTGGATTTTTCCCTAATTTCCCGGGACTTATCCTTAATTTTCTGGATTTTTCCCTAATTTCCCGGGACTTATTCTTAATTTTCTGGCTTAAAATCGATCAGAATGCATTCGAAATCGATCAGGATGCAGACAAAATCGATCAGGATGCAGCCAAAATCGATCAGGATGCAGCCAAAATCGATCAGGATCCTGATCGAATTAGCTCAGGATCTTACACTCTGGTCGACAGGATTCCTGATCGATTTCGATCAGGATTCTGACCGAATTGGCCTTCAAAGTGACACCCTAGTCGATTGCTACACGGGCTTAATCGATCAGGATTCCTGATCGATTTCGATCAGGACTCTGAACGAATTAAATGGCTCTCGACCATTCTGATCGAATGGAATATCGATCAGGACTCTGTTCTCCGTCGATCAGGACTCTGGTCGATCTTAGGGGATTTCTTCCCTCCTGTTCGAAATAAGATATCGATCAAGACTCTCTTCTGTGTCGATCAGGACTCTGATCGATCTTAGGGGATTTCTTCCCTCCTGTTCGAATAGCATATCGATCAGGACTCTCTTCTCTGTCGATCAGGACTCTGATCGATCTTAGGAGATTTCTTCCCTTCTGTTCGAATAAGATATCGATCAGGACTCTCTTCTCTGTCGATCAGGACTCTGATCGATCTTAGGGGACTTCTTCCCTCCTGTTCGAATAAGATATCGATCAGGACTCTCTTTTGCATCGATCAGGACTCTGATCGAACCATATTAAGGTTCTGGTCGATTTTTGACTTTTTAAATTCCACAGGAGCTTCTAGATTGTTCCTGATACTCCTTGTAGATGGGCCTTTAGGTTGGGCCTGGCTAAATGGGCCTAAAAACGCCTCGTATTCCGAGCTTTTCGCCTATATAAGTGTAGTGTGGAGTGAGAATCCTCACTTCACTTCCCACTTCTCATTTCATCTTACATTTTTCTCTAAAGTTCTCCCTTTTGAAGGCGATTTCCGGCGACCAAAGCCACCGCAGCTCCTCCATTCTCAAGTATTTCTGGGTTTCAAGCCTTCAACCGAAGCATATTAATGGCGGACCGTGACCTAGCTCGTTTGCAGAAGATGAATGTCTCTAAGAGAGGTACAAACATCCAAATTCAATCTCCATATACTTCCCTCATTGATATGATTAACTCGAGAGGTGATGAATATCCTTCTCTGTCTGAGTTAGATTCGTATAATCATGGTAACACTTTTCATGAGTTAGATGGTAGGATAGACTCTATGAATACCCTGTACAGACTTCCACCCCACCTTAGGATCACTCCAGCCGCCCCTGGGGATAGGACTTGTAATTGGGAGGGGGATACCCTGTTCATTTATCGAGGAGCCCTGACCGCAGGTCTTAGGTTCCCATTTCACGAATTTATTCCTCGTTTACTAGCCGATGTACGAATCAACCCTTGTCAACTCCCTCCTAACGCCTGGAGGAACATTATCTGTTTTATGGTCCTTTGTCTCAGGAATAGCTTTCCTCTTTCCGTAGCAGTCTTTAGGAAAGTTTTCCAATTCTATAATAGTTCCATGAGTCAGCCGGGCTGGGTTTTAATTCGCCAACGGCCCAAAATTCCCCATATCTTTGATAGTAACTCTATAGTTGAGAACAACCCTAAATGGAGGGATGAGTTTGTTAGGCTGACCTGGGCTGGGGGTGATTGGGCCACACTCTTCCGTAGGCCATTTTGCAAAGTATCAGATGGTAGTCCTGGTAGCATCAGATTAACTGATGAGGAGGAGGTGGCCTACCAAGCCTTAATTTCAGACGATGGGAAAACAGACACCTGGACCCTTTTAGAGGAGTTTTCCTTGAAGAAAGTTGGTCTCTCCCAGGCCAGTGATAAGGGTAAACTTATACCTGCAAAATTATTTTTCCTTCTCTTTAACCGTACTTTTTCTTTTTTCTGGATTTTAATATTCCTTCTGCTTTTCCTTTCAGCTTGTGAGGCTATTAATAACGTCAATAGGCCCAAGGAGGGGGAATCTGGCCGCCAGAAGAGGGCCAAGTTAAACAGGGATCCCAGGAGCAAACCTGACGGTGCTACTTTCCTTAAGCCCCACGTCCCGGTGGTCGAGCTGGGGGACGATGTGGATCCTCCACTTAAGGCACATTCCTTCAGGCCTAACTGGGGCTTCAGGAGGAGCGATACGGTGGTTGGATCCACCAAACATGCCAAGGATTGGTCGTACCACTCCATCACTCCCCATGATTTCACTGACATTGTTACGGGGAGTGATGTCGAGACTATTGAGCTTCTGGGCTCTCATGCCCAAGCTGCGGTAATTTTCTTTTTTCTTCTCTTCCTTTTGTGAATTTCAACTTTTCTTGTATCCCAATAAATTTGCGCCAACTCATACATATTTCTTTGCATAGTAATACCTATTTCCAGGCGGCCCTACATCAGGCTAGATCTTGGAAGGGTAACTCTGATGTTTTTGAAAAGGAGATGAAGAAGTGGGAGGAGAGAGCCAAGGTCCTAGAGAAGAAGCTAGACACGAAGAAAGAGGAGTTGGCTAAGGCTCATTCCGAGCTGGTGAAACTTAGGAGCGATAAGGATAAGCTCATTGATGACTACATGGATTCTGACAAGTTTAAGAATCTCATGGAGATTCATGATGAGGGTCTTTACTCCCTACAGTTCACTCAGGGATGGGATGCGGCCGTGAAGGCTGTTTCTGAGAAGTACCCGGGCTTAGTCGACCCTAAGGACTTTATAAGTCCTGAGCAGGCTGAGTCAGAGGACAGCATAGACGCCCTCTTCGACTCTCCTCAGCCAAATGATCGCATCTTGGATCCTAACACTGCTTCTCCTCCCGCTTCTCCTGCGAAGGACGCTGAAGGCGCTGATAAGGAGAAAGAGAATGAAGGCTCCCGCATGGAGGAGTAGTTTTTCTATTTTGTAATTTTATCCTTAATTTATGTCTGGACTTTTGTTTGTATTAAAACTTATTGCCCTGCGGGGCTATGCTACTTTCCTTATTTGCATTCTCTCCTTCATTTTTCTGATACTTTAATATTCAAACTTGGCTTAATGGGTCACACAAGTATTATCACAACTCAAACATCCATAGGTTGAAATAATTTCGAACTCTTCAATTTCAAGTATGGTTTTCCAAAACTTTACATAATATGGGTTCGACCCTGATCTATAAAAGAAAAATACTATGCAATCAAACCTACTTGTCATAATGACAAGTGAGAATGGTACTTCGACCATCTTACACGTAGTAAACCTTCAGGTTTTGTGCGTGCCAGGTCCTCGGGACTTCAAAACCTTCCATAGTTTCCAGCTTGTAGGTTCCTCTACCCTGAACGCTCTTGACTCTTTACGGCCCTTCCCAATTTGGGGCAAGCTTTCCTTTCTGTCCAACACCAGAAGCCTCTATTTTTCTCAAGACTAGATCTCCTTGTTTAAAAAATCTCTCTTTAACCCTTAGGTTGTAATAGAATGAAGCCCTTTTCTGATATTCTACTATCTTTGCATGTGCCTTATCTCGCACTTCATCAATTAAATCCAGGGCTAATCTCTGCCCTTCCTCATTTTCTTTCTCATCGAAGGCCTGAATCCTTGGAGAGGAATGTGATATCTCCACGGGAACTACTGCTTCCGCCCCATATGCCAACATGAAAGGAGTTGCATCTGTCGTGACTCTACAAGTAGTCCTGTAGGCCCATAATATTGGAAGTATCTCATCTACCCAATTATTTCTTGACTTCTCGATCCTCTTCTTTAGTCCATCCAGGATTATCCGATTTGCTACCTCCGCTTGCCCATTGGCTTGCGGGTGAGCCACAGAGGTGAACCGTAACTCAATTTCATTTTCTTCGCAATACTTCTTGAATTCCTCGTTGTTGAATTATGTTCCATTGTCAGTGACGAGGATACGGGGAATTCCATATCGGCACATAATGTTTTCCCACAGGAATTGTGCAACCTGCTTAGTTGTGATTTTGGCCAAAGGTTTGGCTTCGATCCACTTGGTGAAATAATCAATGGCTACAATCAGAAACTTCCTTTGTGCTGTGGCCATAGGAAAAGGCCCTAGAATATCCATCCCCCACATAGCAAAGGGAATAGGTGAGTTGATAGAGGTCAGCATCTCGGGGGGTTGTCTGGCGACTGGTGCATGCTTCTGACAACGATCACACTTCTTTACATATTCTTTGGCATCAGCCATCATTTCTGGCCAATAGAAGCCTAAACGAGTTATCTTATGAGCCAAGGCCCTGCCCCCAAGTGTTGCCCACAAATACCTCCATGCACTTCCTCAAGAGCTAAGCGTGCCTCATCGGGCCTGAGACACCTCAAGTAAGGAACCATGAAAGATCTTTTATATAGAATCCCATCTATCAAAGAGTACCTTAGTGCTCGAACAGTTAACTTCCGTGCCTCAATAGCATCGCTTGGCAACCAACCGGTCTGAATGTGAGCCTTGATGGGATCAATCCATGACGTCCCCAAGCCTACGGGAGCCACAAGCTTAACATCTATGCTTCGTGTCTTCAAAACACGGAAGTACACACTTCCTGAACTTTCTTCAATCTCAGATGAAGCAAACTTTGATAGCGCATCTGCTTTAGCATTTTCTTCCCTTGGAATGTGTTCAACATGGCATTCATTAAATTGGGTCATCACAGCCCTTACTAGGCGAACATACTTAGCCATCGTATCATCCCTTGCTTCAAATTCTCCCTTTACCTGGGATATGATCAACTTCGAGTCTCCACGGACCTTTAAGTTTTTGACTCTAAGTGTCCCAGCTAGACCAAGGCCAGCAATCAGGGCTTCATACTCTGCCTCATTGTTTGTGGTTGGGAATTCTAGCTTTATGGCATACTCAATTAAGAATCCATCAGGGCTTTGCAAAACCAACCCTGCTCCACTGGAATTTGTTTTTGATGCTCCATCAAAATAGAGAACCCAATATTCTTTCTCCTCGTCCCCATTGTCGACTCCCTTGTCTTGAGGTATGGTATCTTCCTGCCCCCCGACTTCTTGGTTGGGTATGGTACATTCCACCACGAAGTCAGCTAGTGCCTGGGCTTTTATGGCCGTACGTGGCTTATACTTGAGATCGAACTCTCCCAACTCTATTGCCCACTTAATCAGTCTCCCACTTGCCTTGGGACTGTGAATGATATTTCTCAGTGGCTGATTTGTTAGCACTTCAATTTGGTGAGCTTGAAAATAAGGACGCAGCTTTCTTGAAGCCATTACCAAGGCTAAAGCGAATTTCTCAATGGCTGAATAATTCAACTCAGCACCATGCAAAATTTTGCTGACATAGTATACGGGTTTCTGAACTTTCAGTTCCTCCTTAACCAACACCGCGCTCAAGGCGCTTTCTGAAACAGCCAAGTACAAGAATAAAATTTCACTCAGAACTGGCTTGGCCAACAACGGGGCCTGGCCCATATACTTCTTTAACTCTTCAAATGCCTTCTGATTTTCCTCACTCCATACAAAGTCTTTAATGTTCTTTAATGACTTGAAGAATGACAAGCACTTGTCTCCTGACTTGGAGATGAATCGTCCTAGCGCAGCAACCCTTCCTGTGAGTTTCTGAACATCCTTGACAGTTTTGGGGGTTCCATGTCCAGGATTGCCTTTATTTTATCGGGGTTAGCCTCAATTCCCCTCTTTGAGACCATCAATCCCAAGAATTTTCCAGATCCTACTCCGAAAGCACACTTCGTCGGATTCAACATCATCTTGTGGTACCTCAGGACCTCAAAAGCTTCCCTTAAATGGGCTATATGATCAGTCTTTACTAGACTCTTGACTAACATGTCATCAACATAGACTTCCATAGTCTTACCAATAAGATCCTTAAAAATTCTATTCACCAACCTTTGATAGGTGGCTCCAGCATTCTTGAGACCAAACGCCATAACAAGATAACAATAAACACCAAAGTCAGTGATAAATGATACCTTTGGAATGTCATCCTTATGTATTTTGATCTGGTTGTATCCGCTAAACCCATCCATGAAACTCAGCATCTCATGTCCAGCGGTGGCATCAATCAAAGTATCAATTCTAGGCAGCGGAAAACAGTCTTTGGGGCATGCATCATTCAGATCGGTGAAGTCTATACACATCCTCCACTTTCCATTAGTCTTCTTCACCATTACAGGGTTTGCTAACCACTCCGGAAATTGAATCTCCTCAATGAAACCAGCCTCTAAGAGCTTTTCCACTTCCTGCTTTATAGCCTCTTGTCTTTCCGGGGCAAAATTTCTTTTCTTTTGTTTCACTGTCTTCTGACTTGGATCTATGTTTAGCTTGTGAGTAATTAACTCCGGGTCTATGCCTGGCATATCAGCTGCTGACCATGCAAACACATCACTATTTTCTTGCAAAAATTTCACTAACTTCCCTCTAAGGGGCTCCTCTAATGTGGCTCCAATGAAAGTCATCCTCTCAGGATTCTTGGGATCTAAAGGAACCGAAACCAATTCTTCTGCTGGCCTTCCTCTATTCTCATCATTTTCTCGAACATCCATATCTTCAATAGGAAGAACTTGCCCCCCGACTCCATCTGCCCTCAAAGAGGCCACATAACAGCTTCTAGCCATTTTTTGATCTCCTCTCTCTTCTCCAATCCCGTTTCGGGTGGGAAACTTCATGACTGAATGGTAGGAAGAGGGGACTGCCTTGAAGGCATGTATCCCTGTTCTCCCCATGATAGCATTATAAGTTGAACTAGCCTTTACCACTACGAAATCCAGCATCTGCGTTGCTTGCCTTGGCTCCGTACCTATGGTGGTTGGCAACTTGATTATCCCTTCCACAGGACATTCTACTCCAGCAAATCCATATATCGGCATGTCGGTTGGTGTTAACTGGGAGTCGTTATACCCCATCCTTAGAAAGGTGTCGTGGAGCAAGATATCCACAGAAGCACCATTATCCACAAGGACCCTCTTAACCGGGCTATTTCCTATTATTGGTGTTATGACCAGCGGGTCGTCATGGGGAAACTTCACACCCTCTAGGTCAGAATCATCAAAAGCCAATGTTACTTCTGTCCTGGCCCTCTTCGGGGCTTCTCCAACAATATGCATAACCTCTCTAGTATATGCCTTTCTGGAATTTTTGGACAATCCAGCAGCAGTTGGACCTCCAAAGATCGTGTTTATCACAGGCCCTTGAGGTCTCGGCCCTCCATAAATGGTGTTTATAACTGGTCCTCTAGGTTGGGGATTCCGCCCCTGATCATCTTGGTCCCTCCTACGATCTTCAAAGTTCTTCCTTCCATTATTATTTCTGTCCCCTCCATCTCCAGTATACTTATTCAATCTTCCTTTTCGAATCAAAAACTCAATTTCATCTTTCAATTGCCTACACTCATCGGTGTCATGGCCAACATCTTTGTGAAACCTGCAATACTTGCCCCTATCTAGCTTGGCGGGATCAGCCTTCAAGGGCTTAGGCCAGCGAATATCTCTGTCTTTCTCAATCTCCATCAAAATCTGACTTCTGGGAGCATTCAGCTTAGCGTATTCAGTGAACTTTTGCCCAGGTCCTCCCTTCTTGGGGGTTGAATCAGGGTTTTGTTCGGTTCTAGGATATTTGTCCTTAGCGATATACTCCAAATCAGTTTTTCGTTTCTTGCCTCCAGTGGGCTCATTACTTACTACGGTCTTCCTCATACTTTCTTCAACCTTGATATACTTCCCTGCCCTCTCTTGGAGCTGCAACATGCTCTCAGGGGGTCGTTTGGCCAAAGACATCTTAAAAAACTCATCCCTAGTTCCTTGTTGCAATGCTATCATGGCTACCTTATCATCAAGATCTGGGACTTTTAAAGCCTCCTTTGTAAAACGATTTAGGTAATCTCTTAAGGATTCCTTAGCTCCTTGCACAAGACTCATAAGAGATGCTGAACTTTTCTCATGGACTCTTCCACTGATGAATTGCTTAATAAAAGCCTGACTTAGTTCTCTGAATGATCCAATAGAATTTGGGGGTAGGCGACTGTACCATCTTTGAGCCATACCCGACAGGGTTTGAGGGAAGGCCCGACATTTTATAGCATCATTCACGGGTTGCAGCAGCAGTGCATTAGAGAATGTCCTAACATGATTAGCGGGGTCTCCCGTGCCATCATAGGCTTTGATAGTGGGCATCTTGAATTTCCTTGAGACATGGGCATTCATTATCTCTTCTGTGAAGGGTGGAGTTGGATCATCAGGATCTCCAAGGGGAAGGAGATTGCTCGGATCAGTTCTTGGGACAGCAGCCCTTCTTCTTACCGGACCATCCAGGTCTATGATAGGAGGAGGATTTCTCCCCCTAGGAGGTATGTGGGGTCTGGTGGCTTGGTGAGCCTCCAAATCACGCCTCAGCCTTTGGATTTCAGCCTCATGAGCCCTGATCTTTTCCTGCACTTCTTGGGGATTCACCCCTGGGGTGCTTTGGGGGCGTTGCCTTCCATCGGCCATTGGCTCTTTTCCAGGACGCCTCCTTCTCGGGGCCACTTCATCATCCGAAGATTCGGAGTCTCTTTCAGTGTATGGACCAGAAAATTCCCGATCCTCAGGGATAGGATCCAAACCTCATATATAGGGGGGCGACCGCCCTCGTGCCTCGCTTCGCCCAGCATATGCGCTTCCTCCAACCTCAGGGTGAAGGGGCATCCCATAAGGGGGGTTAGTAGTAACAATAGTTGAATATTCATACCCGACGGGTCGAGAATTCACAGGTATATGTATTTGTTGAACTTGAGGATTCGTACCTTGAATAGTCGGGGGAGTTGTCCCTTGTGGCTGAGGATGAGTATCCCCTGTCTGGGCTTCCCCCTGAGTAGATGCATAAGTTGAATGGGGAGGAACCTCCACGGTTGATGAAATCACCTGGGTTGTCCCTGATGGTGTTCCCTCCTCCAGAGTGCTGGTTGTTCTCCGTGTTCTCGCCATGGTTGTTGTTCCGTTTTTCCCACAGACGGCGCCAAATGTTATGGGTAAAAAGCTAAGGTTATTACTTGCTGTATTTAATACTAAGATTCGGGAGCTCAAGGCCTTTAATGGCTGCTCTCGTACTTCGTAGCTTTATTCTGCCTTTACGAGATGCCTACGTATCTCTGTGAATTAGAGAATCAAGCCAAAAAACGTAGTTCTGATTTGTGGGGTGAGGCCCCTTATATAGATGTGGGAGTCCTTGAATTGGACTTGGTATAGGATACTTGGTGGACAAGCCTCTGAATTAGGATAGACTTAGGAGTCCTAGGAAGTAGGAAGCTGATTCCTTATCCTTTTAGGTCCCCTTGAGGCTAATCTATAAGGATTTATATCCTTATCGGGACTCTTCTCAATAGCTGATTTTTCCCTTATTAATTAATTACGAAATTAATTAATAATTAGGGCTTTTGGGCCTTTTTTATTCCATCAGGCCTGATCTGGTCCATCAGGATTAACCTTTCTGGTCTGAGTTTCATATATCCTTTTATTGGGCCTAGCAGCCCACAGCTTGTACAATTAATGCAGTATTTAATTATACAATCATAATTTATTTATCCCTATCAGATTACATAAAAAGTTATTCCTAAATCCTAATACATGATTGGACTTAGGACATATTCCTTTCAACATGCTAAGGATTGGTCGTACCATTCCATCACTCCCCATGACTTTACTGACATTGTTACGGGGAGTGATATCGAGACTATTGAGCTTCTGGGTTCTCAAGCCCAAGCTGCGGTAACTTTCTTTTTCTCTTTTTCTTTGAATTCCAACTTTCTCGTATTTCAACGAACTTGTGCTAACTCATACATATTTCTTTGCAGAGTAATACCTACTTCCAGGCGGCCCTCCACCAGGCTAGGTCCTGGAAGGGTAACTCAGATGGGTTTGAGAAGGAGATGAAGAAATGGGAGGAGAGAGCCAAGGTCCTGGAGAAGAAGCTGGACACGAAGAAAGAGGAGTTGGCTAAGGCTCATTCCGAGCTGGTGAAACTTAGGAGCGATAAGGATAAGCTCATTGATGACTACATGGATCTTGACAAGTTTAAGAATCTCATGGAGATTCATGATGAGGGTCTTTATTCCCTACAGTTTACTCAGGGATGGGATGCGGCCGTAAAGGCGGTTTCTGAGAAGCACCCGGGCTTAGTCGACCCTAAGGACTTTATAAGTCCCGAGCAGGCTGAGTCGGAGGACAGCATAGATGCCCTCTTCAACTCCCCTCAGCCAGATGATCGCATTTTGGATCCTAACACTGCTTCTCCTCCCGCTTCTCCTGCGAAGGATGCTGAAGGCGCTGACAAGGAGCAAGAGAATGAAGGCTCCCGCATGGAGGAGTAGTTTTTCTATTCTGTAATTTTATCCTTAACTTATGTCTGGACTTTTGTTTGTATTAAAACTTATTACCCTCCGGGGCTATTTTATATGCTACTTTCCTTATTCGCATCTCTCTCCTTTATTTTTCCGATACTTTAATATTCAAACGTGGCCTAATGGGCCACACAAGTATTATCACAACTCAAACATCCATAGGTTGAAATAATTTCGAACTCTTCAATTTCAAGTCTGGTTTTCCAAAACCTTACATAATATGGGTTCGACCCTGATCAATAATAGCTAGAAAATAAATATCCTACGCAAACAAAGCTTCAAGGTGCTTTTAAACCTACTTGTCACAATGACAAGTGAGAATCGTACTTCGACTATCTTACACGTAGTAAACCTTCAGGTTCTGTGCGTGCCAGGTTCTCGGGACTTCAAAACCATCCATAGTCTCCAGCTTGTAGGTTCCTCTACCCTGAACGCTCTTGACTTTGTACGGCCCTTCCCAATTTGGGGCAAGTTTCCCTTTCTGTCCTACCCCAGAAGCTTCTATCTTCCTCAAGACTAGGTCACCTTGTTTAAAGAACCTTTCTTTAACCCTTAAGTTGTAGTAGAATGAAGCCTTCTTCTGATACACTACTATCTTTGCATGTGCTTCATCTCGCACTTCATCGATTAATTCTAGAGCCAACCTTTGTCCTTCCTCATTTTCCTTAGCATTGAAAGCCTGAATCCTTGGAGAGGAATGTGATATCTCCACTGGAACTACTGCTTCTGCCCCATACGCCAACATGAAGGGAGTTGCTCCTGTCGTGACTCTATAAGTAGTCCTATAGGCCCACAATATGGGAAGTATCTCATCCACCAAATTATTTCTTGATTTCTCGATCCTCTTCTTCAGTTCATCCAGGATTATTCGATTTGCTACTTCTGCTTGCCCATTGGCTTGTGGGTGAGCCCGGAGGTGAACCGTGACTCAATTTCATTTTTTTCACAATACTTCTTGAATTCCTCGTTGTTAAACTGCGTTTCATTTTCGGTGACTAGGACACGGGGAATTCTATATCGGCACATAATGTTTTCCCACAGGAATTCTGCAACTTGTTTAGTTGTGATTTTGGCCAAGGGTTTGGCTTCAATCCACTTAGTGAAATAATCAATGGCTACAATCAGGAACTTCCTTTGTGCCGCGGCCATAGGGAAAGGCCCTAGAATATCCATCCCCCATATAGCAAAGGGAATAGGCGAGTTGATAGATGTCAGCATCTCGGGAGGTTGTCTAACAACAGGTGCATGCTTCTGACAGCGGTCGCACTTCTTCACATATTCTTTGGCATCAGCCATCATTTCCGGCCAATAAAAGCCTAGACGAGTTATCTTATGAGCCAAGGCCCTGCCCCCCAAGTGTTGTCCACAAACACCTTCATGCACTTCTTCAAGAGCCAAGCGTGCCTCATCGGGCCTGAGACACCTTAAGTAGGGAACCACAAAAGATCTTTTATAAAGAATCCCATCTATCAAAGAGTACCTTAGTGCTCGAACAGTTAACTTCCGTGCTTCAGTTGCATCACTTGGCAACTAATCGGTTTGAATGTGAGCCTTGATAGGATCAATCCATGACGTCCCCAGGCCTATGGTAGCCACAAGCTTAACATCTATGCTTCGTGTCTTCAAAACACGGAAGTACACACTTCCCGAACTTTCTTCTATCTCAGATGAAGCAAACTTTGATAGCGCATCTGCCTTAGCATTTTCTTCCCTTGGAATGTGTTCAACATGGCATTCATTAAATTGGGTCATCACAGCCATTACTAGGCGGACATACTTAGCCATCGTATCATCCCTTGCCTCAAATTCTCCCTTTACCTGGGATATGATCAGCTTCGAGTCTCCACGGACCTTTAAGTTTTTGACCCTAAGTGTCCCAGCCAGACCAAGGCCAGCAATCAGGGCTTCATACTTTGCCTCATTGTTTGTGGTTGGGAAGTCTAGCTTCATAGCATACTCAATCAAGAATCCATCAGGGCTTTGCAAAACCAACCTTGCTCCACTGGAATTTGTTTTTGATGCTCCATCAAAATAGAGAACCCAATATTCTTTCTCCTTATCATCCTTCTCTCTGTCCCCATTATCGACTCCCTTGTCTTGAGGTATGGTATCTTCCTGCCCCCCGACTTCTTGGTTGGGTATGGTACATTCCACCACGAAGTCAGCTAGTGCTGGGCTTTTATGGCCGTACGTGGCTTATACTTGAGATCGAACTCTCCCAACTCTATTGCCCACTTAATCAATCTCCCACTTGCCTTGGGACTGTGAATGATATTTCTCAGTGGCTGATTCGTTAGCACCTCAATCTGATGAGCCTGAAAGTAAGGACGCAGTTTTCTCGAAGCCATTACCAAGGCTAGAGCAAATTTCTCAATAGTTAAATAATTCAATTCAGCACCATGCAGAATTTTGCTGACATAATATACGGGTTTCTGGACTTTTAGCTCCTCCTTAACCAACACCGCGCTCAAGGCGCTCTCTGAAACGGCTAAGTATAAGAATAAAACTTCATTCAAAGATGGTTTGGCCAACAACGGGGCCTGAGCCATATACTTCTTTAACTCTTCGAATGCCTTCTGGCTTTCCTCATTCCATACAAAGTCTTTGATATTCTTTAGTGACTTGAAGAATGACAAGCACTTGTCTCCTGACTTGGAGATGAATCGTCCTAGCGCAGCGACCCTTCCTGTGAGCTTCTGAACATCCTTGACAGTTTTTGGTGGTTCCATGTCCAGGATTGCCTTTATTTTATCGGGGTTAGCCTCAATTCCTCTCTTTGAGACCATTAATCCCAAGAATTTTCCAGATCCTACTCTGAAAGCGCACTTCGTAGGATTCAACATCATCTTGTGGTACCTCAGGATCTCAAAAGCTTCCCTCAAATGGGTTATATGATCAGTCTTTACTAGACTCTTGACTAACATGTCATCAACATAGGCTTCCATAGTCTTACCAATAAGATCCTTAAAAATTTTATTTACCAACCTTTGATAGGTGGCTCCCGCATTCTTAAGACCAAACGCCATAACAAGATAACAATAAACACCAAAGTCAGTGATAAATGATACCTTTGGAATGTCATCCTTGTGCATCTTAATCTGATTATATCCGCTAAATCCATCCATGAAACTCAGCATCTCATGCCCAGCAGTGGCATCAATCAAAGTATCAATCCTTGGCAATGGAAAACAGTTTTTAGGGCATGCATCATTCAGATCAGTGAAGTCTATACACATCCTCCACTTTCCATTAGCCTTCTTCACCATTACAGGGTTTGCTAACCACTCCGGAAATTGAATCTCCTCAATGAAACCAGCCTCTAGGAGCTTCTCTACTTCCTGTTTTATAGCCTCTTGTCTTTCCGGGGCAAAATTTCTTTTCTTTTGTTTCACTGTCTTCCGGCTTGGATCCACGTTTAGCTTCTGAGTAATCAACTCCGGGTCTATGCCTGGCATATCAGCTGCTGACCATGCAAATACATCACTATTTTCTTGCAAAAATTTCACCAACTTCCCTCTAAGGGGCTCCTCTAGTGTGGCTCCAATGAAAGTCATCCTCTCAGGATTCTCGGGGTCTAAAGGAACCGAAACCAAGTCTTCTGCTGGCTTTCCTCTCTTCTCGTCATTTTCTCGGACATCCATATCTTCAATAGGAAGAACCTGCCCCCGACTCCATCTGCCCTCAAAGAGGCCACGTAACAGCTTCTAGCCATTTTTTGATCTCCTTTCTCTTCTCCAATCCCGTTTCGGGTGGGAAACTTCATAACTGAATGGTAGGAAGAGGGGACTGCCTTAAAGGCATGTATCCCTGTTCTCCCCATGATAGCATTATAAGTTGAACTAGCCTTTACTACCACGAAATCCAATATCTGCGTTGCTTGTCTTGGTTCCGTACCTATGGTGGTTGGCAGTTTGATTATTCCTTCCACAGGACATCCTACTCCAGCAAATCCATATATCGGCATGTCGGTTGGTGTCAACTGGGAATCGTTATACCCCATCCTTAGAAAGGCGTCGTGGAGCAATATATCCACAGAAGCACCATTATCCACAAGAACCCTCTTAACCGGGCTATTTCCTATTATTGGTGTTATGACCAACGGGTCGTCATGAGGAAACTTTATGCCCTCTAGGTCAGAATCATCAAAAGCCAATGTTACTTCTGTCATGGCCCTCTTCGGGGCTTCTCCAACAATATGCATAACCTCTCTAGTATATACTTTTCTTGAATTTTTGGACAATCCAGCAACAGTCGGACCTCCAAAGATCGTGTTTATCACAGGTCCTCGAGGGCGTCGTGGTCCTCCAAAAATTGCATTTTTAACCGGCCCTCTAGGTTGGGGATTCCGCCCCTGATCGTCTTGGTCCCTCCTACGATCTTCAAAATTCTTCCTTCCACTATTCTTTCTGTCCCCTCCATCTCCAGTATACTTGTTCAATCTTCCTTTTTTAATCAAAAACTAAATTTCATCTTTCAATTGCCTACACTCATCGGTGTCATGGCCAACATCCTTGTGAAACCTGCAATACTTGCTCTTATCTAGCTTGGCGGGATCATCATTCAAGGGCTTAGGCCAGTGAATATCTCTATCTTTCTCAATCTCCATTAAAATTTGACTTCTAGGAGCATTCAGCTTAGCGTATTCAGTGAACTTTTGCCCAGGTCCTCCCTTCTTGGGGGTTGAATCAGGGTTTTATTCGGTTCTAGGATATTTGTCCTTTACAATATATTCTAGATCAGTTTTCCGCTTCTTGTCTCCAGTGGGCTCATTGCTTATTACGGTCTTCCTCATACTTTCTTCAACCTTGATATACTTCCCTGCCCTCTCTTGGAGCTGCAACATGCTTTCAGGGGGACGTTTGGCCAAGGACATCTTGAAAAACTCGTCCCTAGTTCCTTGTTGCAGTGCTATCATGGCTACCTTATCATCAAGGTCCGGGACTTTTAAAGCCTCTTTTGTGAAACGATTCAGGTAATCTCTCAAGGATTCCTTAGCTCCCTGCACAATACTCATAAGAGATGCTGAACTTTTCTTATGGAGTCTCCCGCTGATGAATTGCTTAATAAAAGCCTGACTTAACTCTCTGAATGATCCAATAGAGTTTGGGGGTAAGTGACTGTACCATCTTTGAGCCATACCCGACAGGGTTTGAGGGAAGGCCCGGCACTTAATAGCGTCATTCACGGGTTGCAGCAGCAGTGCATTAGAGAATGTCCTGACATGGTTAGCGGGGTCTCCGTGCCATCATAGGCTTTGATAGTGGGCATCTTGAATTTCCTTGAGATATGGGCATTCATTATTTCTTCTGTGAAGGGTGGAGTTGGATCATCAGGATCTCCAAGGGGAAGGAGATTGCTTGGATCAGTTCTTGGGAAGACAGCCCTTCTTTGTACCGGACCATCCAGGTCTATGACAGGAGGAGGATTTCTCCCCCTAGGAGGTATCTGGGGTCTGGTGGCCTGGTGAGCTTCCAAGTCACGCCTCAGCCTTTGGATCTCAGCCTCATGAGCCCTTATCCTTTCCTGCACTTCCTGGGGATTCGCCCCTTGGGTGCTTCGAGGGCGTTGCCTTCCATCGGCCATCGGCTCCTTGCCTGGACGTCTCCTTCTTGGGGCCACTTCATCATCCAAAGATTCGGAATCTCTCTCAGTGTAAGGACCAGAAAATTCCCGATCCTCGGGGATAGGAGCCAAACCTCGTATATAAGGGGGCGATTGCCCTCGTGCTTCACTTCACCCAGCATATCCACTTCCTCCAACCTCGAGGTAAAGGGGCATCCCATAAGGGGGGTTTGTAGTTACAACAGTTGAATATTCATACCCGACGGGTCGAGAATTCACAGGTATATGTACTTGTTGAACTTGAGGATTCGTACCTTGAATAGTCGGGGGAGTCGTCCCTTGTGGCTGAGGTTGAGTTGCCCCTATCTGGGTTTCCGCTTGAGTAGATGCATAAGCTGAGTGGGGAGGAATCTCTACGGTTGACGAAATCACCTGAGTTGTCCCTGATGGTGTTCCCTCCTCCAAAGCGCTAGTTGTTCTCCGTGTTCTCGCCATGGTTGTTATTCACGTCCCACAGACGGCGCCAAATGTTATGGATAAAAAACTAAGGTTATTATTTGTTGTATTTATTACTAAGATTCGGGAGCTCAAGGCCTTTAATGGCTGCTCTCGTGTTTCATAGCTTAATTCTGCCTTTACGAGATGCCTACGTATCTCTGTGAATTAGAGAATCAAGCCAAAAAACGTAGTTCTGATTTGTGGGGCGAGACCCCTTATATAGATATTGAGAGTCCTTGAATTGGACTTGGTATAGGAGACTTGGTGGACAAGTCTCATAATTAGAATGGACTTTGGAGTCCTAGATAGTAGGAAACTGATTCCTTATCCTTTTAGGTCCCTGTTAGATATATTTGATAATGTCATGGCTAATATGTTTTATGTTTAGATTTCAGATCTTATTTGAACAGAACAAATCAGTACTTAACTGATCAGTACTTATACTGGACGTCAGAACTTAAGGGATATCAGTACTTATGTTATCAGGAGATAAGCATCAGGAGATAGATATCAGAACTTAAGTGCTGAAGGACGATCAGATAAGGACAGTAGCTGATTAAAGTTAAGAAGATCAAGATAAACATAAGAAGAGATATGCATGAAGAAGGAATTCTGTAAAGAATGGAATACTTGGAAGGAAAGATATCTGATTGATATATATTAGGAAGCAGAATTATATTCCATATCAATTAGCGATTATCTTGTAACTGTGTAATATATAAACACAGACATAGGGTTTACACTAGAAGTGTTATCATTATCGAGAATATTATTTACTGTAACCCTAGCAGCTCTCGTGATATTTTGTTCATCACTGAGAGATAACAGTTCCAGATTGTAACAGAGTTTATTGTTTCAATAAAGTTTGTTTTCTGTTACATAAGTTCTTGAAGTTTGATTTGATTGTAATAAACACTGTATTCACCCCCTCTACAGTGAAAGTGTGACCTAACAAGTGGTATCAGAGCCTTCTGTTAACACACATACAGTTAAAGATCCAAACACAATCATGTCTGACACAGAAACTCCAACTAAGCCTACCAAAACTGAGGAATCATCAAAGACATCAACTCAGAGTCGATACGAGACTATCAGAGTTCCCATATTGAGACCATCTGAATATCCCATATGGAAGGTAAGGATGACCATGTTTCTGGAAGCAACAGATCCAGAATACCTTGATAGAATCAAGGAAGGGCCTCACAAACCTACCAAGCTCGCTGTTGTAGTTGCAGGTGAAGCAGCAAAGACCGTACCAAAGGAAAAGAGTGATTACACTGCTGAAGATATAGCATCTATTGCTAAGGATGCCAAGGTACGACACTTATTGCATAGTGCCATTGATAATGTAATGTCAAACAGGGTAATCAACTGCAAGACTGCTAAGGAGATATGGGATGCACTGGAGACAAGGTGTCAAGGAACTGAAACAGTTAAGAAGAACAGGAAGACAATACTCACTCAAGAGTATGAACACTTTGACTCTAGGACTAATGAGTCATTGACTGATGTATATGATAGATTTGTCAAACTCTTGAATGACTTGTCATTGGTTAATAAGGAGTATGATCTTGAAGATACAAACCTTAAATTCCTGTTAGCTCTTCCTGAATGTTGGGATTTGAAGGCAACAACAATAAGAGACAACTACAATCTTGATGAAACAACTCTTGATGAAATCTATGGAATGCTCAAGACTCATGAACTTGAGATGGAACAAAGAAGCAAGAGGAAAGGAGGAAAGTCAAGGACAGTTGCTCTCAAGGCTGAAGAGGAATCCCCCAAACCACCTTCCTCAAAGAAAGACAAGGGTAAAGCTCTTATCATAAAGTCTGATACTGAGTCATCAAGTTCTGAGAGTGATGATGACTCAGATTCTGAAAGCTTGCCTGAAACTGATGCTGATGAGGAGATGATGAAGCTGTGTGCTCTTATGGTGAAAGGAATCACAAAGATTGCATACAGGAAGTTCAGGAAGGGAAAGAAGTTTTCCAGGAAAGGCATAAGTTCTGATAAGAAGAATTTCAGAAGATCTGAAGGAAGAGGAGGAAAGTCTGACAGAGGAGATTACGCTAATGTTAAATGTTATAATTGTGGTGAGAAAGGCCACATATCTCCTGATTGCAAGAAGACCAAGAGTGACAAAGGCAAAGCTCTTGTCACAAAGCAGAAAAGCTGGACAGACACCTCAGACTCTGAAAGTGAGGAGAACTATGCATTGATGGCAAATGCTGATAAATCAAGTTCTGAGAGCAGTTCTGAAGCTGCTGAAACAAAGGTACCTCAGACTACTTATGCTTTTCATACTGATGATATTAATGAGTTGAGAAGATATCTTAAAACCATGTTTGTTAGTTATAGAGATCAAACTTTAACATGTGAAAGATTAACTTCTGAAAATCTTGCTTTTAGGAAAAGAAATGATTTCTTAGAAAAAGAGTTAGTCATGTTCCATCAAACTCAGAAGGATAGAGATGATGCTTTTTATGTTAGGGATGAAGTGCTAAAAATGAATGAATCTCTAAAAACTGAGTTAGAAAAGGAGAGAGAGATTATCAGAACTTGGACTAACTCTGGAAAAACAACTCAAAATTTGCTAAGCAGTGGAAACTGGAAAGAGGGCTTAGGTTATGGAGAAAATAAAAATGAAAAAGGAACTGTAGAAATTAAGCCTGTTGATAAGCAAAAGCCGAAGTTAAAACCTGTTAAGTTTGTAACTGAAAAATCTGAAAATGAGAAATCAGAAGTTAAAAAGGAATTAGCTTTTGACAAACTAAAACAGGAAAAGTCAGCTGAAGTTAACATAGGCTTAATGACAAAGAAGCAGCTTAAGCATAAGCTGAAAGATGTTAAGAATGCAAACAAGGTAAAATCACCTAGGAAAAACAGGAATGGAAAGGAAGGTGTGAATAAAAGCAATAACTATAAATCTGTTCCTGATGCTCCTAGGAAAGCGTGTCATAACTGTGGAAGTTCTAACCATCTGGCTTCTTTTTGCAAGAAGAATAAGAATATTAACTCCTTTTCTTCAAAATCAGGAGTTAAGAGTCAGTCTGTTAGATACAAACCACAAAATCCTTGTTTTCATTGTGGTAGTTTATGGCATTCCATTTATACTTGTAAGGAATATCATAGTTTGTACTATGATTATTATCAAATAAAACCTTCTTTAAAGAAAGTTTCTGTTGTTCCTTCTAGTGTAAGTTCTGATTCAAAGTCTGGTAGTATAAGTTCTGATAAGAAAACTGTTAACATAAAATCTGATGCTAAATCCGCTGCAAATGTTAACAAACCTAAAAAGGCCAAAGGATCCAAGCAAGTCTGGGTCCTTAAAACTAATAATTAGTGGTCTTTTTGATTGCAGGCAACAGGAAAAATATTTTAGTTCTGGACAGTGGATGTTCAGGACATATGACTGGAAATAAGGCCCTGCTATCAGACTTTGTGGAGAAAGCTGGCCCAAGTGTTTCTTATGGAGATGGCAACATTGGAAAAACTTTGGGATATGGCAATATCAATCTTGGGAATGTCATCATTAAAGATGTAGCTCTGGTCTCAGGACTTAAACACAACTTAATGAGTATAAGTCAAATCTGTGACAGAGGTTATCATGTTGATTTCTTTGCAGAACATTGTGAAATAGTTAGTAAATCTAAAGAAAAAATTGTTCTGAAGGGATTCAGGCGTGGTAACATTTATGAAGCTAAGCTTTCAACAAGTTCTGATGGTTCTGCAATCTGTTTAGTGAGTAGAGCCTCAACTGAAGAAAGCTGGAATTGGCACAAGAAACTCTCTCATTTAAACTTCAACAAGATAAATGAACTGATCAAGAAAGATCTTGTGAGAGGACTGCCAAAATCAGTGTTTGTTCCTGATGGTCTTTGTGACTCATGTCAGAAGGCTAAACAAAGAAAATCTTCGTTCAAGAGCAAGACTGAATCATCAATTCTTGAGCCTTATTATCTACTTCATGTTGATCTATTTGGTCCAGTGAATGTCATGTCTATTGCAAAGAAGAAATATGCATTGGTCATAGTAGATGAGTTCACCAGATATACATGGGTGTATTTCTTTGTTAGGTCACACTTTCACTGTAGAGGGGGTGAATACAGTGTTTATTACAATCAAATCAAACTTCAAGAACTTATGTAACAGAAAACAAACTTTATTGAAACAATAAACTCTGTTACAATCTGGAACTGTTATCTCTCAGTGATGAACAAAATATCACGAGAGCTGCTAGGGTTACAGTAAATAATATTCTCGATAATGATAACACTTATAGTGTAAACCCTATGTCTGTGTTTATATATTACACAGTTACAAGATAATCGCTAATTGATATGGAATATAATTCTGCTTCCTAATATATATCAATCAGATATCTTTCCTTCCAAGTATTCCATTCTTTACGGAATTCCTTCTTCATGCATATCTCTTCTTATGTTTATCTTGATCTTCTTAACTTTAATCAGCTACTGTCCTTATCTGATCGTCCTTCAACACTTAAGTTCTGATATCTATCTCCTGATGCTTATCTCCTGATAACATAAGTACTGATATCCCTTAAGTTCTGACGTCCAGTATAAGTACTGATCAGTTAAGTACTGATTTGTTCTGTTCAAATAAGATCTGAAATCTAAACATAAAACATATTAGCCATGACATTATCAAATATATCTAACAATCTCCCCCAACTTGTAAATTAGCAAAATATACAAGTTTAACAGATATTTGATGATGTCAAAAACATTAAGTACAAATGCATGAGAAACAGACAAGATAACTACAACTTACAGTCCTTAAAGCTTTTACCAATTCAACTTCTGATAACAACTTTAGTCTGTATACACATCAGAATTTAAGTAGTTGTAGATCTTTGACTTGGCTTCATCATTTTCTGATCTCTCTGATGTCAGGAGTTGTTCTGAGATAATTCTTCAACAAACATTTCTCAGCATATCTGAGTTCATCAATCATTCTCCGTTTGACATCTTTAAGCTCTGCAGTATCTTCACCAGTTTGAAATATTGCAGCTCTGAGATCATTAATCTTTGCTTTTCTCAACTCCCGATCTAGTCTTATGACATAAGCTTTGTCAGACTCTAGATTGAATTCAAGCCCCTTAATACCAAGATATGTTCTGATCTGTGCAGTATTAGGCTTCATATCAACAATATCACCATTGTGATTTCTGTACTTTGGAACATATATGCTGTCAGACTTAACAGAATAAAGTCTTTTCTGTCTCTGAATCTGTTCTTTCAAATAATTTGCAGCAGTCCCTGTCAATCTGTCATCCACTTGAAGTAAGAATAATACATGCTCCAATTCTTCAAAATACTTCAATGGAATGGCATTTTGTCTTATATGATAAACCCTACCATCTGTCATGAAATACAACAAGATGTGTTCCTTCAAGTAGATATGGTAAACCATTTGTACAGATTCCAATTGATTCAATCTTTCAGGAGTTGCTCCAATTCCTGGTTCACACAAGGAAGTTGGATCATTGGTAGTGTTGTGTACTCTTCTTTCATCAGCACTTCCCAATCCAGTTTTATCTCTTGCTTCCTTTCCAATAACTACTCTAGCTTCAAAACGACTTGCAGTAGTCTTCAAAGGTTGAGTTTGTTTTGCTTTAGTGAATCCTGGTAGGAGTGTTTTTGATCTTCCTTCTGATATCAAGTTAACTTGAGCTGTGTCAGAGGTTACTTGCTTCTTTTGAATATCAGAACTTTTAATTTCTTGACTCTGAACAACTTGAGCTGTGTCAGAGGTTGTTTTAAGAACTTTTCTTGAAGTCAGAGCAAGATTATCTTTGTCATCGGTAATTTCTTCATCTTCAGGAGGTACATAAACTTTAACAGGTTCACCAACCTTTTCTTTACCCTTGGATCTTGGATCTATCTTTGGTTGTGATTTAGCAAATGTTGCTTCAGTTTGTGCCTTTTCTTTAATCACAATACCTTTCAGTTTTGGAAGTGACTTTTTACCAGAAGCTTCGGATTTAGATGTGACTTTCTCTGATTTAAGTCTAGCTTCTTCTTCCTTTAAACTTTCCAAGTCCATTCCTGGATTTTCTTGAAGAAATAACTGTCTTGACATTTCTTCATCAAGATCTAGAAGTTCATCAGAATTTATTCTTTTACCAGTATCAGAACTTAATCTCTTCCCAGTATCAGAACTTATCCTGTGACTTGCAATTTCAGCATTTCTTGATGAGAATCTTTTACTTTGACTATGACCTCCACCCATTCCAGAGTTTCCTTGGTCATCTTTTTCATCATCCTTTCCTTGCAGTGTCTTGTCATCCTTGCATTTGGACTTAATCACTTTCTCCCCCTTTTTGGCATCAGCAGGAAGTAGAAGAGAGATAAGCAATTCCACTGAAGATTGGATTTCTGTCAGTTGTGATTGCTGAGAAGCTTGATTTTGCAGAATTTTATCAATCTGTGCTTGTTGGCGATCTTGAGTCTTCTCAATATAAGCAATCCTGTCCATAGATGGTTGAAAGAACTTTTTCTTATCAAGTTTCCAAACTTGTTCTTGTTTGGTAAAGTTCTCCTGAATCTTGTGTATTTCGGCATGAGTAGTTGAATGAAGACCTTGTAGATTTTTAGTACTCAATGCAGTGACACGAAGCTGAGCTTTGAAATCATCAGAATTTAACATTTCATCAGCTTTAGTAAAGTGCTCAGTAAGATGTAACGCAGATGGAATACATGAGACTGAGTTCCATTCCTTAGTCCACTCCTGTCCTGCAGGAGTTTCACTCCAAGGCACTGGTGGTTCCTCTGTAACATACTTCTTTACTAGTTCAGACTTAGAAAGAGGAATGTGTCCTGAAGGACCTGCTGCATCAGTATTTGCAGTTGGAGCAGCATCACCAGTATCTCCAGCATGTGCAGCATCAGAACTTATAGAATCAGCATCATCTGATATAATAGCAGTGTGAGTAGCAATGGAGGCGTCAGCATCCTCTAATTGCTGATCTGATGCTAAGTTCTGATCAACAGCCAAATCCTGATGCTCACCTAAGGTCTGATCATCAGTGTCTAGATGCAGAGAAGGTGACTTAGATAATTCCGGAGTTTTAATAGCATCAGTAACAGTTGTTGGCAAAAGATTTGTTGCTGTTGGAGCTTCTAAGAAAATTACTCCAGGCACAACTAAGTGTTGATCAGCATTATCAGCACTTGTGCCTTGATGACCAAGAGACACAGATGGGAAATTAGCCTTGTCAGATACAGTTTCCTGAGATGGAGTGGATGGAGAAGAAGTAACTGGAGCAAATTCTTTTTCTTGTGAGATCAGAGATTCCTGATCCCCTTCCTTAGCTGCTTCCTCCTCATCATCTGAAACTGGCCTTTTTGCCCTCTGTTTCTTGTATGTCCTTGGTAATTTAGAGTCCTTGGAAGTGTCAGGAATTGTCATTTTTCTAAGCCTCTTGAGAAGCTTAGATCCTCCAAGTTCAGAATCCTTCTGAGAAATCTTTTTCTCAGCTGCAGTTACCACAGGTTCTGAAAAAAGAATCGGTTCCTCAGAATCTGAGTCATCTCTCAAGGTGATCCTCCTCTTCTTCTGAGGTGTGTGAGAAACAGTCTTTGTTCTCTTTGGCTTGGAAGATGTAGGTTTCACATAGGACTTGAGATATGTTCTGAGAGATGGTTGAGAGGTTTGAGGTGGCTGAGTAGAGATGGTAGGTGCTGATGAACCAGGTTCTGATGTTTGAACATCAGAATAAAGTGCAGTGTACTTAACAGGATCATAGGTGATTAAGGCTTGTTTGACAGATAAAGGTATTAAGAGGGGTCTTAACACAGCCTTTTTATTATCAGAAGATAATAAATCAGTAAAAGCTCTCTTAGCTATTCTGAAAGATGGAATGAGATCACCAAAATTTTGGGGGGAATTACAACAAAAATTATAAATAAGCTGACAAAATCTTGCAAAATATACAGTATTGCGATCTTCTGTCATCCTATCCCCAATAAAACCCAAAACTGCACGTGCATAATCAAAATCAGTGTGATTTAGAAGTGCATACCCGATTTGTTGGCTGAATATGGGAATTGCATCAAAATTTGTACATTTGTTGGCGAAAGCTTTGGTAATACAATCAAAGAAGAAACTCCATTCCCTCTGTATGAAAGATCTCTTCAACTGTCCAAGCTTGGTCAATGTTCCTTCATATCCCAGACTAACCATCATATTTTGAAGAACTGAGTCATCAACAGTAGAATAAACACAGTCCTCAGGAAGCTGTAATGCCTGTCTAACCGTAGACAGAGTCACAACATACTCATTTTCCCCTGATGAAAATATTAAACTTGGGGACCCGTGAGCACCACCATTGTCATATACTCCACTCCTCCAAAACTCCAGTACTTGAACCCCAGAAATTGATGTAGGCTCAGTTAGAGCAAACCCAATATCAGAACTTGTGAGAAAGTCCTGAATAAAATGAAGTTCAGAGGGTGCCTCTGTAGTGTGTAGTATCGCAGAGAAGTTATTAGGAACAAACTTTGCTCCATCAAAGAGAATGTCCTTGGGTGCCATTATGTTTTGAAAAGAAAACGGTAACCTGTAATGTGTTTGAGAAAATGCCTCTGAAAAGAAAATCGTCAGGAGATGAGAGAGTTTAAAAGTAAAGAGAGAGATAAAATATAATGGTAAATAAAAGATTTGACAATCTTTTGCTCTCTTTTACTTATACACAAAAAGTAACCGTTGAGGACACATGGCAGACATGCATTTAAAAGTAGTGGTAAATACCTTGACACCTGTTTTTCATAGAGAAGGCAAAAAGTAATGGGCACGGTAAATAAGGAATAATTACCACCCACTTGCAATTTTTCAAGGAAAAACAAACCGTTCCACTTACCTAGATTCCATTAATCAAGGTGAATCAGTTTTAATTTAAAATTGAAACTGTTCCCACTAATTCAAATATTTTACTCTGCAATATTAATATTCCGAAAAAAAACTGTGTGTGAGAATGAGTAAAATCAATCAGTTAAGTAAGTACTGATAAAACATTATCAGAACTTAAAATCAGACACAATTTATACGATCATCAGAATATTTATCAGGATTTATCAATGCGTATCAAAATTTCTCAGAGACAAGATCATAAGACTTAAAACAAATTCCATTAATATATCAAAATAATACATTAATGAAATTGAAATTACATCAGAACTTTTACATTCTTGTCCTAAGCTTCTAAATCTAACATCAACAGCCTTAGTCCTAGCTAAGAAGCCTGACAAAGCTGAGGATGAAGAAGAACAGGAAGAAGACGAGATTAAGTCATCTTCCTCTTCCTATCTTCGACAAACAAGATAGCGAGTCGAATGATTCGCTCTTGCTGACGGATAGCTTCCCGCCGTTCCGCCTCCAATCGATCAAGATGAAGCTGGTAGTCCATCTCGAAGAACAGAAGTTGGTTCAGCACCGCCTGTGGGACAGAGCCCCATATCTCTTCAGGAATGGCAGTTACATGCCACTCCTGCTGCCAGTCGGCGCAGCTTAGCTCCATATGAAAATTTTGGTAATTCAAAAACATGTTGAATCGAACCATGATACTTTTGAAAAAGAATATGAAGTTAAGATTGTGAGAAAAATTGATGAAAGGGCTAATGTGAAGTGGCTGATTATATAGGCAAGAGAATGCCAGGAGACGCGAAGATATTTAATGCTGACAGATAGAGTTAAGTCTACCTCGTCTCCCTAGACTTGAAAAAGAATAATAGTCATTTGAAAAGGAATGTGCACATGTAACAAGAGTGAACTGTTCAAGGACGAGTGCCATTAGTCCTAACCATAGACTATTAATCTTCCACTTCAACATTTCGAAATTAATCTGAGACTGTTACCAAATTTTACTCACAGATAAGTCAAGTAAAGGGTTAGACTGAAAAATCAGAACTTAGACCTATACCAGAACTTAACAATCATCAGAACATAATGTCTTAACTCGAACAAGGAATATCTATCTTAGTAAGTTTTCATACAAGTTCTGAGTTATAGTCTTCAGGACTTAATCATCAGAGCATATAACTAGAACGTGTCCTCAGAATTTGTGCAAAGGGACACAGTGACTGTTTGTCTAAAAGAACATAGACCACCACAAAAATTTCATCATTCATATGGAGTGATTTGTGTGTGCATTAAGCTAAATAACTAATAAAGAGTAAAGTCTGATTTACTTCAGTACATCTTAGAAATAAGTCATAATTAAAATTTTGCTAAAGAGCTGTCATTATCCTGAAACCTACTGATAAATGAGTTCATGCATGAGTCCACCTCAACTGTTTTTGTGCTAATTTTATGCATCTTTGAAATTCTCTTTTACAGTGGCTTCTCAGTGTAAGTGAGTCACGACTGCTTATCAAAATTTATGCTATTATCAGAGTATTTCTCCAGTAATCATAGAGTGTGAACAGTCACCAAGAAAATATTTTGCTTTTCTAATGCATATTTGCTTAATACCAGCTATGCATTTGGGTCGTCCCATTCACATTTTTACTCTAGATCTCAAAGGAGTACCTGATATTATTCTTTGATTCTTGTTCTTCTTCTTTTGATAAGTGAGGTTTATCAGCACTTAGTACATTCAGCAGTTTTACTAGAATCAGTACTTAAACAGATGAGTAGCATTATTCTAATTTGGGACTTAGTAATAAGATGAATAAAGTAAACTAAACTAAGCTCAAGTATCAGAATTTGCTTGTGTCATAAGATTTCCACAGAAATAATTACTTCTTTCATGGGATCATTTGTTTATTGAAGACTAGTAGGTCAGTATCTAGCACAATTATCCTCATAGGAATGAATGATTACTTAAACAGATATATCACTTATTAGAGTTAAGAGATATGTATCAGACAACAGTCAGTACTTAAAAACATTTATCAATTAATGCACAGAATATACAAAGAGATTAATTCGGTAAATACTGATCATAAAGTCTGATAACATAGAACAAGTTTAAGCAGATTTAGAGAAAGAACCTGAAATCATTCCAAGTTCATTTACCAATTTTGTAAAGGTAGCTTCACACAGTGGTTTTGTGAAGATATCTGCTACTTGTTGATCTGTGGGAACAAAATGCAATTCCACTGTACCTTCATCCACATGTTCCCTGATGAAATGGTACCTGATGCTGATGTGCTTTGTCATAGAGTGTTAAACTGGATTACCTGTCATAGCAATAGCACTTTGATTATCACAGTAAATAGGGATTTTGAAATATGTTAACCCATAATCCAGTAACTGATTCTTCATCCAAAGAATCTGTGCACAGCAGCTTCCTGCAGCAATATACTCTGCTTCTGCAGTTGATGTGGAAATTGACTTTTGTTTCTTGCTATACCAAGAAACCAACCTGCCTCCAAGAAATTGGCAGCTACCACTTGTGTTTTTCCTGTCAATTTTGCAACCTGCAAAATCTGCATCTGAGTAACCTATTAATTTAAAATCTGATTCTCTAGGATACCATAATCCTAGATCAGCTGTTCCTTTAAGATACTTAAAGATTCTTTTTACAGCTGTTAAGTGAGGTTCTCTTGGATCTGCTTGAAATCTTGCACAAAGACAGTTAGCAAACATGATATCTGGTCTACTAGCAGTTAGATAGAGAAGTGAGCCAATCATACCTCTGTAATCAGTAATATCTACTGAATTACCAGTATCCTTATCCAGTTTTGTTGCAGTGGCCATGGGAGTGGATGCACTTGAACAGTCTTGCATTCCAAATTTCTTCAGCAAGTTTCTGGTGTACTTAGATTGACAAATAAAAGTTCCTTCTTCACTCTGCTTGACTTGAAGGCCCAGAAAATAACTAAGTTCTCCCATCATACTCATCTGATATCTTGACTGCATTAGTTTGGCAAACTTTTTGCAAAGTTTGTCATTTGGAGACCCAAAAATAATATCATCAACATAAATCTGGATCAAAAGTAAGTCCTTGCCATGGTTGAGATAGAACAGTGTTTTGTCAATAGTTCCTCTGTTGAATCCACTTTCCAGAAGAAACTGAGCTAAAGTCTCATACCATGCTCTAGGAGCTTGCTTAAGTCCATAAAGTGCTTTATCAAGCCTGTAGATATAATCTGGATGTTTGGAATCTACAAAGCCTGGAGGTTGTTCAACATATACTTCCTCTTCCAATTCTCCATTGAGAAAAGCCCTTTTCACATCCATTTGAAAGACAGTAAACTTTTTGTGAGCAGCGTAAGCCATGAATATCCTTATGGCTTCTAACCTAGCAACTGGCGCAAATGTTTCATCATAGTCAATTCCCTCCTGTTGAGAATATCCTTTTGCAACCAGCCTTGCCTTGTTCCTTACAATTATGCCATCACTGTCAGTTTTGTTTCTGAATACCCACTTTGTACCAACAACCGATCTATTCTTAGGTCTTGGCACTAAGGTCCAGACTTTGTTTCTTTCAAATTCATTCAACTCTTCCTGCATTGCTTGCACCCAATCAGCATCTTGAAGAGCTTCTTCCACTTTCTTTGGCTCAGACTGAGAGAGAAAAGAATTGTAAAGACATTCATTCGAAGTACCTGTTCTAGTTCTGACACCTGCCTCAGGATTTCCAATTATCAAATCAGGTGTATGTGATTTTGTCCACTTCCTTGCAGATGGAAGATTTTCTCTAGAACTGGATGCTCCCCCATGATTCATGCTGTCTTCGGTTTCATTTTCTGATGCTCCCCCTGAAACTATGCTCTCTGAGTTGGATCCTTCAGCATTTAGATTTTCAGTACTGTCAGTACTTGGCTTATCAGAACTTGACGAATCAGAATTTGAAGAGCCAGATGTATGTTCTGATGCTTCTTGAGATGTGATAATATCTTGAGTATGCTCCCCCTGCATTGGTGCATCTTCCTTTGACGTAGTCACCACAGTTTCAATAACATCAGAGTTTAATCCATCAGAATTTACAGTATCAGGACTTAGACTGTCAGGACTTGAGGTATCAGAATATGAATCTTCATTTTCAAATCTCAGCTGATCATGATCAATGCAATCTTCAAGTCCAGTGATCTTCTTGTCATCAAAAGAGACATTGATAGATTCCATGACCACTTTTGTTCTCAAATTATAGACTCTGAAGGCTTTTGTAGAAAGTGGATATCCAACAAAGATTCCCTCATCAGCTTTTAGATCAAACTTGGATAGCTGTTCAGGATGAGTCTTGAGAACCAAACACTTACATCCAAATACATGAAAGTATTTGAGATTTGGCTTCTTGTTCTTCACCATCTCATATGGTGTTTTTCCATGCTTGTTAATGAGTGTTGCATTTTGAGTAAAACAAGCAGTCTGCACAACTTCAGCCCAGAAATAGGTTGGAAGCTTTGCTTCTTCAAGCATTATTCGTGCAGCTTCAATGAGAGTTCTATTCTTCCTTTCAACAACTCCATTTTGCTGTGGAGTTCCAGGAGCAGAAAATTCCTGCTTTATTCCATGATTTTTGCAGAACTCTTCCATTATCATATTCTTGAATTCAGTGCCATTATCACTCCTCAAAATTTTCACAGAATCTTTGATCAATTTATCCAGATGTTTGACATGATCAATCAGGATAGATGCAGTTTCACTTTTTGTGTGCAAGAAATACACCCATGTGTATCTGGTGAACTCATCTACTATGACCAACGCATATTTCTTCTTTGCAATAGACATGACATTCACTGGACCAAATAGATCAACATGAAGTAGATAATAAGGCTCAAGAATTGATGATTCAGTCTTGCTCTTGACGAAGATTTTCTTTGTTTAGCCTTCTGACATGAGTCACAAAGACCATCAGGAACAAACACTGATTTTGGCAGTCCTCTCACAAGATCTTTCTTGATCAGTTCATTTATCTTGTTGAAGTTTAAATGAGAGAGTTTCTTGTGCCAATTCCAGCTTTCTTCAGTTGAGGCTCTACTCACTAAACAGATTGCAGAACCATCAGAACTTGTTGAAAGCTTAGCTTCATAAATGTTACCACGCCTGAATCCCTTCAGAACAATTTTTTCTTTAGATTTACTAACTATTTCACAATGTTCTGCAAAGAAATCAACATGATAACCTCTGTCACAGATTTGACTTATACTCAGTAAGTTGTGTTTAAGTCCTGAGACCAGAGCTACATCTTTAATGATGACATTCCCAAGATTGATATTGCCATATCCCAAAGTTTTTCCAATATTGCCATCTCCATAAGAAACACTTGGGCCAGCTTTCTCCACAAAGTCTGATAGCAGGGCCTTATTTCCAGTCATATGTCCTGAACATCCACTGTCCAGAACTAAAATATTTTTCCTGTTGCCCTGCAATCAAAAAGACCACTAATTATTAGTTTTAAGGACCCAGACTTGCTTGGATCCTTTGGCCTTTTTAGGTTTGTTAACATTTGCAGCGGATTTAGCATCAGATTTTATGTTAACAGTTTTCTTATCAGAACTTATACTACCAGACTTTGAATCAGAACTTACACTAGAAGGAACAACAGAAACTTTCTTTAAAGAAGGTTTTATTTGATAATAATCATAGTACAAACTATGATATTCCTTACAAGTATAAATGGAATGCCATAAACTACCACAATGAAAACAAGGATTTTGTGGTTTGTATCTAACAGACTGACTCTTAACTCCTGATTTTGAAGAAAAGGAGTTAATATTCTTATTCTTCCTGCAAAAAGAAGCCAGATGGTTAGAACTTCCACAGTTATGACACGCTTTCCTAGGAGCATCAGGAACAGATTTATAGTTATTGCTTTTATTCACACCTTCCTTTCCATTCCTATTTTTCCTAGGTGATTTTACCTTGTTTGCATTCTTAACATCTTTCAGCTTATGCTTGAGCTGCTTCTTTGTCATTAAGCCTATGTTAACTTCAGCTGACTTTTCCTGTTTTAGTTTGTCAGAAGCTAATTCCTTTTTAACTTCTGATTTCTCATTTTCAGATTTTTCAGTTACAAACTTAACAGGTTTTAACTTCGGCTTTTGCTTATCAACAGGCTTAATTTCTACAGTTCCTTTTTCATTTTTATTTTCTCCATAACCTAAGCCCTCTTTCCAGTTTCCACTGCTTAGCAAATTTTGAGTTGTTTTGCCAGAGTTAGTCCAAGTTCTGATAATCTCTCTCTCCTTTTCTAACTCAGTTTTTAGAGATTCATTCATTTTTAGCACTTCATCCCTAACATAAAAAGCATCATCTCTATCCTTCTGAGTTTGATGGAACATGACTAACTCTTTTTCTAAGAAATCATTTCTTTTCCTAAAAGCAAGATTTTCAGAAGTTAATCTTTCACATGTTAAAGTTTGATCTCTATAACTAACAAACATGGTTTTAAGATATCTTCTCAACTCATTAATATCATCAGTATGAAAAGCATAAGTAGTCTGAGGTACCTTTGTTTCAGCAGCTTCAGAACTGCTCTCAGAACTTGATTTATCAGCATTTGCCATCAATGCATAGTTCTCCTCACTTTCAGAGTCTGAGGTGTCTGTCCAGCTTTTCTGCTTTGTGACAAGAGCTTTGCCTTTGTCACTCTTGGTCTTCTTGCAATCAGGAGATATGTGGCCTTTCTCACCACAATTATAACATTTAACATTAGCGTAATCTCCTCTGTCAGACTTTCCTCCTCTTCCTTCAGATCTTCTGAAATTCTTCTTATCAGAACTTATGCCTTTCCTGGAAAACTTCTTTCCCTTCCTGAACTTCCTGTATGCAATCTTTGTGATTCCTTTCACCATAAGAGCACACAGCTTCATCATCTCCTCATCAGCATCAGTTTCAGGCAAGCTTTCAGAATATGAGTCATCATCACTCTCAGAACTTGATGACTCAGTATCAGACTTTATGATAAGAGCTTTACCCTTGTCTTTCTTTGAGGAAGGTGGTTTGGGGGATTCCTCTTCAGCCTTGAGAGCAACTGTCCTTGACTTTCCTCCTTTCCTCTTGCTTCTTTGTTCCATCTCAAGTTCATGAGTCTTGAGCATTCCATAGATTTCATCAAGAGTTGTTTCATCAAGATTGTAGTTGTCTCTTATTGTTGTTGCCTTCAAATCCCAACATTCAGGAAGAGCTAACAGGAATTTAAGGTTTGTATCTTCAAGATCATACTCCTTATTAACCAATGACAAGTCATTCAAGAGTTTGACAAATCTATCATATACATCAGTCAATGACTCATTAGTCCTAGAGTCAAAGTGTTCATACTCTTGAGTGAGTATTGTCTTCCTGTTCTTCTTAACTGTTTCAGTTCCTTGACACCTTGTCTCCAGTGCATCCCATATCTCCTTAGCAGTCTTGCAGTTGATTACCCTGTTTGACATTACATTATCAATGGCACTATGCAATAAGTGTCGTACCTTCGCATCCTTAGCAATAGATGCTATATCTTCAGCAGTGTAATCACTCTTTTCCTTTGGTACGGTCTTTGCGGCTTCACCTGCAACTACAACAGCGAGCTTGGTAGGTTTGTGAGGCCCTTCCTTGATTCTATCAAGGTATTCTGGATCTATTGCTTCCAGAAACATGGTCATCCTTACCTTCCATATGGGATATTCAGATGGTCTCAATATGGGAACTCTGATAGTCTCGTATCGACTCTGAGTTGATGTCTTTGATGATTCCTCAGTTTTGGTAGGCTTAGTTGGAGTTTCTGTGTCAGACATGATTGTGTTTGGATCTTTAACTGTATGTGTGTTAACAGAAGGCTCTGATACCACTTGTTAGGTCACACTTTCACTGTAGAGGGGGTGAATACAGTGTTTATTACAATCAAATCAAACTTCAAGAACTTATGTAACAGAAAACAAACTTTATTGAAACAATAAACTCTGTTACAATCTGGAACTGTTATCTCTCAGTGATGAACAAAATATCACGAGAGCTGCTAGGGTTACAGTAAATAATATTCTCGATAATGATAACACTTATAGTGTAAACCCTATGTCTGTGTTTATATATTACACAGTTACAAGATAATCGCTAATTGATATGGAATATAATTCTGCTTCCTAATATATATCAATCAGATATCTTTCCTTCCAAGTATTCCATTCTTTACGGAATTCCTTCTTCATGCATATCTCTTCTTATGTTTATCTTGATCTTCTTAACTTTAATCAGCTACTGTCCTTATCTGATCGTCCTTCAGCACTTAAGTTCTGATATCTATCTCCTGATGCTTATCTCCTGATAACATAAGTACTGATATCCCTTAAGTTCTGACGTCCAGTATAAGTACTGATCAGTTAAGTACTGATTTGTTCTGTTCAAATAAGATCTGAAATCTAAACATAAAACATATTAGCCATGACATTATCAAATATATCTAACATTCTTGCACACAAAAAGTGAAACTGCATCTATCCTGATTGATCATGTCAAACATCTGGATAAATTGATCAAAGATTCTGTGAAAATTTTGAGGAGTGATAATGGCACTGAATTCAAGAATCTGATAATGGAAGAGTTCTGCAAAAATCATGGAATAAAGCAGGAATTTTCTGCTCCTGGAACTCCACAGCAAAATGGAGTTGTTGAAAGGAAGAATAGAACTCTCATTGAAGCTGCACGAACAATGCTTGAAGAAGCAAAGCTTCCAACCTATTTTTGGGCTGAAGCTGTGCAGACTGCTTGTTTTACTCAAAATGCAACACTCATTAACAAGCATGGAAAAACACCATATGAGATGGTGAAGAACAAGAAGCCAAATCTCAAATACTTTCATGTATTTGGATGTAAGTGTTTTGTTCTCAAGACTCATCCTGAACAGCTATCCAAGTTTGATCTAAAAGCTGATGAGGGAATCTTTGTTGGATATCCACTTTCTACAAAAGCCTTCAGAGTCTATAATTTGAGAACAAAAGTGGTCATGGAATCTATCAATGTCTCTTTTGATGACAAGAAGATCACTGGACTTGAAGATTGCATTGATCATGATCAGCTGAGATTTGAAAATGAAGATTCATATTCTGATACCTCAAGTCCTGACAGTCTAAGTCCTGATACTGTAAATTCTGATGGATTAAACTCTGATGTTATTGAAACTGTGGTGACTACGTCAAAAGAAGATGCACCAATGCAGGGGGAGCATACTCAAGATATTATCCCATCTCAAGAAGCATCAGAACATACATCTGGCTCTTCAAATTCTGATTCGTCAAGTTCTGATAAGCCAAGTACTGACAGTACTGAAAATCTAAATGCTGAAGGATCCAACTCAGAGAGCATAGTTTCAGGGGGAGCATCAGAAAATGAAACCGAAGACAGCATGAATCATGGGGGAGCATCCAGTTCTAGAGAAAATCTTCCATCTGCAAGGAAGTGGACAAAATCACATACACCTGATTTGATAATTGGAAATCCTGAGGCAGGTGTCAGAACTAGAACAGGTACTTCGAATGAATGTCTTTACAATTCTTTTATCTCTCAGTCTGAGCCAAAGAAAGTGGAAGAAGCTCTTCAAGATGCTGATTGGGTGCAAGCAATGCAGGAAGAGTTGAATGAATTTGAAAGAAACAAAGTCTGGACCTTAGTGCCAAGACCTAAGAATAGATCGGTTGTTGGTACAAAGTGGGTATTCAGAAACAAAACTGACAGTGATGGCATAATTGTAAGGAACAAGGCAAGGCTGGTTGCAAAAGGATATTCTCAACAGGAGGGAATTGACTATGATGAAACATTTGCGCCAGTTGCTAGGTTAGAAGCCATAAGGATATTCATGGCTTATGCTGCTCACAAAAAGTTTACTGTCTTTCAAATGGATGTGAAAAGTGCTTTTCTCAATGGAGAATTGGAAGAGGAAGTATATGTTGAAAAACCTCCAGGCTTTGTAGATTCCAAACATCCAGATTATGTCTACAGGCTTGATAAAGCACTTTATGGACTTAAGCAAGCTCCTAGAGCATGGTATGAGACTTTAGCTCAGTTTCTTCTGGAAAGTGGATTCAACAGAGGAACTATTGACAAAACACTGTTCTATCTCAACCATGGCAAGGACTTACTTTTGATCCAGATTTATGTTGATGATATTATTTTTGGGTCTCCAAATGACAAACTTTGCAAAAAGTTTGCCAAACTAATGCAGTCAAGATATCAGATGAGTATGATGGGAGAACTTAGTTATTTTCTGGGCCTTCAAGTCAAGCAGAGTGAAGAAGGAACTTTTATTTGTCAATCTAAGTACACCAGAAACTTGCTGAAGAAATTTGGAATGCAAGACTGTTCAAGTGCATCCACTCCCATGGCCACTGCAACAAAACTGGATAAGGATACTGGTAATTCAGTAGATATTACTGATTACAGAGGTATGATTGGCTCACTTCTCTATCTAACTGCTAGTAGACCAGATATCATGTTTGCTACCTGTCTTTGTGCAAGATTTCAAGCAGATCCAAGAGAACCTCACTTAACAGCTGTAAAAAGAATCTTTAAGTATCTTAAAGGAACAGCTGATCTAGGATAATGGTATCCTAGAGAATCAGATTTTAAATTAATAGGTTACTCAGATGCAGATTTTGCAGGTTGCAAAATTGACAGGAAAAGCACAAGTGGTAGCTGCCAATTTCTTGGAGGCAGGTTGGTTTCTTGGTATAGCAAGAAACAAAAGTCAATTTCCACATCAACTGCAGAAGCAGAGTATATTGCTGCAGGAAGCTGCTGTGCACAGATTCTTTGGATGAAGAATCAGTTACTGGATTATGGGTTAACATATTTCAAAATCCCTATTTACTGTGATAATCAAAGTGCTATTGCTATGACAGGTAATCCAGTTCAACACTCTATGACAAAGCACATCAGCATCAGGTACCATTTCATCAGGGAACATGTGGATGAAGGTACAGTGGAATTGCATTTTGTTCCCACAGATCAACAAGTAGCAGATATCTTCACAAAACCACTGTGTGAAGCTACCTTTACAAAATTGGTAAATGAACTTGGAATGATTTCAGGTTCTTTCTCTAAATCTGCTTAAACTTGTTCTATGTTATCAGACTTTATGATCAGTATTTACAGAATTAATCTCTTTGTATATTCTGTGCATTAATTGATAAATGTTTTTAAGTACTGACTGTTGTCTGATACATATCTCTTAACTCTAATAAGTGATATATCTGTTTAAGTAATCATTCAATCCTATGAGGATAATTGTGCTAGATACTGACCTACTAGTCTTCAATAAACAAATGATCCCATGAAAGAAGTAATTATTTCTGTGGAAATCTTATGACACAAGCAAATTCTGATACTTGAGCTTAGTTTAGTTTACTTTATTCATCTTATTACTAAGTCCCAAATTAGAATAATGCTACTCATCTGTTTAAGTTCTGATTCTAGTAAAACTGTTGAATGTACTAAGTGCTGATAAACTTCACTTATCAAAAGAAGAAGAACAAGAATCAAAGAATAATATCAGGTACTCCTTTGAGATCTAGAGTAAAAATGTGAATGGGACGACCCAAGTGCATAGCTGGTATTAAGTAAATATGCATTAGAAAAGCAAAATATTTTCTTGGTGACTGTTCACACTCTATGATTACTGGAGAAATACTCTGATAATAGCATAAATTTTGATAAGCAGTCGTGACTCACTTACACTGAGAAGCCACTGTAAAAGAGAATTTCAAAGATGCATAAAATTAGCACAAAAATAGTTGAGGTGGACTCATGCATGAACTCATTTATCAGTAGGTTTCAGGATAATGACAGCTCTTTAGCAAAATTTTAATTATGACTTATTTCTAAGATATACTGAAGTAAATCAGACTTTACTCTTTATTAGTTATTTAGCTTAATGCACACACAAATCACTCCATATGAATGATGAAATTTTTGTGGTGGTCTATGTTCTTTTAGACAAACAGTCACTGTGTCCCTTTGCACAAATTCTGAGGACACGTTCTAGTTATATGCTCTGATGATTAAGTACTGAAGACTATAACTCAGAACTTGTATGAAAACTTACTAAGATAGATATTCCTTGTTCGAGTTAAGACATTATGTTCTGATGACTGTTAAGTTCTGGTATAGGTCTAAGTTCTGATTTTTCAGTCTAACCCTTTACTTGACTTATCTGTGAGTAAAATTTGGTAACAGTCTCAGATTAATTTCGAAATGTTGAAGTGGAAGATTAATAGTCTATGGTTAGGACTAATGGCACTCGTCCTTGAACAGTTCACTCTTGTTACATGTGCACATTCCTTTTCAAATGACTATTATTCTTTTTCAAGTCTAGGGAGACGAGGTAGACTTAACTCTATCTGTCAGCATTAAATATCTTCGTGTCTCCTGGCATTCTCTTGCCTATATAATCAGCCACTTCACATTAGCCCTTTCATCAATTTTTCTCACAATCTTAACTTCATATTCTTTTTCAAAAGCATCATGGTTCGATTCAACATGTTTTTGAATTACCAAAATTTTCATATGGAGCTAAGCTGCGCCGACTGGCAGCAGGAGTGGCATGTAACTGCCATTCCTGAAGAGATATGGGGCTCTGTCCCACAGGCGGTGCTGAACCAACTTCTGTTCTTCGAGATGGACTACCAGCTTCATCTTGATCGATTGGAGGCGGAACGGCGGGAAGCTATCCGTCAGCAAGAGCGAATCATTCGACTCGCTATCTTGTTTGTCGAAGATAGGAAGAGGAAGATGACTTAATCTCGTCTTCTTCCTGTTCTTCTTCATCCTCAGCTTTGTCAGGCTTCTTAGCTAGGACTAAGGCTGTTGATGTTAGATTTAGAAGCTTAGGACAAGAATGTAAAAGTTCTGATGTAATTTTAATTTCATCAATGTATTATTTTGATATATTAATGGAATTTGTTTTAAGTCTTATAATCTTGTCTCTGAGAAATTTTGATACGCATTGATAAATCCTGATAAATATTCTGATGATCGTATAAATTGTGTCTGATTTTAAGTTCTGATAATGTTTTATCAGTACTTACTTAACTGATTGATTTTACTCATTCTCACACACAGTTTTTTTTCGGAATATTAATATTGCAGAGTAAAATATTTGAATTAGTGGGAACAGTTTCAATTTTAAATTAAAACTGATTCACCTTGATTAATGGAATCTAGGTAAGTGGAACGGTTTGTTTTTCCTTGAAAAACTGCAAGTGGGTGGTAATTATTCCTTATTTACCGTGCCCATTACTTTTTGCCTTCTCTATGAAAAACAGGTGTCAAGGTATTTACCACTACTTTTAAATGCATGTCTGCCATGTGTCCTCAACGGTTACTTTTTGTGTATAAGTAAAAGAGAGCAAAAGATTGTCAAATCTTTTATTTACCATTATATTTTATCTCTCTCTTTACTTTTAAACTCTCTCATCTCCTGACGATTTTCTTTTCAGAGGCATTTTCTCAAACACATTACAGGTTACCGTTTTCTTTTCAAAACATAATGGCACCCAAGGACATTCTCTTTGATGGAGCAAAGTTTGTTCCTAATAACTTCTCTGCGATACTACACACTACAGAGGCACCCTCTGAACTTCATTTTATTCAGGACTTTCTCACAAGTTCTGATATTGGGTTTGCTCTAACTGAGCCTACATCAATTTCTGGGGTTCAAGTACTGGAGTTTTGGAGGAGTGGAGTATATGACAATGGTGGTGCTCACGGGTCCCCAAGTTTAATATTTTCATCAGGGGAAAATGAGTATGTTGTGACTCTGTCTACGGTTAGACAGGCATTACAGCTTCCTGAGGACTGTGTTTATTCTACTGTTGATGACTCAGTTCTTCAAAATATGATGGTTAGTCTGGGATATGAAGGAATATTGACCAAGCTTGGACAGTTGAAGAGATCTTTCATACGGAGGGAATGGAGTTTCTTCTTTGATTGTATTACCAAAGCTTTCGCCAACAAATGTACAAATTTTGATGCAATTCCCATATTCAGCCAACAAATCGGGTATGCACTTCTAAATCACACTGATTTTGATTATGCACGTGCAGTTTTGGGTTTTATTGGGGATAGGATGACAGAAGATCGCAATACTGTATATTTTGCAAGATTTTGTCAGCTTATTTATAATTTTTGTTGTAATTCCCCCCAAAATTTTGGTGATCTCATTCCATCTTTCAGAATAGCTAAGAGAGCTTTTACTGATTTATTATCTTTTGATAATAAATTTGATAATAAAAAGGCTGTGTTAAGACCCCTCTTAATACCTTTATCTGTCAAACAAGCCTTAATCACCTATGATCCTGTTAAGTACACTGCACTTTATTCTGATGTTCAAACATCAGAACCTGGTTCATCAGCACCTACCATCTCTACTCAGCCACCTCAAACCTCTCAACCATCTCTCAGAACATATCTCAAGTCCTATGTGAAACCTACATCTTCCAAGCCAAAGAGAACAAAGACTGTTTCTCACACACCTCAGAAGAAGAGGAGGATCACCTTGAGAGATGACTCAGATTCTGAGGAACCGATTCTTTTTTCAGAACCTGTGGTAACTGCAGCTGAGAAAAAGATTTCTCAGAAGGATTCTGAACTTGGAGGATCTAAGCTTCTCAAGAGGCTTAGAAAAATGACAATTCCTGACACTTCCAAGGACTCTAAATTACCAAGGACATACAAGAAACAGAGGGCAAAAAGGCCAGTTTCAGATGATGAGGAGGAAGCAGCTAAGGAAGGGGATCAGGAATCTCTGATCTCACAAGAAAAAGAATTTGCTCCAGTTACTTCTTCTCCATCCACTCCATCTCAGGAAACTGTATCTGACAAGGCTAATTTCCCATCTGTGTCTCTTGGTCATCAAGGCACAAGTGCTGATAATGCTGATCAACACTTAGTTGTGCCTGGAGTAATTTTCTTAGAAGCTCCAACAGCAACAAATCTTTTGCCAACAACTTTTACTGATGCTATTAAAACTCCAGAATTATCTAAATCACCTTCTCTGCATCTAGACACTGATGATCAGACCTTAGGTGAGCATCAGGATTTGGCTGTTGATCAGAACTTAGCATCAGATCAGCAATTAGAGGATGCTGACGCCTCCATTGCTACTCACACTGCTATTATATCAGATGATGCTGATTCTATAAGTTCTAATACTGCACATGCTGGAGATACTGGTGATGCTGCTCCAACTGCAAATACTGATGCAGCAGGTCCTTCAGGACACATTCCTCTTTCTAAGTCTGAACTAGTAAAGAAGTATGTTACAGAGGAACCACCAGTGCCTTGGAGTGAAACTCCTGCAGGACAGGAGTGGACTAAGGAATGGAACTCAGTCTCATGTATTCCATCTGCGTTACATCTTACTGAGCACTTTACTAAAGCTGATGAAATGTTAAATTCTGATGATTTCAAAGCTCAGCTTCGTGTCACTGCATTGAGTACTAAAAATCTACAAGGTCTTCATTCAACTACTCATGCCGAAATACACAAGATTCAGGAGAACTTTACCAAACAAGAACAAGTTTGGAAACTTGATAAGAAAAAGTTCTTTCAACCATCTATGGACAGGATTGCTTATATTGAGAAGACTCAAGATCGCCAACAAGCACAGATTGATAAAATTCTGCAAAATCAAGCTTCTCAGCAATCACAACTGACAGAAATCCAATCTTCAGTGGAATTGCTTATCTCTCTTCTACTTCCTGCTGATGCCAAAAAGGGGGAGAAAGTGATTAAGTCCAAATGCAAGGATGACAAGACACTGCAAGGAAAGGATGATGAAAAAGATGACCAAGGAAACTCTGGAATGGGTGGAGGTCATAGTCAAAGTAAAAGATTCTCATCAAGAAATGCTGAAATTGCAAGTCACAGGATAAGTTCTGATACTGGGAAGAGATTAAGTTCTGATACTGGTAAAAGAATAAATTCTGATGAACTTCTAGATCTTGATGAAGAAATGTCAAGACAGTTATTTCTTCAAGAAAATCCAGGAATGGACTTGGAAAGTTTAAAGGAAGAAGAAGCTAGACTTAAATCAGAGAAAGTCACATCTAAATCCGAAGCTTCTGGTAAAAAGTCACTTCCAAAACTGAAAGGTATTGTGATTAAAGAAAAGGCACAAACTGAAGCAACATTTGCTAAATCACAACCAAAGATAGATCCAAGATCCAAGGGTAAAGAAAAGGTTGGTGAACCTGTTAAAGTTTATGTACCTCCTGAAGATGAAGAAATTACTGATGACAAAGATAATCTTGCTCTGACTTCAAGAAAAGTTCTTAAAACAACCTCTGACACAGCTCAAGTTGTTCAGAGTCAAGAAATTAAAAGTTCTGATATTCAAAAGAAGCAAGTAACCTCTGACACAGCTCAAGTTAACTTGATATCAGAAGGAAGATCAAAAACACTCCTACCAGGATTCACTAAAGCAAAACAAACTCAACCTTTGAAGACTACTGCAAGTCGTTTTGAAGCTAGAGTAGTTACTGGAAAGGAAGCAAGAGATAAAACTGGATTGGGAAGTGCTGATGAAAGAAGAGTACATAACACTACCAATGATCCAACTTCCTTGTGTGAACCAGGAATTGGAGCAACTCCTGAAAGATTGAATCAATTGGAATCTGTACAAATGGTTTACCATACCTACTTGAAGGAACACATCTTGTTGTATTTCATGACAGATGGTAGGGTTTATCATATAAGACAAAATGCCATTCCATTGAAGTATTTTGAAGAATTGGAGCATGTATTATTCTTACTTCAAGTGGATGACAGATTGACAGGGACTGCTGTAAATTATTTGAAAGAACAGATTCAGAGACAGAAAAGACTTTATTCTGTTAAGTCTGACAGCATATATGTTCCAAAGTACAGAAATCACAATGGTGATATTGTTGATATGAAGCCTAATACTGCACAGATCAGAACATATCTTGGTATTAAGGGGCTTGAATTCAATCTAGAGTCTGACAAAGCTTATGTCATAAGACTAGATCGGGAGTTGAGAAAAGCAAAGATTAATGATCTCAGAGCTGCAATATTTCAAACTGGTGAAGATACTGCAGAGCTTAAAGATGTCAAACGGAGAATGATTGATGAACTCAGATATGCTGAGAAATGTTTGTTGAAGAATTATCTCAGAACAACTCCTGATATCAGAGAGATCAGAAAATGATGAAGCCAAGTCAAAGATCTACAACTACTTAAATTCTGATGTGTATACAGACTAAAGTTGTTATCAGAAGTTGAATTGGTAAAAGCTTTAAGGACTGTAAGTTGTAGTTATCTTGTCTGTTTCTCATGCATTTGTACTTAATGTTTTTGACATCATCAAATATCTGTTAAACTTGTATATTTTGCTAATTTACAAGTTGGGGGAGATTGTTAGATATATTTGATAATGTCATGGCTAATATGTTTTATGTTTAGATTTCAGATCTTATTTGAACAGAACAAATCAGTACTTAACTGATCAGTACTTATACTGGACGTCAGAACTTAAGGGATATCAGTACTTATGTTATCAGGAGATAAGCATCAGGAGATAGATATCAGAACTTAAGTGCTGAAGGACGATCAGATAAGGACAGTAGCTGATTAAAGTTAAGAAGATCAAGATAAACATAAGAAGAGATATGCATGAAGAAGGAATTCCGTAAAGAATGGAATACTTGGAAGGAAAGATATCTGATTGATATATATTAGGAAGCAGAATTATATTCCATATCAATTAGCGATTATCTTGTAACTGTGTAATATATAAACACAGACATAGGGTTTACACTAGAAGTGTTATCATTATCGAGAATATTATTTACTGTAACCCTAGCAGCTCTCGTGATATTTTGTTCATCACTGAGAGATAACAGTTCCAGATTGTAACAGAGTTTATTGTTTCAATAAAGTTTGTTTTCTGTTACATAAGTTCTTGAAGTTTGATTTGATTGTAATAAACACTGTATTCACCCCCTCTACAGTGAAAGTGTGACCTAACAGTCCCCTTGAGGCCAATCTACAAGGATTTATATCCCCACTATGACTTATCTTAATAGTTGTTTTCCTCCTTTATTTATTAATTACGAAATTAATAAATAATCAGGGCTTTTGGGCCTTCTTTGTTCCATCAGGCCTGATCTGGTCCATCAGGCCTGATCTGGTCCATCAGGCCTGATCAATGTGTTGACCTTCTTGGTCTGAATGTCATACATCTTCTTATTGGGCCTAGCAGCCCTACACCTTGCAATATTTAATTATACAATCAGGATTTATTTATCCCTATCAATAACCCTTACTAAAGTGCTATACAAGTAAATGTTTCTCAAAATAGAATAGAACTTACATTGCACTTCCATAAACATTTTTTCAGAAAAAATAATAACACTTACATTTGTAGCCCGGAATAAAAAATTTAAACATTACAAAAATGCGACTGAATTTTTTTAGGTTGGATTTTCTATTTGCAAGTTTTCAATCAATTTAGTGATGAAATATGAATGGTTTTGTATTCTTAAGAATAGAGATTTTGTAGCTAGTTTATATCCATTCAATGCTTGATACGTTAATATGTTGGTTCGACTACTTATCGTAAGGAACCCGCAGCCTCTACCCTTCGGTTGCGCACTGGTAAACCCCACGGGCTCACGCAATAGCCAAGATAAACTGTATTTAAGCGGCATGCTCTGTCTCAGGAGACATAATCAGTAATTCTCCTCCAGTGAGATTCGAACATGTGACCAAGAAGATAATTATCCCCTCTTTAACCAACTGAGCCAACCCTTGCGGGCTGGTTCGACTAGAATTTAAAAAAACAATTCTGAAACTTAATATTATATACTTCAATTTGCATCATCAAAAAAGTGCCCAACAAATTTCTATTTCAATCGATCTATTTGGTTTTTACTACAAAAAAAATGGTTAAATACGAACTAGTCATATTTAACTAAATACAACTGCATGCCGTTGAATTTAACTAAATACGACTGATTTTGGTGTTGATCGTACATATGGGAGTGGTACTTAGTAAGTAGTCGATTGTATTTACTCTAAATACGACAAGCTAAAATCTCCCAGTTAAATACGACCACTAAGTTTAACCAGTTAAATACGATCGAAACCGGTTGAACCTAAATTTTCGTTTGAAATTTTAAACCCTCCCTAAATAATTTAATGTCATATTAAATGTTTGATCATATTTTCTTGAAAAATAATAAATAATTTGTAATTGTATTTTGAAACTAATAATTTGTAATTGTTATTTTTCGTTCATTGTAAAGGTATATTATTGAGTTTTGACTATTAAGGATTGAGCTGAGAAATTGTAATATCCTGTAATTTTTAAAATATAATATTAATAATAAAATAATAAAAAAAATATTAAAATTAGACAAGAACTATGATTTAAAATTGAATTCAAAATATGGGCTTAAAGTTTGGATCATATTTTTATACAGATAACTCGGTGGTTAAGAAATAAACTGATGTCTAGTTACTTTAATAAAAATGTCTTTCTCGGTGTAGAAAATGGACTTTTTACATCGGTTTTTTCATAAAGTTTGTGATGTAAATAAGCATTTTTGACATTATTTTTAGTTATATAAACTAATGTTAAATATTTAGCTGATCTAATCATATAAAACCAAAAAATGCCAAAAAAAAATAAACCAATGTTATCATATTTAGATAACCCAAACATTAATATCATTAACAAACCAATCCAGAGGATTTTAGTTTACAATACGAAAATTAAAAAAAACATGTTTTTCAAAACTGCTACATTGTTATGCCTATTAGAGCTAGTGTACTCGGATATGGAACAGGGACATCAATCCAACAAATTTCCATGGACCATCAGCACCATCTTTTGATTTCTCAGGCACTAACTACAATATTTTCAAAACAACAATATTATGAGAGATTAGTTTATCCATTTGAAGAGATACAGCTAATAAAATTAGATTAAAAAGCAGAGAGTGTAAAGAAAAAATTCAGAATAGAAAGATGCAAACCAGGCTTGCAAAACCTAGTGATCTTAAACCACGCTCCGCAAACTAATCAATCGACCATGTTTCTAGTCAAGCCTCTACAATTTATACAAGTTTGTCCAAAAATAATACAAGCTCCAGCAAGTTGTTTATCACTAAATCACATTGTTTTCAAAAGAAGTACAATACTCATTTACCAACAGGATATAGAACAAGTTAATCCAATCATGCATAGATGCATTCTAAAATTACAACCATGTATGCTCTTTCCACCAGTTCCCCGAAGTAAAATAGTCAAAAGCGAGGATTACATGACATCCATTGCAGGTAACATATATTTATAGAAATCATTAAGTAATGTAAATATAAATATCACATCAACTATCAAGACTGGTTAGGTAAATAACTAATGGAAAGATCGGTCTGAAGTTTCCCAAAAACGTATTTATATAATAGGCTTATACTGGCTTATGTCTGGCCACCTCTACTAACAGGTAATGAACAAACGATATTGATATTTGTAGTAAAGATTTTATTGTTAATATGTACAGAGTAAAACCTTAGAATTATTAGAATGAGCTAAATTTGACGGAACTGCAGCATTTTGTTTTTAGGTGAAATTCATGTAGAATAATGAAATAAAGACATTAGAGATACATTTTCGAAAAAATTATTTACCATGATCCGCCTAAGAAGGTGAAGTTTATGTAGGTAATTTTGGGAATTATAAAATAAAGCACTTTCCTAAAATTCTAGTAATCGTGGAGTGCTTCTTTTGGGAAGTAAATTTAAGATAACTACTTACAAGTATAAGTATCATAAAAGGTCTCAATTTACTTCCCATTTTCACTAATCTTTCTGTTTAACGGAAGAGTTTTAAATGTATGGGTGGTAGATGTGACTTGTTCAGGTTCTTCACCAGCTTTTGTCCTGAAATTAGGAAAATTTGTAGTTCATTAGGGAAGGCCGTGATCCTAATGACAATGAACAGGAAAGTGTTAAACGTACCTCATCCATCATGCCCTATAAGCTGTTTTAAGATTGGGCTATTTGGTAACATTGAGGTATAATCTAGCATGTGCTGACTTTCCATCAATGTTAGCATCCTACAAAGGCAATCAAACAAAATTTAGGAACACTGTACAACCAGTAATTTTGTTGGCTCGCATTTTCTTTGATAAAATGGGAACATATATATTATTTACCATATCATGGTTCATGTTTTAGAAATACAAGAGGAAGAAAGTTAAAAATTGAATGAAGTTGTTCCGTAATCAGATGGAAAAAAATTATTACGATCAGTTTTTTTCCCACTCTCCCCCTCCCCAGCTCCATCCCCCGCTCCCTCCCCCCTCTCTTCGGGACTGACTCGTCTTATCCTGATATTTACATTTACAGTCTGTTCACAAAACTTGTTATGCCAAAACGTATCACATACTGCAACAAGTTTAAATATCAAACACCTATGAGCTTCAGCAAAACAGTCACTCAATGATAAAAGTAAGCATCCACATCTCTCTCTCTCTCTCTCTCACACACACACACACACACAAAATTAAAACAATTACCAACCTGTAATTACCGCAGTAAATCAGCACATACAGCAACAAATATACAGATCAACACGATTAATTACATACTAAATCACTATTCAATAGACCAATGGTACTGAAACATAAACCAATGTAAATCTGATGCAGGTATGTGATAAAACAAGGCGTGTGAGAACTACAAACAACATCATATGCCATAATAAGCAAATCAATTTGAACACAAATTAACATAATTGAGATCAATATAATTTTACCTTGGCTGGGAAATAACATGTTAACCCCCCCCCCCCCACAATTTTAGCTTATTAAACTTCCTACTTATCTATTTTAGCTTATTCAATTTATCTTGACAACAAATTAAGTTTGAAAAACAAAACTCAAACATAAGCCAGTATAAAATAGAGGATAGACAAAAAAAAGATAGTAACCTGAACAACTGAGTGTTGTGGCTGACCTTTTCCTTCTCTTGAAACTTAAATTCAACCCACTTGTCAGGATTGAGTGCTGAAAAAATAATAGCAGTTAATGAAGCTCCAACTCTAAAATTACAGAACCCCGAACAAACTTTGCTTATAACTTCTCAGGTCAAAGTAGATGAACACTAAAGCTTACAAATATGAACAGTTAGCAAGTGTATGGAGAAGATCAATCGAATCATGAGGATGTTCATAGAAAAATATGTGTGTATAAGAGAGGGAGGAAGGGGGGTAGAACTTATCGACTCTTTGTTGAGATCCTTCATTGATTTTGTCAAGATGAACCTGCAATCATAATCAGATATATTAAAGAAGATAAAGGTACCAAAAACTAGATTTAAATTAAATTCTATAAGGGATTCCAAGACTCATATCTATGACAAAGAGAAGTCATAGCCATATCCTCTTATACATATCACATACGCATTTGAATAGTCCAATACCTTTTTGGCTCATCTACTCCAACACAACTAAACAAAATTTGGGTGCACAGTTTCTTTGTCATATAAAAAAATACCAGAATGGGTATGTTCTGTGAAAATAAACACAAATACATTCAACACCATGAAAATCTTAAGATACATCCTTAAACAAATAGGTCAGATTCAGAAATCACCAACCACTTCCATCTCTCACCTTTATCTCCAATATCTGATCAGTGTAATAAACTAGTAAAACCATAAATTCTGCAAAGTCACTATAAACTCTACAAGAAAAAATAACAAACAAACACATAAAGTCGCAGTAAACCCTTAAAAAGATAAAGTATAATTTCAACCTCAACCCCTTAAAAAGCATAGGTAAAATAAATTTATGTATTTTACTATAACTATCCTTAAACATTCAAAAAAATACTAAAAGTGTTACAAAACTAGCTACTCAAGTACAATTCAAAGTTGAATCTTGAGAATCAGTTATGCATCTTTTTATAAAGAAATAATTATTCATTTTTGATATTACTAATCATAGAACAAAAAAAATCCTCTGAATTGTTGAAGCCTGGAAATACATATTTGAAACAATTAAACTCCACACGGAGAGATTGTAGGATGTACAAACAGAGCTAATTTGGTGAAGATTCACTTCATACTCACAACCACGTATAGAAATTACACGACAATTGGATATAGTGAACAGAGATGAGAAGCAAAATCTAAAAAGTACTTGCAAATTAGAGCTCAATTTGTTGACTCAATTATAGCTTGACTAGGGCTCGCCTCGTATTACAGAGACTTGATTACGGCTACCAGGTCTCCTCAAAGATCACGTCCGCTCTTAAAGAGATAATTGCCTCCACCTGCTGTGTTGGGATGTTTGCAACAACTCTTCCAGGATAAAACAACTCTGAGCTTGGTGTGTTACAGTAACAACAAACTCAACTTCGACAGGCACCTCAGTTTGCCGGAAAAAACCACCGACTGTGCTTGGGAGAGCAGAGAAAGCAGAGAGGAGAAGAAAAGAATGTAAGGTATATAGTGTCTTGTAATCAGCAACTTAGGCATCTAATTCTACCTAATTCTACAGGAGGTTAAGTATAACTGATCCACCCTATATTAACATTAGAATCAAAACTGCTCATTTAATAAATAAATTATAACATTTTGAATTTAAATAAAATGTAAGAGTTTGTATATTTTGAATATGTAATATCAGTTACATGTCCATATTCAATGAATCTGACTCAGCCCACTTACAAAGTGGTCCAACCCAATCTGAAACCGAACGTAGTCCAATTGACCCCAACAGGAATAATAACACATTCTGCATATAAATAAAATCCTTTCCCAAGTTGCCTCGTGTATGCGAGACGCCGAGACATTCGCCTAAATCGCCCTTCAACCCCACCTAACCCGACTCGGTCCGGTGCGTGGCGGGTCGTCGGCGGCGCGCGCATGTATCTGTGTGTGCGCGTGAAGCATGCAAGAACACCATACACCATCACACATCTTAGTAGTTGTACACTACCCATATGTGTAATACAATATAAAGCCAACACCCCTCCTTTATTTATTTCAATGTAGGATAAAATATTTAACGGTGATATGTTTTACGCTGATTAATCGGCAATATTTAAAATGATAATTTTCTAAAAGATAATGACATTAACGAGAATCATTAACATAAATTTGATTAATAGTAGTTATAAAGAAGGTGTAATATTGTCAAAACAGTATACATAATCAAATCTTTAATATATAGATATAATTTTGTTCAGATATGTATAATTATAAGTAATTTAACTATATTAATCATGTATTATACTTGTATTTTTTTAAATAATCTGAACCGCATGATCAAAATAAAATCAATGCTAATATGTATGGGTTTTTGGTTCTTTCACTAACGAGTATTCTCTTTTGAAATTTCTCCTATATATATACACACACATATATATATGGCAATATATATTTATATGGCAATATATATAGAGGTCCAATCAGGAGTCAACGTGGGTTGGGCGGGAGTGATAGCCAACCCACCGCAATGTTTCATTACGACAAGAGATAATGTTCCAATACAGGCCTGGACCACCGCAATGAAACATTGCGGCAGGTGGCCCATGCACAGGGAACATTGCGGCCTCCGCAATATTTCATTATTGGGCCGACCCACAGATTTTAATGCCCCAACTGCCCCTCTTTTTAGCATTTAATGCCCCTTTTAGCTTTAAATGCCACTCTTTTTATAATTAAATATAACTTACTATTATAAATAGCTAATATTAATATTTCACTTAATTTTTTTAATAATATGTAATAATTATCAATATTCAATATTAATATATAGCTTAATTACTTTATTCAAAAATAATATTAATATTATTTATTAAAAGTATAAAAATAATATTAATATTGATAGGGAATAAAATAAACCCTGATTGCGTAATTAATATCGCATTAATTGTATTAACATTGGGCTGACAGTTAAGCCCATTAGAAGAGGCCCAAGACCTTTGAATAAGGGTCCAAATATAGCCCAGGAATATAATTGGTATTAAAGTTAACTAAACCAGATAAGGTCCAACAATGAAGCCCAGTTAGAAAGGGCCCAAAACCCTGATTATTAATTAATTTCGTAATTAATTAATAAGGGAAAAATCAGTTATTAAGAAGAGTCCCAATAAGGACATAAATCCTAGTAGATTAGCCTCTAAGGGACCTAAAAGGATAAGAAATCAGTTTCCTACCACTTAGGACTCCAAAGTCCATTCTAATTCTGAGACTTGCCCACCAAGTCTCCTAACCAAAGTCCAATTCAAGAACTCCCAACATCTATATAAGGGGCCTCACCCCATTAATAAGAAGGACATTTTAGACTTAGTCCTTGGAGGACATGAAAGTCACTACGTCCTTGGTGAGCCCTCGCCGCCATAGCCCCGAGGGCAAGTATCACCAAGAACTACGTTTTTTGTCTTGATCCTTGGCAATCAGCAAGGTACGTAGGCATCCTGTTAAAGGCAGATTGAGTCACGAAACACAAGAGCAGTCAAATCGAGCCTCGAAGCTCACGTTCCTTAGTAATAAATACAGCAATCATATACCCTAGTTTTTGATCCATAACATTTGGCGTCGTCTGTGGGAAAGCACAACAATAACCATGGCGAATACACGGAGAACAGTTAGAACCCTTCAAGGAGGAATACCAACGGGGACAACCCAAGTGATTTTTTCAACTGTGGAGGTACCTCCTCATTCAACTTATGCAACCACGCAAGGAGAAGCCCAGATAGGGGCAACTGAACCTCAGCCACAAGGGACGATTCCCTCGACTACTCAAGGTACGAATCCCCAAGTTCAACAACTACATGCACCTGTGAATTCTCAACCCATTGGGTACGAATATTCAACTGTTGTGACTACTAACCCCCCTTATGGGATGCCCCTTTACTCAGAGGTTGGAGGAAGTGGACATGTTGGACGGAGTGATGCACGAGGGCGATCGCCCCCTACATACGAGGTTTGGCTCCTATCCTTGAGGACCAGGAATTTTCTGGTCCTTACACTGAGAGAGACTCCGAATCTTCGGATGATGAAGTAGCCCCAAGAAGGAGACGTGCTGGAAAAGAGCCCATGGCTGATGGTAGCCAACGTCCTAGGAGCACCCAAGGGACGAATCCCCAAGAAGTGCAGGAAAGGATAAGGGCTCATGAGGCTGAGATTCAAAGGCTGAAGCGTGATTTGGAAGCGCACCAGACCACCAGACCCCCACTACCTCCCAGGGGGAGAAATCCTCCTCCTATCATAGACCTGAATGGTCCAATACAGTGAAGGGTTGTTGTCCCAAGGGCTGATCCAAGTAATCTTCTTCCCCTTAGAGATCCTGATGATCCTACTCCGCCCTTCACAGAAGAAATAATGAATGCCCATATCTCAAGAAAGTTTAAGATGCCAACTATCAAATCTTATGATGTCACGGGAGATCCCACTAATCATGTCAGGACATTCTCTAATGCACTGTTGTTGCAGCCCGTGAATGACGCTATTAAGTGTCAGGCCTTTCCTCAAACCCTGTCGGGTATGGCTCAAAGATGGTATAGTCATTTGCCCCCAAACTCTATTGGGTCCTTCATAGAATTAAGTCAGGCTTTTATTAAGCAATTCATCAGTGGGAGAGTGTATGAGAAAAGTTCGGCATCCCTCATGAACATTGTGCAGGGGGAGAAGGAATCCTTAAGAGACTACCTGAATCGTTTCATGAAGGAAGCTTTAAAAGTCCCAGACCTTGATGACAAGGTAGCCATGATAGCACTGCAACAGGGAACTAGGGATGAGTTTTTCAAGATGTCCTTGGCCAAACGCCCCCCCTGAAAGCATATTGCAGCTCCAGGATAGGGCAGGGAAGTATATCAAGATGGAAGAGAGTATGAGGAAGACAGTTGTGAGCAACGAGCCCGTAGGAGGCAAGAAGCAGAACACTGATCTGGAATATATTGCTAAGGACAAGTATCCTAGAACTGAGGAAAATCCAGACTCAACTCCCAAGAGAGGAGGACCTGGACAAAAATTTACTGAGTATGCTAAGTTGAATGCTCCAAGGAGCCAAATTTTAATGGAAATCGAGATAGATCGAGATATTCGCTGGCCTAGCCCTTGAAGGCCGACCCTGCCAAGTTAGATAAGAGCAAGTATTGTAGATTTCACAAGGATGTTGCTCATGACACCGATGAGTGTAGGAAACTGAAAGATGAAATTGAGTTCGTTATTAGAAAAGAGAGGTTGAACAAGTACACTGGAGATGGAGGGGATATGAATAACAATGGAAGAAAGAACTTTGAAGATCGTAGGATGGACCAAGACGATCAGGGGCGGAATCCCCAGCCTAGGGGACCGGTGATAAATACAATCTTCGGAGGACCACGACCCTGAGGGCCTGTGTTAAACACAATTTTTGGTGGACCAACTGCTGCTGGGTTATCCAAGAACTCCAGGAAAACATATACTAGAGAGGTTATGCATATTATTGGAGAAGCCCCGAAGAGGGCCCGGACAGGAGTAATAATGACTTTTGATGATTCTGATCTAGAGGGTGTGAAATTTCCTCATGACGACCCGCTGGTCATAACACCAATAGTAGGAAACAGCCCGGTGAAGAGGGTCCTCGTAGATAATGGTGCTTCAGTGGATATTTTGCTCCATGACCCCTTTTAAGGATGGGTTATAATGATTCACAATTAACCCCGACCGATATGCCGATATATGGATTTGCTGGAGTAGAGTGCCCTGTGGAAGGGAGAATTAAGTTGCCAACAACCATAGGTCAGGAACCAAGGAAAGCAACACAAATGTTGGACTTTGTGGTAGTGAAGGCTAGTTCGACTTACAACGCTATCATGGGAAGAACATGGATACATGCCTTCAAGGCAGTCCCTTCTTCCTACCATTCAGTTATGAAGTTTCCCATCCAGGATGGGATTGGAGAAGAGAGAGGAGATCAAAAAATGGCTAGAGGAGATCAAAAAATGGCTAGAAGTGATCAAAAAATGGCTAGAATTTGCTATGTGGCCTCACTGAGGGCAGATGGAGTTAGGGGGTAGGTTCTGCCTATTGAAGATCTGGATATTCGAGAGAATGATGAGAAAAGAGGGAAGCCAGCAGAAGACTTGGTTTTGATTCCTTTAGCTCCCGAGGATCCCGAGAAGGTGACTTTCGTTGGAGCCACACTAGAGGAGCCCCTTAGAGGGAAGTTGATGAAATTTTTACAAGAAAATAGTGATATGTTTGCTTGGACAACATCTGATATGCCAGGCATAGACCCGGAACTGATTACTCACAAGCTGAATGTGGATCCAAATCGGAAGACAGTGAAGCAAAAGAAAAAAGGTTTTGCTCCAGAGAGGCAGGAAGCTATAAAACAGGAAGTAGAGAAGCTCTTAGAGGTTGGTTTCATCGAGGAGATACAATTTCCCGAATGGTTAGCAAACCCTGTAATGGTGAAGAAGGCCAATGGAAAATGGAGGATGTGTGTGGACATCCCAAAGGTATCATTCATCACTGACTTTGTTGTTTATTGTTATCTTGTTAGGGCATTTGGTCTCAAGAATGCAGGAGTCACCTATCAAAGGTTGGTAAATAAAATTTTTAAGGATCTTATTGGCAAGACCATGGAAGTTTATGTTGGTGACATGTTAGTCAAGAGTCTAGTGAAGGCTGGCTATATAACCCATTTGAGGGAAGCTTTTGAGGTCCTGAGATATCATAAGATAATGTTAAATCCTACGAAGTGTGCTTTCGGAGTAGGGTCTGGAAAGTTTTTGGGATTGATGGTCTCCAAGAGAGGAATCAAGGCCAATCCCGATAAAATAAAGGCAATCATGGACATGGAGCCACCAAAAACTATCAAAGATATTCAAAAGCTCATTGGAAGGGTTGCTGCGTTGGGACGATTCATCTCCAAGTCTGGAGACAAGTCTTTGTCGTTCTTCAAGTCCTTAAAGAAGGTTAAGGATTTTGTATGGAGTGAGGAAAGCCAGAAGGCATTCGAGGAATTAAAGAAATATATGGCCTAGGCCCCGTTGTTGGCCAAGCCAGCTTTGAATGAAGTCTTGTACTTGTACTTGGCCGTTTCAGAGAGTGCCTTGAGCGCTGTATTGGTTAAGGAGGAACTAAAAATCCGGAAACCCGTATACTATGTCAGCAAAATTCTGCATGGAGCAGAGTTGAATTATTCAACTATTGAGAAGTTTGCTTTAGCCTTGGTAATGGCTTCAAGAAAGTTGTGTCCTTACTTCCAGGTTCATAAGATTGAGGTGCTAACAAACCAACCCCTGAGAAGTATCATTCACAGTCCCATGGCTAGTGGGAGGTTGATCAAATGGGCAATGGAGCTGGGAGAATTTGACATCAAGTATAAGCCACGAACGGCAATAAAAGCCCAGGTGTTGGCTGACTTCGTGGTGGAATGTACCATACTCAACCAAGAAGTCGGGGGGCAGGAAGATAATATACCTCAAGACAAGGAGGTTGATAAGGGGGATAAAGAAAAGGATGATAAGGAGAAGGAATATTGGGTCCTCTATTTTGAATTTTGATGGAGCATCAAAAACAAATTCAAGTGGAGCAGGTTTGGTTTTACAAAGCCCTGACGGGTTCTTAATTGAGTATGCAATGAAGTTAGATCTCCAGGCCACAAACAACGAGGCAGAATATGAAGCTCTGATAGCTGGCCTCGGCCTAGCAGGGACAATGAGAGTCAAGAACTGGAAGGTCTGTGGAGACTCAAAGTTGTTCATATCCCAAGTGAAGAGAGAGTTTGAGGCAAGGGATGATACGATGGCTAAGTATGTCCGCCTAGTAAGGGCTGTGATGACTCAATTCGATGAATGCCATGTTGAGCACATTTCAAGGGAGGAAAATGATAAGGCAGATGCATTATCAAAGTTTGCTTCATCTGAGATAGAGGAAAGTTCAGGAAGTGCATACTTCCGCGTTCTGAATACATGGAGCATTGATGGTAAGCTTGTAGCTCCTATAGGTCTAGGGACGTTATGGATAGATCCCATTAAGACCCATATTCAAACCGATTGGTTGCCAAATAATGCTACTGAAGCACGAAAGTTGGATGTTCGAGCACTAAGATACTCCTTGATAGATGGGATTTTGTATAAAAGATCTTATGTAGTTCCTTACTTAAGATGTCTCAGGCCCGATGAGGCACGCTTGGCTCCTGAAGAAGTGCATGAAGGTATATGCAGGCAACACTTGGGGGGCAGAGCACTAGCTCACACGATAACCCGTTTAGGCTTCTATTGGCCAGAAATAATGGCTGATGCCAAAGAGTATGTGAAGAAGTGTGACCGCTGTCAGAAGCATGCACCTGTCGTTAGACAACCCCCCGAGATGCTGACCTCCATCAACTCACCCATCCCCTTTGCTAAGTGGGGAATGGATATACTTGGGCCTTTCCCCATGGCCATGGCACAAAGGAAGTTCCTGATTGTAGTCATTGATCATTTTACTAAGTGGATTGAAGCCAAGCCTTTGGCCAAAATCACAACCGAACAGGTTGCGCAATTCTTGTGGAAAAATATCATGTGACGATATGGAATCCCACGCATCCTTGTCACGGATAATGGGAAACAATTTGATAATACAGAGCATCAACGAAGAGCCTCCCTCTATTTTAATAAAAGGGTTAAAAAAAGGTTCTTTTACCAAAGAGGCTTGATCTTAAGAAAGATTGAGGCTTCAGGAGTTGAAGAGAAAGAAATGCTAATCCCTAACTGGGAAAGACCGTATAAGGTCAAGAAAACATGAGGACGAGGATCCTACAAGTCGAAAACCCTGAACAGTGACAAACTGCCTCATACCTGGCGCGTTTTGAAGCTGAAGGTTTAATATGTTCAGGACATGAAAGACATGTTCCTGGTACTTAGTAGTAAATGGAGGAATAAGGTCGACCAGTGTATGAGCATCCAATGAATAAAATTCCCGAAGGACCAAAGTACCGAAAATAAAAGATGAATATGAAATCAAACTACAAATGCAGGAGATCCTGAAGGATCAGAAATCAAGTCATGATGAACAATTAGGTTACATACTGAAGATGTTCAAGTCTATGAAGGACCGCAAATAGATAAAAGCCACACACGGCAAACAAAGCCATGCAAGGCCTAAACAATGAAGGACAATCTATGGTCCAAAATCAGATGATTGGCCAATAATGGAAACCTCAGAAACAACCCAAAGGCTAGGAAAGCCCCGCAAATTTACCATATCCGGGTAAGAGCTATGAACAGAGCCAATGGACATATTAACGCATCATCATGGGTGTCCATCATCTTAAATAAGTCTTCCGACCGTCGATAAATGCTAAGAGAGCTCTAGAATCCCAGTCCTGAAACTTTCTCTCAAGTTTTTTCATCAATGCCTCCAAGGCCATATGCTCACTCCTTCATTTTGCACTCCTAGTTAAAGAAGCTGCGAAGTAGGCGTTGGCCTAATAAGAAAAAGATATTAGAAAGTTAACTTCACGAAACGTATATGGTCAATTGGAGTCCACATTATAAATTCCAGCCTACCAAAGAAGGCTTATCAGCCTCAAGAGAAAGCCTTTGACCAACTGGAGATCCCTTAGAAAGGGCTCCGGCAGACCGGCCTCCAAGGGATGCCTTAAGCCAGCCAGGCTCCTCCTTTAATTTGTGAAGTACTGAAAGTTCTAAAAAGAATAGATGTACCAAATACAAGGCATGAGCCCCGCACATCCCCGCCTCAGGAAGTTGTTCGCCTAATTGGAACAAACTTAACCAATGGAAAAATAAGAGGGGTTAGGCCAACTTTAACAAGGTTCCTTTGAATTATGAGGACCCATCAAGAACACGAACATGATAGTTTATGTTCGAGGTCCATCAAGACACGTTGTCCAAGAAAGCAAAAATGTTTCCCTTTGACCAACCAGAGGAGGCCGAGTAGCCATCCACGAAGATCTTTTACCGTCTAAAGGGTCCTTGGATGAGGTCCCCACCCGGCAAGGCACTCCCCCGAATAAAAAAGAGAGAAGTCAAATCCACGAATTAATATTGAGAATATTGAAGTTCAAGAACTTCCATGAAATAGGATCCCGAAGGGCCAAGAAGCTTTAGACATTAAGGTTACGGCCGACCAGGGCCTCAAGGGCTTGGTCTTTATGGCCGACCAAGAGTCCTTGAAGCTGACTCCTCCACATGGAGGGTTAGGCCGACTAGGATGTCCTCAAAGGAACGTCTACAGACGTCCGGAACTAATAGGGATGGCCCCTAAGAGAAGGTTCCAAGAAAACCATGAACTAGAGCCAAGGGATGCTCCTAATGAAGATAAGAATTTCCACGGAAACAAGTTTCGTAAAGACTAGAACCCTTACGGAGGGAAATAAGTTTCACGAAGAGTAAGACGCTCACGGCTACCAAGAGTCAGTGACGCCTAGTCCTCCACAAGGAAGGATTAGGCCAATTAGAACCTTCACAGAGGAAAATAAGTTTCGTGAAGAGTAGAACGTTCACGAGAACAAGTGCATAACGTTCACTAGAAAAAGGGCCAAACGTCCAAAAAGAGCAGAATTGGCCGACCAGGCCACATGAAGGCCTCATAGCCGACGGGAACCCATGTCGGGTTGATCCAGACCCTCCTAAAGGTTTTCTGGTGGAACTCCAATGAAATTCCTTGCGAATTCTTGAAATTAGGCGCCCGACGAGAACAAGTTTCATGAAGACTAGAACGTCCATGAGAACAAGTTCCGCGAAGACTAAAGAGTCCATGAGAACAAGTTCCGTGAAGGCTAAAGAGTCCATGAGAACAAATTTCGTGAAGACTAGGACATCCACGAAAACAAGCTTCATGAAGAATAGAACGTTTACTAGAAAACGATCAGAAAAGCCTGGCTGAGGCTAAACACAAATCGATAGTCTTAAGGGACAAAAAACCCAGTAAGTTTAAAAGCCCAAAGAAGAAAGCCCCGAAGTGGAACGTTCCAGAATACTCCAAGAAATTCTGAAGGAAATAAATAAATAGGGAAGAAAAATTCAAGAATATTCCCAAGAATTCTAGAGAATTCGAAAGGAGGTATTTAAATATATTAAAGTCCAATTATAATTAGGAAGAGGCCCGATAAAAGGCCCAAATCCAATTAGGATTTGGAAAAATAGAGGCCCAAGTCCAATTAAGATTTGGAAGGATACAAGCCCAAATCAAAGCCCAAATCCAATTAGGAATTGGAAAAAGAGAAGGCCCAAACAAGGCCCATTCCAAGTTAAATAAAGAAGAAGCCCAATAAAGACCAGGATTGAGGTCGAATTTGAGGTCGTGAATTCTATTCGAATTCTTTCGAACAGACACCCAAAAATTACGGGTAAAAAAGACCAGGATTAAGGTCGAAATCCAGGAAAATAAGACCAGGATTGAGGTCGAATTCCCAAATCAAGCACGATATTTTTCGAGGAAAAGGACAGAATTTTCGACTAGGATCCTGGTCGAAATCTAGGTCGTGAATCCTAGTCGAAACCTTACGACCAGGAATCAAAACAAGGACAAATTTTCGACCTAGATCCAGGTCGAAGGTTCGACTAGGATCCTGGTCGAAATCCAGGTCGTGAATCCTAGTCGAAACCTTTCGACCAGGAATCAAAATAAGGATATATTTTCGACCAGGATCCAGGTCGAAGGTTCGACTAGGATCCTGGTCGTGGATCCTAGTCGAAATCCTTCGACTAGGATTGAGTGGCTGGCCCAAAATTCGACTAGGATCCAGGTCGAATTTTCGACTAGGATCCTGGTCGAAAAAGGGCTGAAAACTAAAAAAAAAACAAGTTTGTGAAAAATTGCAGAAAATTAAGGGAAAATACCTGGAAATTAAGGAAAAATCTCAGAATTAAGGAAAAAATTCCAGAATTAAGGGAAAATTCCCGAAAATTAAGGAAAAATCTCTGAATTCAGGGAAAATTCCAGAAATTAAGGGAAAATTCCTGAAAAATACCAGAAAATTCCTAAAGAAAGGGAAAAAGGTAAGAAAATGATAGGGAAGTTCTAAAAAACAACCCTGAAGCCGTGTACAAGGCAAATCGTTGTAAATGTGTAGGTCGCTCCACACTTTACGCCAAAACGATACCCTGTAAGGGAACGAATGAACTTAACTTCTGCGAAATCTTTTACGATTTCCCAGGAGTTGGGGGGAAATTGATAGGGAATAAAATAAACCCTGATTGCGTAATTAATATCGCATTAATTGTATCAACATTGGGCTGACAGTTAAGCCCATTAGAAGAGGCCCAAGACCTTTGAATAAGGGCCCAAATATAGCCCAGGAATATAATTGGTATTAAAGTTAACTAAACCAGATAAGGTCCAACAATGAAGCCCAGGTAGAAAGGGCCCAAAACCCTGATTATTAATTAATTTCGTAATTAATTAATAAGGGAAAAATTAGCTATTAAGAAGAGTCCCAATAAGGACATAAATCCTAGTAGATTAGCCTCCAAGGGACCTAAAAGGATAAGAAATCAGTTTCCTACCACTTAGGACTACAAAGTCCATTCTAATTCTGAGACTTGCCCACCAAGTCTCCTAACCAAAGTCCAATTCAAGGACTCCCAACATCTATATAAGGGGTCTCACCCCACCAATAAGAAGGACGTTTTAGACTTAGTCCTTGGAGGACATGAAATTCACTACGTCCTTGGTAAGCCCTCGCCGCCATAGCCCCGAGGGCAAGTATCACCAAGAACTACGTTTTTTGACTTGATCCTTGGCAATCAGCAAGGTACGTAGACATCTTGTTAAAGGCAGATTGAGTCACGAAACACAAGAGCAGTCAAATCGAGCCTCGAAGCTCACGTTCCTTAGTAATAAATACATCAATCATATACTCTAGTTTTTGATCCATAACAAATATTCAACAATAATTAATTTTTTTAAATATGTTAACATTAAAATATAAGTAAAAGTAATATTTTAAAATATTATAATATAGCTCATTTACTTTATTAATATTAATAACTGTTTAATACTTTAAATTATTCTTTTTATTTATTTTTTTGTAGTTTTTAAATATTAAATATTTTTAATAATATTAAATATGAATATCTTAAGATTTTAATATTAAATACTAATTTAATAATAAATCATTCTCATTATATAATAATTCAATATAATGTTATAAAATATGAATATTTAAAAATATTAATATTAAATACTAGTTTGGGATGTGGAACATCCCTTCACATCCCAAACTAGATTGGCACTGTGATACCGTAACTTTAAAAATACACCTATATGGCATTGTAGTCTTATGTTGCCCAATGGCTATAGATTCTTGAAAACAGAGGGATCAAATAAGAAACAACCAACAAACGAAGAACATGACTCAAAACAAGTATTACCCTAATTTAACCTAATTATTAACTAATTTACCCCTAATTCGAACCCTAATTATCACATAATCAACACAATTTTAAATAAATATCACATTCATATAAAAAATTCGAATAGTAATCGAACAAAATCGCATAAAATCCAGTGCGTTCAAAATAAAACCAGATGAAGTGTTTTTATGTTTATTGCACTCAAACTCATTGTATAATCGTGTGTGTTGGTGTAATCGCGTGTATAAGTGTGTGTATAGATGTAAATCGATTGTATACCTGATGGACAAGAAGATCAGTGGAGTGGTTGTGATTGAAATCGTCTCAAATCGCCTCAATGTCGCTGATGGTCGTGTAACTTATAAATCGTTATGTGTGTTTTTGAGTTTTAGGTTAGTTTCTGCGTGTATATGTGTGTAAAGAAAAACGACTACCGCAATGCTTCAGTGGTGGATTCATGTTTATTTGATATTCGATAAAATATTTAACATTATTAATATTTTTAAATATTCTTAATATTTCTGATTAAAGATTGTATATTAAAAAATATTAAAAAATATTTTCATATTATTATTAAATATTATATTTAATATATAATATTTTAAAAGTATTAAAACATTAAAATGAAATTAATATATTCATATATTTAATAATAAATATTAAAATAATAAATAAAAATATTTTGATATTTAAAGTAGATTCATGTTTATTTGATATTCGATATAATATTTAACATTATTAATATTTTCAAATATTCAAATATTTTCATTTATTGTTAAAAATATTGAATAATTAAAATATTAAAATATTAAAATATTTTAATTTTTATTAAATATATGAATATATTAATTTCATTTTAATGTTTTAATACTTTCAAAATATTAAATATTAAATATTAAATATAATATTTAATAATATTATAAAAATATTTTATAATATTTTTTTAAATACAATCTTTAATCGGAAATATTAAGAATAATATTTTATTAAATTAATATTTATGTAGATAAAAAAGCATTGATAAATAAATTAATATAAAAAAGGACAAAAAGGGAAATGGAGTATGTGGGCCACTGCCGCAATGTTTCATTGCGACTGTCTCAATGAAACATAGTGGCGGTAGCGGATCCGAGCCTTCCGTTTACCGCTTCAACGGTCCTGATTTGTTGGTTGTAAGGGTCCGTATCCAACTATGGCTGTGAATAGGGACCCATATATATGTGTGTATATATATATGGCACCTTATTTCTATCATTAGCTAGTACACCATGCAAGCCTGCTAGGGTACTTATGATGATTAGCATGAATTTCAACCATATGTTTAATTTTTGTAATTGCGCCAGCCTTGCCTGATTAAAAGTTGTTTACCATCCTCACCTTTGTACACACGAACCACAAGAAAGATGACTATTCCTACCATGCATTTGGTAGGAAATGACTCATATTTGGTAGAAAAAGTGATTAATTTTTGTGAAGTGGCTTGATGGAAATTGCACAATTCGAAAATGCTACTTGCTAGGAATTGATATTTTTTTAAAATTGTCCCCAATATTGGAACTAATAGAGTTTCCTCGCAATATTGGTAGGTTTTATACTTGCGTGTAGAGAATCTGGGTCCTAGTAGAAGTAATTTCTACTGAAATTCTGAGTTGGTAAAAAATGGTGGATCAATTTTTACCAAAATTTTCTGTTATGATTTGCTTGATAGGCAACAGTTTTTTTTCTTGTAGTCACATCACTATTTACACCTTGGCCACGTATTATTATGTACGCATAATAGAGCTTATAAGTACCATAATAAAATTATGTGTATGATATTTTCATGACTACTATAATAATTTGGTGTATGTTGGGCTCGGACCAATTGTGGTCCATACCCATTTGGCCGGAAAGGGGTCAACTAGCTAGTAACTGATATGGGGCTTGCTGTTTGCAGTCTGACTTCTTAAATCCGGAGTTGGTTGAGGCGTAACTGAGTTCTTCTTGATTGTCAGGTCATGTACAGTAGTAGAAATTTTGAGAGAGGTGATAAGGTAAATATGGATGAGTCTACTTTGATGTGGTGATAGAGGAGAGCAATTCATATCGCTAGTGTGTTCCGGTTATTCTGAAAATTATTAAGTGATAATTTTTATTGCTTCCACGTATCGTTTATGAAGAAAACCATAAGCGCACTCAACCTTCCTAGGCTGACCTTGTTCTTTTAAATTTAATATCCCAGGTGAGCACAATTTTGGGGACCCTGGTGAATGTAGCTAACGACTTTCAAGGAAACCAGAAGACTTATACCTTTTGTTTCGTTAAGCTATATTTATGTATATTATGTAACTTTTGAGTAGAATACATCGACTTTAAAGGTGTGATAATAATATATTAACTTTCGGATTGTAAATTTATGTTTAATTGTGTATTTGTTGTAGCGCGCCCACTTGGGGGCGTTACATATACTCAAGATCAATGTATGTTCAGTATATGAAATGAAGTATCCCCATGTTGGTTAATCTTAAACTTAAGTTATTTATTTTGTTTATATTTGCTGGTAACGTCTATATCTTTGTTTGAGTTATAGTCGTCAGTAAGTTGCTTTATTTTAGGAGTTTGAATAAGTCATGTTAGTAGAGTTCATGTAGGAAGTCTTTTAGGATCGTGTCCTTATTTTTAGCTATTCAGTTCCTGTATCTTTCTTTATATGCTGATTTTGTTGGTAATAAAAATCAAGCTTTCTGGCAAAAGCTAAGTGCTATATTTTTCTCAGTTTATATCATACAGTTAATATATATATATATATATCATATTATATTGACAATATTCTGATATCAGAGCTAGGAATTTCTAAGTGAAATCCGGGGTATCTACGATGGATATTGTTAGGTCCCAATGTGTTTGTAGAAGGGGGGTTGAATACAAACAGTACCAAATAATCGAATAAATGCGGAATAAAAAATGTGAAACAAAATTCAAGTTAAATAAAAATATTATTAAACTTGAAAGGTGTTACAACAACTGTATCGATTACAAGGTATTAATCTCAAATCAATTATCACAAATCTAGAATAAATTCGACATGAACTTTTTCTATTTTTGCAATAATTAGAATTAAATGCTAAACGCGATTTGAGATTAAGTTCTAGGGATTTTGATCCGCTAGATTGTTACACAAGAACAAGATAAAGATTTCTAGTTGATTGGATTTAACTTTGCAATCTAGAAATTGATCTTTGAATTTCAGCAGAGAACAATGAAATATTTCTTAGGCGGCTGCTGTGTTCTTGTATTTTTCAGTGTGTGAATGTCTTCTGCTTCTTTTTCTTTTTGTATGCAATCCAACAAAATTACTTGAACTGCAATGACAATCGGTAGGACAATCTCTTTGGCTCAGCAATACTTTCAGTAGGACTTTCAATTGTACAAGCAAGACAATCTGATTGAACTACAATGACTATCGGTATGACAATCAGTTGAACTAGCAAGACAATCTCCTTCCTAGTGTAACTTTCGGTATGACAATTGAAATGACTTGGCATGACAATCGGTATGACAATCCAGATTGTCATGCTAGTTCATTTTCAATTGTCTTGCTGATTTAAGACTGTTTTTAAACCAATTAAACTTCTGAAAATTCCTAAAATTAATTCTGAATTAATTAATCAATTAATTTAATTAATCAATAAATTAATCTTTGCAGAAATAATTTATTTACTTAATTAAATTATATGACTTAATTAATTAATAGAGAATTAATACTAACCCTGAGCAGCATCCATTCTTCTGAATATCTTCTGAAAATCACTGAGAATTATGAATCAATTCCACCACTTCAACGTTGACACTCGATGTACTGTCTGGTTCATGAGTGACTAACTTCCGTGACGTTTCTTCATGTCTTGACTTTGACGCTTTGATTTTCTTCAGATTAAATCCTTGTAATTAATTGATACTCTGACGAGATCTCTGTCACTTGATTAAATCCACGATCTTGATTTATATCACTGAGGCATGATCAACTTCTTGAACTTCTTCCAGTGAATTAACTCCTCAAGTCTGTAGATGAACCTTGTTTCTGAATCCTTTGACAGATATTACTTTGCGAGATCTCTCTGACGGTAGATCCACTATTTACTTATTACATTCTTATTTGAGTTGAGTTGAATCCTCGAATATACAACTAGGCTATGACATATGACTTACAATCTCCCCCTATTTGTTTGTTAGACAATAACACACAAATACCTAGAGGATAACTCAACTAACAAATAAGAAAAAGATATAACCATGCATGCAAAGTAAATAGCAGAAAAGTTCTGGATGAGATTTAACATTTTCCAGATTCCAAGTAGATGTTCCTCTAGACTGAACATATCTTCAAGTAGTTCCATCTTCATTTGTACAACCACATTTCCTGTTGAGAAGCGTATATCTATCTCGCTTCTCCCCCTATGAGAATCAACTGATTAAAGAAGATCACCTTCGTTTTACCACCTCTCTCGTACAATAGGATCCGCAGATAAAAACCAATGGTACTCCCCTAACAGCTTCTTCCCTTACTAGGAAATCACTTTGTGTTTACCACCTCTCCCGTACAATAGGATCCGTAGTTACAAACAACAATGGTGTGGTGTAGTGTACATTTTTAGGATCTTTTTCTTCCTCCCTGCTATTTCTCCCCCTTAGTTGAGGAATCCTCCAAACTATTACTTAAGCTTTTATCTCCCCCTTAAAGAAGGAATGTATGCCGTCGTCTGAATGAGTTCTCATATTTCACTTGGTTGGAAAAGAAATAACAAGTAGTTTCTCTTTCTTCCTCACTGTGAGTGTGTGATTGTGTTTTAGTGTACCTCACATGTGTTTCACTCTTCTCTCCACTCGTGTTTACACTCATTCTCACAAGTGTATCACTCTTCTCTCATAGCTCCATAATCCAGCTGTACCTGTAAGGAAAATCACCTTAGCCATCCTTAAGGAGGTCACAGGTGGTGCAATGGGAGTTCACAAATCCCCATCCTTGTTAAACTCGTCAGATGAATCTGAGTCATAATCTACAAGTTGCTAGTTTCCCTTTTAGGGTTCCAGATTTGAATTCTGGGAAGGTAAACAATGATCCAACGATTTTAGCATAAAGATCAAAGTTCCCTTCTAATGTCTGTGAAGACACTTCCTTGTGACTCATCAGGTAATATCTGAATCATTGTCAACAAGTTGCCGATCTGCGCCTATGTCAGATCCACTATCCGCAGATGCATCCAGGGGATTTAAGCCTGGGGAGGTAGACACTGACCACTGACATATGGCTTTTGGATCAGTATCCTCTCCTAACACCTGTAAAGGCAATTGGTCCATTAACGAACCTTAAACAATCGAATCTGACCTTAAAATGGTCGAAACTCTTATTTCCGTCAACTCATCCTTTGTGTGTGTAACATTTCCTTGTGCATCAAGAATTGTTTATGTTTGAAATGGTGACACTACATCGGATACCTTGGCCGACAGGCAAATTTCAATAGACGCACCCTGTTGAGAGAATGAATCTAGTAACTGTTTTTGTGCCTTTTCAGCCATTACATCTTTTTGAGAAGATGTATGAGGGCTAGCAGTTGTCTCGGTTTAAATACTACTCATCTATGTAGGAGACAGAGCTACTGTGTTGACTACAGAACCTTCCTTATTTGGTGCACTAAGGCACTATCTTCCTCACGCTCATTCATACTACATTTTGTGGTAAGAGAGTGTTGGTTGGTTCTGTTTTTGTGTTTGTCTTTACAGTCTGGGATAGACGTTGTGGGTTTTCAACCTCATGACTGTCAATGAAAGAAAGTCATTGGAGACTGAACCTGTAACACATAATATATGGTAATAGAGAGAAAATGATTTACAATAGTGATTTTAAAAGATTTTACATGAAATAAGAAATCACTAATGTAGAAAGAAGTTTAATTTTCTTTTTCAATATGAATGAGTTTTTGATAAAACATTGATCACTTAGGGTAAAGTCTAAGTAATTCTCATTCATGTCAAAAGCTTACAAATATCTGCAACATAATGTTAACAACATATCATTGACCGATACTTGTCAAGTACTTTAGATACTAATTGTTATGTTGCATAATCAATATACCACTGCACATATAAAATAATATGATTGTGCCTATTGATAAGATATTTATTAATATGACGACTCTACTTATTCATATAAAATTATAACTTCTGTTAGAGTGCCATACCATGTCCTTGACGATTGCTTGAGCAGTATACTAGTTCATACCAACCTGAAGTGAGATTGTGAAGAAGAGATTGCATAGTCCAATAGATCTGCAGCTGTAAAGTCCATGAACTGTGGTGCACTGACTTCCTCTTTTAACTCACCAACCAGGAGTACACTTGTACACATCTTACTAGAGTACAATTCCAAGTGTAATGTGCAGCAGGTGCTTGATATGTCGTAATATTCCCAAGTCTCATCACTGGTGCTATATGTTGGATACTGCTTCCTGATAACAACCTAGCACAATATACAAAATTACAATGATAACATTCCCAGCTTGCAAACAGCCATATCCCTCAGATAAACCTTTGCTGTTATCTTCAAAGGTAACCAGGGGGCCAGCTTTCTCAATCCTCATTTGATAGCAGGGCTCTATCTCCAGTCATATATCTTGATGATCCACTGTCAAGAATCCACACTACCGGTTACACCTGTATACTGCCCTGCACTTCAAATGGATTAGACCTTCTTCGGAACCCAAACTTGGTTGGGCCCGGCATACTTGTAGAATTGTCCTTTGTCAGGCAAAACAACATTTTTAATTTTAACGATCTCAACATCCTCAATGACTGAACATTTGACCTTGTAAACAGCCTTAACAAATTTCTGTTTAAGCTTAGGCACAAATGTCTCCTTTCTAGCCTTAGAAGGACTAGCAGTCTTAGACCTATCATGCTTCTTGTTATTCACATGCTGACGAGGAGTAGTCTTATCATTAGACACATGCTTACCATTAAAATAAGCATAAATCATATTAAAAGCACAAGACATACAATTAGCAACACCACATGCTTTATGAGAGTGATTAACGGCAGGCAATTTATGCATGGTAGACATGGCATTATTGTTATCCAACTCATGTGTGTCTGAGTTAGTCTCAGTTGCTTTCACAATTTTGACTGGAACTTTCGACTCACTTGACTTGGAAACAATCTTCTCATTAGCATGATCCTTAGCACGTATTTCTTCTTGAATAACAGAAGAGGTCGCATCAAATGGTTCAGCAATTGATGCTTTATAGAAGGGTTCATCAACACCCTTAAGCACATGTGGTACTTCCCTCCCTTTAGCACAGACATGAGGAGGGGAGTTTATGCCTAATTCTCCAATAGTAGCATTGTAATCATAACCTATTCCAGATGTTTGATTAACAGCTTGCTTACTGTAGAACTCTTTAGCCTTCGAACAAGAATTGAAGTAGGCTCTAACCTTAGTCTCAAGACCGGTGATCTTGTCTTTGAGAATAGTTTCGAGTTTTCTATAACAGTCAACTCTATTCTCTAGAAAAGATACCTGTTCTTTTAATTTGTCTTGATTAATGTGCACAAGTCTTAATTCATTGACCTCTTTCTCAAGGTCTGTGATCTGTAAACTTAACAGTTCATTATCACGACCTGCACAATCTAAGTTACCTCTTAGATGATAAACCATTTTAGCATCAGAAAGTTTTACCTCTATTCTTGACGATGAAGCTTTTCCATCAATAGCCATAAGAGCAAGATTTCCTTCTTCTTCATCTTCACTGTCAGTATCATCCCAGCTTCTTCCCTTTGCCAGATAAGCCCTTTCAGAGTTCTTTCTTACTTGCTTTGGCTTCCTACATTCTGTGGCAAAGTGTCCCAACTCATTGCAGTTATAGCATCTGATGGTGCTCCGATCAACCATCCCTGTTTTATATCCACCACTGCTGGTGTTAGAGGATGAAGATCCACCTTTCTGGAATTTGTTGTAGTTGGACTTGTACTTAAGCTTGGGATTCCTCTTGAATCTGACATGGGAGAATCTCTTAACAATTTGGGCCATTGACTCGTCTTCCAATTGCTCCAGCTCTTCCAAGGAATAAAAATCATCACTTGATTGATTTGTAGTAGGAGGATCATATTCTGCTACTAACTCATTTTCCTCACCCTTGGAAAACTGTACCATTCTTTCTAACTGTTGAGATTGTTGTTGTTGTTGACCTTCAGCTACAAGTGCAGTAGATGTGCTGACCATTCTATCATTCCCGTAGACTTCCTTCTGTTGAATCTGCTCCAACTCATAGGTTTTTAACACTCCATAGAGCCTGTCCAAAGAAATCTCACTCAGATCTCTAGCTTCTCTAATGGCAGTGATTCTATGTTCAAGATGAGCTGGCAGTGTTAAAAGGAACTTTTTGTTGACCTCCCTGATTGAATAATACTTTCCATTGATGTTCAGGTTGTTGATCAACGCATTGTACCTCTCAAACACTTCAGTAATTCCTTCTCCTGGATTTGATTTGAAATGTTCATATTCAGAGGTTAGGATTTCCAACTTGTTCTCCCTAACTTCCTCTGTGCCTTCATTAATTACCTCAATAGTTTCCCACATGTGTTTAGAATTTTTACAGTTCATCACATGTCTGTTCATCAAAGGATCAAGGGAATCAATTAATATTAATTGAAGGCTGGCATCCAAGGAGGTTTCTTCCTTCTCAGCAGGAGTAAAATCTTCGGGCTCTTTTGGATAGGTTCTAGCTTTAGTAGTCACCACACCATCTATTATTACCTCCGGTTCAATAACCATCGGAGTTTTTATACCCTTCTTTAACAAGTTTGAATATTTGGGATTTGCAACTTGTAAAAATAAGAGCATCTTCTTCTTCCACATAATATAATTCTCATTATCAAATTGTGGAATTTTAACGGTTCCAACTTTGTGTGAAGTCATTATGAATTTTTGAATGAATAAAAATTCAAAGAGTTGAAAAATCACAAAAGTCTAGGATCTTGATTTGTTCGTTAATCAGAAGGCTCTGATACCAATTGTTAGGTCCCAATATGTTTGTAGAAGGGGGGGTTGAATACAAACAGTACCAAATAATCAAATAAATGCGGAATAAAAAATGTGAAACAAAATTCAAGTTAAATAAAAATATTATTAAACTTGAAAGGTGTTACAACAACTGTATCGATTACAAGGTATTAATCTCAAATCAATTATCACAAATCTAGAATAAATTCGACATGAACTTTTTCTATTTTTGCAATAATTAGAATCAAATGCTAAACGCGATTTGAGATTAAGTTCTAGGGATTTTGATCCGCTAGATTGTTACACAAGAACAAGATAAAGATTTCTAGTTGATTGGATTTAACTTTGCAATCTAGAAATTGTTCTTTGAATTTCAGCAGAGAACAATGAAATATTTCTTAGGCGGCTGCTGTGTTCTTGTATTTTTCAGTGTGTGAATGTCTTCTGCTTCTTTTTCTTTTTGTATGCAATCCAACAAAATTACTTGAACTGCAATGACAATCGGTAGGACAATCTCTTTGGCTCAACAAGACTTTCAGTAGGACTTTCAATTGTACTAGCAAGACAATCTGATTGAACTACAATGACTATCGGTATGACAATCAGTTGAACTAGCAAGACAATCTCCTTCCTAGTGTAACTTTCGGTATGACAATTGAAATGACTTGGCATGACAATCGGTATGACAATCCAGATTGTCATGCTAGTTCATTTTCAATTGTCTTGCTGATTTAAGACTGTTTTTAAACCAATTAAACTTCTGAAAATTCCTAAAATTAATTCTGAATTAATTAATCAATTAATTTAATTAATCAATAAATTAATCTTTGCAGATATAATTTATTTACTTAATTAAATTATATGACTTAATTAATTAATAGAGAATTAATACTAACCCTGAGCAGCATCCATTCTTCTGAATATCTTCTGAAAATCACTGAGAATTATGAATCAATTCCACCACTTCAACGTTGACACTCGATGTACTGTCTGGTTCATGAGTGACTAACTTCCGTGACGTTTCTTCATGTCTTGACTTTGACGCTTTGATTTTCTTCAGATTAAATCCTTGTAATTAATTGATACTCTGACGAGATCTCTGTCACTTGATTAAATCCACGATCTTGATTTATATCACTGAGGCATGATCAACTTCTTGAACTTCTTCCAGTGAATTAACTCCTCAAGTCTGTAGATGAACCTTGTTTCTGAATCCTTTGACAGATATTACTTTGCGAGATCTCTCTGACGGTAGATCCACTATTTACTTATTACATTCTTATTTGAGTTGAGTTGAATCCTCGAATATACAAATAGGCTATGACATATGACTTACAGATATTAACAAAGCCAAGGGAGGAGGATCAATAGGATTGAGCTATCCAACGTTAGCCAAACATAACTATACAACTTGGGTGTTGAAAATTGAAGTATATATGCAGGCACCAAAAGCGGCTATGGAAAAAAAGACAAACAAGGTCGTATTGGAGATGTTGTATCAAGGTTTGCCGGAAGACATGTTGCTCTCAATCGCGGAGAAATGTACAACTAAGGAAGCTTGGGAAGCCTTGAAAACAATGTGTCTGTAATAACCCCAATTTTTGGGAATTTTTGAAACCCTTATGAATAGTGTTTTTGTTGAATGAGAAAACTTTTCATGCCACGCTATGTAGGGGTTCTGTTATTGATCTTATGGGATATTATTAGTACTCTATGTGGTATATAAGTGTATGTAAAGATCGTCAGAATCCAATTCCGAACACTTTGGTTTTTCCCGGAAATCCATAAGATACGGAGAGAATTGAGTATAAGGTAACAGAATAAAAAGGATTTAAATTAAAGGATTATAATAGAGGATCATAAAAAGGAATATAATGTATTGAGAAAGGTTAAGGGAACCTAAGTAATAAGATCCCGGGTATGATCCTTCAAACGATAGACGAGAACGAAAGTTAAGCGAACCGTACAACAGATCAGCGGTCATTAGGCAAACGATTAGGAAGTTAATCAAAGGGATTAATGGGAGTGATGTCATCCAACCAATAGAAAGGAGACAAGGAAGGGAGGATGACATCATAAGGGTGACATAAGCATGACATGGAAGGAAGGAGGTGTGGTTGATTTAGGACCACACAAATTCAAGGGCAAGGTGGTAATTTGCTAAATCAAAAACAAAACCAAGCCAACCAACTAGCAAATCATTTCATCAAAAATCAAAAAAATCAGCCAAGGCATTGTTCTTCATATTAGCTCTCGGCTTTTTGCCTTTTTCAAAGAAAAAAATTTCCAAAATCAAGATCCAAGCATCCTTAATTGGTAAGAAAATTCCCTAATCATCCTTATGCTTAGTTATGGCTATATCATGAGTTTAAGCCTTTAATTCTTTCTCTAACTTCTTCATTTAATCAATGAAGAAGACAATGAATAGTGTTTTCAAGTTTTTAACTTGAACTTTTTCTTGTTTTTCTTAAAGATCCAAGCTTTCCTAAGGCTTCTCCAAGCTTCTTAAGGCTTCCTAGCTCAACCCACCACTTCAAGGAAGGTATACCATTTTCAAACCCTAGGTTCATATATATTATAAGGTGATTTTGATGAGTAGGATGTTATTGTAGTTGTTGTTATGATTAGAGTTTGAGATTTGGAATGGTAGTGAAATGAAATGGTAATTTTGTGGTTTTGATTTAAAGAAACTTAAGAATGATTAAAGTAAAGTTTAAGCATAAGTATGAATGGTTAAATTGAATTGGTTGGGGTTGTTATGATGTGATAAGGATGGATGTTTGTTGTATGATGGATTTGAGGTTGGATTTGGGGTTGATTTGGAATGGGTTTGAATGGTTTAAAATTTGGAAATCACGTAAACATAGCCGTCGTAACGTCCGATTTTCTTTGGACTGTTTTTGTGCATAGCATTAGGACCCGAGAACCCCCTGCTAGATTGTGACCACTGCCATGTTTAGATAGCTCATGTTACGAGCTTCGTTTTGATATGTAGTTCGTCCGATTCCGATTTACGGTTTAGGAGAAACGACCGTTTCAAGTAACGGCGTTTCGCGGACGAAACTTTTTTCCTCGCCTTACTTTGGAATGTAGGTTAAAGACCAAAAAGGGTTAATTAATGTGTGACACATTTATGGTAAGTGTGTTAGGCAGTTGGTAAGTCATTCGCGAAGGAATCACTTTAAAACTCGTAAAGGTTAAATTATTAAAAATGATGGAGCCGAGGGTACCCGAGTGACTTAAGCGAATCAGTGAGCGCAAAACAAGCGTTAGAGTCTAAGTTAGTTAAAGTATAGAATTACAAGTGATTTTGGTTTAATTCCAACTTACTTGTTGTTTATAGGTTACCAGACTCGTCCCGAGCCATTCGTAACCCCCAGTCGCTCAGGCAAGTTTTCTACCCGTTATACTGTTGTTGTGATGTAAATATGTGTATATGCATTATCTTGTGATATTGCATGATTGTTATTAGCAAATTTTGCGATATATTGGAGCATGCTAATATGGTATATATGCATGTCTGTTTCGTAATCTGGTTATCTATCTGTTGATTTCAATGCTTATAGTTGCATAATACCTATGCTAGAAATAAGCAAGTAGTTGCGTATACCCTTAGTATAGGGGATAAAAGGTGAACATATTTCTAAACCGGGAGTCGATGTTCCCGAGTATATTATATATATATATATATATTTATATATATATATATGGATATAGTTTTTAAAACTATTAATCGAATAAGGTTTATTCGATAACTTTAACTTTATTTTATTATTGAATATTATTTCGAATATTATTCGGAGGCGTATGACTCCTTTACATTATTTATTGGATATTACTTGGACATTCATTTGAGGATGTATGACTCCTTTATTTTATTTAATGAATATTATTTATAATATTCATTCGAGGTATTATGACTCAGCTTATTTTATTTATTGAATATTATTTGAATATTCATTTGAGGATCTATGACTCCGATTATTTGCTGAGATATATTCTTTATTTTATTAAAGAATAAGGTGTCGATAATCAAACTTATTTTTGATTATTCAAATAAAGATATTACTTTCGTATAAGTATATCTTTGATTATTTGCTATTCATTTCAAGTATAAGTTTTAATACTTCTACTTCAACTATTTTATAAAGATTATTTTTTTATGGGAATATTATTTAAATAATAATATTCAGACATTTTCTAAATATTCTGGGGACTGATTTACTTCATTAAATCAGTTTTACTCCAAACACCCTTTAAAGTGTTTTCGAGTCTTTAAAATGATTTTCAAAAGTTAGAGCGGATCCCAAAACTATTTTTATATTTAAGATCTTCCTTTTAAAAAGGGGATTTAAATACTCGCTCAAAACCTGGGGGATCCGGCTCGGTGGTGTGTTTTATATTCGCAACAAGGTTGCTGTCTTGGTAAAAGAGTTTTTGATTACTTACCCAATATTCGGGAAGTAAAATTCTTGGAACAAGTTAATCCATTAACAGGCATCGCCTGGGAAATATCGGTGAGTTTTCCTTTCCAACTAGGTACGACTTCTTGGTGGAGCCGTATCAACAAGTTTCTACTTGGGGAAAGGGGGAAACGAACTTTACGTTTCAGAGTCATGGATTTCATCTGAACTAGGAGTGGCGTAAGTGGTCGAGTAGCGCCGGCCCAGCCTTATTATATTGGCCCAAATGGCCTGGAAGTTCCGCTAAGGCGGTCCATTCCTTAGGAGTTCAGTGTTCGGTTGACAAGTAAATCCGACAGGTTCTCCTCTACATGTAGAAAATGGTGGGGTTGTACTACTACGACTGATCATCGTAAGTGGTCTTCCTGGCGCGGTAAACTCCCGTAATGAGTTCATCATCCAATTGGATATTTCTGCAACACTACCCAAAGCACTTCGATAGAAAGGCTACGGTTGGGCGATTGTTGAGTGTTGGCAGGGTCAAGTTTTCAAAATAATGTTTGCATCAAATGAAGTATCTCATAACTTCATTTTATTTTGATGATATTTTAAAGGTTGAATCTATTCAAGTATTATCTTGTAGTCTCGTCTATGTGATGAACTTTGGAAACTAATTATAACTTGAATGATGGTAGTTCAAGTAGTATTTGGAAAAGATATAAGTATATTGGAGTATTTTGTAACTTCATCTTTTAAACTTATATCTAGTAAATGATTATCTTATGCATGACAAAGATTTTCAGAAAAACGTTGAGACAAGGTTAGATATATGAGATCACCTTGCAACGATATTTTTATACAGTTATACACTAGAATTCTGTGTGTATTATGCATGGAAGAGGACTTCCATTACTTTGAAAAGTATATATGTATATATATATATATACTGAATATTTTGCGACTTCATCGCATTAAGATATCAACTTGGTTCATTTCTTTTGACCAAGACTTTCATGAGTATTATGAGTAGGCTCATATATTGTAAATCATTATACATATTATTTTGGTGGGCTTGCTGCTCACCCTTGCTTTATTTCTTCATCACACAACAACAGTTAGGAAAGATGGCCAGACTCCAGCAGACCCAGCGCAAGCACGTGGGAAGCGTCCTGTGTCTTCCCGTTGATGTTGTAGCTGCTATAGCTGCAGAGGTAGATCTATTGTAGATCAGACCATCTACTTTTGAGAATCAATTATGTATAATTATAACTTGTGGCAGATAATGGCAATTAACTGTAAATTTATCAAGTAATCATTTTGGGTTGTAATAACTTTTAAATTGTGGATTCAAAGACTTGTACTTATTTAAATTTCATCTCTGAGACTATAACGGGTTGTGGTGTGTGTTAGTGTGGGGTCACAGCATAAGGTTATTTATTAATTAAGTGAAGTGATATTGTGGAAAGAAAGACCGTGACGACCCGGATCCCCGACCCCGGATCTGGGGGTGTTACAGAAATGGTATCAGAGCTAAGCGTTATAAACCTCAGAGATGATGGGACGTTAAGATAATAAGTTCACTAAGATAATAAGAACTCTTGCCAAGTTCATAGTCGGACTACCTAACGTAGTACTGACAGTTAAAACCCTTATGGGAACCCTTATAAATGTAGCGATAGAAGCGTAGTTCGTTATCGTATATGGTAGCAGGACTCCGAACCCTGAAGTTGAGGAACAACATCGCGATGATATTTTATTACTAATTGGAGATCGGATTGTGGATCCGATAGAGTGTCCTAATGCAGGACCGGATGATATTGATATTGAGGATGTAGCGGTTGAGGATGTTGTCCTAGAAGGGATAGTTGTTGAGGAGGATCCCATGGAGGATCCTGACAGGATTGGATAAAGGACCACTGATGAATTGATGACCATGGTTTGGTCGACTACCAGAGGTAGGATTGGTCGGTCACTACCGGAGGTTCGTTCAAGTTGTAAAGATAGTAGCCCCTTTAACGCGGCTTACTCGTAAGACTGAGAAGTTCGAATGGACAGAGAAATGCGAGAACAGCTTTCAAAAACTGAAGCAGAGTTTGGTGATGGCCCCTATGCTGGCGTTGCCGGATGGAAAAAGGAGATTTTGTGATTTGTAAGTGACGCTTCGCATAAGGAATTAGGGTGCTTCTTAGCACAGCAAGATAATCGCGTCTGCGTCAAGACAATTAAGGTAATATGAAATTCGATATCCCCGCCCATGAGCTTAGGCTCGTGGCAATAGTTTTACCCTAAAGATTGGAGGCACTACTTGTATGGAGAGAAGTGCGAGAATTACCTAAGCCATAAGTGCTCTAGTACATTCTTACGTAGAAAGAGCTCAACATACGCCAGAGGAGGCGGTTAGAGCTAATCAAGAATTATGATTGGGAGATTCTTTATCATTCGGGGAAAGCCAATATGGTGGCTGATGCCCTTAGTAAAAAGGAGAGACTCAAGATGATAATATCTTTGGGAGACTTGATAAGAGATTTTGAGAAAATGGAAATAGTAGTGAAGGTAACCGGAGCCGGTACCGAAAAGCTGTTTGAGATTGTAATACAGACCGAATTTTTGGAAAAGAACATATTGTGCCAGAAAAGTGATGAATGAAGGCAGAGAGTCAATGACTGGAGAAGATATCCACACCGAGAAAGATGATAAGGGGATAGTGAGGTGTTCCTACAGAAATTGGGTTCCAAAGGTTCAAGAGCTTAAGGATGAGAACTTAGATGAGAGCCATATTTTGAGGAATAAGATTTAGGGCAAACCCTGAATGTGATAGTCAGGGAGGTTGCCATCAAGAAAGAAATAACCCATAACATAATAGAGTGGAAAACAAGGTTTTTAATGTATAAGATAACCCCGATTATGGGAGAAGGTTGAAACATTTCATACTAAGGAAACAGAAAGTCGAGTAAGGAAAGGAGACCCGAGATGGTACTCCTATACGACAATTTATGGACCAGTCTAGACAGAACTTAGACTATTATCCCCAACCACCACCCTGAGGAAACAATGCGGTGAGAAATTCTTTCAGGACCTTTAAGTCGCTAAGCTCTCAGAGTTCCAAGGAACAAGCTGACCCAGTCGAGGCAAGAGCCTGGCTAAAGGAAATACAGGAATCATTTGAGATTCTAAATGATTGACGAATCACGAAAGACTATTTTTGTCACTTACCCTCCTAAGAGAGAGGCCACCCGCTGGTGAAAGACCTAGAAAGGCACGGAGCCAGAGGTTATAATAAACTGATTTAAGTTCAGTCAATTGTTTTCAGGAAATTAATTCCCAAGGTTATGGAATAGTGTAAAAGCTTTAGAGCCAGAACAAAGGCAGACAAGTATGATAAATTATGAATCTAAGTTGTAAAAGTTATCAAGATTCGTTCTGAAGACACGAATCCAGAATGACGGGATGTTTGAAATCAATGCTTATATTGTGATTGGTTTGTGAAATAATGATAAGAGAAAGGAAAATAAAAAGAAACTGAAGTGGAAAGGAATATAAAGGCAATAGAGTTTGAGGAATGATAAGGGAGTTGGGTATGAGGAAACCCTAAAGACTCATAGCAATAGAAATAGAAAAGTATGTAATCGTCAGGATGATGATGATCCACCATGAGTTAAAATTGATGGTTGAAGGCATAAGAGATACATATATTGTACCCCCTTTAAGTTGGGAGGATTCGAGGAAACCTTGAGGTAATTCGAAGGATAAATAATGAGACGCGGATAGACTGAGGAGACAAGAAAGTAAGAAATTAAGAAAATTGGATGAAGGAAGTGACCTTCAAGAATGGGAAATGTAAGACCGGTGGCTTTATACCCAGAAAGGAAGATGTCAGGTATGAAAGATATCCCAACATTGAGGTGACTGTTGAGATAAACAACAAAAGTAAATAAGGAATTATTAAGAAGAAGTTCACGTTGAACATGACCAATATCTTCCAGAACATCCATGTTATCATTACCAAATCAGGAAAGAAAAGCGGATGACCATTGTTATCTTTTAGAGGCCATATGGATTGACCTCAATTTGAATAAGGATGCTATTATGAAGTTAGGTATAGACTATCGAGGTGCGAATGATGAATATGATAATCTATCAGGGATATATGACTTAATTTATCCATGGAAGGATGCATGTACTTTTTCTAAAGGTGGAATTAAGGATTAAAAACATCGGTAACTGAAAATGAATCCCAGGGGAATGCATAAAGGTTGGCATTTCACCCTTAATAGGGATAGTATGAGTTTTGACAGTATGAATTGGAAAGGATTAAGGTAATAATAACCTTTAAGGATCAGTGGAGAAATTTTTCAGAAGTAAATAGACAATGGTTCTAGTAGTAGTAAATGGTATTTTGATATGCCCTGTATATAGGGAATACAGGAGGAACGATTAAAGGATAAACTTAGAGGTTTTATAAGGAGAAAGGAAATATTCAAAATTCTCAAGAATAGAAATGTTGATAAAGGAAATATGACGTAATTATAATGATGCCAAGTGGGGCACGTGTTGAACCACGAGAAAGTATGAATCGAACCAGTAAAGGTCGAAATTGTTCAGGGCAATTAGGGCCCAGGATAAAAGATGTTCTAAGTATGATTGAAAGTCAGTCGTGACAGTGATTAACCTCTAAAGACTGAGGCAATAACTTATGGAAAAAAATGGTGATATTTTTTTTACTCATCAGATTTTAAGGAAAACATCTTCACATAAGCTGTGATTGAAATGAGGTAGAAATTTATTTGGAGGTGGTTAAAATGACATTGACTGTAAGGAAATTTTACTATCAGGAAAGGCCAAAGAGGTGGCCGACACTTTAAAGGTAAGCGGATAATTATAGGCGCGTGTGCCAAAAGAATACAGTGATGATGGTTAAAAATGTGAAGGTTGTGTTATGGTTTGGAAGATTGACATTCCTTCTGATGACTGTGCAATACCCAACCGTAATAGTAGTTGGTAAAGGTTTAATTCATGTAATCGCCATGAACGGGCTATCTATCTTAGAAGGTCCTATCTTGGGATAAGCCAGGACCATGTTTCCAAAAGGACTAGACGAACCTTTGAGTTAAGTCTTCTATTTAAGGCATATGATTAAGAATGGTATTAACATGCTATCGTTGCTTTGATTGAAACTCTTCTGCAATTTTATCTGCTTCACGTCATGAATGTACGTCAGGATCAGGAGTGTTCTTCATGAATCAAGAACGGTGATCATGTTACCTCCTTAGAAGAATTCGATATGATATGAATGGACTCCGTATGGTTAGCTATTAAAACTTCATGGAAAACGAATGACTACAGTAGGTCAACGGTGGGCCATAGTAATGTAGGAATGATTCTGAGAGTAATGAGCTGATTACTTACAACCGTGAGAGTTGTATTGGAATGGATGTTGAGAGTAAGTACCACTAATCGGGTCGTGTTGGTGTATAAGTTATCATTGATAGACTAATTAAGTCAATTATCTACCTATGATATATTTATTCCTTCTTATCGATAAAGAGTAGTATTACCCATACGAAGAAGGTTGCGGTATAGAAATGGATTCTAGTAACGATGAGATCTAGAATGAGATCCCAGATTCGATTTTCGATATCGAGGGAGTTTCAAAGGTGATTGTGTATAAGCTCGAGGAAGAGCATGGGTCCATAGAATGATGGACGGAATAAAAATATTTAGGCATGGGAAATACGATGCTATAATACTTGATGCTGATATAAATACGTTTATGTTTTGTTCTCCTATGACAAACCTCTATAATTCAGAGGTAGGTTCCAAGCCAGATATTTTGTGGCAGTATATATATATTTTTTTTATATATACAATTCTTTTCAGTTCGTTCTTTTCTCTTCATTTCATTTCATGTAATCTGAGAAGAACAACCCTTCCAGAAGGGGAGGTATTGCCGAATGACTATCTATCTGTGTGATAGAAGCCTAGTAGGATACCATCTATTGTTTAATTGCTTGTCAAGTACTAAAGGCTGGCCACCTTCTGTACTAACTATGCAATATAACAAGTGTTCATGATCATAGTGATCTCTCAACAAATTCCTTTACTTCTATTTGATTGATCAAATTTTGGAAAATAGAAACAACTGAAAAAGGAGTAATAAAGTAGTGGTAGTATGCGGAATGGAAACACATTCGTGATACTAAGGTTGACGTGGTTATTAAAAAGGGTTATAGAACGCTAGCGAGCAAAAGTATGACCAGTATAATATTAGGAACGGAAGGTGATAGCGATTACGAACTGGAAAAGAATGGGTATTGAGAAGCAAGAGCTCTAATGATTGGAAGCTATGATGAGAGTCTGTGCAATAGACTTGAAAGAATTTGGAATGATCACTTAATTCGGATTGAGTTATCTTACGACAATAGATCATATGTCATTATCGAGATGTCGCCTTATGAGATCCTTGAGGGAAGACAATGTCGATCTCCCTTATGTTAGGATGAAGTTGTAGAGCGCAAGATGCTCGGACCCGCAGTAGTCCAAAGGACCAAGGATATGATAGATCTAATCAGAGGACGGCTGGTAGTAACCCAAGATGGACATGATAAGTATGTTGATTTGACACGAAAGGATAAAGAGTATGAAATAGGGGACCTAGTAATGTTATAGGTATCCCTTGGAAAGGATTGATGAGGTTCGGAAAGAAAGGAAAGCTAAGTCTACAATTTGTTGGACCCTTGGATATATTAAGACGTTTGGGAAGTTAGCATATGAGCTAGCCTTAACCCAGAACCTGTAGCAAGTTCGTAACGTGTTTCACGTATCAATGTTAAGGAAGTGTAATTTAGATGCCAGATGAATAGAGGCATATGAGCGCATAGACGTGCAACCCGACGTAACCTATATGGAGCAACCAGGAAGGGTTATAGAGTGAAAAGGGACAAATGCTTAGGAGAAGGATTATCAAACTAGGCAGAGTTTGGTGGTAGAACCACAATGTGGGAAAATTGACTCGAGAGTTAGAAAGTGTGATGCTAAGAGAGTGTCCCCATTTGTTTTCTATCTGATTCCGGGACGGAATCCTTTTAAGGAGGGGAGACTGTAATAACCCCAATTTTTGGGAATTTTTGAAACCCTTATGAATAGTGTTTTTGCTGAATGAGAAAACTTTTCATGCCACGCTATGTAGGGGTTCTGTTATTGATCTTATGGGATATTATTAGTACTCTATGTGGTATATAAGTGTATGTAAAGATCGTCAGAATCCAATTCCGAACACTTTGGTTTTTCCCGGAAATCCATAAGATACGGAGAGAATTGAGTATAAGGTAACAGAATAAAAAGGATTTAAATTAAAGGATTATAATAGAGGATCATAAAAAGGAATATAATGTATTGAGAAAGGTTAAGGGAACCTAAGTAATAAGATCCCGGGTATGATCCTTCAAACGATAGACGAGAACGAAAGTTAAGCGAACCGTACAACAGATCAGCGGTCATTAGGCAAACGATTAGGAAGTTAATCAAAGGGATTAATGGGAGTGATGTCATCCAACCAATAGAAAGGAGACAAGGAAGGGAGGATGACATCATAAGGGTGACATAAGCATGACATGGAAGGAAGGAGGTGTGGTTGATTTAGGACCACACAAATTCAAGGGCAAGGTGGTAATTTGCTAAATCAAAAACAAAACCAAGCCAACCAACTAGCAAATCATTTCATCAAAAATCAAAAAAATCAGCCAAGGCATTGTTCTTTATATTAGCTCTCGGCTTTTTGCCTTTTTCAAAGAAAAAAATTTCCAAAATCAAGATCCAAGCATCCTTAATTGGTAAGAAAATTCCCTAATCATCCTTATGCTTAGTTATGGCTATATCATGAGTTTAAGCCTTTAATTCTTTCTCTAACTTCTTCATTTAATCAATGAAGAAGACAATGAATAGTGTTTTCAAGTTTTTAACTTGAACTTTTTCTTGTTTTTCTTAAAGATCCAAGCTTTCCTAAGGCTTCTCCAAGCTTCTTAAGGCTTCCTAGCTCAACCCACCACTTCAAGGAAGGTATACCATTTTCAAACCCTAGGTTCATATATATTATAAGGTGATTTTGATGAGTAGGATGTTATTGTAGTTGTTGTTATGATTAGAGTTTGAGATTTGGAATGGTAGTGAAATGAAATGGTAATTTTGTGGTTTTGATTTAAAGAAACTTAAGAATGATTAAAGTAAAGTTTAAGCATAAGTATGAATGGTTAAATTGAATTGGTTGGGGTTGTTATGATGTGATAAGGATGGATGTTTGTTGTATGATGGATTTGAGGTTGGATTTGGGGTTGATTTGGAATGGGTTTGAATGGTTTAAAATTTGGAAATCACGTAAACATAGCCGTCGTAACGTCCGATTTTCTTTGGACTGTTTTTGTGCATAGCATTAGGACCCGAGAACCCCCTGCTAGATTGTGACCACTGCCATGTTTAGATAGCTCATGTTACGAGCTTCGTTTTGATATGTAGTTCGTCCGATTCCGATTTACGGTTTAGGAGAAACGACCGTTTCAAGTAACGGCGTTTCGCGGACGAAACTTTTTTCCTCGCCTTACTTTGGAATGTAGGTTAAAGACCAAAAAGGGTTAATTAATGTGTGACACATTTATGGTAAGTGTTTTAGGCAGTTGGTAAGTCATTCGCGAAGGAATCGCTTTAAAACTCGTAAAGGTTAAATTATTAAAAATGATGGAGCCGAGGGTACCCGAGTGACTTAAGCGAATCAGTGAGCGCAAAACAAGCGTTAGAGTCTAAGTTAGTTAAAGTATAGAATTACAAGTGATTTTGGTTTAATTCCAACTTACTTGTTGTTTATAGGTTACCAGACTCGTCCCGAGCCATTCGTAACCCCCAGTCGCTCAGGCAAGTTTTCTACCCGTTATACTGTTGTTGTGATGTAAATATGTGTATATGCATTATCTTGTGATATTGCATGATTGTTATTAGCAAATTTTGCGATATATTGGAGCATGCTAATATGGTATATATGCATGTCTGTTTCGTAATCTGGTTATCTATCTGTTGATTTCAATGCTTATAGTTGCATAATACCTATGCTAGAAATAAGCAAGTAGTTGCGTATACCCTTAGTATAGGGGATAAAAGGTGAACATATTTCTAAACCGGGAGTCGATGTTCCCGAGTATATTATATATATATATATATATTTATATATATATATATGGATATAGTTTTTAAAACTATTAATCGAATAAGGTTTATTCGATAACTTTAACTTTATTTTATTATTGAATATTATTTCGAATATTATTCGGAGGCGTATGACTCCTTTACATTATTTATTGGATATTACTTGGACATTCATTTGAGGATGTATGACTCCTTTATTTTATTTAATGAATATTATTTATAATATTCATTCGAGGTATTATGACTCAGCTTATTTTATTTATTGAATATTATTTGAATATTCATTTGAGGATCTATGACTCCGATTATTTGCTGAGATATATTCTTTATTTTATTAAAGAATAAGGTGTCGATAATCAAACTTATTTTTGATTATTCAAATAAAGATATTACTTTCGTATAAGTATATCTTTGATTATTTGCTATTCATTTCAAGTATAAGTTTTAATACTTCTACTTCAACTATTTTATAAAGATTATTTTTTTATGGGAATATTATTTAAATAATAATATTCAGACATTTTCTAAATATTCTGGGGACTGATTTACTTCATTAAATCAGTTTTACTCCAAACACCCTTTAAAGTGTTTTCGAGTCTTTAAAATGATTTTCAAAAGTTAGAGCGGATCCCAAAACTATTTTTATATTTAAGATCTTCCTTTTAAAAAGGGGATTTAAATACTCGCTCAAAACCTGGGGGATCCGGCTCGGTGGTGTGTTTTATATTCGCAACAAGGTTGTTGTCTTGGTAAAAGAGTTTTTGATTACTTACCCAATATTCGGGAAGTAAAATTCTTGGAACAAGTTAATCCATTAACAGGCATCGCTTGGGAAATATCGGTGAGTTTTCCTTTCCAACTAGGTACGACTTCTTGGTGGAGCCGTATCAACAAGTTTCTACTTGGGGAAAGGGGGAAACGAACTTTACGTTTCAGAGTCATGGATTTCATCTGAACTAGGAGTGGCGTAAGTGGTCGAGTAGCGCCGGCCCAGCCTTATTATATTGGCCCAAATGGCCTGGAAGTTCCGCTAAGGCGGTCCATTCCTTAGGAGTTCAGTGTTCGGTTGACAAGTAAATCCGACAGGTTCTCCTCTACATGTAGAAAATGGTGGGGTTGTACTACTACGACTGATCATCGTAAGTGGTCTTCCTGGCGCGGTAAACTCCCGTAATGAGTTCATCATCCAATTGGATATTTCTGCAACACTACCCAAAGCACTTCGATAGAAAGGCTACGGTTGGGCGATTGTTGAGTGTTGGCAGGGTCAAGTTTTCAAAATAATGTTTGCATCAAATGAAGTATCTCATAACTTCATTTTATTTTGATGATATTTTAAAGGTTGAATCTATTCAAGTATTATCTTGTAGTCTCGTCTATGTGATGAACTTTGGAAACTAATTATAACTTGAATGATGGTAGTTCAAGTAGTATTTGGAAAAGATATAAGTATATTGGAGTATTTTGTAACTTCATCTTTTAAACTTATATCTAGTAAATGATTATCTTATGCATGACAAAGATTTTCAGAAAAACGTTGAGACAAGGTTAGATATATGAGATCACCTTGCAACGATATTTTTATACAGTTATACACTGGAATTCTGTGTGTATTATGCATGGAAGAGGACTTCCATTACTTTGAAAAGTATATATGTATATATATATATATACTGAATATTTTGCGACTTCATCGCATTAAGATATCAACTTGGTTCATTTCTTTTGACCAAGACTTTCATGAGTATTATGAGTAGACTCATATATTGTAAATCATTATACATATTATTTTGGTGGGCTTGCTGCTCACCCTTGCTTTATTTCTTCATCACACAACAACAGTTAGGAAAGATGGCCAGACTCCAGCAGACCCAGCGCAAGCACGTGGGAAGCGTCCTGTGTCTTCCCGTTGATGTTGTAGCTGCTATAGCTGCAGAGGTAGATCTATTGTAGATCAGACCATCTACTTTTGAGAATCAATTATGTATAATTATAACTTGTGGCAGATAATGGCAATTAACTGTAAATTTATCAAGTAATCATTTTGGGTTGTAATAACTTTTAAATTGTGGATTCAAAGACTTGTACTTATTTAAATTTCATCTCTGAGACTATAACGGGTTGTGGTGTGTGTTAGTGTGGGGTCACAGCATAAGGTTATTTATTAATTAAGTGAAGTGATATTGTGGAAAGAAAGACCGTGACGACCCGGATCCCCGACCCCGGATCTGGGGGTGTTACAGTGTCAAGGGGCAGAACGTGTGAAAAGGGCGAAAGTTCAAACATTGAGAACTGAGTTCAAATGATGAGCATGAAAGACAATGAGCAGCTTGACAAGTTATATCTTAGGTTGAATGGCATGGTGATAAACTTAAGGGTTCTGGGAGAAGAGATGAAAGAATCCTATCTGGTAAAAAAATTGTTGCGTGCAGTGCCGTCTAGATTTCTCCAAATTGTATCAACCTTGGAATAATTTGGAAATTTAGAGACTCTATCAGTTGAAGAAGTGGTGGGCTCTTTGAAGGCCTGCGAATAGATTATGAAAGGGAATGTAAATGGAGAATCGAATGAAGAACAATTGATTCTTACAGAAGAAGAGTGGAAAAAGTGTGTGAACAGTGAGGGTAAATAACTACTCACATGAGAGGATTGGTTGAAAAGATCTGGCAAAATATAAGTTTCAGTTATCTAACTAAGATTGAAGAGACATCAAAAACGCACATTAACATTCAAGTATGAAGGAAATGATCGAAGCTTTATCTATAAGAACCAGTGTTTATTTATAGAGAGGAAAGTGTATTTCTATATTTCTATCATTGTGTTTCAGTTAGTTACTTCACAACTAAGTCTATCTGATTATATATAGGTGATGTAAGTCACTAATTCTGTTACGCCTACGTGGCAGCTATGACAGGCTGTTTAAATAAACAGAGACCATGAGCTGTGCTGAGATGGAATGTACAAGCTGATAGATTAACCAATACCCCCCTTCAAGCTGGGAGATGGCGAGATGGTGTGTGACAGCGACATACCCAGCTTGGAAAGCAAATCTTTAAACTGAGGTGAAGGTAATATCTTGGTGAGAATGTCTGCTAGTTGGTGCTGAGTAGGAAGGTAAGAAAGTTGAAGTAAACCCTCGAGGACTTTGTCACGAGTAAAGTGACAATCAAGTTCAATGTGTTTAGTGCGTTCGTGGAAGACCGGATTTTTGGCTATGTATAAGGCGGACTGATTGTCACAATGAAGAGTAATTGGTTTAAGATTGGTAACACCAAGCTCTTCGAGAAGATGAACTAACCAGGTTACCTCTGAAGCAGCAGAGGCCATTGCACGATACTCAGCCTCTGCTGAGGAACGAGACACGGTCGATTGTTTTTTTGACTTCCAAGACACTGGAGAATGGCCAAAAAGCATGATATAGCCCGTAATAGATTTTCTAGAATCAACACAAGATGCCCAGTCGGAGTCCGAAAATGCTTGAAGAGTCAGAGAAGATGCAGCATTGAGTAAAATTCCTTGGCCAACTGTTTGAGCCACATAGAGAATAGTGTGACAAAGAGAATCAAAATGAGACTGTCTAGGATTCTTCATATATTGACTCAAAGTCTGGACAACATAGGAAAGATCCGGGCGTGTATTTGTTAAATAATTCAATTTGCCCACGAGAGAATGATAATACTCTGGATGAGAATATAAAGGACCTGTTGTAGCTGAAAGTTTCAAATGTAATGGTAATGGTGTCACGGTTGGTTTGGAAATATCGAACGTGCAATCCCTTAAAATATCTCGAGTAAATTTTCGCTGAATTAGGATTATGCCATTCGTAACATAACCTACTTCAAGGCCCAAAAAATAATGAAGAATACCTAAGTCCTTGATGCTAAAGACATGATCCAAATGAGACTTGAGGTCGTTAATTTCCTGAGAGTTATCACCTGTAACGATAATATCATCGACATAAACAGCAACAATGGTGATAGTACTAGATGACCTCTTGATAAACATACTATAGTCATTCCGTGACTGAATATAATCTAAAGAAATTAATTCACTGACTAGCTTTTCAAACCACTTACGAGAGGCTTGTTTTAAACCGTAGAGAGATTTTCGTAAACGACAAACCTGTTTAGCCTTATGAGGAACACCCGGAGGGACTTTCATATAGACCTCTTCACTAAGATCGCCATGAAGAAAGGCGTTGTTTACGTCTAGTTGAAACAAAGGCCATTTACGGTTAGCAGCAAGTGCAATAAGGCAACGAACAGAACTCATTTTGATAACAGGCAAAAATGTTTCGTCGTAATCAATACCGTGTTGTTGAGTAAATCCTTTGGCGACCAAACGTGCTTTGCAGCGTTCCAAAGACCCATCAGCATGTAATTTGGTCTTGTAGACCCATTTACACCCAATGGGCTTCTTACCGAGTGGCAAGTCAACGAGATCCCATGTGTGGTTAGAATTGAGTGCGGTAATCTCCTTATTCATAGCATCGACCCATAATGGGTTAGCAGAAGCCTCTGTGTAACTAGTAGGTTGAATAATAGATTCATGATGAACCAGAAAAGCCTTGTGATAGGAAGGCATATCATCATACTTTACCAGATTGCACCAGTGAGATGAATGAGTTTGTATCGTGGCAAGATTACAATGATAAGAGTGAAGGTAGGCAGGTGGTTTTTTAATGCGTGTAGATTGACGAACTTCCGGAACAGAACTAACAACAACATCATTCTCAATAGGAGAAGAATGATTAGTATCAACAATGGAATGAGATGAACTATGCAGAGTCAATAACTGTATTGGAATGATCAGGAAAATTAGTGTCATGTATAGGAGTTGTGGTGATAGAAGAATTAGATAATGTTGTGACATTGTCAAAGTGAGATGGGTGTATAATAGTAGTGACAGTAGGAAGAAACATGGATGAAAGATAATGAGATTTGGATTGACTGGATAATATATGATAGGGGAAATGATGTTCATAAAACACGATGTCTCGAGACACAAATATCTTAGAAGTTGATAAATCAAGTACTTTGTAGGCCTTTTGATGAGGGGGATTGTTAGGGCGAAAACATGCACTAATATTCACGCAAGTATACGCGTTCGCAAGTAATATAGAATACTTTCTAGTTCGTTCCCTTAGAGACTCAGACTAAGTTATTGTCTAATTAAACTCACTCACCAATGTATGATTACTTCTCAATGTTAAGATAACACTTAAAATTGTTGATTAAATATTAATTATAATTAACTACTTAATTAACCACTTAACTAACACTTCAATTTATCAATAATAAAACACTCATGAGATCACAACTTCATTATTACTTCCTTCTATAGCCATTGTTATTACCTTTAGCATGTGACAGTGATGATATTAATCGAATAACACGAAACTGATAAAAGCCAACTTTCATTGTACTAATACCATTCTACCAAACATCCACAATTAAGATAGAAGTTGAATAGTCATCAATTATGTTAAGTTCCTATATGTCTACAGAAATTGACAACACAACGATTTAAGCACAAGTTATTCCTTTTGATTACATAGGGCAAATAAAACTGTTAGAGTTACCCACTAATCATGCACAACGTACATGAACCTATGCTAGCATGGCAAGTTCTAAATCTCAAGATCCACCGTCGCTTCACAAGAGATTAACACCCTATCTTATATGTTCGCGACGCACATAAGACGAATACGCACAACCAATACTAGATATCATGCAATCATCACACACTAAAGTATTAAACAATTAACTAAAGAATTTCATAATAAATCCGTTGAAACCCCATGATCACTATTAGCCCATAATAGAACTTATCGCCATCATGGGTTCATATGAAATCATGATAAACAACACAAGAAAATAATAACTAAACTAATTATATTAAAACAGAGTACGTCACAAGAGTAAATAAGTCAAAGCAAGAAAACTAGCATCCAACGTTACAACGAAACAAGAATCACAAGAATATATGCTTCCTCTTCGTTGTGGTGTGCTAAATCGGTCTTCTTCCTTATCTCCTTCGCTTCTTGCGCAAAATATAATCTAAAACATAATCTCTTTTTTTTCTCTGTGAAAACGTCTCAAATCTACTTATATAATAGTCCCATAAAACTCAGATTACATAGAAGTTGGAAGCCAAACAGAAGTAGAAGTCTAAAATAATTTATCCTTTTCCCCGACCCTGCGCGGCCGCTCAGCATTTCTGCGCGGGCGCGCAAGGCTGCTGCGCGGCCGCTCAGCATTGCTGCGCGGGCGCGCAGGACCCTACTGGAAAAAATCCAGGTTTGCTCTGTTTCTTCGCCGTAATCTGCCCGTTCTTTTCCTCTCGCAATGGTGAACACATGCCAAGGCTTATTCTTGATGAAACCTCCTCCGAAATGCAACTAATACCCTGAAATGCATAAACACTAGAAAAACGCATCAAATACACAAAATACTTGATTTCAAGACACCAATTTAAGCCATTTTAAGACGTTCTAAGTGGTATAAAATGCCGCTTATCACACCCCCAAACTTAAATCGATACTTGTCCTCAAGCGTCACAGACTCAAAACAAATAAAAATATGCATGAATGCAATCTATATGAAAATGCAACGATCCCCCTTACTATAATTAACCAACCAAATTGTCACATCTCAACGAATGCAGTTAGACAACTAAAGATCAATAAACTCATGCAAACGGACATACAGCCAGAAACGTGGTGTGTGCAAATGCTTAACAGATATACTTCGGAACTAGACCAATTACTATGACTAGACTATCTTCAAGGCAATCCTACGATTATACAAAGAATAAAAATTCTAGGCACAAAGTGATATACAACACTACAAGAACTCTGGAGCTTACTACGGAATTGTGCTTTTTATTTTCAACTCAAATGCTTATTTGACCGTGCAATGAGTGAGGTCCACAAAAGACTTATACAATGGTATCCATGTAACGAGCGTTAGGTTAGCGGATCCCAGACTCTAAAAGCCTTAGGTCACTAGGCACAAAGTCCCCTAAGAACTTAATAACTCGAATACCAAAGAGCCCACTCTTGATCAATTATGCAAATTTTTTTTTTCTTTTCTGAGCAAGTGCGTTTCGCTCCATCTTGCTCAACCCTAGACTACTCGCATAACATGCGAGCCGGCTACTAGCCATTTGACGCATAGCCACAACTAGCAACAAATTCCATTTTTACTCCATTTTTTTTCTTTTTCATGCCTTTACCACTAAGAACCTATTATCAAATTCTAAGCATAATAAATAGATTATCCTCGAAAATAATCAGATCATAACAACAATCTAGCCCTTAAGCATTCTCTAAGACTTAGTGAAAATACAAGTGCTTCTAGCATGCATATCAACCTACACAACTTAATATCACTTTAATGCTATCACTACACTCGCATCAATATCACAATTCAGTCGATAAATCATTGCAAAAGGGATCATGGTATATGCATGAGCTATATGATATGACAAACAAATAAAGCTATATAAAAAAACTATATGGCAAAAATTATGCAACTAGATGAACTAACTATCATGAATATGCAGCTATATGACACACACAAAATATTCCTTAACTACCACCCCCAAACTTAAAATCTTCACTGTCCCCAGTGAAGGTAGTAGAAAGGAACACAGGGTATACCTACTCGGAGTCATCATCATCATCACCCTCAGTGGGTGGAGTATCAGGCGGCGGGTATGCAGAGTCCTCACCAAAAACTGGCCACTGGATATCAGCTCCAAGGCCTCGAAAAGCAGTCCCTAACGCAAGAGTGAGCTCCTGAGCAAACCTGCTCTGCGTCTCATACATGGCATCCATCCGCCGTGAAAGCCTCCTATACTGGGCATCACCCATCCCAGCACCCTCCTGAGCTCTCGAAGAACCAGCCTCACCACGCCCTGGCCTAGCCATAGTAGCACCTCGTGCTGGACGCCCTCCTGGAAGACGATAACCCAGCCCATACTCCTCAGGCTCACCACCGGTCCACTCCTGCATCCCATTCAGAGTGCCAGAATCTATCGGAGCTGCTGGCAACTGCAACTGCTCATGAGCCGGCCAGTTCACTCCTACTGCTCGGCATAGCTTCGTAACCGTGGATGCATAAGGGATGTTCATATGCTTTGCTCCCCTCAAAAACTTCAGAATTCCTTGGTAGATAAACTCACCAAGGTCCACATAGTATTCCTCATTCAGAATTCCCCACAACAACTGTGCTCTCTCAACTGTGACCTCGTGTGCATGTGAAGAAGGCAAAATATTAGCACATATAAATGCATTCCATACACGGGCATACCTGTTCATGGCGATTGCCGGAAAGTGACGATACTCATTATTGGCTGGACTGCGGTTCCAAACTGTGCCCGGTCGACAGAGAGTCGCACAAATCAAATCCAAGTCAAAATCCTCAGCAGTCTTTTCATTCCAGTTCTCCTCCTCGGGCTTCCTCTCTCGCTGTCCAATCACACGGCGAATCGCCGCAGGATGATAATCAACCGTCAGCCCACGAACTACAGAAAACCCATTCTTTTCAGCCTTCGCGTTCGCGTAGAACTCGCGAACAACACTCATCGGTACTGCTTCGGGTGACTCACAAAAAGCTATCCACCCCTTCTCTGCAATCATGGGCAACAACTCACCATCCCTCCCTGATGGTAAAAACCCCCTCTCCTTCAGAATCGGCTTCCCCAACAGCCTAGTGTACTCCTCCTCCGCAGCTCTGTCAGTTAACCGAGGCCTTGCAGCAGTACCCCTTGATGAATCAGCAGTAGGAACTATGCTGCTGCTGTCAATAGTGCATGCTCTCTTGGGTGCCATTGATTTGTGAATAAAAGTGTGTAAGAACTGATTTTTGATGTTTATGAGAGGGTTTAAGTGTAGGAAGTTTGTGGGAGATATGTAGGATAGGTGTATGTATATATAGGGTGTGGAGTAGGTTAAATTAGATTAGGAGTGGGGTTGAGGGATAAAATCATGGGGTAATGGGAAAAGAATTCGTGGGTTTATGGGCTGTGATGGGTTTTTGTGTTTTTGTTTTTTTTTTTTTTCTGAACCGTAAAAAATTTTCTGGAACTCGACCCCTGCGCGGTCGCTCAGCATTTCTGCGCGGGCGCGCAGCAAGCTGCGCGGGCGCGCAGCAAGCTGCGCGGGCGCGCAGAGGGTCTCTGGAAAAATTTTTTTCAGCCCCTTTTTTCTGATTTTTTTGTGTTTTTGGATAGGTTATTAACTTCTAAGGGTTCCTGTAACAACAATTCATGGGTTGCCTCCCACGCAGCGCTTCTTTTTCGTCATTAGCTTGACGTTCCGTACCTTTCTCAAGTAGTCAACAAAATGGCACTAACCACCTCTCGGTTTGCCATGTCCCCATAGTAGTGCTTCAACCGCTGACCGTTAACCTTGAATGCTTGGTCCGAATCATTCTCAAAAATTTCCACCGCTCCATGTGGAAACACAGTTTTGACAATAAAAGGTCCAGACCACCTTGATTTCAACTTCCCAGGAAAAAGTCGGAGCCGAGAGTTGAATAACAGAACTTGTTGCCCTGGCACAAATAACTTAGGATGTAGCTTCCTATCGTGCCACCTCTTCACCTTTTCCTTATACATTTTGTTATTCTCGTACGCTTGCAGTCGAAATTCATCAAGTTCATTAAGCTGAAGCATTCTTTTTTTACCAGCTGCATCTAAATCCAGGTTCAATTTCTTCAATGCCCAGTAGGCCTTATGCTCAAGCTCCGCCGGTAGATGACATCCCTTACCGTACACCAACTGAAACGGTGACATCCCAAGTGGAGTTTTGTATGCTGTTCTGTAAGCCCAAACAGCTTCATCGAGCTTTAAAGACCAATCCTTCCTTGACGGACAAACAACCTTCTCTAGAATGCGCTTTATCTCTCTGTTAGACACTTCCGCTTGACCATTTGTTTGCGGATGATAGGCAGTAGCTACTCGATGATTCACATTATAATGCTGCATCATAGAAGTGAACTTACGGTTGCAAAAATGCGATCCTTCATCACTTATGATTACCCGAGGCGTTCCAAACCTTGTGAAAATTTGCTTATGAAGAAAATTTAGTACTACCTTTGCATCATTTGTCGGTAAAGCTTTAACTTCGACCCATTTTGAGACATAATCGACTGCCAGCAAGATGTACTGATTATTACAAGACGAGATAAAAGGCCCCATGAAATCGATTCCCCACACATCAAAGACCTCGACTTCAAGCATCACATTTAATGGCATCTCATCCTTCCTTGACAAATTTCCCACTTTTTGGCAACGATCACACCTTAAAACAAACTGATGAGCATCCTTGAACAAAGTAGGCCAGAAAAAACCTTCTTGCAGAAGCTGCCGTCTTCTCACCTCCATAGTGTCCACCATAAACCGTGGAATGGCAGTCTCATAATATCCCCTCCGTCTCACAGAACGGGATACATCTCCTGATGATCTGGTCAGCTCCCTGTCTAAACAAATATGGTTCATCCCACATATACCACTTCACCTCATGCAGAAACTTCTTCTTTTGAGTGGATGTCAAATTAAGCGGCATTATATTGCTGACAAGATAGTTTACAATATCTGCAAACCATGGTTCTTCCTCCTGAATTGCAAACAACTGCTCATCCGGAAAAGATTCATTGATTAACGTCCTATCTTGTGAAGTAGAATCGGGATTCTCCAACCTAGAGAGATGGTCAACTACTTGATTCTCAGTACCTTTTCTATATTTGATCTCTAACTCAAATTCTTGAAGTAAAAGCACCCAACGAATGAGTCTCGGCTTCGAATCCTTCTTAGAAACCAGATAGCGAATAGCTGCATGATCAGTGAATACTGTCACTTTCGTACCAAGCAGATAAGATCGAAATTTCTCAAAGCCAAAGACTATAGCCAAAAGCTTATTCTCAGTAGTGGTGTAGTTCAATTGGGCCCCATTTAAAGTCTTACTCGCATAGTAGACCACATGGAAGAGATTTTTCTTGCGCTGTCCCAGAACTGCACCTACCGCATAGTCACTCGCATCACACATCATCTCAAACGGTTCTATCCAATCTGGTGCTGTAATAACTGGTGCCGTGATCAAACTCTCCTTGAGAGTCTCGAATGCTGCCAAACATTCATCATCAAATTTGAAAGGCACATCTTTCTCAAGTAAATTGCACAACGGCTTAGATATCTGTGAAAAGTCCTTGATGAATCGCCGATAAAAACCCGCATGACCGAGAAAACTACGGATTCCTTTCACCGAATTAGGTGGGGGAAGATTTTCAATGACTCCCACCTAGGCCTTGTCCACCTCCAGACCTTTGCTAGAGACCTTATGCCCAAGGATAATGCCTTCACGTACCATAAAATGACATTTCTCCCAATTAAGCACCAAATTAGTTTCCACGCATCTTTTGAGTACGGCGCACAGATTATTCAAACATTCATCATATGAGTGTCCAAAGACGGAGAAGTCATCCATGAACACTTCGACGTTATTTCCAATCATGTCAGAGAATATAGCCATCATACATCTCTGAAAGGTGGCCGGGACGCCACATAACCCAAACGAAACTCTACGAAAAGCAAATGTGCCAAATGGACAAGTGAAGGTAGTCTTTTCCTGATCCTCTGGTGCAATACAAATCTGATTATAGCCGGAATAACCATCCAAAAGACAAAAATACTCATGTCCCGCCAATCTGTCAAGCATTTGATCAATGAATGGGAGAGGGAAGTGATCCTTCCTTGTGGCTTTGTTCAATTTTCTATAATCCATGCATACTCTCCATCCTGTAACTGTTCGAGTAGGGATGAGCTCATTCTTTTCATTTGCGACCACAGTGATACCTCTTTTCTTAGGTACACATTGCACGGGGCTCACCCACGAGCTGTCAGAAATAGGATAAATGATGCCTGCATCTAGCCATTTCAGAATTTCTTTCTTCACCACCTCCTTCATGATCGGGTTCAGTCTTCGCTGATGTTCCACAGTTGGCTTACTACCTTCCTCTAACAGAATTTTATGCATACAATATGAAGGACTTATCCCCTTGATGTCTGCTATGGTCCATCCTATAGCCGATTTGAATTCTCTCAAAATCCTTAAGAGCTTGTCTTCCTCACTACCTGAAAGGTCAGCTGAAATAATAACAGGTAACGTAGATGAATCACCTAAAAAAGCATACCTCAAGTGTTCAGGTAATGGTTTGAGCTCCAAGGTAGGTGCTTCCTCTATTGATGGTTTGAGCTTCCCTTCAGCATTCTTAAGGTCAGAAGTACCAAGAGATTCAAATGGTATGTCGAGCTTTCGCTTCCATGGAGAAGCGTTCAGATATTGTAATTGCTCGTTGCTATCTTCATCATCGCTGTCAAAATCCCCCACTAAGGCCTTTTCCAATGTATCAGACATTAGCATGTGATCGAGTTCTGAAGTAACTACGGAATCAATCACATCCACTTTTAAACACTCCTAATCTTCTGTAGGGAATTTCATTGCCTTGAATACGTTGAAGGTCACATCCTGATCTTGGACCCGCATAGTAAGTTCCCCTTTTTGCACATCTATCAAGGTACGACCAGTAGCCAAGAAAGGCCTTCCCAAGATTATGGGAATCTTCTTATCTTCCTCAAAATCCAGAATAACAAAATCTGCAGGAAAGAAGAGCTTATCCACCTTGACGAGCACATCCTCAACTATGCCCCTTGGGTAAGTAATGGAACGGTCCGCCAATTGTAGCGACATGTATGTGGGTTTTGGATCAGGAAGATCCAGCTTTTTAAAGATCGACAAGGGCATCAGATTAATGCTTGCTCCCAAATCACAAAGGCACTTATCAAAAGTTAGATTGCCAATGGTGCAAGGAATGGTGAAGCTTCCTGGATCTTTCAGTTTTGGTGGTAACTTTTGCTGCAGAACAGCGTTGCATTCTTCCGTGAGAGCAACGGTTTCAAGGTCATCCAGTTTCACCTTCCTTGAAAGAATAGTCTTCATAAACTTCGCATAACTAGGCATTTGTTCCAGAGCCTCAGCGAAAGGTATATTGATGTGAAGTTTCTTGAACACCTCCAGAAACTTCCCGAACTGTCTATCCAGCTTTTGTTGCTGCAATCTCTTAGGAAAAGGTGGTGGAGGATAGAGCTGTTTCTCCCCTGTATTAGCCTCAGGCAGAGTGTGTTCAACAGTAGTCTTCTTTGGTTCCGCCACTTTCTCCTTTTGCTTAGATTCTTCATCTCTAACTTCAGCTTCGACTTCTTTTGCCTTTTCAGCATCAGCTACTTTTCCAGACCTTAAGGTAATAGCCTTGACTTGCTCTTTAGCTTCCTTCCTGCCTGGTACTTCCGTGTCACTGGGAAGAGTGCCAGGTTGACGATTGAGCACTACATTGGCTAATTGACCGATTTGATTTTCCAAGGTCTTGATAGAAACCGCCTGACTCTTGCACAACAGCTTAAGTTCCTCAAAATCAGCACTAGTAGGTGCAGCTGCACTTCCCTGTTGAGGATATGATTGCCTTGTAGCATACTGCTGTGGTTGCTGGAATCCAGGTGGGTTAAACTGTTTACTCATTCCTTGCTGATATGGTGGCTGAATAGCATTCTGATTATTTCCCCAGCTGAAATTTGGATGATTTTTGTTGTTAGGATGATAGGTTGCTGGCACAGGCTGCTGTTGTCGCTGATAATTATTCACATACTGAACAGATTCGTTGATAAGAGAACACTGATCCGTAGCATGAGAACCTGCACAAAGCTCACAAACCATAGCTATTTGATTAACTCCATACATAGCCAAAGAATCAACCTTCATTGATAGCGCTTGGAGCTGGGCTACAATAGCGGTGGCTGCATCAACTTCCAGAATACCTGCGACCTTGCCTGACGTCATCCTCTGAGTTGGGTTTTGATGCTCGTTTGCAGCCATTGTCTCTATAAGATTATACGCCTCAGTATAGCTTTTAGCCCATAAGGCTCCTCCAGCTGCTGCATCGAGCATGGGCCGAGATTGGGCCCCCAAACCATTATAAAAACCAGTGATTACCATCCAATCCGGCATTCCATGATGTGGACATTTTCTCAACATTTCCTTGTAGCGTTCCCAAGCCTCGCACATAGATTCTGTAGGTTGCTACGCAAACTGAGTAAGAGCACTTCTCATAGCAGCAGTCTTTGCCATTGGATAAAACTTCACCAGAAACTTTTGCGTAAGATCTTGCCACGTAGTGATAGACCCAGCTGGTTCAGAATGTAACCAGTCTTTAGCCTTATCCCTCAGTGAGAATGGGAAAAGCCTCAACTTGATAGCCTCATCAGTCACACCATTATACTTAAAAGTGCTGCAGATCTCGACAAAATTCCTTATGTGCATGTTGGGGTCTTCAGTTGCCGCTCCTCCAAAAGAAACAGAATTCTGCACCATCTGAATAGTGCCCGGCTTGATTTCAAAGGTGTTAGCTTGAATAGCCGGATGAAGGATGCTTGACTGAATGTCATCAATTTTAGGCCGAGAAAAATCCATAAGAGCTGGATCAGCTTAAACAATACGATCTCCCATGTTTACTGGTTCTTTCTGCTCAGTTCCTGAATCCGAATCCTCAAAATCTAACTTCTCCGGAGTATCAAGAACTTCGTCTTTCTCCTCAGCTGTATCTAAGGTCCTCTTGCGAGCACGAGAACGAGTTTGCATAAACGCTTGCTAAAGTACCTGAAACACAACCGAAAAGAGTAATTAACTACTACGTCCTAATCACTGAGTCCTAATGACCAATGATGGTAAGTACATAAACTAAACAAATACGCCGAGTCCCCGGCAGCGGCGCCAAAAACTTGTTAGGGCAAAAACATGCACTAATATTCACGCAAGTATACGCGTTCGCAAGTAATATAGAATACTTTCTAGTTCGTTCCCTCAGAGACTCAGACTAAGTTATTGTCTAATTAAACTCACTCACCAATGTATGATTACTTCTCAATGTTAAGATAACACTTAAAATTGTTGATTAAATATTAATTATAATTAACTACTTAATTAACCACTTAACTAACACTTCAATTTATCAATAATAAAACACTCATGAGATCACAACTTCATTATTACTTCCTTCTATAGCCATTGTTATTACCTTTAGCATGTGACAGTGATGATATTAATCGAATAACACAAAACTGATAAAAGCCAACTTTCATTGTACTAATACCATTCTACCAAACATCCACAATTAAGATAGAAGTTGAATAGTCATCAATTATGTTGAGTTCCTATATGTCTACAGAAATTGACAACACAACGATTTAAGCACAAGTTATTCCTTTTGATTACATAGGGTAAATAAAACTGTTAGAGTTACCCACTAATCATGCACAACGTACATGAACCTATGCTAGCATGGCAAGTTCTAAATCTCAAGATCCACCGTCGCTTCACAAGAGATTAACACCCTATCTTATATGTTCGCGACGCACATAAGACGAATATGCACAACCAATACTAGATATCATGCAATTATCACACACTAAAGTATTAAACAATTAACTAAAGAATTTCTTAATAAATCTGTTGAAACCCCATGATCACTATTAGCCCATAATAGAACTTATCGCCATCATGGGTTCATATGAAATCATGATAAACAACACAAGAAAATAATAACTAAACTAATTATATTAAAACAGAGTACGTCACAAGAGTAAATAAGTCAAAGCAAGAAAACTAGCATCCAACGTTACAACGAAACAAGAATCACAAGAATATATGCTTCCTCTTCGTTGCGGTGTGCTAAATCGGTCTTCTTCCTTATCTCCTTCGCTTCTTGCGCAAAACACAATCTAAAACATAATCTCTTTTTTTTTCTCTGTGAAAACGTCTCAAATCTACTTATATAATAGTCCCATAAAACTCAGATTACATAGAAGTTGGAAGCCAAACAGAAGTAGAAGTCTAAAATAATTTATCCTTTTCCCCGACCCTGCGCGGCCACTCAGCATTTCTGCGCGGGCGCGCAAGGCTGCTGCGCGGCCGCTCAGCATTGCTGCGCGGGCGCGCAGGACCCTACTGGAAAAAATCCAGGTTTGCTCCGTTTCTTCGCCGTAATCTGCCCGTTCTTTTCCTCTCGCAATGGTGAACACATGCCAAGGCTTATTCTTGATGATTCCTCCTCCGAAATGCAACTAATACCCTGAAATGCATAAACACTAGAAAAACGCATCAAATACACAAAATACTTGATTTCAAGACATCAATTTAAGCCATTTTAAGACGTTCTAAGTGGTATAAAATGCCACTTATCAGGGATAGCCCACAAATACACAAGGTCTGGTATGAGAAGAAAATTTTGTGCGAGTATGTTTAAGTGAAGAAACATAACACAAGCAACCATACACACGCAAATTATCAAGAGAAGGAGTTGTCTTGAAAAGTATGCAATATGGTGTACTATTATTAATGCTCCTAAGGGGCATCCTATTTATCAAATATGTAGCACATAAGATGGACTCACCCCAGAAATGAGCTGGTAGATTGGACTGAAATTGTAATGCTCGGGCAGTTTCTAAGAGATGGCGATGCTTCCGCTCTACAACTCCATTTTGTTGTGGTGTGTAAGTACAACTAGTTTGATGTATAATACCTTTGGATTAAAGAAATGATTTCAGAAACCCTTCAGTAAATTCTTTAGCATTATCTGAATGTATAGCTAAAACCTTACAGCAGAATTGATTTTCAGCATACGCAATAAACTTGGAGAGGACAATTGGAACTTCAGATTTGTATCTAACCAAATGTACCCACGTATAACGGCTGTAATCGTCAACTATAGTAACAAATTGATTACAATTGTTATGATTCTTAACCTTGTAAGGTCCCCATACATCAACATGTAACAATTCAAAAATAGCAGAACTTTTTATACTACTAATAGGAAATGAGTTCCTAGTTTGCTTAGCTTTGGGACAGATTTGACAAAGTGAATCAGTAGCATCTTCTTGCACTTTATAGGTAGGATGAATCAACTTTAAGTTGGAGAAAGGAACATGTCCCAAACGAAGGTGCCATAGCTTTGAATCATCTGAAATGCTGAGATATGCAGCCGAAGACTGGAAGAACTGAGGAGCTGAGACAACATGTTGAGGGGTAACAGTATATAAACCAGTGTGGATTTCACCAAGAAGAAGTGGTGGATTCTTCCGAGAAGGGTCCTGAAGATGACATTGTGTTGCAGAAAATATAACATTAGAATGCATATCTTGACAGAGTTTACGGACTGACATCAACCTATAATTGAAAGTAGGGACGAGAAGCACATTGGTCAATGTGATTTTATCATTTAAAATCACTATTCCAACATGTGTTACCCTAATTTTACTTCCATCTGGTATAGTTATGAAACTGTTTGTCTCAGCTATAGGATTAAGAGTAGAAAAATCATCTTAATAAGGACTGATATGATCTGTAGCCCCACTGTCTAGAAACCATTCTTTAGTAAATGAAGACAATAAGCACATTTTACCTGCAAGTAAGGCATGTCCATTATGATTCTGAATATCTTGATCCCTGTCTATGAACTTCTGTTTTCCAAGTAATTCAATCAAATGATTGTGTTGATCCATGGAAATAGGAGGAACAGAGGTAGAAACACTGGTAGAAACAGAATTGGAGTTAGAAACCAATTGATCATCAGTATGATTAGGACTCTGATCAGACATATTAGCATTCTGAGAAAATGCAGCTATTTTCCTTTCCCTAGGTTTGAAACCAGGTGGAAACCCATGAATCTTAAAACATCTTTCAATACTGTGACCATTGATTTTGCAGTTTGTACAATAGTAAGAACTCCCCGGTTTTCTGATGAATTGAGATTGGAAATTAGAATTCTGATGTGAAGAAGTAGGATATGATTGCTGATTAGAGAATTGCTGCTAAAATTTAGCACTAGAGTAATTGCCATTAAACCTTCTTCTATCAGCAACAAATGCCAAAGCATCATTCTGAGAAGTCTGATTTGATACTTCCTTATGATTTTCTTCCTGAACTACTAACCTGTAAGCTTGTGTCACATTCAGCATTGGGGTCATCATTAAGATATTTCCTCTTACAACTGAGAAATTATCATTCAGTTTCATAAGGAACTGAAGAACTCTTTATTCTTGTTGCATTTTCTGAATTCGTCCTGTCAAATTACAGGAACATTTCTCACAAGTGCAAGTAGGCAGGGGATATGCATCATCCAAACTATCCCATAGGGTTTTGAGTTTTGTATAAAATTCTGAAACAGTAAGTTGTCCTTGATGTAGTTCAGATAACTTTTGTTCTAGAGAAGAGATTTGAGGCATTGAAGCATAACCAAATCTTTCCTCTAAATCTCTCCATATAGCTCTAGAAGTTTTAAGAAACAAAACACTCCTAGCTATGTTTTCATCCAAATTAAACAAGATCCAGGAGATAACAAGGTCATTGCAGCGTTGCCAGGCCTTATACTCATCAGAAGAAACATCTTCAGGTATACTAATTGTGCCATTTACAAATCCTAATTTGTTCTTAGCAGACAAAGTTAACATCATACTCCGCTTCCAATTATTAAAACCTTCTCCAATAAATTTGACCGAAACAAGCTGATTAGTGCAAGAATCAGAGGGATGAATGTAGTATATACTCGATGGATCTTGATTTGTCTGATTAACTTGATTTGTGTGTGTAGTTGATGAATCAGCCATAACTTTCAACAATTGTTGTTTTACTATGACTCAATTTGCAGAGATTAACAAGACAATAACAAGCTTCTCAATTAATCGGCGATATCAAAGTAACTTGACAGAGATCAAAAAACAATCAATCAGGAAATTAGGGAGAGATCAAACAATCGAGAAGACCGGAAGAAAATCGGCACAGATTCAACAGAACGATGATAAGAAATAATCGATCGAGTGTATTTTCTTATGTCAACTAATCGAATATCAACATTCAAAGATTATGTAACAATAAATCATAGATTGAATTAGAAAACACCTATTTTAAGATGAACAAGACGTTTAGCAGCTTAATCAATCAGAGATCTTCAACAGACACATCAATTTCATCACAAATCTTCAACAACGATCAACAAGGTAATGAATTTCAGCAGAAATTCGATCAATACCGCTCTGATACCATGTAAGTTTCAGTTATCTAACTAAGATTGAAGAGAACATCAAAAACGCACATTAACATTCAAGTATGAAGGAAATGATCGAAGCTTTATCTATAAGAACCAGTGTTTATTTACAGAGAGGAAAGTGTATTTCTATATTTCTATCATTGTGTTTCAGTTAGTTACTTCACAGCTAAGTCTATCTGATTATATATAGGTGATGTAAGTCACTAATTCTGTTACGCCTACGTGGCAGCTATGACAGGCTGTTTAAATAAACAGAGACCATGAGCTGTGCTGAGATGGAATGTACAAGCTGATAGATTAACCAATACAAAAGAAATTGTGACAAGAGCAATCTGAAGTGCTACAATTTCTCTGCGTATTGCCATTTCGCTGCTGAATGTTGAAAGCCCAGAAGAAACAAGGAAGAAAAGGAGGAAGTCAATATGGAAAGGCTTGAAGACGATGAGCCATCAGTGCTTCTGGCAAAGTATGACAAAAAGAATTTAGGTGATACTTGTTTGACTGAAAAGCAGTTAATTCTATCAAAAATGACCAAACTACAAGGTGAATCCAACATGTGGTACTTAAAGAACGGAGCGAGCAGCCATATGACGGTTTTTAAATCTAAATCCACAGAATTGAATAAGAAAATCTCACGTGTGGTGAGCTTTGGGGATGGTTCCACCATGAAAATTGAAGGAAAGGGATATGTGTCATTTGTTTGGAAAAATGGAAAAACTCGTACCCTTAATAATGTATATTATATATTTCAACTCTAAGGAATAATATCATAAGTCTTGGGCAGTTAACAGAGGAAGGGAATCAAATTGCAATAGAAGGAGAACTGTTGTGGGTATACGATAGTCAAGATAAACTACTCCCAAAATAGTCTTTACAAAATTATTATTAATACTGTAAAGTCCAAGTGTCTTTTGTCAAAGCAAGAAGAAGAATCGAAATTGTGGCACATGCGCCTAGGGCATGCGAACTACAATGCATTGTCTCTAATGATTAAAGATAAAATGGTGAACGGGATTGTTATGGATAAAAAGCTAATGTTATTATTTGCTATATTTATTACTAAGATTCGGGAGCTCAAGGCCTTTAATGGCTGCTCTCGTGCTTCGTGACTCAATCTGCCTTTACGAGATGCCTACGTATCTCTGTGAATTAGAGAATCAAGCCAAAAAACGTAGTTCTGATTTGTGGGGTGAGACCCCTTATATAGATGTGGGAGTCCTTGAATTGGACTTGGTATAGGAGACTTGGTGGACAAGCCTCTGAATTAGGATAGACTTAGGAGTCCTAGGAAGTAGGAAGCTGATTCCTTATCCTTTTAGGTCCCCTTGAGGCTAATCTATAAGGATTTATATCCTTATCGGGACTCTTCTCAATAGCTAATTTTTCCCTTATTAATTAATTACGAAATTAATTAATAATCAGGGCTTTTGGGCCTTTTTTATTCCACCAGGCCTGATCTGGTCCATCAGGCTTAACCTTTCTGGTCTAAATATTATACATCTTATTATTGGGCCTAGCAGCCCATTAATTATAAAATCAGGACTTATTAATCCCTATCATTTGCCCCCCAACTTTTGGGAAACATTGATTAGGTTTCGCGGAAGTTAAATCTATTCGTCCCCTTACAGGGTTTTGTTTTGCGTAAAGTGTGGAGCGACCTACACATTTACAATGAATCTTCCTTTTATTCAGAAATTATCTTAATTTCCAGGAATTTTTCCCTAATTTTCTGGGATTTTCCCTAATTTTCTGGGATTTATCCTTAATTTCTGGATTTTTCCCTTAATTTTCTGGAATTTATCCTTTATTTCTAAAAATATTAACATTTTTCAGAAAATATTTAAGGAATTTTTCTTATTTTCCTGGATTTTTTCCCTAATTTCTGGGATTTACCCTTTAATTTTCTGGATTTATTCCTTATTTCTGAAAATATTAACATTTTTTAGAAATTATTTAAGGAATTTCCTTATTTTTCTGGATTTTTTCCCTAATTTCTGGGATTTATCCTTTAATTTTCTGGATTTATTCCTTATTTCTGAAAATATTAACATTTTTCAGAAATTATTTAAGGAATTTCCTTATTTTTCTGGATTTTTTCCCTAATTTCTGGGATTTATCCTTTAATTTTCTGGATTTATTCCTTATTTCTGAAAATATTAACATTTTTCAGAAATTATTTAAGGAATTTCCTTATTTTTCTGGATTTGTTCCCTAATTTCTGGGATTTATCCTTTAATTTTCTGGATTTATTCCTTATTTCTGAAAATATTAACATTTTTCAGAAAATATTTAAGGAATTTCCTTATTTTTCTGTAATTTTTCAGATTTTTTTTTTTTTTTATATAAAAATTTCGACCAGGAATCCTGTTCGACCAAGATCCTGGTCGAATTAGCCTCTACTGTGCCTTGGTCGAAGGCTTTTCGAGGAGGATGCTTTCGGTCAGGAGTCCTGGTCGAATTTCGGCCAGGATTTTTGCTTTGTATATATATATATATATATTTTTTTTTGAGCAGAAATCTTCGACTAGGATTTTCGGTCAGAACACATTATCTTGACCGATTTAGCCTTTCTTTTAAGCCCAGATCGACAAAAATTCGGGCAGGGTCTATTCGACCAGGATTTTACCTTGCTTCCTGGTCGACAGGGTCAAGAAAAAAGGTCAGAAATTATTCAGGCATTCTGGTCGAATGAAACAATCATTTAAATATTTTTTTCTTCCCTTTTCGACCAGGAATTTTTGGTCAGGATTCTTTTCTTGACCGAAATAGCTCCCTTTTTTAGCCCTGGTCGAAGGAAATTCGACCTCAATTCATTCGACTAGAATTTTAATGCAAGTCCTGATCGAATTGGATAAAGGGTACCAACTTTTTATTTCTAATTTTCCTGGGCCTCTATCTTGGGCCATCCCTTTTTTTGATTAGATTCTCTTGGGCCAACCCTTTAGTGGGTTTTTCTTTTTGGGCCTTTCAACTAATTGGGCCCTTTTCTGGGCTGGTTTTATTGGGCTAATCTTTGGGCCCACTGTTTTTAACTGGGCTTTTCTTTCACCCCTCTTAAAAAGATATTTGGGCCTCAAACATGGCTTTTATACCTGGGCCTTAGCTCTGGGCCTTTTTAGCCCTACATACTTGGATTTTCCAAGATTTTTCTAAAATTGGGCCTTATCTCTAAGCCCAAATTCCAGGTTCTTCTAAGGTTTTTCTGGATTCTTCCAGAATCTTTTAAAAATTAAAATTTTTCACTTGGTTTTTCCAGGAATTTCCAGGATAATTCCAGAACCTTCTCTTTGTTGGGCCCAAATGGGCTTTTTAAGGCCCAAATCACCTCTTCTTTGGCTATATAAAGGTGGGTGGGGGGAGTGTTCCTACTCACACTCTTCACTCCTCATTTCACACATTTCTTCCAACTTCCTACTCTCTCTCAACCTTCCTCCCCTAGTTTTCAGCCTCCTTCCTTTCAAAGTTTCCAGGCTTTTCCCAGCTTTACTAATGGCTGACAAGAGTTCTGAGAGGGCGGCCAAGATAGCCTCGGCTTCAAAACGAGGTAAGGATATCGAGATCCGCTCTTCATATATGTCTTTAATTGATATGATTAACACTAGGGGGGATGAATATCCCTCCACTGCACATCTCGACTCTTTTAATCATTGTAATACTTGGCACAACATAGATTTCAATAAACTAAATACTCGTTATAACGTCCTTCCTCCTCTTAGATTAGTTCCAGTCTCTGGTGGTGATCGTACTTGCCACTGGAGACCCGATACTCTCTTCATTTACACAGATGCCCTTAATGCTGGGCTTAGGTTTCCTTTTCACCCCTTTATTCCTCATCTTTTGGCTGATTTACAAATCAACCCGTGTCAGCTTCCTCCAAACGCCTGGAGGAACATTCTATGTTTTATGGTCTGCTGTCTTAGGGAGGGCTTTCCTCTTTCTGTAGCTGTTTTTAGGAAAGTCTTTCAGTGTTACAATAGTTCTTCCAATATATGTGGCTGGGTCTATGTCAAGCAAAGGCCCAAAAGCAAACATATCTTTAACAGCGCCTCTATTCCTGATAATAATCAAAATTGGAGGAATAGTTTCGTTGGGTTACGTTGGGAGAATGGTGACTGGGGCACACTTTTTCGATCTTCCTTCGGGAAGGTCAGTGATGGTAGCCTCAAATCCATTCACTTAACTCCTGAAGAAACTATTATTTATAATGGGCTTACTCAGGATGATGGCACCACCACCAGCTGGACTCTCTTAGAGGAGTTTTCCCTGATTCATGTGGGACTATCCTCTGTTTCTCAACAGGGTATTTTTCTTCCCTTCTCAATTTTACTTCATTTCATGCATTATTAACATCACTTATTTTGTCCTTTGCTTTGTTTCAGCTGCTAAGGAGATTAACGAGGACAATGTTCCTTTGGTTGAGGAAACAGCTAGGATGAAGAAAGCTCGGCTCGCAGGCCTAGACACCCGGGGAAAGGCCACGGAGCCTATCTTTTTGAAGAAGCACAAAGAGCCTATAGGGGAGGCTTCAACTGAAGGAGCTGGAGGCCATGGTGCTCCTATCACTGCTGCTGCCCCTACTGCTGCTGCCACAGGCGCCTTTCAGCCTCTCTGGGGATTCCGCCGAGGGGACACCATAGTTGGTTCCACGAAACATGCTTGGGATTGGTCCTACCATAGCGTGACTCCCAAGGATTTTACTGATGTGGTGGCCACCCCTGATCTTGAGAGGATTAAGCTCATGGGAGCTCAGTCTTTGGCTTCGGTATGCCTTCTCTTTTTTGAACTTATTTTTCATTCTTGTAGCATTTTCTTGCCTTATACTTTGTTAATTGCTTTGTTCTAGTCTAACGCCTACTTTCAAGGCGCTGTGAGGCAAGCCGAATCGTGGAAGCGGGCTTCTGATAAGGCCGATAATGCCCTCAGGAGGCAACAGAAGAAGTATGCTACCCTGGAGAAGAAGCTCAAGCGCAAGGAGGAAGAACTCGGAGAGTCTAACGCCGAGCTGGTGGTACTTCGGGCGGAGAAGGATAAAGCTATAGACAACTATCTGGACTCGGAGGAGTTTGCCCAATCCATGAGGATTAGGGATGATTCAGTCTTTCCCGGGTTTTTTAGGACTGGTTGGGACACGGCCCTTGGGACCGTGAACGAGGCTTGTCCTGATATTAACCCGGCGGACTACATCTGCCCTGATGACGAGGCTTTGCTACAGAGGTTTCGTACCCGAGTAGTTGTCTCGGACCATGTTCCTCAGGATCCACTCCTTCCTCCTCCCGAGTCTTCTTCCAGACCTGCTGAGGATGACAGCTCTTCCTCCTCCTCCGAGACGACAGAGACATCCAGCGAGAGTGGAGAGGATGATAATATGGATGCCGAGGGTACTTCAGCTCCTTAGAGCTTTTTCAGCCCTGCGTGGCTTTCTGTTTTTTATCCTATTTTCGAGACTTTATTTATCGAATTTTTGTAATATCTATCAGATCTATTTCATTTATCACCTTCTATGCTTGCATCCATGCATTTGACTTTTATTTGTTAGGCCACAAACATACTTTGAAGAACTCATGAATTTTGTAAAATTGTCTGGGATTCGTCCCTTACACAAGTAATAATAAACTTCGTAATAAAACTAAAACATATAAATCCTAAGCAAGCAAAGCTTCAAGGTGCTTTTCAACCTACTCGCCATCCTGACGAGTGAGAATCGTATCCGGCTGCCCTACACATAGTAAACCTTCAGGTTTTGTGCATGCCAAGTTCTCGGGACTTCAAATCCATCCATAGTCTCTAGCTTGTAGGTTCCTCTACCTTGAACACTCTTGACTCTGTATGGCCCTTCCCAATTCGGGGCAAGCTTCCCTTTTTGTCCTACACCAGATGCTTCTATCTTCCTCAAGACTAGATCGCCTTGTTTAAAAAACCTTTCTTTAACCCTTAGGTTGTAGTAAAATGAAGCCTTTTTCTGATATTCTATTATCTTTGCGTGTGCCTTATCTCGCACTTCATCGATCAGATCCAGGGCTAACCTCTGCCCTTCCTCATTTTCTTCTGCGTTGAAAGCCTGAATCCTTGGAGAGGAATGTGATATCTCCACGGGAACTAGTGCTTCTGCCCCATATGCCAACATGAAAGGAGTTGCTCCTGTCGTGACTCTACAGGTAGTCCTATAGGCCCATAATATGGGAAGTATCTCATCTACCCAATTATTTCTTGACTTCTCGATCCTCTTCTTTAGTCCATCCAGGATTATCCGATTTGCTACCTCTGTTTGCCCATTGGCTTGCGGGTGAGCCACAGAGGTGAATCGTAATTCAATTTCATTTTCTTCACAATACTTCTTGAATTCCTCATTGTTGAATTGTGCTCCATTGTCAGTGATGAGGATACGTGGAATTCCATATCGGCACATAATGTTTTCCCACAGGAATTGTGCAACCTGCTTAGTAGTGATTTTGGCCAAGGGTTTGGCTTCGATCCACTTGGTGAAATAATCAATGGCTACAATCAGAAATTTCCTTTGTGCCGTGGCCATAGGAAAAGGCCCTAGAATATCCATCCCCCACATGGCAAAGGGAATAGGCGAGTTGATAGAGGTCAGCATCTCGGGGGGTTGTCTAACAACTGGTGCATACTTTTGACAGCGATCACACTTCTTCACATATTCTTTGGCATCAGCCATCATTTCTGGCCAATAGAAGCCTAAACGGGTTATCTTATGAGCCAAGGCCCTGCCCCCCAAGTGCTGCCCACAAATACCTTCATGTACTTCCCCAAGAGCTAAGCGTGCCTCGTCGGGCCTGAGACACCTCAAGTAAGGAACCACGAAAGATCTCTTATACAGAATTCCATCTATCAAGGAGTACCTTAGTGCTCGAATAGTTAACTTCCGTGCCTCAGTTGTATCACTTGGCAACCAACCGGTCTGAATGTGAGCCTTGATGGGATCAATGCATGACGTCCCCAAGCCTATGGGAGCCACAAGCTTAACATCTATGCTCCGTGTCTTCAAAACATGGAAGTACACACTTCCTGAACTTTCTTCAATCTCAGACGAAGCGAACTTTGATAGCGCATCTGCTTTAGCATTTTCTTCCCTTGGAATGTGTTCAACATGGCATTCATTAAATTGGGTCATCACAGCCCTTACTAGGCAAACATACTTAGCCATCGTATCATCCCTTGCCTCAAATTCTCCCTTTACCTGGGATATGATCAGTTTCGAGTCTCCACGGACCTTTAAGTTTTTGACTCTAAGTGTCCCAGCTAGACCAAGGCCAGCAATCAGGGCTTCATACTCTGCTTCATTGTTTGTGGTTGGGAAGTCTAGCTTTATAGCATACTCAATTAGGAATCCATCAGGGCTTTGCAAAACCAACCCTGCTACACTGGAATTTGTTTTTGATGCTCCATCAAAATAGAGAACCCAATATTCTTTCTCCTTGTCCCCATTGTCGACTCCCTTGTCTTGAGGTATGGTATCTTCCTGCCCCCCGACTTCTTGGTTGGGTATGGTACATTCCACCACGAAGTCAGCTAGTGCCTGGGCTTTTATGGCCGTACGTGGCCTATACTTGAGATCGAACTCTCCCAACTCTATTGCCCACTTAATCAGTCTCCCACTTGCCTTAGGACTGTGAATGATGTTTCTCAGCGGCTGATTTGTTAGCACTTCAATCTGGTGAGCTTGAAAATAAGGACGCAGCTTTCTTGAAGCCATTACCAAGGCTAAAGCGAATTTCTCAATAGTTGAATAATTCAACTCTGCACCATGCAAGATTTTGCTGACATAGTATACGGGTTTCTGGACTTTCAGTTCCTCCTTAACCAACAGCGCGCTCAAGGCGCTTTCTGAAACAGCCAAGTACAAGAATAAAACTTCACTCAGAACTGGCTTGGCCAACAACGGGGCCTGGCCCATATACTTCTTTAACTCTTCAAATGCCTTCTGATTTTCCTCACTCCATACAAAGTCTTTAATGTTCTTTAATGACTTGAAGAATGACAAGCACTTGTCTCCTGACTTGGAGATGAATCGTCCTAGCGCAGCAACCCTTCCTGTGAGTTTCTGAACATCCTTGACAGTTTTTGGGGGTTCCATGTCCAGGATTGCCTTTATTTTATCGGGGTTAGCCTCAATTCCCCTCTTTGAGACCATCAATCCCAAGAATTTTCCAGATCCTACTCCGAAAGCACACTTCGTAGGATTCAACATCATCTTGTGGTACCTCAGGACCTCAAAAGCTTCCCTCAAATGGGTTATATGATCAGTCTTTACTAGACTCTTGACTAGCATGTCATCAACATAGACTTCCATAGTCTTCCCAATAAGATCCTTAAAAATTTTATTCACCAACCTCTGATAGGTGGCTCCTGCATTCTTGAGACCAAACACCATAACAAGATAACAATAAACACCAAAGTCAGTGATAAATGATACCTTTGGAATGTCATTCTTATGCATTTTGATCTGGTTGTATCCGCTAAACCCATCCATGAAACTCAGCATCTCATGTCCAGCGGTGGCATCAATCAAAGTATCAATTCTAGGCAGCGGAAAACAGTCTTTGGGGCATGCATCATTCAGATCGGTGAAGTCTATACACATCCTCCACTTTCCATTAGCCTTCTTCACCATTACAGGGTTTGCTAACCACTCCGGAAATTGAATCTCCTCAATGAAACCAGCCTCTAAGAGCTTTTCCACTTCCTGCTTTATAGCCTCTTGTCTTTTCGGGGCAAAATTTCTTTTCTTTTGTTTCACTGTCTTCCGGCTTGGATCTACGTTTAGCTTGTGAGTAATTAACTCCGGGTCTATGCCTGGCATATCAGCTGCTGACCATGCAAACACATCACTATTTTCTTGCAAAAATTTCACTAACTTCCCTCTAAGCGGCTCCTCTAATGTGGCTCCAATGAAAGTCGTCCTCTCAGGATTCTCGGGGTCTAAAGGAACCGAGACCAATTCTTCTGCTGGCCTTCCTCTATTCTCATCATTTTCTCGAACATCCATATCTTCAATAGGAAGAACCTGCCCCCCGACTCCATCTGCCCTCAAAGAGGCCACATAACAGCTTCTAGCCATTTTTTGATCTCCTCTTTCTTCTCCAATCCCGTTTCGGGTGGGAAACTTCATGACTGAGTGGTAGGAAGAGGGGACTGCCTTGAAGGCATGTATCCCTATTCTTCCCATGATAGCATTATAAGTCGAACTAGCCTTTACCACCACGAAATCCAGCATCTGCGTTGCTTGCCTTGGCTCCGTACCTATGGTGGTTGGCAATTTGATTATCCCTTCCACAGGACATTCTACTCCAGCAAATCCATATATCGGCATGTCGGTTGGTGTTAACTGGGAGTCGTTATACCCCATCCTTAGAAAGGTGTCGTGGAGCAAGATATCCACAGAAGCACCATTATCCACAAGGACCCTCTTAACCGGGCTATTTCCTATTATTGGTGTTATGACCAGCGGGTCGTCATGGGGAAACTTCACACCCTCTAGGTCGGAATCATCAAAAACCAATATTACTTCTGTCCTGGCCCTCTTCGGGGCTTCTCCAACAATATGCATAACCTCTCTAGTATATGCCTTTCTGGAATTTTTGGACAATCCAGCAGCAGTTGGACCTCCAAAGATCGTGTTTATCACAGGCCCTCGAGGTCTCGGCCCTCCATAAATGGTGTTTATAACTGGTCCTCTAGGCTGGGGGTTTTGCCCCTGATCGTCTTGGTCCCTCCTACGATCTTCAAAGTTCTTCCTTCCATTATTATTTCTGTCCCCTCCATCTCCAGTATACTTGTTCAATCTTCCTTTTCAAATCAAAAACTCAATTTCATCTTTCAATTGCCTACACTCATCGGTGTCATGGCCAACATCTTTGTGAAACCTGCAATACTTGCCCTTATCTAGCTTGGCGGGATCAGCCTTCAAGGGCTTAGGCCAGCGAATATCTCTGTCTTTCTCAATCTCCATCAAAATCTGACTTCTGGGAGCATTCAGCTTAGCGTATTCAGTGAACTTTTGCCCAGGTCCTCCCTTCTTGGGGGTTGAATCAGGGTTTTGTTCGGTTCTAGGATATTTGTCCTTAGCGATATACTCCAAATCAGTTTTTCGTTTCTTGCCTCCAGTGGGCTCATTACTTACTACGGTATTCCTCATACTTTCTTCAACCTTGATATACTTCCCTGCCCTCTCTTGGAGCTGCAACATGCTCTCAGGGGGTCGTTTGGCCAAAGACATCTTGAAAAACTCATCCCTAGTTCCTTGTTGCAGTGCTATCATGGCTACCTTATCATCAAGGTCTGGGACTTTTAAAGCCTCCTTTGTAAAACGATTCAGGTAATCTCTTAAGGATTCCTTAGCTCCCTGCACAAGACTCATAAGAGATGCTGAACTTTTCTCATGGACTCTTCCACTGATGAATTGCTTAATAAAAGCCTGACTTAATTCTCTGAATGATCCAATAGAATTTGGGGGTAGGCGACTATACCATCTTTGAGCCATACCCGACAGGGTTTGAGGGAAGGCCCGACATTTTATAGCATCATTCACGGGTTGCAGCAGCAGTGCATTAGAGAATGTCCTAACATGATTAGCGGGGTCTCCCGTGCCATCATAGGCTTTGATAGTGGGCATCTTGAATTTCCTTGAGATATGGGCATTCATTATCTCTTCTGTGAAGGGTGGAGTTGGATCGTCAAGATCTCCAAGGGGAAGGAGATTGCTTGGATCAGTTCTTGGGACAGCAGCCCTTCTTCTTACCGGACCATCCAGGTCTATGATAGGAGGAGGATTTCTCCCCCTAGGAGGTATGTGGGGTCTGGTGGCTTGGTGAGCCTCCAAATCACGCCTCAGCCTTTGGATTTCAGCCTCATGAGCCCTGATCTTTTCCTGCACTTCTTGGGGATTCGCCCCTGGGGTGCTTTGGGGGCGTTGCCTTCCATCGGCCATTGGCTCTTTTCCAGGACGCCTCCTTCTCGGGGCCACTTCATCATCCGAAGATTCGGAGTCTCTCTCAGTGTATGGACCAGAAAATTCCCGATCCTCAGGGATAGGATCCAAACCTCGTATATAGGGGCGACCGCCCTCGTGCTTCGCTTCGCCCAACATATCCGCTTCCTCCAACCTCAGGGTGAAGGGGCATCCCATAAGGGGGGTTAGTAGTAACAATAGTTGAATATTCATACCCGACGGGTCGAGAATTCACAGGTATATGTATTTGTTGAACTTGAGGATTCGTACCTTGAATAGTCGGGGGAGTTGTCCCTTGTGGCTGAGGATGAGTTGCCCCTGTCTGGGCTTCCCCCTGAGTAGATGCATAAGTTGAATGGGGAGGAACCTCCATGGTTGATGAAATCACCTGGGTTGTCTCTAATGGTGTTCCTTCCTCTAGAGCTCCAATTGTTCTCCGTGTTCTCGCCATGGTCGTTGTTGTTTTCCCACAGACGACGCCAAATGTTATGGATAAAAAGCTAAGGTTATTATTTGCTGTATTTATTACTAAGATTCGGGAGCTCAAGGCCTTTAATGGCTGCTCTCGTGCTTCGTGACTCAATCTGCCTTTACGAGATGCCTACGTATCTCTGTGAATTAGAGAATCAAGCCAAAAAACGTAGTTCTGATTTGTGGGGTGAGACCCCTTATATAGATGTGGGAGTCCTTGAATTGGACTTGGTATAGGAGACTTGGTGGACAAGCCTCTGAATTAGGATAGACTTAGGAGTCCTAGGAAGTAGGAAGCTGATTCCTTATCCTTTTAGGTCCCCTTGAGGCTAATCTATAAGGATTTATATCCTTATCGGAACTCTTCTCAATAGCTGATTTTTCCCTTATTAATTAATTATGAAATTAATTAATAATCAGGGTTTTTGGGCCTTTTTTATTCCACCAGGCCTGATCTGGTCCATCAGGCTTAACCTTTCTGGTCTAAATATTATACATCTTATTATTGGGCCTAGCAGCCCATTAATTATAAAATCAGGACTTATTAATCCCTATCAGGGATGCCAATGATCATTCAACCAGATGAGGTGTGCAAGGGCTGTCTTATGTCAAAGCAAACCAGGAAATAATTTCCCTCAAAGGCAAGTTACAACTCAATGAAAGTACAGGAGTTAGTACATGGAGATCTCTATGATCCTATATTTCCAGAAATAACATCTGACAAAAGGTACTTCTTTTTACTGGTAGACGATTATAGTTGATATATGTGGGTCTATTTTTTATAGAGGAAGGATGAGGCATTAGCTATTTTTAAGAATTTTTGTGCTTTGGTTGAGAGGGGATATGAGAGAAAAGTGAGAATTTTAAGAATGGATAGATGGGGTATATTTTGCTCAAATGATTTCAAGATGTTTTGTGAAAAAGATGGAATAAAGCGACACTACACGGAACTGTATACACCGCAACAGAACGATGTTGTCGTGCGAAGAAACAGGATTTTGGTTGAGATGGCTAGAACGTGCTTGAAAGAAATGAAGCTTCCGTCTATCATGTGGGGTGAAGCTGTTAGGCACTCGGTTTATTTACTAAACAGGCTTCCAATATGAGCACTCACTGGGATTACTCCATACGAAGCGTGGAATGAAAGAAAACCCTATCTTGGTCAGATCAGAATTTTCAGATGTGTCACACATATGAAGGTCCCAAGTCAGCACATAAGTAAGTTGGATGATTGAACCATACAAATCATAAATTTGAGTAAGGAGCCTGGAACCAAAGATGTGATGATAGAACTGTTGTAAAATCTTAGAGAAAAAAGACACCTACATTTTTGCAGAGGATTTGTACTGCTATATTTCTTATTTTTCTTTTCCTCTTGTAAAACTCAAGGTAAACTAGCCATTATATAGGATTTACAAACATATTAAAACTAACTACTACCCAAACTAACCACTACTAATTAATGGGTAAATTACATGTCCATAATTTACTCCACAATTCCACTACCCCACTACCAAACAATTCTAAAATAATATTTTTCTCTAATAATTAATCTATTTCTAAATATCTAAAATATCTAATAATTAAATAAATAAATAATTAATAACTAAATTTAAGATTATTCCAACATTCACCCCCATAATCTTAAATTTACTAAGCACTTTCTCTTGGCATGTGATGCACTTCTCACTACCATCAATTTTGATGCACTTTCTCATCAAAAACACTTTGGAGCACTTCTCTCCAAAAACACTTTGGAGCACTTTCTCTCCAAAAATACTGTGGAGCACTTTCTCTCCACAACTCTAAAGGAGTGGTTCTCCCTCGATCAATTGTGCCATCCTTTCTTCATCATTCTGAAATCTATAATTTTTTGCCAGATGCCCATATTTTTTGCATTTGTAGATGCCATGGAAAATATTAAGGATAATATATATATATATATATGTATATGTGTATTTTTATAAGAGTTTTATAAGCCGTGGATCATATGGCTCTGATGCCAATGTTGAAAAAACTTAGAGAAAAAAGACACCTACATTTTTTTGCAGAGAACTTGTACTGCTATATTTCTTGTTTTTCTTTTCCTCTTGTAAAACTCAAGGTAAACTAGCCATTATATAGGCTTTACAAACATATTAAAACTAACTACTACCCAAACTAACCACTACTAATTAATGGGTAAATTACATGTCCATAATTTACTCCACAACTCCACTACCCCACTAACAAACAATTCTAAAATAATATTTTTCTCTAATAATTAATCTATTTCTAAATATCTAAAATATCTAATAATTAAATAAATAAATAATTAATAACTAAATTTAAGATTATTCCAACAAGAACCATAAGAATTTATGATCTTTTGAGTAATAAAATCCATGTTAGCAGAGATGTGATGTTTGAAGAAAATAAATCCTGGCCTTGGGAACTAAATGAAGATGCAGAAATTACTCTGGCTGGTACTTTCACGATTGAAGGTGCACATATGGAAGAAGAAATGGAGGCCCGAAGTGATGCTGGTTAGGAAAGTAACATTGATGGAGGAATCAGCAGCACAATAGACACATACTTAAGAGATTTTGAAATACCATGGTCAAAGTCATCTGTACAAAAACTAAATCCGAAAAGAATCAAAACTCTTGTAGAAATTTATGAAGAGACGGAAGAGCAGCAAATGGACAAGGAGTTGTTTCTTATGGGAATTGAGGAGCCAATGAATTACGTACAAGTTGCTAAAGATCGACACTGGAAGAATGCCATGAAGTGGGAAATAAGTCAATAGAAGAGACAACACATGGAGATTAACCGAGTTGCGACTTGGAAAGAAGGTTATCGATGTAAAATGGATTTTTAAAGTAAAAAAGGAATGCTGAGGGAAGAATTGTAAAACATAAAGCGAGGCTAGTAGACAAGGGTTATGTGCAAGAAAATGGAGTTGATTTTGATGAGGTGTTTGCTCTGGTAACAAGCCTTGAGACTGTTCAATTATTATTAACATTGGTAACAAAAAGCAAGTGGGAAGTTCATCATCTTGATGTCAAAACTGCATTTGTTAATTGAGAAATATATGAAGATGTATATGTTGTTCAGCCTGAAGGTTTTGAAAAGGAAGGGAAGAAGAATCTAGTGTATAAGCTTTTGAAGGCATTGTACGGTCTTCGTCAAGCTCCACGCGCCTAGTATGCAAAGCTAAATTCATGTCTCGAAGGTTTGGGTTTTAAAAGGTATACATTAGAACATGCAGTTTACACAAAGCAGCAAGGAGAAGATAAGATGATTATAGTTGTCTATGTAGATGATATTTTGGTGACGGGAAATAATGTTTCTATGCTCAAGAGGTTTAGGCAACAAATGAGTCAGAAGTTTGAAATATCAGACATGGGAAAAATGAGCTACTACCTGGGGATTAAAGTGGAACAAAGTAAAGGATGTGTTAAGCTCAGACAAACAGGCTATGTAAAAAAGGTTATAGAGAAGGCATGTTTGAAAGGGTACAACCCAACTAAATACCTAATGGACCCTGAAGAACAAATCGATAAAGATGAGGGTTGCAGAGCTGTTGATGATACTAACTACATGAGTATAGTCAGGGGACTGAGATATCTAGTACATACGAGGCCGAATATCGCATACTCAGTTGGCATAGCAAGTAGATACACGGAGCGACCCCCAATAGTTCATATAAATGCAATCAAACGAATTATGAGGTATGTGCAAGGGACTCTGCAGTATGGCTTGGTGTACACCAAGAACAGTGCTAATAATATTTTGACTACATTTGCAGATAGTGATCTACCTAGAAATCTGGATGACAGAAGGAGTACCGGAGGTAGGTGTTTCTATTTGAATGATAGTTTTATTACGTGGGTTTCCCAGAAGCAGAATTATGTCACATTGTTGTCATGCGAAACATAATTTATGGCTGCCACTACAGCAGCTTTTCAAGCCATTTGGATCCGGAATATCTTGAGTCAAATAACCGGAGAATGCACTGGTCCAATAATTTTGTTCAGCGACAACAAATCAGCCATAGATTTGGATAAGAATGTTGTGTTTCATGGTAGGATTAAACACATTCATGTTCGATATCATTTCATAAGAGAATTTGTTGAGAAGGGTGACATTATACTGAAATATGTGAGCACTGAGAATCAGAAAGATGATATATTGACAACGGCGTTAATAACAAGCAAGTTTGAGAAGATGCGGAATCTGCTGGGTATTAAGAACTTGTCAGGATAAATTTAAGATTAGGGGGAATATGTTGGTTAATCTTAAACTTAAGTTATTTATTTTGTTTGTATTTGCTGGTAATGGATAGATCCTTGTTTGAGTTATAGTCGTGCAGTAGTACGCTGTTAGGACGAAAACACGCGCTAAAATTACACGGAAGTATACGTGTTCGTAAGTAATATAGAATACTTTCTAGTTCATTCCCACAGAGACTGGTTTAGGTTAACTTCAATTTATGCACTTATGCAACAATGTATGGTTATCGCTCAATGCTAAGACAAATAACAAATTGGGTTTTTATTAAACTAAGAGATTATACTAAATAGCATTAACTAAGAGAATTGAAGTTGAATTACTTATATGTGACAAACATGAGATTCTAACTTCATCACTACTTCATTCAAAGTCATTGTTCTTAAACTTAGCATGCAATGGTGATGACAACTAATCAGATAATACCAAACTAGTAAATGCTAACTTTCGTTGTACGAATACCCTACTACCAGACATCCGCAAAAGAGATAGAAGCTGAATAGACACCAATTATGTTGAGACCCTATATGTATATAGAATTTGACAACATAAAGGTTTAATGAACAAGTTATCTATCGTGATTACATAGGGCAAGTAAGATGGTTAAAATTACCTACGAATCATGCATAACAATTATAGATGAACTTATGCTAGCATGGCAAGTTCTAAACCTCTATATTTACTATCGCTTCAATAGAGATTAACACACTATGTTATATGTTCGCGACGCACATAAGACGAATAAGCACAACCAATACTAGGATATCATACAACCACCATACACTTAGGTGTCAAAAAAAATTAACTATAGAAATCCATAAGTAAATCTGTTAGAACCCCGCGATAACGATTAGTTCATAATCAAATTCATCGTCACCACAAGTTCCAATGAAAACATGATATAAAACAATATAAGAGTACTAGGGTTTAAAGACAAATCGAAAAAAAACATCAAAGTATCAACTATGTTAAAGAATACAAAAGTCTTCTTCTCCGTAGCCATCTTTGCTCTCCGTGTCTTCTCAATGCTCTCCCTTGGCTCCTCATTGTTAAAAACATCCCTTTATTGGTATATATAAGCCCCTCGTGGACCTGGACCCTCAAAATCATCAAATTCTACTAAAATCAGGATTCTGGGGCAAAAAGGGTCGGGCGACCGCGCTCAAATCAGCGCGGACGTGCTGGTTTTTTGGCAGAAAGGCGGGGCGGCCGCGCTGGTTTTGGGGGCGGCCGCGCCTGACTTCTGGATTTTCCTGCTGATTCTTCTTTTGGCTGTATCTTGAGTTCTGCTCGTCAGAATTAGGCGATTCAAATGCCCACACGAAGCTAACGAGATTCTCTACAACTTGAGAATGTCATAGGATTTCAATTCTGACCTCCTTTAAGCATATTTCAATGAAAAACTTCTTTCTTCCTCTAACTACTACCTGCAATATAATAACACAAAAACAAATCAAAAATACCAATAACTTGAGTCTAAAACACCAACTTAAGCCTTTAATGAAGTGTTCCAAGTAGATATAAAATCCACTTATCACACCCCTAAACTTGAATCGATGTTTGTCCTCAAGTATAAACAGACTCAAAAACTATGAAATAAACCTAATGCATGAATGCAACTACGTGAATGTAACTAAATGATAATGCAATCGCTCCCCTCAGAATAACCATAACCAACCAACAAGCTAATGCCTCTAAGAATGCAATGACTTAAGATAGAGTTCAAATAAATCCCACAACCCAACTCAAAAACCAGAACGTGCATGTATGGATGCTTAACAGATATACTCTCGATACTAGATCAATAACCATGGCTTATCTATCATTAAAACAATCACAAGTTTATAAACTAGAAAAGATGTTAAATGCATAATGACTCACAACACCTCCTTCATACTAGAGTTATACAAGGATTCATGCTATTATTAAAAACATAACAAAGATGGTTATTTGATCGTGCAATGAATGAGGTCCCAAAAGACTTATACGATAATACCTATGTATCAAGTTGTAGGTTAGCGAATCCCATACTATCAAAGCCTTAGGTCACTAGGCACAAAGTCCCCTGGAACTTAATAACTCGAGTATTAAAGAGCTCACTCTTGATCAATTATGCATAAACACATACTTTTTTTTATTTTTTTTTCTTCTTTTTTTTCAATTTTTGAATGAGTGTGTTTCGCTTTATCTCATTTAACCCTAGAGTACTTATAAATTATGAGCCGGCTACTAGCCATTTGATGCCTAGCCTTATTCACAACTAGCAATGAAATCCAAATTTTTCTCCAGATTAAAATTCAGTGTTCTTTTTATCATTACGAGAATACCAAAAATTCTAGATATAAACAAGTGATTAAATCTCAATAAATAAACAAATATGATCATTATCTAGCTCAAAAGCAAACCTATAAGACTTATGATTTTTTTTTCTGGGCATGCAAATCAATTCATTAAGACTTAGATATCCCTCTATTCATCATCCCTACACTCAAATTAACATCAACCAATCAATCAGAAATAGCTCAACCTAAGGGATCATGTTAAATGCATGCACATGCAACTATATAGATTCACATAAATATGGACTCACATAATAACACAAATAAATATGTTCTATATGAACAATCATGCAAAAATATGAATGAAATACAACTAAATATGCAACATGAATCTATATGAATCTATATGGACACACACAACTAATCCTGACATTATCACCCCCAAACTTAAAATTTTCAATGTCCTTATTTAAGGTAATAATAAGGATTTCAGGCATACCTTGTTAGGGGGAGGATCACCCTCCTCGGGTGGAGGATCAGGTGGCCAATCAACCTCGACACCAGTGTCTCGAAAAACAGTACCGAGAGCGTGTGTCAAATTCAGCAAAATGTCGGTGGATGTCATACATGGCCCCAATAAACCGAATCAACCTTCTATATTGCGCATCTCCAAGACCAAACTTATCAACTGTCTGTGGTGCATGAGAGGGACCATCTGTAAGCACGGAAGGAACCGGCCAATCACCCTTTAGATTATCATAGATATATTCTAACGCCTTGTCAGGGGGTGCACCTAAGAATACATAACTCAAGTGATCTGGTAGTGGGCTGAGCTCAAGTGTGAGAGCTTCTTCAATCAATGGCTCGAGACACTCTTGAGAAATTTTCAGCTCTGCTAACCCAAGAGAATCGAATGGTATATCGAACTTCTTCTTCCACAGATGTGCATTTAAAACCTGCAGTTGCTCTGCTCCTTCTTCATCTTCAATAACTGATTACCCTATTAAGGATCTCTCTAAGGTATCTAACTTTGGGAATTGCTGAAGCTCCGAATTCACGACAGATTCGTCCTGTTCTGCTTTAAAGTATTTCTCTTTATCTGTGGGTAACTTTATTGCCTTGAACATATTAAAAGTGACCTTCTGATCTTGAACCTTCATTGTAAGCTCTCCTTTTTTCACATAATTCATAGTTCGGCCTGTAGCCAAGAATGGTCTCCCTAAGATAATGGGAATCTTCTTATCTTCCTCAAAGTCTAGAATTACAAAATCAGTTGGGAAGATGAGTTTATCCACCTTGACCAAGACATTCTCCACAATGCCTCATGGATATGTGATGGTCTGATTGGCCAACTGTAAGGACATGTTCACATGTTTTGGATCAGGTAGTCCAAGTTTCTTGAAAACTGACAAGGGCATCAGATTTATTCTAGCTCCCAAGTCACACAAACACTTGGCGAATGATAGATTGCCAATGGTGCAAGGTATCATGAAGCTTCCTGGATCCTTAAGCTTCAGAGGTAGTTTCTGTTGTAGCACAACACTGCACTCTTCCGTTAGAGCAACAGTTTCAAACTCCTCAAGTTTTAGCTTCCGAGATAGAATACCCTTCATGAACTTAGCATAGCTCGACATCTATTCTAGAGCTTCAACAAAAGGTATGTTGATATGCAGCTTCTTGAAAACTTCCAAAAACTTGGCAAATTGCTTGTCGAACTTATGATTTTGAAGCCTTTTAGGATATGGCGGAGGTGGGTATACCTGTTTATCCCCTGTATTACCCTCAGGAGGATTGCTTTCAACAACTTTCTTCTTTGGTTCCACCTCGACATCCTTCTGCACCATTTTTTCAACTACAATCTCATTTTTTGGATTTTGAAAAGGTGCGGATGCACCTGCATTCTGGACAGAATTTTCAGACTCTTCGTTTTGCTGAATTTGGGGGCTTGCGACCTTTTCAAATCTCAAGGTGATGGAGTTCACCTATTCATTAACTTCCCTCTTTCCTGGATTGTCTTCTGTATCACTAGGAAGCGTTCCTGATGGTTGATTCAATAAGGCATTAGCTATTTGCCCTATTTAGTTCTTCAGAGTCTTGATAGACACATCATGGCTTTGCCATATAAGAGTCTGGTCTGTGCATGTAAGCCGCAATTCCTCTAATGCGGATTTTTCATTCGAAGATAGACCTGCACCTCCATGTGTTTGTTGTTGAAGTTGGAGTTGTTGTATTGGTGCATATTTGCGTTTGATTAAAACCAGGAGGGTTAAATTGCTTTGCTGCAAACTGCTGATAGGGTTATTGTACCGTATTCTGATTGTTGCTCCAGCTGAAGTTAGGATGATTGCGGTTGTCGGGATAATAAATGTCTGGAACTGGTTACTGCGATCTCTGAAAGTTACTCACAAACTGAGCCGATTCATTAGATATAGCGCATTGCTCCATCGCATGCGACCCTGCTCACATCTCACAAACACTGGTTATCTGATTAATACCATAGTTCTCCAGAGAATCGATATTCATAGACAATGCCTTTAGTTGAGTAGTGATAGTCATAACTATATCCACTTTCATAACTCCTGCTACCTTTCCCTGTGGCAATCTCTGGGTTAGATACTGATATTCATTAGCAGCCATCAGTCAATTAGACCATAAGCTTCCTCATAGCTCTTTTCCCATAATGCTCCACCTGATGCTGCATCAATCATGGGTCTAGACTGTGCTCCCAAACCATTGTAAAAACAATTGATGATCAACCAATCAGGCATGCCATGATGAGGACACTTCCTAAGCATCTCCTTGTAGCACTCCCAAACTTCACATAGAGTTTCTCCCGATTGCTGCGCAAATTGAGTAAGAGCATTCCTGAGTGCAGCTATCTTCGCCACAGGGAAGAATTTAGTAAGAAAAATCTGAGTAAGATCCTCCCAAGTAGTGATAGAACCTGCTGATAAAGAATGTAACCAGCACTTAGCTTTATCCCTCAGAGACAATGGGAATAGCTTCAGCTTAACAGCATCTTCAGAAACATTGTTGAACTTGAAAGTGTCGCATATCTCGATGAAATCTCTAATGTGCATATTTGGGTCCTCTATTGGAGAACCCCCAAACTGGACTGAATTTTGTACCATTTGAATCATGCCAGGCTTGATCTCAAAGGTATTAGCTGCGATAGCTAGCCTGACAATGCTAGATTGAATGTCATTGATCTTTGGTTGAGAAAAATCCATCAACGCTTTCGGATTTACAACTGGTTCTCCCATTGCAATGATAACTATAGTACCTGAAACACACGACTAAAGTAAACCTTTTAAGTAAGAGAGTATGAGCCAATGAACTTTAATGACCACTGATATCAAGCACATAAATAAAAAATTAACACCGATTCCCCGGAAGCGGAGCCAAAAACTTGTTAAGACAAAAACACGCGCTAAAATTACATGCAAGTATACACGTTCGCAAGTAATATAGAATACTTTCTTATTCGTTCCTACAGAGACTAGTTTAGGTTAACTTAAATTATGCACTTATGCAATAATATATGGTTATCGCTCAATGCTAAGATAAATAACAAATTGGGTTTTGATTAAACTAAGAGATTATACTAAATAGCATTAACTAAGAGAATTGAGGTTGAATTACTTATATGAGATAAATATAGGATTTTAACTTCATTACTACTTCATTCAAAGTCATTATTTTTAACCTTAGCATGCAATGGTGATGACAACTAATCAGATAACACGAAACTAGTAAACGCCAATTTCGTTGTACGAATACCCTACTACGAGATATCCATAAAAGAGATAGAAAATGAATAGACACCAATTATGTTGAGACTCTATATGTCTATAGAATTTGACAACATTAAAGTTTAATGAACAAGTTATCTATCGTGATTACATAAGGAAAGTAAGATGGTTAAAATTACCTACGAATCATGCATAACAATTATAGATGAACCTATGCTAGCATGGCAAGTTCTAAACCTGTATATTCACTATCACTTCAATAAAGATTAACACACTATCTTATATGTTCGTGACACACATAAGACGAATAAGCACACCAATACTAGGATATCATACAATCACCACACAATTAGGCATCGAAACAATTAATTATAGAAATCCATAAGTAAATCCATTAGAACCCCACGATAACAATTAGTTCATAATCGAACTCATCGTCACCATGGGTTTCAATGAAAACATGACATAAATTAATATAAGAGTACTAGGGTTTAAAGATAAATTGAAAACAAGAATCAAAGTATCAACTATATTAAAGAATATAAAAGTCTTCTTCTCCGTAGCCGTCTTCTGCTCTCCAGGTCTTCTCAATGCTCTCCCTTGTCTCCTCGTAGTTAAAAACGTCTTTTTAAGTGGTATATATAAGCCCCTAGTGGACCTGGACCCTCAAAATCATCAAATTCTACTAAAATCAGGATTCTGGGGTAAAAAGGGCGGGGTGGCCACGCTCAAATCAGCGCGGGCGCACTGGTTTTTTGGCAGAAAGGCGGGGCGGCCGTGCTAGTTTTGGGGGCGGCCGCGCCTGATTTCTGGATTTCTCTGCTGATTCTTCTTTTGGCCGTATCTTGAGTTCGGCTCGTCAGAATTAGGCGATTCAACTGCCTACGCGAAGCTAACGAGATTCTCTATAACTTGAAAATGGCATAAACTTCCAATTCTGACCTCTTTTCAGTATATTTTAATGAAAAACTTCTTTTTTCGTCCAATGACTGTCTACAATGTCCGCGTTCAAATAAGCGCGGGCGTGCTGGTTTTTTGGCAGAAAGGCGGGGCGGCCGTGCCTGACTTCTGGATTTTTCTGTTGATTCTTCTTTTGGCCGTATCTTGAGTTCTTCTCGTCAAAATTTGGCGATTCAACTGCCCACACGAAGCTAACGAGATTCTCTACAACTTGAGAATGTCCTAGGCTTCCAATTCTGACCTCTTTTCAGCATATTTCAATGAAAAACTTCTTTTTTCTTCCAACTACTGCTTGCAATGCAATAACACAAAAATACATCAAAAATACCAATAACTTGAGTCCAAAACACCAACTTAAGCCTGTAATAAAGCGTTCCAAGTAGATATAAAATCTACTTATCATATGCAGGTGTCTTTTAGTTGCTTTATTTTAGGATTTTGAATAAGTCAGGTTAGTAGAGTTTATGTAGGAAGTGTTTTAGGACCTTGTCCTTATTTTTAGCTATTCAGTTCCTATATCTTTCTTTATATGCTCATTTTTGGTAATAAAAATCAAGCTTTCTGGCAAAAGCTAAGTGCTATATTTTTCTCAGTTTATATCATATAGTTAATATATATATCATATTATATGGATAATAACCCAATTATTTATGTATGTAATTCATGATGAATTTTAAGAAAAGTCTATATATTTTGTCTATGCATATATAAAGGTTTAAATACCAACATATGTAATCAAGTAAAAATTAAAACTCATCAAAAAATTCAAATTTGCCTATTTTCTTCGAGCTCTGATTATTTGATTTAGAGCAAGCTCAAAATGATCCATTTATTATCTGTTTTGACAACATTTCAGCCATATCAATAATTGAAAATCATGTTTTTCATAGTTATACTAAACATATTAAACTTCTTTATCGTTTCATTTGGGATATGGTCAGGAAGAAATTCATTTTAGTACAAATGAGCAAGTTTTAAATATATTCACAAAATCAGTCCGAAGTGATAAGTTCATATACTTCAGCAAATTGACTGAGAACTAAAAATAAAGAAGGGATGATAAAAAAATAACTTGTAATTTCCATGAACCAAGTATCTAGAATATTCTAGTCTTAGACTAATGATCAACGTATGTTCATAAAACTGAGAGTCTCCTAAATTATTCATGTATTTAATTTATGATGAATTTGAGGAAGAGTGTAAATATTATATATATCAACATGATAAGTAATTAAGTAAGAAAAATCAAAACTTATCATAACTAGTGACTTGTGCCTGCTACGCTTTGGCATCCTAAAAAAGAAAAAAAGCCGATTATATGATTAGATATTATTTTTTTATTCCCTTTAAAAAAATATCGGCCGTCATGTCAATTTTTGTAGATACCCGTTATATATACCGTAACCATTATATTTTTATTGAGTAATTTTTTATGTATTTACTTGATGTAACAAAATTACGTACCGAGGCAGAACGAATCTTTAAAAATATCGAACTCCCACATATAATTTGTGTAATAAAAACATGGTTAAATTTAATTGGAATAAGATTTCCAACAGTGATTTCGTTATAATCAAATTTATGTTATTAAGCGTATGTATATAATTTAAAATTATATATCCTTAACATAATTTTTTTAAAAGTGATTACATCATATAAATTTTAATTAATATATTAAATTACAAATCTATTAATGTTGTACAATAATTAATTCCTCATATTCTATTATATTTTATTTTATAAGTTATGATTATTATTGCAACAATTATTATCAAAAAAAATATATTTTAGATCCAATATTTGAATTTGAATTTGTGTGTCCTGTGAGAACTGTAAAAAAACTAATTACCGTCTACAGTTTCAACCGTTTCCTTTCTTGACATATGTGCATGTCTTAAAGCCCATTTACTTTTGAGTATTAACTTCAACTAATTGTTGTCTAAATCATCTCTTCAATTGGGTTTATTGCTTCCATCTTAGTCCATAGTCCATGTTCTTATGCTTTTCATCTTCATTAGAGAATGGGTCATCTTACTGTACTGTGTCATTCTCCTACCGAATCATTTGCATTTGGAAGAATTGTAAGTGTTTTCTTCACTCTTAAATTGATATTTTGTTCTGTTTGTATTTCCTTTTACTGTTTGGTCCTTTTGAAATTACCTAATAATTTCTTAATTTTCCGTAATAGAATCTTCCTAGTGGTTTTTTCAATGCATGTCCTGATATCATATCAGAAAGGGTAACTTTGTGTAATATCCGGGATATATCGTGTAATTATTTTTGCTATTAAATAATTATTATGTGTGTTCAGTATCTATTCTATGAATTAATTGTTAAGTGTTATCTGTGTTTGGATATTTAAAAATAATATTAATTGAGTATTTTAATTTTTATATGTCCAAAATAAAATATAGATAATTGTCATATCTCCCTAATTATTTTTATGTTGATTTATGGATTTATAAGGATCATATGAAATTTATAAAATCTTTTTCCGAGTATTTAAAATCTATTTTATAAAAACGGGAACCAATCGACGTCATCCGTTGTTACGTTTTTGGAACCCGAAACTCTTCCAAGAACTCCTTCCTAACCTAATTGTAATATTCCGAGCATATTCCATGTTTCGACTTTTTCGATTCGGCGTACGGTTTGTTCTGCGCGGGTCCCAGCGCAATATTTTCGATACAATATTCGTTTCGGTAAATCAATAAAACCCGTATTTTCGATAAACGGGAGCTTTTTATTAAACTATCCCAATTATCACCTCGTAGTACGTGTAACCAGGCGCTGAGACCAAGACCCAGTACAAATTGTACTAGTTTGGATAATTATCCCGAAAACCGATACCGTTTGGATCAGTTTTTATAAATAAACGTACCGTTTTATATCTGAAATGATCCAACGGGATACTAATTTTCCGTAATTATAAATAGCCTTTTCCCGTATTTTATTTCGTATCAAAATTATTTGCAGATAGTTAATTTTATAATTTTCAGAGAAAAACCCTAATTTCATAAAGAATCAAACAGCAAAACGAAGGCGTTACCGATCTCTGTTTTAAAAGCTTGAGTAACCAAAATGAAGGATTTGAAGTGTTCTACCAGATTCTGAGCTTCGTTTTACTGCAGAAATCAAGGGTATTTTTCTATATTTTTATTTATTTTCGAATTAATTTTATTAAAAATATGAATTTTTGTTCGGATGATTGTTTGTATGATTTGATGATTGCATGTTGTAGAGCTTGTTTTGCTGATGATTTTGATATATTATACGTCTGATTTGGAGTTCAATAACATGTTCAAAGTTGAGTTTGATTTTCGAATTTTAAAATTAGGGTTTATGACCCGTATGAATATTTTCAATTGAAATTTAGGGTTTCTTATTTTGGAATAGATAGATGTTGTGGTATAGTGGGTTGTGTTCTCTGTGAAATTTACAATCCAGTCGTACAAGTTTCATGAATCAACGAGGTCTGTAGAGAAGGGAGTTGTCATTTGAAGTTTACGTCGAGTTCGCCGGAAACCGGCGAACTTCTCGGCCATTTTCCGGCCTATTCAGGGGTTATCTGTGTAATTGAATGGTATGGTTAGATTTCTGGTGAATTGTAGTTTAATTCTGGAGCTTGTGGTAAGGTGAGGATGTCGGGAACGTATTCTCCGGCCACCCTCCATGTTTTCCGGCGACTGGACTTCAAAATTGCAGTTTAGTCCCTGTACTTTTGAAGATGGTGAAGTTCAGTCCCTGAACTTTCCAGAATTTGCAAAAATAGGATTCCTGTTTTAAAAATATTCAAAAATCATATTTCCTATTTATTTTTATTATAAAAATTCGATTTTAATTTCTGAAAATTCTAAAAATTATTATTTTAATTCCGAAAATTATTTTTAATTCAAAAATAAATCTGAATTAATTTGTTAATTAATTTCAGTTAATTTTTAATTGATTAATTGGTAAATTAATTCGAAAATTAATTGATTTAATTAATTATTAATTAATTTTAATTAATTATTTAATTAGATTTAATTATTTAAAAATGATTTAAAAATTTCGAAAAATAGTTTCGAGCTTTAAAATATTATTCTAAATTATTTCTAAGGCTCCATAATTATTATAAAATTATTTCGGAGCCAGAATTGGCCAACCGAACCTTGTTTATTACCCCGAAATTAATCCAACGACCCATTTTAATTCCGAAAAATGTTTTAAAAATCATTTTAAATACCTGAAAGCCTGTTTATGACCCGAGACTTATTTATAAATGATATATCATTGATTATGTGACGTGTTATGTGCTATATGTGACTTGTTGGTTGACTGTCGGTCTGTATATTCGATGTTTACTGGTTTATTGCGTAACTTTCAATCCGTTAATCGGATTTGGGTGAAACGAAGGGTAGATAGAAGTATGTGTTGAATAGAATCATATGAGTTAAATATTGATAGATTCTTATGATATGTGAGCAGAAGAGGCAAGGCATAGGAAAGGGAAATAGGTAGTTGAGGAGTAAGACGGTTGAGATTGGAAACGAGTGCAGTGTAATAAGCTAATACCAGGCAAGTGTTCTGAACTTTCTCGAGATATTGTCGTAATTGATATTCCCGTTTTATATTGTAAGTGCTTTGAAGCACTGAAACCCAAACCCTGATTCCAGTTATTGATCTTGAGTCGTAAACCTTATTCTTTCTAAGCCATTGATTATTGCATACCCAAATACGAACCTCAAATATACGATACTACTCCACAAATACATACAAACTAAATATTAAACACTGAACCAGATTGCTTACACATTCAAACCTTTGTATTTTACGCTTTGAAAGACCAAATCCTTGAAACCCTGAAACATTGATTCATTGTTAGCCAATTCTTTCATTACCTAGCATCTAAACTTTGAAAATGCTCTTTTGATCCTTATGCAGATTAAAACTATTTCATTATGGAACATCAAATATTGTTAATGATTCTGGTTATTGTTTATTATTGCTTATTCTGTTATTATGTTAGAATTGGATTGTTTTTATAAAATTGTGGACCAGACCATATAATGGTCAAGTTAGGCCAATGTGTGCCTTGGATCCAGTAGTTAGAGCAGTGCTGTGTGCTTTGCTCGAGGTTAGTGTGTGACTGATCAGCAGCCTAACCTTGGTTTTTAACATGAAAATATAATATCCAATTCTAAATCATAATCCATTGTTCACTTGATATCATGACCATGTTCACCTGATGATCATTATTCTCAGTTTTGTCATTGTGACTTGCTGAGCTAGTTAGCTCATTTGTGCGATATTATTTCTGTTCTTTTCCAGTTAAGAAGGAACCGGTTGGTACCGAGGATCCCCAGTCCAGCACGAGAGCTAGGGGTTCAGGTTGATTGAGCTGAGCTAGTAGGCTTCTTTTGGGATAATTTAAGTCTGTAAAAGTTTGTAATAATGTTTAATACTCAGTTCTGAGTTGGATAGTTGGGATTTGAACGGATTGTAATATAAGTAGATGTGTTTGGCTTGTGTGCATACTTTAACCTGTTGCGGTCCGTGGTGGTTGGTAAGTAGGGTCACTGCATATTAGTATTATCTTTATTATTGTTATAAGCAGGTTATAAATAAGGTGTGTATGTGGACCCCAAACTTCTGACCCGGGTTTGGAGGGCGCCACAGGTTTGGTATCAGAGCTACAGGTTATAAGTCACTGACACAAGCCTAGGTTGACGGGAATGGGTAGAGGGTTAGGATTAGAAGTAAGGAATAGAAAGATAGAACGTCGAGAGGTTGAGTGCTTCGGTGTAACAGGTATTAGTGTAATTCGCGTTATGGTTCGAGATTCTTATATTACGATATGATTTCAGATAGCAGCGATGGCCGACTCTTTTATTCCCGTATCAGCTGATCACTCAGAGCCTTCAGTTGGAGTGCCGTCTTCGGATCCACATCCTGTTGTTCCACCAGTATTGGCTATACTACCTCCACCCGTGTTGCAGCCCGTACCACTATAGGCTATTCCACCTCCAGGCATGAGGCCACATATCAGAGGACCTCCACCAGCTGACTCATATTCCACTGGGCATTCAGTTGCGAGTGCCCCATTCCAGCCTACATTGCCCCCGATTCCTTACTACTGGTATGAGGCTCTTCTATTGGAGCGTGATTCCTTGTTGGCCCAGATCAGAGAGCTACAACATATCATTAGGACTACTGATGTTGATCGTGGTATGAGGAAGCTTCGAGAGGAGATTCATGTGACACGGAGGGTTCTTGAGGCTAGGCTACATGGAGCTACACTATCTGGCAGAGGCCCTGATGCACTGATGGGCTGGGCTACTGAGGTGATGGAGGACTTTCAGAGGCTAGCAGGACCAGAGTTTCCTTGGATTTGAGTCAGAGATCCAGAAATGGAGATACTGAGCAATGTTATTATGGTTGTGTAGTATGTGCAGTAGTGTGTAGTGTGTATCAGTAGACTTTTGAGTTGTATTTATAGACTAGCTATGCTGACTAGTGAATAGGTTGTTGTACCCTTTTGCTTTTACTTCCGAAGCGTCTTTACGCTTGTACTACCTAAAACTTTTGATCCATATATATCAGTACCTTTTTCCTTTCCAGCACTGTCATTTACTTTATTGCACCTGTTTTACTTTACCTTATTTATTGCACCAGTTATACCCCTATGATACCATGTACCCTGTTTTTCATAACTGTTTATATTCTGTAAAGAAGCATGCAATTTACTTAGTTATAACTGTTTTCAAAAAGGAGATATTTTTGTTTTATAAAACTTTTCTTTTCCATAAAGAATTTGGTTTAAAAGCTAAATAAGTTGTTTGATTCTTTACAGAAAAATGCCTCCTAGAAGAAAAACTCGCACCAACACCCAGAATGAAAAAACCAACAACAATAACAACCAAGATGATACAAATCCAAATGTGAACCCAGGACCCATGGACCCAGCAATAGCCCCGATTCTTCAAATCTTGGCCCAACAAACAGTTCACCTGGCACAACAATAACAAAGAGAAACCAATCCCCAGATAACTTTCAAAACTTTTCAGGCAGTAAACCCACCAAAATTCAAGGGTTCTCTAGAGCTGATTGAAGCAAATGTTTGGTTAAAGGAAATAGAGAAGGCTTTGCCTTAGTGAAAGTAAAGGAAGAACAGAAGGTTGAGTTTGCAAGTTACTATCTGAAGAACGAGGCCACCTATTGGTGGGAGATGGTGAAGACATTGGAAGGTACATATGTTATTACTTGGGAGAGGTGTAAGGAATTGTTTTTAGAAAAGTATTTTCCTCAGTTTGTCCAAGATCAAATGGAGCTGAAGTTTTTAGAATTAAAGCAAGGGAACATGTCGGTAACAGATTATGAGGGTAAGTTTGAGGAATTGTCAAGGTATGTGCCGTCATATGTGGATACTGACAGGAAGAAGGTTAAAAGATTCTAGCAAGGTTTGAAACCATGGATCAGAGGGAAGGTAGCCATTTTTGAATTGGATACCTATGCAGGACTGGTACAGAAGGCTATGATCGCAGAGACAGAGAGTGAGATGTTCGAGAAGGAAAAGGAAAGCAAGAAAAGGAAATTTGAAGGGAATGAGGGCCAGTCACAACCAGGGAAGTTTCCAAATTTTAAGAAAGACAAGTTTCAGCCAGGGAGGAATTTTAATTTCAGGAGACAAAATGCAAGTGACGGAGGCCAGGGCAACCGTCCAGTTAATGCGAATCAGCCGAATCAGTTGAGATTAACTTTTCCAGATTGTCAAGTATGTGGGAAGAAGCATGGGGGAGTTTGTAATAAGTTGAATGTAGTTTGTTTCAAGTGCAACCAGAAAGGGCACTATTCAAGGGAGTGCCGAAATTAGCCAGCAAGAGAACCATAAAAAAAGGATCAGCCTATCCGGAATCCAGCAGTGAAGGTTCCAGCCATTGGATTTATGTGCTTTAAATGTGGGAAACCAGGACATATAGCCAGAGATTGCAAGACACCAGCCCCAGTCAGTAATGCATTGAGGATTATGGGATCTACCCCAACAATGAATGAGACTCCAAGGGCTAGAGTTTTTGACATGTCTGTGAAGGATGCTATCCAGGATACGGATGTTGTGGCAGGTACGCTTAATGTGAATTCTTTATGTGCGAAAGTGTTAGTAGATTTGGGAGCAACCCGATCGTTTATTTCAGAAGATTTTGTTAGCAAGTTAAATTGTCCAGTTGAGTGTTTAAATGAAATGATGACTGTGGAATTAGCAAATCAAGAACGTGTATCTGTTAATCAAGTTTGTGGGAATTGTGAGATTGAGATTTCTGGTAGTAAGTTTTGTGTAGATTTAATACCATTTAAGTTAGGAGAATTTGACGTTATATTAGGGATGGATTGGTTATCTAAGCACGATGCCCAGATAGATTGTCGAAATAAGAAGGTAATGGTGAAGACGCCAAATGAAAGAATAGTAACGTTCAAGGGCCAGAAGCAAGTAAAGAAGTTCTTAACAATGATTCAAGCCAAGAAGTTATTACAGCAAGGATGCGAGCATTTCGTAGCATATGCAATCGACAGAAGTCAAGAGCCAGTAAAACTTGAAGATATTCCAGTAGTGAATGAATTTCCAGATGTGTTTCCCGATGAGTTACCAGGACTTCCTCCAGATAGAGAAATTGAATTTGCGATCGACTTAGCACCTGGAACAGAACCAGTATCCAAGGCCCCGTACAGAATGGCGCCTGTTGAGATGAAAGAGCTAGCGAAGCAATTGCATGAGTTGTTAGAGAAAGGAGTAATCAGACCCAGCGTATCCCCGTGGGGAGCCCCGGTATTATTTGTCAAGAAGAAAGATGGAAGCATGAGACTGTGCATCGACTATAGAGAACTCAATAAGCTTACAATCAAGAACAAGTATCCGTTACCTAGAATTGATGATTTGTTTGACTAATTGAAGGGAGCCAAGTACTTCTCCAAAATTGATTTAAGATCAGGATATCATCAACTGAAGATCAAGCCAGAAGATATACCAAAGACAGCTTTCAGAACGAGGTATGAACATTATGAATTTCTAGTAATGTCTTTTGGATTGACCAATGCCCCGACAACGTTTATGGATTTAATGAACAGAATTTTCAAGGAGTATTTGGACAAGTTCGTTATTGTGTTTATAGACGATATTTTAATTTATTCAAAGACGGAAGAGGATCATGCGGAACATGTGAGAACGGCTTTGGAGATTTTAAGGAAAAAGAAGTTATATGCTAAATTCTCGAAGTGTGAGTTTTGGTTACAGGAGGTTCAGTTCTTAGGACACATAGTCAGTAACGAAGGGATCAAAGTGGACCCGGCAAAGATCGAAGCAATTACGAATTAGGAGAGACCGAGAACGCCCACCGAGGTAAGAAGTTTCTTGGGATTTGTGGGATATTATCGTCGATTCGTCCAGAATTTCTCAAGGATTGCAACACCACTGACAAAGCTTACACGAAAGAATGAAAAGTTTATATGAAACGACAAGTGCGAAGGAAGTTTTCAGGAATTGAAGCAAGAATTAATCACGACACCTGTTTTGTCACTTCCAGACGATCAAGGGAATTTCGTAATTTATAGCGATGCTTCTCACAAAGGACTAGGATATGTTTTAATGCAACATGATAAGGTGATTGCGTATGCGTCAAGGCAATTGAAACCACACGAACAAAAGTATCCTACTCATGATTTGGAGCTAGCAGCCATAGTTTTTGCTTTGAAGATTTGGAGACATTATCTGTATGGAGAAAAGTGCGAGATTTTCACGGATCACAAAAGCTTAAAGTACATATTCACACAAAAGGAACTTAATATGAGGAAAAAGAGATGGTTAAAATTGATCAAGGATTACGACTGCTCGATTAATTATCATCCCGGTAAAGCGAACGTTGTAGCAGACGCGTTAAGTCGGAAGGAAAAGTTAAATGAGTTATCAGTACCTGAAGAGATATATAAGGAATTTCAGAAATTGGAATTGGAGATTAGAATTTGCAAGCCTGAGGAAGCGAAAGTGTACAGTATGACTTTCCAACCGGAGTTATTGGAGAAAATAAAGAAGTGTCAGGAAGATGTAATGGATCAAGATATAAATCGTTTGGTAGGTGAAGAATTATGCACGCAAAAGGATGATCAAGGTATTCTGAGGTTTTAATCTAGAATTTGGATTCCCCCAGTGACGGAGTTAAAGAATGAAATTTTACAAGAGGCACATAGTTCAAGATATTCCATCCATCCAGGAAGTACCAAGATGTATAGAGATTTAAAAGAGAATTATTGGTGGCCAGATATGAAGAGGGAAATTACGGAATGGGTTAGCAAATGTTATACCTGCCAGAGAGTTAAAGCAGAGCATCAGAGACCAAGTGGATTGTTACAGCCATTGGAGATTCCAGAGTGGAAGTGGTAACATATTACCATGGATTTCATGGTTGGATTACCAAGGACAAGAGCTAATCATGATGCCATTTGGGTTATAGTGGATAGACTTACCAAGACAGCTCATTTTCTGCCTATAAATGAAAGATTTTCGCTTGACAAGTTAGTCCATATGTACCTGAAGGAAATCGTAGTTCGTCATGGAGTTCCGATGTTTATGGTATCTGATCGAGATCCAAGGTTTAATTCAAGATTTTGGAATAGTTTTGAAGGATGTTTGGGAACAAGACTGAATATGAGTACGGCCTATCACCCCCAAACGGATGGCCAACTTTTTTAAAAGTGATTACATTATATAAATTTTAATTAATATATTAAATTACAAATCTATTAATGTTGTATAATCATTAATTCCTCATATTCTATTAAATTTTATTTTATAAGTTATGATTATTATTGCAACAATTATTATCAAAAAAAAATATTTTAGATCCAATATTTGAATTTGAATTTGTGTGTCCTGTGAGAACTGTAAAAAAACTAATTACCGTATACAGTTTCAACCATTTCCTTTCTTGACATATGTGCATGTCTTAAAGCCCATTTACTTTTGAGTATTAACTTCAACTAATTGTTGTCTAAATCATCTCTTCAATTGGGTTTATTGCTTCCATCTTAATCCATAGTCCATGTTCTTATGCTTTTAATCTTCATTAGAGAACGGGTCATCTTACTGTACTGTGTCAATCTCCTGCCGAATCATTTGTATTTGGAAGAATTGTAAGTGTTTCCTTCACTCTTAAATTGATATTTTGTTCTGTTTGTGTTTCCTTTTACTATTTGGTCCTTTTGAAATTACCTAATAATTTCTTAATTTTCCGTAATAGAATCTTCCAAGTGGTTTTTTCAATGCATGTCCTGATATCATATCAGAAAGGGTAACTTTGTGTAATATCCGGGATATATCGTATAATTATTTTTGCTATTAAATAATTATTATATGTGTTCAGTATCTATTCTGTGAATTAATTGTTAAGTGTTATCTGTGTTTAGATATTTAAAAATAATATTAATTGAGTATTTTAATTTTTATATGTCCAAAATAAAATATAGATAATTGTCATATCTCCCTAATTATTTTTATGTTGATTTATGGATTTATAAGGATCATATGAAATTTATAAAATCTTTTTTCGAGTATTTAAAATCTATTTTATAAAAACAGGAACCAACCGACGTCATTCGTTGTTACGTTTTTGGAACCCGAAACTCTTCGGAGAACTCCTTCCCAACCTAGTTGTAATATTTCGAGCATATTCCATGTTTCGACTTTTTCGATCCGGCGTACGGTTTGTTCTGCGCGGGTCCCGGCGCAACATTTTTGATATAATATTCATTTCGGTAAATCAATAAAACCCGTATTTTCGATAAACGGGCGCTTTTTATTAAACTATCCCAATTATCACCTCGTAGTATGTGTAACCAGGCGCTGAGACCAAGACCGTAGTATAAATTGTACTGGTTTGGATAATTATCCCGAAAACCGATACCGTTTGGATCAGTTTTTATAAATAAACGTACCGTTTTATATCCGGAATGATCCAACGGGATACTAATTTTCCTTAATTATAAATAGCCTTTTCCCGTATTTTATTTCGTATCAAAATCATTTGCAGATAGTTAATTTTATAATTTTCAGAGAAAAACCCTAATTTCATAAACTGTTCTAAGAATCAAATAGCAAAACGAAGGCGTTACCGATCTCTGTTTTCAAAGCTTGAGTAACCAAAATGAAGGATTGGAAGTGTTCTACCAGATTCTGAGCTTCGTTTTACTGCAGAAATCAAGGGTATTTTTAAATATTTTTATTTATTTTCGAATTAATTTTATTAAAAATATGAATTTTTGTTCGGATGATTGTTTGTATGATTTGATGATTGCATGTTGTAGAGCTTGTTTTCCTGATGATTTTGATATATTATACGTCTGATTTGGAGTTCAATAACATGTTCAAATTTGAGTTTGATTTTTGAATTTTAAAATTAGGGTTTATAACCCGTATGAATATTTTCAATTGAAATTTGGGGGTTTCTTATTTTGGAATAGATAGATGTTGTGGTATAGTGGGTTGTGTACTCTGTGAAATTTGCAATCCAGTGGTACAAGTTTCATGAATCAACGAGGTCTGTAGAGAAGGGAGTTGTCATTTGAAGTTTACGTCGAGTTTGCCGGAAACCGGCGAACTTCTCGGCCATTTTCCGGCCTATTCAGGGGTTATCTGTGTGATTGAATGGTATGGTTAGATTTCTGGTGAATTGTAGTTTAATTCTGGAGTTTGTGGTAAGGTGAGGATGCCGGGAACGTATTCTCCGGCCACCCTTGATGTTTTCCGGCGACTGGACTGCAAAATTGCAGTTTAGTCCCTGTACTTTTGAAGATGGTGAAGTTCAGTCCCTGAACTTTCCAGAATTTGCAAATATAGGATTCCTGTTTTAAAAATATTCAAAAATCATATTTCCTGTTTATTTTTATTATAAAAATTCGATTTTAATTTCTGAAAATTCTAAAAATTATTATTTTAATTCCGAAAATTATTTTTAATTCAAAAATAAATCTGAATTAATTATTTAATTAATTTCAGTTAATTTTTAATTGATTAATTGGTCAATTAATTCAAAAATTAATTGATTAATTAATTTAATTAATTATTAATTGATTTTATTTAATTAATTAATTAGATTTAATTATTTAAAAATGATTTTTAAAAATTCTGAAAAATAGTTTTGAGCTTTAAAATATTATTCTAAATTATTTCCAAGGCTCGATAATTATTATAAAATTGTTTCGGAGCCAGAATTGGCCAACCGAACCCTGTTTATTACCCCAAAATTAATCCAACGACCTGTTTTAATTCCGAAAAATATTTTAAAAATCATTTTAAATACCTGAAAGCCTGTTTATGACCCGAGACTTATTTATAAATGATATATCATTGATTATGTGACGTGTTATGTGTTATATGTGACTTGTTGGTTGACTGTCGGTCTGTATATTCGATGTTTACTGGTTTATTATGTAACTTTCAATCCGTTAATCGGATTTGGATGAAACGAAGGGTAGATAGAAGTATGTGTTGAATAGAATCCTATGAGTTAAATATTCATAGATGCTTATGATATGTGAGCAGAAGAGGCAAGGCGTGGGAAAGGGAAACAGGTAGTTGAGGAGTAAGACGGTTGAGATTGGAAACGAGTGCAGTGTAGTAAGCTAATACCAGGCAAGTGTTCTGAACTTTCTCGAGATATTGTCATGATTGATATTCCTGTTTTATATTGTAAGTGCTTTGAAGCACTGAAACCCAAACCCTGATTCCAGTTATTGATCTTGAGCCGTAAACCTTATTCTTTCTAAGCCATTGATTATTGCATACCCAAATACGAACCTCAAATATACGATACTACTCCACAAATACATACAAACTAAATATTAAATACTGAACCAGATTGCTTACACATTCAAACCTTTGTATTTTACGCTTTGAAAGACCAAATTCTTGAAACCCTGAAACATTGATTCATTGTTAGCCAATTCTTTCATTACCTAGCATCCAAACTTTGAAAATGTTCTTTTGATCCTTATGCAGATTAAAACCATTTCATTATGGAACATCAAATATTGTTAATGATTCTGGTTATTGTTTATTATTGCTTATTTTGTTATTATGTTAGAATTGGATTGTTTTTATAAAATTGTGGACCAGATTTGTGGTCAGACCATATAATGGTCAAGTTAGGCCAATGTGTGCCTTGGATCCAGTAGTTAGATCAGTGCTGTGTGCTTTGCTCGGGGTTAGTGTGTGACTGATCAGCAGCCTAACCTTGGTTTTTAACATGAAAATATAATATCCAATTCCAAATCATAATCCATTGTTCACTTGATATCATGACCATGTTCACCTGATGATCATTATTCTCAGTTTTGTCATTGTGACTTGCTGAGCTAGTTAGCTCATTTGTGCGATATTGTTTCTGTTCTTTTCCAGTTAAGAAGGAACCGGTTGGTACCGAGGATCCCCAGTCCAGCACGAGAGCTAGGGGTTCAGGTTGATTGAGCTGAGCTAGTAGGCTTCTTTTGGGATAATTTAAGTCTGTAAAAGTTTGTAATAATGTTTAATACTCAATTCTGAGTTGGATAGTTGGGATTTGAACGGATTGTAATATAAGTAGATGTGTTTGGCTTGTGTGCATACTTTAACCTGTTGCGGTCCGTGGTGGTTGGTAAGTAGGGTCACTGCATATTATTATTATCTTTATTATTGTTATAAGAAGGTTATAAATAAGGTGTGTATGTGGACCCCAAACTTCTGACCTGGGTTTGGAGGGCGCCACACTTTGTATGCCCCGAATGCAAAAGTTTGGTCCGATATGTTATTTAAAGAAGGGAAAAGTATCCTACAGTTAGAATCTCTGATGAAATTTTATGGTGTCACGCCTTACAACATGATTTTATTATCATATCTTGGTGGACCAGACTTCAAAATCCAAATATTCGACTCTTACGGATTGAAAATAGGGTTTTTGGAATCATGTACAGATTGCAGGAATGATAGTATTGCTATAGATGTACTAGCTTCTACTAACAAATTTAGTGTTTTGGAGAATTTCACTTGCCCTCATAAATTGGTGATTACCACGACGCCTCGTATGGATGATTCTTGATCTGAGGTTAGTTTTCTTTGTAATACTTAAATGTTTAATTTGTTTCCAGTATCATATATATTAATTTTTGTTTAAGTTTTGTGTGAGTTTGCATGTTACCAATTAGACTTGAAGGTTGGCCGCACTAATATAATGCTAGGATTTGAGAGTCATATATGGAAAATTGGAGGTAAATGGGTGAACAAATGTGCCTATTTTGATCAGATGTGGGATCATTTTCTTCATAGTGCACACATAGATGTTGGTGACACCCTTGCTATGCGTGTAGTTCATACACTTGATGTATCTGATATGCCCATATTCAACGTAGCTATTTTCCCTACCTTCAGTTTTAAAGAAAGATGACTCTGTTCATGGTACCTCTACTTTTTTTAATTTCTACTTATTGATTTCGTTCCTTCATATGTTATTGGCTGACAGTTTTTAATACTGAACAGGTTTAGATGTCATTACATCTTACCAGAGGTTCTATAAATTTGTTACCTTAAATGCTTTGGAAGTAAGTTGTTAAATATAAGAATGTTTGGAGTTAACTACATTCTTGTTTTTCTTACTCCTTAAATATATTCAGGAAATTCCTCATGCTTTTGTTGCGAAATACGGAGATCGGATTTCAAATCCACTCAATATTTCTCTTGGTGCTGGTTATTGAACTTCTTTCATGTATTCTCATTCTGATCGGAAAATACATGGTTTAAAAGGTTTCTTTGAGCGGTATGAAGTTTTAGATGAATATGTCATTATTTTTGACTACTTTGGTGAGGCAAATTTCAGTGTGGAGGTTTACAACTCCGATGGTTTGAATCATTTAGTTAATTCTGATGGTCAATTTTGTGTTGAATTGTTCCAAAAAACATTGTCTAATGAGCCTACTGTGGATGAGGTACCTAATCTTGAATACCATTCAACTGCAAGTGATTTGGCGAATTTAATTGGTAATGCCATTGATGAAGACATGCAGATGGTATTGGTCAGTGAGAGTACAGATAAAGGAGGTATTTTCACTGTTTAGTAAATATAGAATAATCTTTATACAAATTGGAAACATCGTAATCTAACACTGTTGTTGATGAATATTTATTTATTAATCATTAATCTTGAATTTGTAGGTTCAGAATCTGATTTGGATATTAATTTAATTGCACCAGCGCATGACAACACTGACCAAGGTATACAGTTTGTTCATATATTTACAGACCTTATTTCTTAAGAGTTTTGATATATTTTTTTTCTTAAATCATCTTGCACTATTAGACTCAGATTCGGGTTCGGATGATTCGTCAATGGAGGAACAGCAGAACAACAATCCCATTCGTAACAATTTTTTCTCTTATTCTTTCATTACCTATAAAGTATTCCTAAATTGGTTATATTTTTTTCTTATAACCTCTTGCACTATTAGACTCAAATTCAGATGATTCGTCACTGGAGGAACAGCAGAACAACATTCCCATTGGTAATTTTTTTCTCTTAGTATTTTGATTAATTATAAAGTCTTTGTAATAATTTTATTTGGTTTCCTATTTTGATGATAATGTACCACTGGCTGAGGAACCCTCGTCCTTTGTTGCTGTACTTTCTCGATGTCATGTAGGGAAAGAATTTCATGGCGTGGTAAGTTAACTTATGAAATGATTTGTTTATTGCTAAATATATGTTTAGGTTTACTGCTCTTATTCACTTAATGTGTTAAATATTAGGACTTTGAAAGAGATTTATTTCCAATTTATTTTGACTGGGGCAAAAGAACGAATACTATCTTGACTTATGGTGGAAGGGATTGGAATGTTGAAGTTTTGAAGATTGGAAGGTGATGCAGATTTGGTATTGGATGGATGGAGTTTGTTGTGGAAAATAACTTTCTTCGTGACAACCAATTGCTGTTTGTTTATAGGGGAAACTTCAATTTCCTGGTATTGCTTATTAGTTAATTTCCTCTGTTTAATGAATCTTTATTGTACTTTTATAAAATTTTCAGTTGCGTTCTAATTATGGATGATACAATGTGTTATTAACTTATGTTGTTTATGTATTTGTGTATGACAGTTAAATCTGAATTTAAATATCTATTGTTTGAATTAGATTTGAAGGATGTATTATAGGAAAAGCTCTTTAATTAATTGCGCAACAATAACCATATATATTTCTTGCGCTTAATTTCTATTTTGGAAATCTAATACAACTATGATTTCTACTTTGCTACTTATGGATCAAAAACTACAAACATACTCTATAAATAATTAATTGAATCTCTGTTAATTTCTAGGAGTTCTGTGAAACTGAATCCAGGTGATAGGATGAACTTGATGCCTGTTTAATGTAGAAAAGACTTATTTAGCAAAATTTAGCATTAGTGGCATACCAAAAATGACTATTCATATAGTGATATATACCTTTTTACCTCTACAAGTGACTCCTGAATTGGTTTAGGCTGGTATTCTGAAATATTGCTTATAGTCCTCCTATTATTGATATCAATGGCAGTATACAGCCTGGACTTGGATTTGATGTTCTCCTTTTATATGATAAGCTTCATGAAGTACTCCTTTTGTTCAATTGTCTTGAGTAAAGATGGAAATATCATTTCGTTTGTCTATCAGATTAGGAACATAAATTAGTTGTTTAGTTTTAAATTGATATTTTGTTATCTACCAAAATTTTATAGTTACCTCTTCGAACAGTTCACCCGCTCCTTTCCCATAGCATATTTGAGCGGCTTTATTTTCCATCAAGATGTCTATCTCACCAGTGTTGTCTCCAGCCCTCAAAAGGATGTTAAACCTGTTTGACCAAATATGTTTGTCTAAGAAATTCAGCAATTTGAGTTAATGTAATTAATTTATGGTAGAAATAAACTATACCATGTTATAGGATATGGAACCTCTCTAGGGCAATGCTTGCAGTATTGTGAGTCATTAACTGTAGTTGTTGGATTATAGCATGATGAGCATATTTTACGGAACCAATTATCCGTTTCTTAAACCGCGATGACTTTCAAGTTGCAGTAGCATTTTTTCTGCATGTACATGTATATGGTTTTAATTACTCAAACAATGATGCTTAATGTAAATAACAAAATAAGTAATGGATACTAACATCAATGAATTCATCACCCAGGCCTTGTATCTCATTTACTGAAAAAGTTTTTGGTGGTTCTGAACTTATCTTCACATGCATAATATCAGCAAATTGTGGTAGTTTTAACCTGCAATTGAATAATATCTAGTAATGTATTGTCTTATATATCACCATATATTCTAAAAAATTGTACTAAATACCGTGTTGAAACCGTATGGACGTACGCATTTCTCAAATGAACCGGACTGTGATGGTTACAATTAAGTTGAAATGAAGTAGCTCCAATATTTGACATATCAATTTCATCTGCATATGTTTATATGAAATTTAGCGTTAAATCCAGTAGGTGTTAGAGAACTATTTTAGATAAACTATTGTATACGTACTTTGCCAGAGAGTTATCCTTGCACAGCTTATGATAATTATAATAGGATATTCCCATTCCTCCTGCATTGTTTCGTTGAGCTGTTCAGCAAAAGAATCCCATAAGGTAACTCTAGCAGAAGTGTTGCCATCCGAAATGTAGAATTTCATTTGAGATTGTTGTTGATTTAGCTTGTTAGTGAATCTGGAAATCCTGAGTTGCAGATCTTGTATAACTCCTATGACATCTTCAGCCGGATAAGATAGGAATTAAAATCTTAATATTTCAATTTTTGAAATATAAGGATTTTAGTTTTTAAAAACTTACTTGTCAGATAGGTTGTCTGTTGAGATAGTTCCTTCAAATCACCAAGGTCATAGAAATCAAAAATAAACTTCTCTATGGCTACTTCATTTTCAGTGATATCAACTATTTTGGTATCCTTTGACATCACTATTTGTATATCTTTCATGACTGGACGGAATTTTTCTTCAGCAAGATAGTCTTTAACAGTAAATTTTTTGATAATATAACATTTACCCATTTCAACAACAAGCTCTAACAGATCAGCTGCAGATGCAGGGACAAAACCATGAATCCTACACTTCTGAATTAAAAAGTGAGAAGTTAGAACTTTATATATAGAATAATCATTAAAATAAGTCAGTGTGTTAAGACAAATTTATTTCCGATTACCTTATTATCCAACAGCAGCATATTGAATGGCTTGAAAGGAGCACCTGTTGTTTTGTTGTATCCTCTCCAAATATTGAGAACTCTTGCAGGCACCTTCTTATCGTATTTTCCTTTACGTAATTCTTTAAATGAATCATACATTTTGCTCTTCATTCCGGATCAACTTCCTACTGGGTTTTAAGAATTGTCGGGTTTGGTTACCTTAGTCATTGAAAGAAAGACACTATACTTATAGGCTGTTTATGATTATTGTTAGTTAATGCATAAATGAATATATCAACCTTACCTATTATTTAATGCATGAGGCAGTCATATATTTGATGTAAGACATTCATAGATGATGGGAATCACATTAAAGAAATTTCATCAAGGTAGGTTGTGAATAGATAAGTGTTAGATGTTGACTCGCAACTGCATAATTTAATTTGACGTTACAAATTTTCCAAATAAAACATCCATCAAAGTTTAAATGTAGCCAAGAATACAATGTTTCAATCTATTACTTTGCAGCAAATTTACAGAACTCCAATTTTTCCATCTGCATGGATAACATGTAATTAGTTTGTGCGTCAAACTTTAATAGTAAAGTGAGTTGTGATTCAATTTATTTAACTTACAGTTTCTTCATTTCTGCATTTTTGTTAATCTAGGTGATTCCTCTAGCTCACACTTGATCGAACTCTTGCTCTTCCGTCCGCGAGACCTATTTGTAGACTTACTTGTTGGAGGGCTAGTAAAATTTACTAAAACTTGTTGCGAATCTAATTCCTAAAATGAAGTTAAAATACATTGCACATTAATTTTTTGGCACAAATATTTCCTGGAATGCAGAAACTGTGGAGGTTCCTTACCTGTATTACAGTATTTGTTGACAACTCTTCCACCTGTGGGCTTTTTGGTTCGTTAGGATCATGACTACGTGTTACCTCTTCCGGAGGACCAATTCTCTTTGCATCAAAAACATTTGATTGTTCTTTAATATTCTCTTCTGATGGGCATAGAGTAATGGTGAATTGTTTTCCCTGCATTTCTTTCAGAATCGGTGGAAAAAGCTTTTCATTACCCGCCTATAAAATTAAGAAATGGAGGAATTGTAAGTACTAATCCAAAATTTTTAAATTAACTCTTACTTAGTTAGTTATTATATTTTCTCTGTAAGATACATATTGCAGTGACAGAAATTTTAGATTTAATTATGTTTTCATCATTCCAGTATTTTAGGCAATAGCTTCTTGAGGCTCTGCATTGTATTGAAGGTTTATGCTTTCAGACTCCTAACAATATTTAGGCATTGATAATATTTCCTCTCATAAATGGTAAAATAGAGCGATATGTCATTAAAAGATACATCACTCATTTTTTTTTCTAGCTCGTAAACATCCATCCCTATCATTCTACGTACTTCATCATCGGGGAAGATTATTGTCACAAATCCGGTTTCATCAGCACATATTGTACAAACCTTGTACCTGTGGTAATTGTACTTCAATTATCATCCCTTGTCATTAAAGATTAATCAAATTACATCTAAATAACAGTGTATTAATCAATTGGGTAAAAATATATAGGAAATCACCTCTTATCTGGATAGGGTAGGTTTCTTGGGCATTCACTACATTTCCATCTTCGTTCAGTTAACACCACCTCCTTGTCGCATTTGACATGATAATTCTCATATCAATTACATTGGTCATCAACCTTTTTAACTGTTACACGACAAAGTATATTCTTCTGTAAAATTTAAGTTTAATATGTTAACTTTAACATTAACTTTGTACTATATCTGTTTAAAAAAAATTGAAATGAAACTTATATTAAGATAATCATTATTAAGAGTTTTAAGCTGCTTAACCGTGTAAATAGTATCATCAATTTGTTCTTTTTTAGAAATAGCCTTCAAGCTAATAAGAAAAAAATTAAATCATTGAAATTATTCATGTTAAACAAAGTATTACATTCTTTAAAATGTTACACCTCTATTTGATTTCCTTTACCTTTTTAACAGCAGCTGAAAATTGTAGTGTTTTGGATTAATGTAGTATCTTGTGGCAAGATAATTGGTTAGGTATATCTCTTTTGTTGCTGTAATAGGCACATGTTAAAGAATGATCTGAGGTGTAATGTAATGCACTAATTAATTGTTCTACCTTCATACTTATTCACTTTAGCACACGCTAAAATCACCACTACATGTTCCTCTTCAGCAGCCTGTAATAGAGATTCAAATTCTTTTCCAAATTCATTGAAAATGGTTACATTTACTTCATCCCTGAAATATAACTTATGGATTGTTAGGACCACATTATATTTTTAAGAGATTGATAAATAATTAACATATATATATAAATAGCATCTAACCTTCCCTTACACAAACTAAACTTAACATGGGATTTGCTTGGGTCATCCTTAGAGGTAACACACCGTGTTGTACATGTCTGTACGGATCCAACCACATCTACATTATAGTACAATAATGTATTACTTCATCACAAAATATTCATTAGTTCAAATGTAGGTGTTTCTTCAAAGCAATAATTGTAATTAAATTACCTATAAGAAAGCTTGTATCATCATTATTTATAAACTTTGGAACATCTTTCAGAGAAAACAGATCGAATGCATAAGGCTTAAGTAGCCAAATATCATCATTTAAAGGTTTCATTTCTGTTTGGGAGTCAAAATAAATGTGTAGCCTATTTCTTACACATTTATTCTTCTCGTCTCCTTTGTAATTTAAAACCTTAAAATTGCAGACATCGTACACTTTGCCTTCTTCCAAAAGTGATGTAAAAGGGGCATAAATCTTCTCACTAATAAATGCATGAATCCTACAGTCCTGAAATAGAAAAATGCAATTGATGCAGCTAATGTAGTTGAAGTAATTAATGAGTATACATATATCATAATTAGTACATACCTGTTCATCAATAAAAAGTATGCTGAAACCTCGAAACTCATTTGTAGTTCGGTTAATACCTTTCCATACAGCTTGAGCACGAACACGGATTGACCACATAATTTTTTCAGTAGTGAGCTCAAACAGGGTATGGTAGGAAGGAGACATAACTGAGAACCATGTTGAATTATTGTTTCTACATGTGATAATTAGTTAGATGATATAAGTATATGCTTTGGTTCTGTTTTACTGCATTGGACTAACTGATTGTCACGTGCTTATAAGATATTGAATTTTTTAGCATGAATTGTTTAACTGTTAGCCTAAACTTTTGTTCCTCTTTTATTAATTTTTAAATCCTGCATCATTTGCTTCCATAGACCATTGGGACTGTGGTACCTACAGTTGTTATAAAACAGAGTAGGTGTCCTTAGTACGCAGTAGTACTCATCAACTTTTCTCTATATTTTTGTAATTTCGGTTTTATCATGTGAAAAGTTGCAGAAACACACTGTACTTACCTCAAAATAGTGAAAGAAAAGAACTGTAAAGCAGGGTTTTCAACAGCCTTTCTACACATCCTATTGATGGTGGTTTTCCTTGTGCATGAATAGTAAATTCAGTATATGCTTTTGAGAAAAATGTCTGGTCCTTGTCAATTGAAGCACAATACATATTATACATTATCCCTTGGTTTTCTCTGTAAATTTTGTTGTTATTGATGTTCATAACCACTGCTCCTATTAAACCAAAAGGGTGAAAGTTAAATCTACTGTTGCTTCTGCAAATCTCTGTATAGTACTTGACCTATCCAAATTTGATTTGTCCCAATTTGATATATCATAAAAAGAGGATTTGAAATTAAGATTTAATGTGCCAATTGATGTATCAATATAATATTTTTATATTTGTAATTTATGATTAAGTATAATAGATTTAGATAACTATTATATTTGGAATTATTTGTGTTGAAGTAAATGTAGGATTACCCTTTTTATCAATTTTATAATATCCAAAATAATTTTAAAGGTTGCATCGGGCCTATATTCTGAAAGGAATATGTCCTAAGTCCAATCATGCATTAGGATTTAGGAATAACTTTTATGTAATCTGTTTTGATTTCATTGATATTAATAAAGACTTGTTTTGTTTTTATTACGGGCTGTATCTATTTAAGTGTTTAAATAAGATATACCATAGTTTAGAGTAAAGCTTTTTATGGATTATGATGAGATCATAATAGTGAGACCTAAAAAGATGATAACTCTAAACTTAAATAGTTCCTGGTCATAGGATTACTAACTGGTAATTAATAATCCGCAAAGATCGGTACATACTATGCTTGCTTCATTATGAAGGATGTCTGTTCTCATAGACATTTGTGTGGTGACACTATAGCTAGTATGTAGGTGCTTATTATGGAATAAGTTCACTGAACATGACTCGCACAGCTGAACAACTGATGGAGTTCACTCACGTGTCAGCAGTTGTTCACATAGTGATAGTTGTACAAGTATCCTTAGACTTGAGGTCATCATAGTCATCTTGTGTACACTGAACTATGCTTTGGTTTAGTTCTTAGTCTCCAGGGACAATTATTAGGGCTCTTCTGGGTATAGGAATTTGTACACGAAGATAGTGTATGATCAATAAAGGATCTACCCCTTCCAGTGAAGGAAGCGAATGTTCAAGGCTGATCCACTTATGCTAGTTCAGGAATCTCTGGCCAGAGTAAATGAAATTAGAAAGGAGTTTCTAATTTGCATAGAACTACGCATAGTAAATGGTAAGCAAAGTGATTGAATTAGATAGGCTTGACACGAGATCCATGCCTTGTATTTAATCGGAACATTATAGGGTAGAAGGAGTTTATTGTACGGTAACTATTCACTGAATAGGTTCTTGGTATTCTAAGCAGTGAATTCATATTATCCGGATAGTCGCGATATGCTGAGAAGTATCCCTCACAATGTAGAATAAATGTGATTAATTAATTAATCATATTTAATAAATTAGAGAATTTATATAAATAATGATAAAATAGTTTTATTATTATTTATTTCTACTACCGGCTTAATATTGAACCTACAGGGTCACACCATAAAAAGAGAATGATTTAATGGTGGAGGAATTAATTAATAATGGCTAAATAATTATTTATTTGTGAAATAAATAATTAATTGGAAAATTTAATAATTGATTAAATGAGATTTAATTGATTATAAATTAATTAAGAAAAGTTCTTAATATTATTTGTTGTGGATAAAAAACCAAGGTTATTACTTGCTGTATTTAATACTAAGATTCGGGAGCTCAAGGCCTTTAATGGCTGCTCTCGGGTTTCGTGACTCAATCTGCCTTTACGAGATGCCTACGTATCTCTGTGAATTAGAGAATCAAGCCAAAAAACGTAGTTCTGATTGGTGGGGGTGAGACCCCTTATATAGATGTTGGGAGTCCTTGAATTGGACTTGGTATAGGAGACTTGGTGGGCAAGTCTCATAATTAGAATGGACTTTGGAGTCCTAGATAGTAGGAAACTGATTCCTTATCCTTTTAGGTCCCCTTGAGGCTAATCTCCAAGGATTTATATCCTTATCGGGACTCTTTTCAACATCTGATTTGTCCCTTATTAATTAATTACGAAATTAATTAATAATCAGGGCTTTTGGGCCTTTTTTATTCCATCAGGCCTGATCTGGTCCATCAGGCTTAACCTTTCTGGTATGAGTATCATATATCTTTTTATTGGGTCTGGCAGCCCACAGTTTGTACAATTAATGCAGTATTTAATTATACAAACATAATTTATTTATCCCTATCATTTGCCCCCCAACTTTTGGGAAACATTGATCAGGTTTCGCAGAAGTTAAGTCTATTTGTTCCCTTACAGGGTTTCGTTTTTTCGTAAAGTGTGGAGCGACCTACACATTTACAATGAATTTTTCCTTTTATTCAGGAATTATCTTAATTTCCAGGAATTTTTCCCTTATTTCCGGGATTTTTCCCTTATTTCTGGGATTTTTCCCTAATTTTCTGGGATTTTCCCTAATTTTCTGGGATTTTTCCCTAATTTTCTGGGATTTTTTCCTTATTTTCTGGAATTTTCCCTAATTTTCTGGGATTTTTCCTAATTTTCTGGGATTTTCCCTAATTTTCTGGGATTTTCCCTAATTTTCTGGGATTTTTCTGGGATTTTTTCCTTATTTTCTGGAATTTTCCCTAATTTCTGGATTTTTCAAATTTCCAGCCCTTTTTTCGACAGGATCCTAGTCGAAATTTCGACCTGGATCCTAGTCGAAAATAGGGGCCAGCCTTGTCATCCTGGTCGAAAGAATTCGACTAGGATCCACGACCTGGAATTCGACCAGAATCCTAGTCGAATTTTCGACCTGGATCTAGGACCTGGAATTCGACCAGGATCCTAGTCGAAAATTCGACCTGGATCGAGGTCGAAAATTCCAGCCCCCCCCTTTTTTTTTTTTTTTTTTTTTTTAGCTTTTTGTCATGCCTATCGACTAGGATTTCGACTAGGATTCTAGTCGATATTTCGACCTGAATCCTGTTCGAAAATTCCTTGATTTTCTTGTTTCCTGGTCGAAGGATTTCGACTAGGATCCACGACCTGGAATTCGACCAGGATCCTAATCGAACTTCGATCTGGGTTTTTAATCCCCATTTTTTTGAAAGATGCTTGGTTTATTCGACCTCATTCCTGGTCGAAGCTTCGACCTCAATTCAGTCCCGTTATTCCAGCTATTTTCGGGTGTCTGCTCGAAAGATTTCGGGCAGGATTCACGACCTGGAATTCGACCTGGATTCTGGTCTTTTTTACCCGCTATTTTCGGGTGTCTGCTCGAAAGATTTCGGGCAGGATTCACGACCTGAATTTTGACCTGGATTCTGGTCTTTATTACCCGCTATTTTCGGGTGTCTGCTCGAAAGATTTCGGGCAGGATTCACGACCTGAATTTCGACCTGGATTCTGGTCTTTATTACCCGCTATTTTCGGGTGTCTGCTCGAAAGATTTCGGGCAGGATTCACGACCTGGATTTCGACCTGGTTCCTGGTCTTCCACTAGCCTTCTTTATTTAGCTTTAATTTAGGGTATTGTATTTTCCAAATCCTAATTGGATTTGGGCCTAGCCTTTTTTGTTGGGCCTTATTAAATTTTTATGAGCCTCTATTATTGGGCTTTTTCAAATCTTATTGGGCCTCTTTTATTGGGCCTTTTCAAATCTTATTGGGCCTCTTTTATTGGGCCTTTTCAAAGCTTATTGGGCCTCTTTTATTGATCTGGGCTTAATACACCCTGTTAAGAATGCTCTAGAATTCCTTGGAATATTCTGGAATATTCTTTTTTCTGGGCTCTTTCTTATGGGCTTTTGTCCTCAATGGGCTTTTCGTCCCTTCAACTTCCTTTTCCTCTTATATAAAGGAATGAGGAAAGGCTATTACTCCTCACTTTCTCATTTCTTAGTTTTCTTCTTTATCCTCCTGCTAAGATTCTCAGAGCAATAACAGCAAGTCGGAGCTCAAAGCCTTTTTCAGGAGTGCTTCTTTAGGTAAGATTCTTCCCTTTGCTTTTCGTTTCTATTTTTCCATTGTGTGCCATTTTAAGATAGCCTATTTACGTGCCTCATTCTTTTTTCAGATGGCTGACAAAAGAATGACTCGTTTGGCCAAGATGAACGTGGCTAGAAAGTCCAATGATTTTCCTATTCGATCGAGGTATACTTCCTTAATCGACATGATCAATACTCGAGGGGACGAGTATCCGTCTGATGCGCATCTGGACGCGCACGATCATATCAGTGCTTTACGGGATCCCAAGGAGCTGGAAAAGTTGAGCAGCTGCTTCAAAATTAAGGAGCCTTTTAAGCTGGTTCTTGCGGGTCCGGCCGACAGGGCCTGTCAGTGGAAGAAGGACGCGCTATGCGTCTATAGGGATACTTTGAGGGCAGGTATTAGACTCCCTTTTCATCCATTCATTCCTTTGCTACTGGCTGATGTGGGCATCAGCCCTTGCCAACTTCCCCCTAATTCCTGGAGGTTGATTCTGTGCTATCTGTCGCAATGCGCCAAGCACAACATCCCCACATCTGTTGCTGTCTTCAGGAAGATTTTTCAGTTCAAAAACAGCCCTGATAAAAGTCCGGGTTGGGTTTCTATCAACCAGCGCCCCACTATCCCCCATATCGTGAATGGGAAGTCCATCCCTGATAACAACTTGGGGTGGAAGAAAGATTTTTTGTTTGTTATTTGGGAAGGTGGAGATTGGGGCTCCCTGTTTCGATCATCCTTTGGGCTGGCCGTAGACGGGAGCCCGAATGACATAACTTTGTCTGAGGAGGAGGCTAGAGGTTTCAACCTCCTTACGCAAGACAACGGCACTTCCCATTGTTGGGACCTTATCCGGGAGACCGTCCTGGTAGAACGCGGCCTTTCGCCCGTTAATAAGAAAAGTAAGTTCCCTTTCTTATCTCCTTTATTTCCTGCACTTTTATTTCATTGATTTTCAACTGACTTTGTTTGTTGCAGTGGCCGAGAAGATTGAGGAGGCTACCAAGCCGAAGGACCTGGAGACAACCAGGATGAAGAGGGCCGGGAAGATCTTTAAGGACCCTCGACTGGGTGACCGCTTCCCGGAGTTCCTTCTTCAGGCGACGGAGCCAGATGAGGAAGGCCCCAGCCAAGTTCTGCGCACCAAGCAGAGGCCAGGTGCCTACTTTCAACCTGCTTGGGGGATCCGGGGCAAGGACTCAATTGTGGGCAGCACGGCCCTGTCCAAGGAATGGTCTAAGCATTCCATTTCCCCGGTGGATTATCAAGATTTTGTCCTTCAACAGGACTTGGAGGGGAATGAGCTGTTTGGAGCCCAAGCTCTGGCGACGGTACGTACTTTACTTATGCTTTTTACAATTCTCTTTTCTTTCTTTTCTAAACCTTTGATGTTTTCTCCTGCAGGCTAACGCCCATTTTCAAGGGGCAATTCACCAAGCCAAGGCCTGGAAGGTTGGCCTGGAAGATGCCAACAAGAAGTTGGAGGAGGCCAATCAAAAAATTGAGGCCCTTGAAGCTCAATTGGCCTCTTCCACTTCTGACCTGGAGACGGCCCGGGCTGAAAATGTCATCTTGAAGGCGCAGAAGGAAAAAGCCTTTGATGGCTGGATGGACACTCAAGAATTCAAAGACTTGATGGTGGAGCATGACGCCCTTCTTCATCCTATTAGCTATAAGGAAGGCTGGGACGCTGCTGTGGAGGCCATCCAGGATGAGTTTCCCGAGGTCCTTGAGCAGTTGCCCTTTCCTTGCCCAGTGCGGGTTCCAGAGCTTGGAGGTGTTACTGAAAAGCTTGCTGGTATGATCAAGGATGGAGAGGAGGAAGATTCCCCCGAGGAGGAATTCGAGCCTGTTGCTAAGAAGGCCAGGGTGGAAGAATCTCCCAAAGCAGCGCCTCAACAGCCATCATCTCCTGCCGAGGGAACTTCTACAGGGACTTCGGAGGGGACGACCGAGACGTCCAAAGAAACGACTGAAACTTCCGAAGAGACTTCGGATAGTGGTTCTGAGGAATCTCAGCCTTCCAAGGCCTAGCTTTTTGTATATCTTCCTTTTGAACTTTATTTATATCAGAACTTGTTACCCTTCGAAGTTATGTTTTATACGTTGCTTTTCTTGCCTTTTTCTGTTTTATCTTTACAATCTTAATATGCATTTGAACCTTAAACATTCTTAGATAGAAATAATTTCAAACTCTTTAATATGAAGTCTGGTTTTCCAAAACCTTACATAGCATGGGTTCGACCCTAATCAACATTAACTAGACAATGTAAATTCTACTGGAATATAAAATCCTATGCAAGCAAAGCTTCAAGGTGCTTTTAAACCTACTTGTCAATGACAAGTGAGAATCGTACTTCTCCTATCTTACACATAGTAAACCTTCAGGTTTTGTGCGTGCCAGGTCCTCGGGACTTCAAAACCTTCCATAGTTTCCAGCTTGTAGGTTCCTCTACCCTGAACGCTCTTGACTCTGTACGGCCCTTCCCAATTCGGGGCAAGCTTTCCTTTCTGTCCAACACCAGAAGCCTCTATTTTTCTCAAGACTAGATCTCCTTGTTTAAAAAATCTCTCTTTAACCCTTAGGTTGTAATAAAATGAAGCCTTTTTCTGATATTCTACTATTTTTGCATGTGCCTCATCTCGAACTTCATCAATTAGATCCAGGGCTAACCTCTGCCCTTCCTCATTTTCTACAGCATTGAAAGTCTGAATCCTTGGAGAGGAATGCGATATCTCCACGGGAACTACTGCTTCTGCCCCATATGCCAACATGAAAGGAGTAGCTCCTGTCGTGACTCTACAGGTAGTCCTATAGGCCCATAATATTGGAAGTATCTCATCCACCCAATTATTTCTTGACTTCTCGATCCTCTTTTTTAGTCCATCCAGAATTATCCGATTTGCTACCTCTGCTTGCCCATTGGCTTGCGGGTGAGCCACAGAGGTGAATCGTAACTCAATTTCATTTTCTTCACAATACTTCTTGAATTCCTCATTGTTGAATTGTGTTCCATTGTCAGTGACGAGGATACGGGGAATTCCATATCGGCACATAATGTTTTCCCACAGGAATTATGCAACCTGCTTAGTTGTGATTTTGGCCAAGGGTTTGGCTTCGATCCACTTGGTGAAATAATCAATGGCTACAATCAGAAATTTCCTTTGTGCCGTGGCCATAGGAAAAGGCCCTAGAATATCCATCCCCCACATGGCAAAGGGAATAGGCGAGTTGATAGAGGTCAGCATCTCGGGGGGTTGTCTAACAACTGGTGCATGCTTCTGACAGCGATCACACTTTTTCACATATTCTTTGGCATCAGCCATCATTTCTGGCCAATAGAAGCCTAAACGGGTTATTTTATGAGCCAAGGCCCTGCCCCCCAGGTATTGTCCACAAATACCTTCATGCACTTCTTCAAGAGCCAAGCGTGCCTCATCGGGCCTGAGACACCTCAGGTAAGGAACCACGAAAGATCTTTTATATAGAATCCCATCTATCAAAGAGTACCTTAGTGCTCGAACAGTTAACTTCCGTGCCTCAATTGCATCGCTTGGCAACCAACCGGTCTGAATGTGAGCCTTGATGGGGTCAATCCATGACGTCCCCAAGCCTACGGGAGCCACAAGCTTAACATCTATGCTTCGTGTCTTCAAAACACGGAAGTACACACTTCCTGAACTTTCTTCAATCTCAGATGAAGCAAACTTTGATAGCGCATCTGCTTTAGCATTTTCTTCCCTTGGAATGTGTTCAACATGGCATTCATTAAATTGGGTCATCACAGCCCTTACTAGGCGAACATACTTAGCCATCGTATCATCCCTTGCCTCAAATTCTCCCTTTACCTGGGATATGATCAGCTTCGAGTCTCCACGGACCTTTAAGTTTTTGACTCTAAGTGTCCCAGCTAGACCAAGGCCAGCAATCAGGGCTTCATACTCTGCCTCATTGTTTGTTGTTGGGAAGTCTAGCTTCATGGCATACTCAATTAAGAATCCATCAGGGCTTTGCAAAACCAACCCTGCTCCACTGGAATTTGTTTTTGATGCTCCATCAAAATAGAGAACCCAATATTCTTTCTCCTTGTCCCCATTGTCGACTCCCTTGTCTTGAGGTATGGTATCTTCCTGCCCCCCGACTTCTTGGTTGGGTATGGTACATTCCACCAGGAAGTCAGCTAGTGCCTGGGCTTTTATGGCCGTACGTGGCTTATACTTGAGATCGAACTCTCCCAACTCTATTGCCCACTTAATCAGTCTCCCACTTGCCTTGGGACTGTGAATGATATTTCTCAGTGGCTGATTTGTTAGCACTTCAATTTGGTGAGCTTGAAAATAAGGACGCAGCTTTCTTGAAGCCATTACCAAGGCTAAAGCGAATTTCTCAATGGCTGAATAATTCAACTCAGCACCATGCAAAATTTTGCTGACGTAGTATACGGGTTTCTGGACTTTCAGTTCCTCCTTAACCAACACGGCGCTCAAGGCGCTCTCTGAAACAGCCAAGTACAAAAATAAAACTTCATTCAGAACTGGCTTGGCCAATAACGGGGCCTGGCCCATATACTTCTTTAACTCTTCAAATGCCTTCTGATTTTCCTCATTCCATACAAAGTCTTTGATGTTCTTCAATGACTTGAAAAATGACAAGCACTTGTCTCCTGACTTGGAGATGAATCGTCCTAACGCAGCAACCCTTCCTGTGAGCTTCTGAACATCCTTGACAGTTTTGGGGGGTTCCATGTCCAGGATCGCCTTTATTTTATCGGGATTTGCCTCAATTCCCCTCTTCGAGACCATCAATCCCAAGAATTTTCCAGATCCTACTCCGAAAGCACACTTCGTCGGATTCAACATCATCTTGTGGTACCTCAGGACCTCAAAAGCTTCCCTTAAATGGGCTATATGATCAGTCTTTACTAGACTCTTGACTAACATGTCATCAACATAGACTTCCATAGTCTTACCAATAAGATCCTTAAAAATTCTATTCACCAACCTTTGATAGGTGGCTCCTGCATTCTTGAGACCAAACGCCATAACAAGATAACAATAAACACCAAAGTCAGTGATAAATGATACCTTGGGAATGTCATCCTTATGCATTTTGATCTGGTTGTATCCGCTAAACCCATCCATGAAACTCAGCATCTCATGTCCAGCGGTGGCATCAATCAAAGTATCAATTCTAGGTAGCGGAAAACAGTCTTTGGGGCATGCATCATTCAGATCGGTGAAGTCTATACACATCCTCCACTTTCCATTAGACTTCTTCACCATTACAGGGTTTGCTAACCACTCCGGAAATTGAATCTCCTCAATGAAACCAGCCTCTAAAAGCTTTTCCACTTCCTGCTTTATAGCCTATTGTCTTTCCGGGGCAAAATTTCTTTTCTTTTGTTTCACTGTCTTCCGGCTTGGATCTACGTTTAGCTTGTGAGTAATTAACTCCGGGTCTATGCCTGGCATATCAGCTGCTGACCATGCAAACACATCACTATTTTCTTGCAAAAATTTCACTAACTTCCCTCTAAGGGGCTCCTCTAATGTGGCTCCAATGAAAGTCGTCCTCTCAGGATTCTCGGGGTCTAAAGGAACCGAAACCAATTCTTCTGCTGGCCTTCCTCTATTCTCATCATTTTCTCGAACGTCCATATCTTCAATAGGAAGAACCTGCCCCCCGACTCCATCTGCCCTCAAAGAGGCCACATAACAGCTTCTAGCCATTTTTTGATCTCCTCTCTCTTCTCCAATCCCGTTTTGGGTGGGAAACTTCATGACTGAATGGTAGGAAGAGGGGACTGCCTTGAAGGCATGTATCCCTGTTCTCCCCATGATAGCATTATAAGTTGAACTAGCCTTTACCACCACGAAATCCAGCATCTGCGTTGCTTGCCTTGGCTCCGTACCTATGGTGGTTGGCAATTTAATTATCCCTTCCACAGGACATTCTACTCCAGCAAATCCATATATCGGCATGTCGGTTGGTGTCAACTGGGAGTCATTATACCCCATCCTTAGAAAGGTGTCGTGGAGCAAGATATCCACAGAAGCACCATTATCCACAAGGACCCTCTTAACCGGGCTATTTCCTATTATTGGTGTTATGACCAGCGGGTCGTCATGGGGAAACTTCACACTCTCTAGGTCGGAATCATCAAAAGCTAATGTTACTTCTGTCATGGCCCTCTTCGGGGCTTCTCCAACAATATGCATAACCTCTCTAGTATATGCCTTTCTGGAATTTTTGGACAATCCAGCAGCAGTTGGACCTCCAAAGATCGTGTTTATCACAGGCCCTCGAGGTCTCGGCCCTCCATAAATGGTGTTTATAACTGGTCCTCTAGGCTGGGGGTTTCGCCCCTGATCGTCTTGGTCCCTCCTACGATCTTCAAAGTTCTTCCTTCCATTATTATTTCTGTCCCCTCCATCTCCAGTATACTTGTTCAATCTTCCTTTTCGAATCAAAAACTCAATTTCATCTTTCAATTGCCTACACTCATCGGTGTCATGGCCAACATCTTTGTGAAACCTGCAATACTTGCCCTTATCTAGCTTGGCGGGATCAGCCTTCAAGGGCTTAGGCCAGCGAATATCTCTGTCTTTCTCAATCTCCATCAAAATCTGACTTCTGGGAGCATTCAGCTTAGCGTATTCAGTGAACTTTTGCCCAGGTCCTCCCTTCTTGGGGTTTGAATCAGGGTTTTGTTCGGTTCTAGGATATTTGTCCTTAGCAATATACTCCAAATCAGTTTTTCGTTTCTTGCCTCCAGTGGGCTCATTACTTACTACGGTCTTCCTCATACTTTCTTCAACCTTGATATACTTCCCTGCCCTCTCTTGGAGCTGCAACATGCTCTCAGGGGGTCGTTTGGCCAAAGACATCTTGAAAAACTCATCCCTAGTTCCTTGGTGGGTGTCAGTATCGCTCTTTCACTTAAATACACCTGGCTCTTGTACTGTTCCAAGAAATTAGGGTAAGTCCATTTGATCATGTTATCAACTGTGTTTTTCAACTCAGGATCACAGAATTGGCTAGGAATTAAAATTTCACCCTCTGCATATTCTTTTGAAAAATCATCATATTGTTGAACCTCTCCATTGCCAATTTTGAGAACCCATTCAGCAAATAATCTCAATTCCTCAACCTCAAAAGTATCTTGTGCCTGGTTAAGTCTCATGTTACGGTACAATAACAAAATCTTCGAATTCAACCATAATGGAGACCTGGTTATTGTAGCAGATACTACATCACCGCGCGAGCCCTGGTTAATGACAGGCAAGATCTGATGGAAATCACCACCAAGAACTACTGTTATGCCTCCAAACGGCATACTGAATCTTTTAGGGTCAACAGCTTTCATAATATCTCGTAGTGAACGGTCTAAACATTCAAATGCATAACGATGCTGCATAGGAGCTTCATCCCATATGATAAGATCTGTATGCTTGATAAGTTCTGCAATGTCAAAATCGTGACGAATTCCACAAGAAGAACAGTCATTAAGCACAATGGGAATTCAAAACCGGGAACGTGCTGTTCTTCCTCCAGGCATGAGTGTAGCAGCAATGCCAGATGAGGCTACGGGTAGTACTATTAATCCCAGGGACCGCAACTTATAAATTAACATCTTCCAAACAAAAGTTTTTCCACAACCACCAGTACCATACACAAAATAAACACCTTCAGCTTTTGACTGCACCGATTGTAGAACATTGTTATACACTTCTAGTTCCTCAGCATTACAATGAACAAACAACTGCTCAAAGTTCTCTTTCATTTTTTCAAGATTATAACTCGTTTCTTCAACCACTAAATTATTAATACCACTTTGTAGATACAGAGAGGGAGGCTGCAGAAGCTGTTTGAACTGTGCTAATGATCTTCCAATAGACTTCAGCAATTTATCGATTTCTACAATTTTTTATAAAATTAAAAAAAATTATAAATGCATAAGAACTTTATTAAGTAGAAATGGTATGAATTATAAAGGCATGATAAATTACCAGCAAGTGCATAATATTGTAGTTGCATGTCAGAGAAAACAGTAAAGGTAGATGTTATCACGACCTGTCTTTTACGCAACAGATCATCAACCATATGTTTCCAGTGCTGCTCCCATAACTTTTTTAAGTCTGTAACTTGACAGTTAACAATTATATGCACAAAAAGCTGCCTTATTTGTTCCGGGAAACCACCATTTGAACAATCTTTCAGGACTGAGTGCCACTCATTATCATCATCGAGTAAACCTAATTGTTTACATGCTTCTTTAAAAGTTCTGCAACATACACCATTGATGGTTTTCAAAGCATTAAAAGAAGTAGGACCACGAACGTTTGAGAGCAAAAGATGAAGGTACCATAACTCTCCTGCACTGTGGTACGTATAAAGCAGTCTACTAATTTGATTTCCTTTCTTGCGCATGGTCCATATCCTATCAATCTCATTCAAAACATAATACTATGGAATTTCATCGTATGTAAACTGTCTAGAATACATGTCATTTTGATTCAGACGAAAAAAAGCCTCAAGATGGCTTTGTTTATACTGCTCTCTTTGTACAACTTTTTCCAAGTTATCTTTCTCGGTAAAGGTACAGCTCCTCTCCCCAGGTAAGTGAAAAGATAATCTTAGAACATATATTGAACGATAATGGATTGGAAAACTGAAAATCCGGTAAGCAGCTTCAGATGCGCATATGTACCAACCATCAAAATAGGCATTAATCTCATCAACAACAACTTCCTCTTGGTTGGCAGACTCCCTCCTCTGACTAGATATCTCAACGGTTGCACGATCATGGCCTTTCAAGCAATATTTAAATAAGTACTTCAAACTTCTTGCATGACAACAGATCTCTACATTCATATGGCAATTATATTTTACCAATAAATCTCTATTATAAGGCACCACCCATTGATTGTCAAGTACACAACTGCCTTTCATTACACTTAATCCAGTATTCCGACGCTTGTAAATGGGAAAGCCAGACTGATCAAAGTATGTCTCTCTACAATACCTGCATTTGACTTTAGATAATTAGTAACAATTAATTTTCAGAATCTAATATACGGTACTTGTTGAAGATATTAACTTACTTTTTCGGAAAGTGTTTTGTACACTTTTCATCCTTCATGCAAGGTGATATCGTATTTTGCAGGCCACAAGGACCATGAATCATCAAGATTCTTACCGCATCATAAGAAACTGGATCATTAATGGGATCTGGAATTTCAGCTATCACATACTTATCCACATTGGCAATGAGGTTTCTCTTTGAATCACCATCTAGCCATATTAACATATGCACATGCGGGATACCACGCTTCTGAAACTCCACAACGTACATCACTGCATAAAAATAGAATTAGAAGGAAAAAAAATTAATGTTATGGAATAATTCAATGTAGAAATGGAACATTAGAAAACTACTAATCATTTTATTACCTGGAGTCCTGTTAGGCCAATAGAAGTAGGTGTTAAATAATTAAATTTATTGAGCAAAAATACAGTACAGTTGGGAGGAAGTATTATTTGTACCTTCTTTTTTTCGGACCTGTAATCGATAGGAGTAGTATTCTTTCATGGTGATTCTCTTGCATTTCTTTTTGGTTTGTGTCTCAGAATCAACATACGGAATTTCATCATGGTAACCATCCTCACCAAAGGGAAATAGTATTGGGTATTATAAGGCCATTAGTGATGGATGGACAGATGATATCCGTTCAAGCTTCTTTTCAGATTTCTCCATTATAATGTCCCTCTCATTTTCACTTGGCTTCTTCTCTGCAATAATATCTCTCTCACCAACTATGGTATCAATATCACCAACCATTACGCAAGCAACTTCATCTGATGGACCAATAATATTCTCGCGCCCACTCTCCGAGCGGGAAATCTTCAATTTAATTTTTAAATCTCTAATGGGCTGTTCTTTGAACCGATCACGGGCATAACAAAATTTTTTAACCAACTGATTTGTTTCATCTAACTTTGAAATCAAGCCTTCAACAATCTCACTATCAACAGCCTCACCATCATCAACTTGTACCTATTTCATGCGGTTCTCCACTTCATGTTCATTATCATAGATGTAGAGCTGACAGAACTTGGGATCGTCTCCTTCATTCGGAATTAGAGACCCAAAGACATGATGGTTTTGTCCATTAAGCCAGTACACGTAAGGTGCTCTACCCCTGTTAATGGAATGGTCCACCTTACCACCCATAGATGTAAAGGAAAACATAGCATTGTATAAACGGATATTTCTCAAGAATGAATTCCTTTTCCTAGGATCATCATACAAATGCTTCAAGTAATTAGGTGTGGGGTTTGTAGGCGGGAGTTTTATTTGCCCTTGAGAATAGCAAACACTAAACTTTGGAGTTCCCTTCTTAACTTGTTTATTGGCCCTCTCCTCCTACCACATTATGGCATTACACTTCCTACAATATTCAGCAGGAGGGCCCAAAGAAGCATAACCCTTGGGAACTGTAAATATAGAATAAGTTAAAAGCATTTAAAATAAATATATTTTTGAAATAAGGAAGATAGTTTAGAGAATCACCAGAATCATGGTTAGGCAGTTGTTCTTTATCTATTAAACACTCGCTATCGTCAATGTCATTGTATGTTCAAATAATATATAGAGTAATGTAGCAGCAAAGGGGTGAAACAATATACTCATATAAACAGTTATTTTATAAATTGTACCATCATGTCAAAACAAATCAGCTTCTTCAGATTGTAGTTCATGTATCGTCGGCGTCTCTACAAAATAGTTTAATCTCCATTTAGTTATATAATATGTGGGACTGAGGTTTGTTAAAGAAGCTGTATTAAAGAACCTGGAGATTCATAGTCAACTTGGGAATTGTCATCTGTAAATAAACGGACAGGTGGAACACGCATATGTTTTTTCACCCCTAACATTGCCTTCTTTTAGATTGCACAAAATAGATGCACCTGAAAAATTATAACAACATATAAAGTACAAACTACAAATTCAGGTTGTTATTAATTTACACAGAAAATATATAGGATAACATACGACTGGCAGTGGACGTGGTTTTGTGCATGCATGAATTTTCTGCAGATGCAGGTGTGGAAAAAGAGTAATCTGTAGAAGCAATATATTCAAAAATAGCTATTAAAATTCTTAGGATCATGTAATTAGTATTTCAGATGTAAACCAAATTTAGACGAAGAACATACCTAAACCATTAAATGCAGGTCGGCGATGCATTACACTCGGAGATGATGTAAATGCTACATTACTTGTTGTAAAAGATGAACTGTTAACACTTGCGAATGACACACCTATTTCAAATTTTAAGTTTGTTGTATATTAATGCATTATATAATAAAAGTTTTTAATATTATTTAGATATAGCGGTAAGGTGGTAACAAATAACATACCAGACTCATTGATAGTAGGTCGGCAAAATTTTTCAGTTTCGGGTGTCCTTAATGTAACATTAGTCGCTGTAACGGATGAACTGTTAACACTTGGGAAGGGCACACCTAATTCAAAACACAAATGTAAATGTATTTTTAGGGAGTATGGATAAAGAAAGATATAATATAATAATATACCTAAATGTAACTGTTAAAAAAACATGTAGTTCAAGAATTGTAGCACTATTATGTGACAAAAGGACATACTAGTAACAGGAGTTGAAGTTTGGCGCATTCGAGCTTGAGAGTTTGACGCAGAAACAGGTGTGCTACTACAATAGCCTGCAGAGAAAAAAATTAAAAAAAAAATTCTCTATAATATTACATATTATACAACAAAAGTAGAGCACCTTTCATTTGTAGAGGAGTCGTACGGTTGCGAATATTTCCATTTTCAGGTTTCCTTAATGTTACATTACTCGTTGTAACAGATGAATTGTTAACACTTGAGAATGGAAGACCTATATCAAAATTAAAGGTATTATTAGACAACTTAAAATTTATAAAGAGGAATAATTTAAGACAAAGGTATATTAATACCATTATGATTAGCAAAGTTGGAAATATCTGACAGAGGAAATCTAATAGGAGCCGGGTTTAAATTTGATTTGTATACATTTGCACTCCGTGAGTTACTTGATTGCACACAACTACATGATAAGTTAAAAAGCATTAATTTGATGTTCAAGAAATATATGATGCATTTATATTAGATATAATATACGTACGAAGTCAAAGGCACATTGTGATAATTCCTTGACAATTATGAATTGGAATGATGATAATTCCTTGACAATTCTGAAGTGGAGTTATGTCCTCCATTTGGATAAGTGAAATCCATACTTGAAACAGGATACTCTGAATAATTTTTAATAAAAAAACTATTAATAATTCTTAAAGAGAAAATAACTACAATAACATGAGTTTCCACAAAATAAAACACACTATTTCCTTAAATCTTTAACCATAATCAATTACATCAACAAATTATATCAAACATTATCATCCATCAAACAAAATGATGAAAGCATAAATTCTTACCTGTGACAATAACATTACTGATATTCTTGGAGGGTAAAATGTTACAGTTCTCTTTGTTGCCTAAACAATTCTACCTGTATTTTCGTGTGTGGGAACTCTCTTCATGATAAAGCATAAACATTAGGAATCCATAAAGAGAAAGAATAGTAACAAATATCTATATCAATACATACCTCGATAATCTTGAAGAGTACGAAAACTATTTAACGACATATGATCATAGCTTGCCTTTAAGTAGTAAGGACAAAATTAAGTAAATAAATTAAGAAATAAGATGAGTAATTAAGTGTTAGTGTATACTGAAAATATTTATTTGAAGTATGTACATTTATTTCTGGCCAGTTTATTTGAGAATCATTTGAATGTTTACATATTGTCTAATATTATATATTGTGAACAATCTAGTATCAAATAGGATACAAAATATTAGATTGTTAAATACGGTTATATAATATAATAAGGTTCACAGAACAGGTGGTGTTGGACAATCCACTGGTATGGTTGTAGTATTATTTAGATTAGTTTATATTGACTAATAAATAATACTAGTATACTTTGTGTATATTGAACAGGATCAAATTTAGAATTGTTCCCTTAATATTGATTAAGAAGTAGAACTAAGATTCTATGTTATTATTAATGCTTAGGTTCTTAATCCGGAAATAGTAATTGACACGTGTATATTATTTACATGCTTTGATTTATATATGAAATAATTCTTTTGAATTATATCATTATATTTTGGGTGATGGAATTATATACATGGTGGATATTATTTATTGAAGGAATCCATGTCCTGATAATATTCGGGTTAATGATGTCCCCTTGAAAGCTCAAAAAGATTTAATTATGTGAAACCCTGCAGGTGGAATTTATTCTGGCATAATTAAATAAAGGTTGAGTGGATGATCAAGGATAAAAGATATTAATTAAATAAATTATCAGTAATTTATTTAATTAATGGACATATGATATTTTAAATATGGGGAATTTAATAAGCAAATAATATTGGAACCGAATTAATTAAATTACGGTATTAGGAAAGGTAGTGCAAATATTAATTCTTTAGTGGATTGAATTAATATTTAATTACATTGGGCTAGGCTCAAGATGTAATTAGAAGGCCCAACTTAATTATCCATGCTCCCTATTGTAGCCTATATATATTCTTATTCTCTTCTTGCTTGGAATTGTGTGAAAACATATTGTAGCCACCAAGGAGCAAGAAGAGAGGATAACTTGAGAAGACGAAGGCCACACTTCGCTCAAGGGAATTTGGGAATACAATAGAAGAGCGTGGAATCAACCATTAACAAGGTAATCCTCTTTTCGTAATCTTTATCGTAAAACGTAGTAACACCCTAAGTCCGTGGTTCCTAACAATTGATATCAAGAGCCTGGTAATGGGTTCTACGTTTTATGATATAATGTCCATGTTGTAATTATATATGCGTGTATATAGTATTTTGCTTGTATTGGTTTTGATGCAGGTTGTTAATCCACTATTATGGCCATGTATATTTTAATTATGTGTTTGGATCCCACGTGGTTTAATCGTGGTTAATTTTTATTTTGGTTTCCACGTGGTTTAATCGTGGTTGTAATTTACACGAGGGTTGATCGTGTTAGAATAGATTTTACAAAATTAGTTTTGTATTAGATCAATTTTTTTTTTGTAATTGTTCCGGGTATTTTGTAATAGTTATGTGCGATCGGAAATCAATTCCGGTAGTTTTTTGTTCTACTGTGCAATTACAAGGGGCTGCTGTTGATGTTTGGATCTAACAAAATCAAAACAAAACTCACAGAAAAGGAACAGGCGCGCGCGCTGCGACCGCTGCGGCAGCTGGGGCTGCTGGGGCCGCTGCGGCAGCTGGGACTGCTGGGGCTGCTGGGGGCGTCAGGGCGCGCTTGGGGCAGATTTTTTTTTGAGAGCTGGATTTTTTTTCAAGGGCCATAATAGTGGAAAATTTATTTTAATTTTTTCCATTAAATTTTAATTATTGCTTTAATTTATTGATTATGTGTGTCGTTAATTATGTGTGTAATTCTTTTAAAATTGCATGTTTAACTTAATTAGGACGACATGGACATAAATTTTATTTATTGCTTTAATTAAATGTTATATGTTGCTAAAATTATGTGTGTATTTTGAATGCATGATTAGACATAATTATAACAACATAGGGCCCCATTTAATTTTAAAATTCCTCAATTTTAATAAATAAAAAATTCTAAGTGGGAGAGGGAATTAATATGAAATTAAATCCCATGGTCTCCATTATTGGTTGTAGGTAATTTAACATAAAGACGAATATAAATTATATATACGTCACCCATCGTGGCATGTAATTTATGGTGTCTAGAATGTTATAGAAATTACTAGAACAAACTTCTTAAATTAATAAATTTTGAAAGGAATAAATACGGATTTTCTTTATTTCTGATTTGGGGCGATTTTGTCAAAAATGGGTTCATCGAACTTGTAAGGCTGTGGGTTTTAAGCGAGACCGATGTGACTCCTCCACTACCTGGAAATCAAACCATTGATGAATATTGAATTGAAGTATTATATTCAAGGCAAAATTACGAATATTGGAAGGTATACACGCCACTCATCGTGGCGTACCAAGTTCCATAGATTTCGAATAATTTAAGATTTGATGATGGTATACACTTAGCTATGAAAAATAATATAGTCCACCCCAACGTGGCATATTGTTTAGTAATAGGACCGAAGTAACATTTAAACAAAATTAGGTGGTATACATGTCACACATCGTGGCGTACCAGAAGCTTATGGTGTTTATATGTTAGTGCATTAAATTTTAATAATTGTTAGAGGAATCAATAGATCTTAATAATTAATGCACCCTTATTTATGTGATGTTTTTATGCATGATTCTCAGGATAAAATGGGTTTTAATCCACTATTCACCATACTTAAGGATAACAAACTTACCGGACCTAACTATATTGAATGGAAATGAAATTTGGACATTGTGTTGACTGCTGAGGAGTACAAGTTTTGCACTTATGAACCCAAGCCTGAACAGCCTGTTGTTGATACTCCTGAAGATGAGAAAGAGTATTATAAACGGTGGATTAAGGCTGATGAAATGTCGCGATGTTACATTCTGGCAGCAATGTCGGGTGTTTTGCAGCATCAGCATCAGTCTATGGTCACTGCTTCGGATATGCTCTTTAATCTCAAGGAACTTTTTGGAGATTAGAATAGGGCTGCTAGGCAAGTAGCCATGAAGGCTTTAATGAACACTCAGATGGCTGAAGGCACACCTGTAAGGGATCATGTTCTCAAGATGATGTCTCATCTGAATGATATAGAGATCCTTGGTGCTGAACTTGACGGGGAAACCCAGATTGACATTATCCTTATGAGCTTGTCCAAAAGTTTTGAGCAGTTCTGCTTGAATTACAACATGAACAAGAGGCAGTATAGTCTCGCGGAACTGCTGACAGAACTTCAGGCAGCTGAAGGATTATTTCGGCAGAGTGTTCAAGTGAATGTGGCTGAGAAAGGTTCTTCCTCTAAGCCGAAAGGTATTAAGAAGAAGAAAAAGGCTCAGACACAGAAAGTTGTGAAGACAGTGGGAGTTCAGGGTGGTGTGAAAAAGCCTAAGGGAAAGTGCTTCAGATGCAAAAAGTCAGGTCACTGGAAACAGGATTGTCCTCTTCCTAAGAAGACAAACAATACTGGTATGTCTCTTTCTCTAGTTACAGAAATATTTATGGCGGCTATATCTACGAGCACTTGGTGTGTAGATACAGGAGCCACTGATCATGTTTGTAATTCTATGCAGGGGTTCCAACTATCCAGAATGCTTAAAAATGGTGAGATATACGTGTTCATGGGAGATGCTACGAAAGTAGCAGTAGTTGCAGTAGGAGTTATTCATTTATCTTTTGGTTCTGATAGGATTTTGGTTTTGAACAATTGTCTTTATGTACCTTCTTTTAGAAGGAATTTAATTTCGGTTTCTAAACTTGCTTTGGATGGTTATAATGTTTGTTTGGATCGCAATGTTTCTATTATGATGAATAAATGAATTATATGTTCTGGTACATTGCAAGACAATTTGTATATAATTAATCCTAGTCAACCTGCACTGCAACTGCAATTTAGGGAATTGAACAACACATCTTCTAACTCTACTAAAAGAAAGGAACCTTCTAGTTTGAACCAAACATATCTTTGGCACTTGAGATTAGGTCATATTAACTTGAGGAGGATTCAAAGACTGGTAGTAGACGGGCCTTTAAGCTCATTGGCAGTGGAGCCATTTCCAGTTTGTGAATCCTACTTGGAAGGTAAAATGACTAATAGGCCTTTCAAGGCAAAAGGGAATAGAGCCAAACAACTGTTAGAATTGGTTCACTCTGATTTATGTGGACCCATGAATATCCAAGCAAGAGGTGGTTATGAATATTTCGTCACTTTCATTGATGATTATTCTAGATATGGGTACGTTTATTTGTTGCACCGTAAGTCTGAGTGCTTTGATAAGTTCAAAGAGTACAAAGCTAAAACGGAGAAGCGACTTAATAAAAGTATCAAGTCACTACGATCAGATCGTGGTGGCGAATACTTGCTTGGAGAATTTAGGGAATATTTATCAGAAAATGGGATAGAATCCCAGTTAACTGCACCACGCACATCCCAGCAGAACGGTGTAGCAGAGAGAAGGAACCAGACTCTTTTAGAGAGTGTTAGATCGATGATGAGTTATTCGGATTTACCCAAGTCATTTTGGGGACATGCCTTAGAGACAGCAGCTTATCTTCTGAACTTAGTACCTTCTAAGTCGGTTCCTAAAACCCCCTTAGAATTGTGGACCGAGGATAAACCGAGTCTAAGACATATTTGAATATGGGATTGTCCAGCACATGTGCTGAACAAGAACGCGACTAAGTTAGAATCTCGTACAGAAGTAAGGTTGTTTGTAGGCTACCCCATGGGAACGAAAGGATATTTATTTTATAGTCCGAAGAATCAGGATGTCATTGTTAGCACCAATGCAAGATTCTTGGAGGAGGACTATATAATGAATCACAAACCCATAAGTAGTGTCATTTTAGAGGAACTAGTGGGAGGGACAAATAATACCCATGAAGCTGTAGTACAAGTAGAACAACCACAACATAATGTACAACCTGTCACTAATACCGCACCAGTGCCTCGTCGTAGTGGGAGGGTTGTTCAACAGCCTGATAGATTTATGTTTTTGGGAGAGTCTTCAGACTTGGTCCCTGGTGAACATGATGATGATTCCCGTACATACGAAGAGGCAGTACAAGACAAAGATGCAGATCTTTGGCAAAAGGCGATGGAATCTGAGATAGAATCAATGTATTCTAATCAGGTCTGGGAGCTTGTGGAACCACCCAAAGGTATAAAACCTATTGGATGTAAGTGGATCTACAAGAAAAAGAGGGGATTAGATAAAAAGGTGAAAGCCTGGAAAGCAAGACTTGTTGCGAAAGGGTATACTCAGAAAGAAGGTATCGATTATGAGGAAACCTTTTCACCGGTAGTCATGCTTAAGTCAATCCGTATTCTTTTATCTATAGCAGCTCATCTCGATTATGAGATTTGGCAAATGGATGTCAAGACAGCTTTTCTTAATGGAAGTCTTGAAGAAACCATCTATATGCAGCAACCAAAAGGATTCATTAAGGAAGGCCAAGAGCATCTGGTATGTAAGCTTAAGAGGTTTATTTATGGACTTAAACAAGCTTCTAGAGACTGGAATATTCATTTTGATCAGGCAGTCCAGTCATATGGATTTGATCAAAGTCCAAGCGAATCGTGCGTGTATAAGAGAAGTGAAGGTAATGCAGTGGTTTTTCTAGTACTATATGTAGATGATATTTTACTCATTGGAAACAATGTTGAGATGTTGTCATCAGTAAAGGCATGGTTGTTCAAACAATTTGACATGAAGGACTTAGGTGAAGTGGCATACATCCTTAGGATCAAAGTTATAAGGGATCGCAAGAAAAGGATGTTGGCTTTATCTCAAGAGCCCTACATTGATGAAGTATTAGCTCGTTTTAACATGCAGAACTCCAAGAAAGGTTTTTTACCTTTTAAGCATGGAGTTGCTCTATCTAAGAAGCAGTGTCCTTCGACACCAAAGGATATAGAGAGCATGAAAGCAGTTCTTATGCTTCAACATGTGGAAGCTTAATGTATGCTATGTTATGTACGAGGCCTGCCATCTGCTTTGTTGTAGGCATGGTTAGTAGATATCAGTCGAACCCAGGTCAGGAACATTGGAGTGCAGTAAAAACTATACTCAAGTACCTGGGAAGGACTAAGGAGTATATGTTAATTTACAAGGCCTCAGATCTATTTCCTTTGGGATATACTGATTCAGATTTCCAATCAGATAGGGATAAGAGGAAATCAACCTCGGGATATGTTTTTACTTTGGGAGGTGGAGCCGTTATATGGAGGAGTGTAAAGCAGAAATGCATTGCAGAATCCACCATGGAGGCCGAGTACGTGGCGGCCTCTGAGGGTGCCAAGGAGGCTGTATGGTTCAGGAACTTCCTTTTGGACTTAGATGTGGTACCTAATTTGCCTAGGAGCTTGACGGTGTATTGTGATAACACTGGTGCTGTGGCAAATTCAAAGGAACCGCGAGACCACAAAGCAGCTAAACATATTGAACGTAAGTATCATCTCATACGAGGAATCGTAAAGCGAGGGGATATAGTTGTGGCTCACATATCATCAGAAGATAATCGAGCAGATCCTTTCATAAAGAGCTTGCCAACTAAGGTTTTTGACAAGCATGTGGAAGCGATAGGAGTCAGATGGATGGACACATAGATTTTTATGTAATAGTGGATTAAATAAACACTGATATACATATAGAATATTTTGAGTATAAGTGGGAGATTGTTAGTGTATACTGAAAATATTTATTTGAAGTATGTACATTTATTTCTGGCCAGTTTATTTGAGAATCATTTGAATGTTTACATGTTGTCTACTATTATATATTATGAACAATCTAGTATCAAATGGGATACAGAATATTAGATTGTTAAATACGGTTATATAATATAATAAGGTTCACATCACAGGTGGTGTTGGACAATCCACTGGTATGGCTGTAGTATTATTCAGATTAGTTTATATTGACTAATAAATAATACTAGTATACTTTGTGTATTGTTATGGATTAAAAACTAATATATATAATTGTTGTATTTAATACTAAGGAACGTGAGCTTCGAGACTCGATTTGACTGCTCTTGTGTTTCGTGACTCAATCTGCCTTAACAAGATGCCTACGTACCTTGCTGATTGCCAAGGATCAAGTCAAAAAACGTAGTTCTGATCAGTGGGGTGAGACCCCTTATATAGATGTTGGTGGTCCTTGAATTGGACTTGGTATAGGAGACTTGGTGGGCAAGTCTCATAATTAGAATGGACTTTGGAGTCCTAGATAGTAGGAAACTGATTCCTTATCCTTTTAGGTCCCCTTGAGGCTTATCTATAAGGATTTATATCCTTATCAGGACTCTTCTCAACAGCTGATTTTTCCCTTATTAATTAATTACGAAATTAATTAATAATCAGGGCTTTTGGGCCATTTTTATTCGACCAGACCTGATCTGATCCATCAGGCTTAACTTTTCTGGTCTGAATATCATACATCTTCATATTGGGCCTAGCAGCCCATTAATTATAAAATCAGGACTTATTTATCCCTATCATTTGCCCCCCAACTTTTGGGAAACATTGATTAGGTTTCGCAGAAGTTAAATCTATTCGTTCCCTTACAGGGTTTCGTTTTTGCGTAAAGTGTGGAGCGACCTACACATTTACAACGAATCTTCCTTTTATTCAGAAATTATCTTAATTTCCAGGGATTTTTCCCTAATTTTCTGGAATTTTCCCTAATTTTCTGGGATTTTTCCCTAATTTATGGGATTTATCCTAATCTTCTGGATTTTTCCCTAATTTTCTGGGATTTTTCCCTAATTTCTGGGATTTATCCTAATCTTCTGGATTTTTCCCTAATTTTCTGGATTTTTCCCTTAATTTCTGGGATTTATCCTAATTTTTCTGGATTTTTCCCTTAATTTCTGGGATTTATCCTAATTTTCTGGATTTTTCCCTTAATTTCTGGGATTTATCCTAATTTTTCTGGATTTTTCCCTTAATTTCTGGGATTTATCCTAATTTTCTGGATTTTTCTCTTAATTTCTGGGATTTATCCTAATTTTTCTGGATTTTTCCCTTAATTTCTGGGATTTATCCTAATTTTCTGGATTTTTCCCTTAATTTCTGGGATTTATCCTAATTTTTCTGGATTTTTCCCTTAATTTCTGGGATTTATCCTAATTTTCTGGATTTATTCCTTATTTCTGAAAATATTAATATTTTTCAGAAATTATTTAAGGAATTTCCTTATTTTTTTTATTTTTTTTTGTGATTTTCCAGGATTTTTCTTCCTTTTCTTTTTTTTTTTTTTCTATATAATTTTCGACCAGGAATCCATTCGACCAGGATCCTGGTCGAATTAACCCCCATATTGCCCTGATCGACAGCTTTTCGAGCAGGAGTGTTTCGAGCAGAAGTCCTGGTCGAATTTCGGCCAGGATTTTTTCCTTTTTTTTTTTTTTTTTTTTTTTTTTGAACAGAAATCTTCGACTAGGATTTTCGGTCAGAATACATTTTTTGACCGATTTAGCCTTTCTTTTAAGCCCAGATCGACAAAAATTCGGGCAGGTTCTATTCGACCAGGTTTTTACCTTGCTTCCTGGTCGACAGGGTCAGGAAAAGGTCAGAAACCATTCAGGCATTCTGGTCGAATGAAACAAAATATTCTTTTCTTCCTTTTTCGATCAGGAATTTTTGGTCAGGATTCTTTTCTTGACCGAATTAACCTCCATATTGTGCCTTGATCGAAGCTTTTTTGAGCAGGATTGATTCGACCAGGGTTTTCATTTGATTTCTAGTCGAATGAGTAAGAAATGATCATTTTCATATCCTTTTATCTTGAAGTTGGGCCATATGTTTGGGCTGGACTCTCTCTTTTTTTGATTTGGGCCTAGATTCTTTTGGGCCAACCATTCAGTGGGTTTTTCCTTTTTGGGCCTTTGATTTTCAACTATTTGGGCCCTTTTCTGGGCTCGCTTCTTATTGACCATCTTTTCCACAGGCCTTTTAATTGGGCTCCCAACTCTGGGCTTTCAATTTGGGCCAAAAATTTAGCTAGGCTTCTTTTCACCCTTTTTTCCTAAAAATCAAGTGGGATTCATACAAGGCTTTTCAAACACTTGGGTTGTCAACTGGGCATGATTATTTCCTCAGGAACATTTTGGTCTTGATAAATATTTTTTGACCGAATTAACCTCCTTTTCTAGCCTTGGTCGAAGCCTTTTCGATCTCAACTAATTCGACGATGAATACAACATGAAACCTGATCGAATTGGGTCTGGGATTTGGGATATATTACTTTCTGTGACTCCATATATTTGATTTGGGCCCTAAGTCTGGGCTGGATTTTTTCCAATCTCAAATTTGAGCCTAAGATTTGGGCCTGAATTCTTTTATGGGTACTTTATTTTTGACCCTGGGCCTTTTCCAAACCAGGCCTTTACCTTGGGCCTTCCCCTTTTTTGACTAGCTTTTTGTATTAGGCCCCTTACTTTTAACTGGGCTTCTTTGGTCCACCCTAAATTGGTCTTTAATTTGGGGCCATTTAATTTTCTGCTAGTTGGGCCCTTTTCTGGGCTTACCTCTTATTGGGTTGATCTTTGCCCTAAACCTGGGCTAGATTTATGAAACCTTGTATTGGGTTTCAACTTGGGCCCTTCTGGGCTTTGATCTTTAATTGGGCACTTAGTATTGACCCTGGGCTTGATTTATTGATCCCTATACTGGGTTTTTTTCTAATTCAAGTAGGATTAGGCCTTATTTTTGGGCCTTCATTTATCCAAATCCTTTTTGGATTTGGGACTTATTTCTGGTTTTTGAAGATAATACTCATATATATTTTCTTCCAGTTTTTGGACCCCGGGTGCTGGGCTTTGAATATTTGGGGCCCTTATCTGGGCTTGACATACTTCCAGGCCCAACAAGTTTTAACCTTTTTTTTTTTTTGAATTGGGCCTTTTTATAGGGCTTTCATATCATGCATCTAATTTAATTGCCATGCCATAGAGATTCAAACATATTTCGTAAAATTCTCTGAGCTTCAAAAATTGTTTGGGATTCATCCCTTACACAAGTCTTAATAAACTTCATAATAAGACATATAAATCCTAAGCAAAGCTTCAAGGTGCTTTTCAACCTACTCTCCATCATGACAAGTGAGAATCGTATCCAACTGCCCTACACATAGTAAACCTTCAGGTTTTGTGCATGCCAAGTTCTCGGGACTTCAAAACCATCCATAGTCTCCAGCTTGTAGGTTCCTCTACCCTGAACACTCTTGACTCTGTACGGCCCTTCCCAATTCGGGGCAAGCTTCCCTTTTTGTCCTACACCAGATGCTTCTATCTTCCTCAAGATTAGATCGCCTTGTTTAAAAAACCTTTCTTTAACCCTTAGGTTGTAGTAGAATGAAGCTTTTTTCTGATATTCTACTATCTTTGCATGTGCTTTATCTCGCACTTCATCAATTAAATCCAGGGCTAATCTCTGCCCTTCCTCATTTTCTTTCTCATCGAAAGCCTGAATCCTTGGAGAGGAATGTGATATCTCCACGGGAACTACTGCTTCCGCCCCATATGCCAACATGAAAGGAGTTGCATCTGTCGTGACTCTACAAGTAGTCCTGTAGGCCCATAATATTGGAAGTATCTCATCTACCCAATTATTTCTTGACTTCTCGATCCTCTTCTTTAGTCCATCCAGGATTATCCGATTTGCTACCTCTGCTTGTCCATTGGCTTGCGGGTGAGCCACAGAGGTGAATCGTAACTCGATTTCATTTTCTTCACAATACTTCTTGAATTCCTCATTGTTGAATTGTGTTCCATTGTCAGTGACAAGGATACGGGGAATTCCATATCGGCACATAATGTTTTCCCACAGGAATTGTGCAACCTGCTTAGTAGTGATTTTGGCCAAGGGTTTGGCTTCAATCCACTTGGTGAAATAATCAATGGCTACAATCAGAAATTTCCTTTGTGCCGTGGCCATAGGAAAAGGCCCTAGAATATCCATCCCCCACATGGCAAAGGGAATAGGCGAGTTGATAGAGGTCAGCATCTCAGGGGGTTGTCTAACAATTGGTGCATGCTTCTGACAGCGGTCACACTTCTTTATATATTCTTTGGCATCAGCCATCATTTCTGGCCAATAGAAGCCTAAACGAGTTATCTTATGAGCCAAGGCCCTGCCCCCCAAGTGTTGTCCACAAATACCTTCATGCACTTCTTCAAGAGCCAAGCGTGCCTCATCGGGCCTGAGACACCTCAAGTAGGGAACCACGAAAGATCTTTTGTAAAGAATCCCATCTATCAAAGAGTATCTTAGTGCCCGAACAGTTAACTTCCGTGCTTCAGTTGCATCACTTGGCAACCAACCGGTCTGAATGTGAGCCTTGATGGGATCAATCCATGACGTCCCCAAGCCTATGGGAGCCACTAGCTTAACATCTATGCTCCGTGTCTTCAAAACACGGAAGTACACACTTCCTGAACTTTCTTCAATCTCAGACGAAGCGAACTTTGATAGCGCATCCGCCTTAGCGTTTTCTTCCCTTGGAACGTGTTCAACATGGCATTCATTAAATTGGGTCATCACAGCCCTTACTAGGCGAACATACTTTGCCATCGTATCATCCCTTGCTTCAAATTCTCCCTTTACCTGGGATATGATCAACTTCGAGTCTCCACGGACCTTTAAGTTTTTGACTCTAAGTGTCCCAGCTAGACCAAGGCCAGCAATCAGGGCTTCATACTCTGCCTCATTGTTTGTGGTTGGGAAGTCTAGCTTCATGGCATACTCAATTAAGAATCCATCAGGGCTTTGCAAAACCAACCCTGCTCCACTGGAATTTGTTTTTGATGCTCCATCAAAATAGAGAACCCAATATTCTTTCTCCTTGTCCCCATTGTCGACTCCCTTGTCTTGAGGTGTGGTATCTTCCTGCCCCCCGACTTCTTGGTTGGGTATGGTACATTCCACCATGAAGTCAGCTAGTGCCTGGGCTTTTATGGCCATACGTGGCTTATACTTGAGATCGAACTCTCCCAACTCTATTGCCCACTTAATCAGTCTCCCACTTGCCTTGGGACTGTGAATGATATTTCTCAGTGGCTGATTTGTTAGCACTTCAATTTGATGAGCTTGAAAATAAGGACGCAGCTTTCTTGAAGCCATTACCAAGGCTAAAGCGAATTTCTCAATGGCTGAATAATTCAACTCAGCACCATGCAAAATTTTGCTGACATAGTATACGGGTTTCTGGACTTTCAGTTCCTCCTTAACCAACACTGCGCTCAAGGCGCTTTCTGAAACAGCCAAGTACAAGAATAAAACTTCACCCAGAACTGGCTTGGCCAACAACGGGGCCTGGCCCATATACTTCTTTAACTCTTCAAATGCCTTCTGATTTTCCTCACTCCATACAAAGTCTTTAATGTTCTTTAATGACTTGAAGAATGACAAGCACTTGTCTCCTGACTTGGAGATGAATCGTCCTAGCGCAGCAACCCTTCCTGTGAGTTTCTGAACATCCTTGACAGTTTTTGGGGGTTCCATGTCCAGGATTGCCTTTATTTTATCGGGGTTAGCCTCAATTCCCCTCTTTGAGACCATCAGTCCCAAGAATTTTCCAGATCCTACTCCGAAAGCACACTTCGTAGGATTCAACATCATCTTGTGGTACCTCAGGACCTCAAAAGCTTCCCTCAAATGGGTTATATGATCAGTCTTTACTAGACTCTTGACTAGCATGTCATCAACATAGACTTCCATAGTCTTCCCAATAAGATCCTTAAAAATTTTATTCACCAACCTTTGATAGGTGGCTCCTGCATTCTTGAGACCAAACGCCATAACAAGATAACAATAAACACCAAAGTCAGTGATAAATGATACCTTTGGAATGTCATCCTTATGCATTTTGATCTGGTTGTATCCGCTAAACCCATCCATGAAACTCAGCATCTCATGTCCAGCGGTGGCATCAATCAAAGTATCAATTCTAGGCAGCGGAAAACAGTCTTTGGGGCATGCCTCTAAGAGCTTTTCCACTTCCTGCTTTATAGCCTCTTGTCTTTCCGGGGCAAAATTTCTTTTCTTTTGTTTCACTGTCTTCCGGCTTGGATCCACGTTTAACTTGTGAGTAATTAACTCCGGGTCTATGCCTGGCATATCAGCTGCTGACCATGCAAACACATCACTATTTTCTTGCAAAAATTTCACTAACTTCCCTCTAAGGGGCTCCTCTAATGTGGCTCCAATGAAAGTCATCCTCTCAGGATTCTTGGGATCTAAAGGAACCGAAACCAATTCTTCTGCTGGCCTTCCACTATTCTCATCATTTTCTCGAACATCCATATCTTCAATAGGAAGAACCTGCCCCCCGACTCCATCTGCCCTCAAAGAGGCCACATAACAGCTTCTAGCCATTTTTTGATCCCCTCTCTCTTCTCCAATCCCGTTTCGGGTGGGAAACTTCATGACTGAATGGTAGGAAGAGGGGACTGCCTTGAAGGCATGTATCCCTGTTCTCCCCATGATAGCATTATAAGTTGAACTAGCCTTTACCACTACGAAATCCAGCATCTGCGTTGCTTGCCTTGGCTCCGTACCTATGGTGGTTGGCAACTTGATTATCCCTTCCACAGGACATTCTACTCCAGCAAATCCATATATCGGCATGTCGGTTGGTGTTAACTGGGAGTCGTTATACCCCATCCTTAGAAAGGTGTCGTGGAGCAAGATATCCACAGAAGCACCATTATCCACAAGGACCCTCTTAACCGGGCTATTTCCTATTATCGGCGTTATGACCAGCGGGTCGTCATGGGGAAACTTCACACCCTCTAGGTCGGAATCATCAAAAGCCAATGTTACTTCTGTCCTGGCCCTCTTCGGGGCTTCTCCAACAATATGCATAACCTCTCTAGTATATGCCTTTCTGGAATTTTTGGACAATCCAGCAGCAGTTGGACCTCCAAAGATCGTGTTTATCACAGGCCCTCGAGGTCTCGGCCCTCCATAAATGGTGTTTATAACTGGTCCTCTAGGTTGGGGATTCCGCCCCTGATCATCTTGGTCCCTCCTACGATCTTCAAAGTTCTTCCTTCCATTATTATTTCTGTCTCCTCCATCTCCAGTATACTTGTTCAATCTTCCTTTTCGAATCAAAAACTCAATTTCATCTTTCAATTGCCTACACTCATCGGTGTCATGGCCAACATCTTTGTGAAACCTGCAATACTTGCTCTTATCTAGCTTGGCTGGATCGGCCTTCAAGGGCTTAGGCCAACGAACATCTCGATCTTTCTCGATCTCCATCAATATCTGGCTTCTGGGAGCATTCAGCTTAGCGTATTCGGTGAACTTTTGCCCAGGTCCTCCCTTCTTGGGGGTTGAATCAGGGTTTTGTTCGGTTTTAGGATACTTATCCTTAGCGATATACTCCAGATCAGTTTTCCGCTTCTTGCCTCCAGTGAGCTCATTACTTACTACGGTCTTCCTCATGCTTTCTTCAACCTTGATATACTTCCCTGCCCTCTCTTGGAGCTGCAACATATTTTCAGGGGGACGTTTGGCCAAGGACATCTTGAAAAACTCATCCCTAGTTCCTTGTTGCAGTGCTATCATAGCTACCTTATCATCAAGGTCTGGGACTTTTAAAGCCTCCTTTGTAAAACGATTCAGGTAATCTCTCAAGGATTCCTTAGCTTCTTGCACAATACTCATAAGAGATGCTGAACTTTTCTCATGGACTTTTCCACTGATGAACTGCTTAATAAAAGCCTGACTTAACTCTCTGAACGATCCAATAGAGTTTGGGGGCAAGCGACTGTACCATCTTTGAGCCATACCTGACAGGGTTTGAGGGAAGGCCCGACACTTTATAGCATCATTCACGGGTTGCAGCAACAGTGCATTAGAGAATGTCCTAACATGATTAGCGGGGTCTCCCGTGCCATCATAGGCTTTGATAGTGGGCATCTTGAATTTCCTTGAGATATGGGCATTCATTATCTCTTCTGTGAAGGGTGGAGTTGGATCATCAGGATCTCCAAGGGGAAGGAGATTGCTTGGATCAGTTCTTGGGACAACAGCCCTTCTTCTTACCGGACCATCCAGGTCTATGACAGGAGGAGGATTTCTCCCCCTAGGAGATATCTCGGGTCTGGTGGCCTGGTGAGCCTCCAAATCACGCCTCAGCCTTTGGATTTCAGCCTCATGAGCCCTGATCCTTTCCTGCACTTCTTGGGGATTCGCCCCTGGGGTGCTTTGGGGGCGTTGCCTTCCATCGGTCATTGGCTCTTTTCCAGGACGCCTCCTTCTCGGGGCCACTTCATCATCCGAAGATTCAGAGTCTCTCTCAGTATAAGGACCAGAAAATTCCCGATCCTCAGGAATAGGACCCAAACCTCGTATATAGGGGGGTGACTGCCCTCGTGCTTCGCCTCGCCTAGCATATCCGCTTCCTCCAACCTCAGGGCGAAGGGGCATCCCATAAGGGGGGTTAGTAGTAACAATAGTTGAATATTCATACCCGACGGGTCGAGAATTCACAGGTATATGTATTTGTTGAATTTGAGGATTCGTACCTTGAATAGTCGGGGGAGTTGTCCCTTGTGGCTGAGGATGAGTTGCCCCTGTCTGGGCTTCCCCCTGAGTAGATGCATAAGTTGAATGGGGAGGAACCTCCACGGTTGATGAAATCACCTGGGTTGCCTCTGATGGTGTTCCTTCCTCTAGAGCTCCAATTGTTCTCCGTGTTCTCGCCATGGTTGTTGTTGCTTTCCCACAGACGGCGCCAAATGTTATGGATTAAAAACTAATATATATAATTGCTGTATTTAATACTAAGGAACGTGATCTTCGAGACTCGATTTGACTGCTCTTGTGTTTCGTGACTCAATCTGCCTTAACAAGATGCCTACGTACCTTGCTGATTGCCAAGGATCAAGTCAAAAAACGTAGTTCTGATCAGTGGGGTGAGACCCCTTATATAGATGTTGGTGGTCCTTGAATTGGACTTGGTATAGGAGACTTGGTGGGCAAGTCTCATAATTAGAATGGACTTTGGAGTCCTAGATAGTAGGAAACTGATTCCTTATCCTTTTAGGTCCCCTTGAGGCTTATCTATAAGGATTTATATCCTTATCAGGACTCTTCTCAACAGCTGATTTTTCCCTTATTAATTAATTACGAAATTAATTAATAATCAGGGCTTTTGGGCCATTTTTATTCGACCAGACCTGATCTGATCCATCAGGCTTAACTTTTCTGGTCTGAATATCATACATCTTCATATTGGGTCTAGCAGCCCATTAATTATAAAATCAGGACTTATTTATCCCTATCATGTATATTGAACATGATCAAATTTAGAATTGTTCCCTTAATACTGATTAAGAAGGAGAACTAAGATTCTATGTTATTATTAATGCTTAGGTTCTTAATCTGGAAATAGTAATTGACACGTGTATATTATTTACATGCTTTGATTTATATATGAAATAATTCTTTTGAATTATATCATTATATTTTGGGTGATGGAATTATATACATGGTGGATATTATTTATTGAAGGAATCCATGTCCTGATAATATTCGGGTTAATGATGTCCCCTTGAAAGCTCAAAAATATTTAATTATGTGAAACCCTGCAGGTGGAATTTATTCTGGCATAATTAAATAAAGGTTGAGTGGATGATCAAGGATAAAAGATATTAATTAAATAAATTATCAGTAATTTATTTAATTAATGGACATATGATATTTTAAACATGGGGAATTTAATAAGCAAATAATATTGGAACCGAATTAATTAAATTACGGTGTTAGGAAAGGTAGTGCAAATATTAATTCTTTAGTGGATTGAATTAATATTTAATTACTTTGGGCTAGGCTCAAGATGTAATTAGAAGGCCCAACCTAATTATCCATGGTCCCTATTGTAGCCTATATATATTCTTATTCTCTTCTTGCTTGGAATTGTGTGAAAACATATTGTAGCCACCAAGGAGCAAGAAGAGAGGATAACTTGAGAAGACGGAGGCCACACTTCACTCAAGGGAATTTGGGAATACAATAGAAAAGCGTGGAATCAACCATTAACAAGGTAATCCTCTTTTCGTAATCTTTATCGTAAAACGTAGTAACACCCTAAGTCCGTGGTTCCCAACATTAAGTACACGAAAGAACACAATTTCAAAATCTTACCTCTTTCATTGACGGAGTTAGATAGTAGAACAACTAAGAAACATAAAATCAGAGGAAAAGAGGACAAAAAATACTGTTGAAGATGTTCAGTAAGTTTGATTTCCATAAAAGAGGTCTCTCAAAGATTTGGAATGAGCAGAACAAACTAATCCTTATCCAGAGTAACTTTAATTCAAATTGTGAAATGAGGTGTCTGAAAATGAAGGAAGGGAGAGGAAGAAAAGTAGTGGGAGTACACTTGCCAAAAAAGAGGGATGTCTGAAGAACCGTGTATATCACTTTCTACAGAGAGAATGATATAGTTTGGATTTGAAAATGGAAATAGTACAATGTCACGTGGGGTTAAGACTTTCAAACTGATATTAATGGCATTATATGTAATTATGTAATAACTTTTAGGGTATAGGATGTAAAATGTCACAACTTTTTATGAATTTAATGGCATTTTGTGTAAATATATATGAAGTCTTAGAGCATGGGGTGTAAAAAGCCTTGTAATTTATGGAATCAGGATTTATGATATAGATAGATATTTCCCATCTGCCTATTTTCATCAAGTTCTGTACCCAAGAATTAGTGCATTGTCCATCTCCTATACTGAGAATAATTCACAAAAAGCAAAACTAATTTATATATTTCATGTTATTTAAAGTATTTATGTACTAAAGTACTCTAACGGAAGATGCTATCATGGATCTATGTTCTTATGCTTGTGTATAAAGCTATGTTGTTGGTTTATGTAACACCCGCTAACAATAGCATTATTTTATCTTTATATATACGGTGTACACTATAAAAAAATCAGAAATTTCTGACCAACTCATTTCTGACAAATAAAAGATGATGGGAAAAGAGACCTTATAACCGACCAAAATAACCGAATACTGAAATAGTTCATAAATAATATCATTACCAACCAACAATGCTTGATAATGAAACGATTGGGTCCAACATCCACGTCACTAGCTATTATTTCCAACCAACTCATATCTAAAAAACCTTACAGGATGTAGTGGATGGTTTTTTTCCCCTGCAAAGAATGTCTACTTTTTTTTCATTACGCTATATATGACATATTTGTACACTTTTATAAAGTGTGCTTTAGAAAATATTTTAATAAGTATGAAATTATGGTCATATCACAATATCACGATTTTGGTGTTACTATAGCCAGAGAGTTTTTTTTAATAACTCAATAAATCTCTGATATTCATTTATATGTCTTCCCTATTACAATCCATGAGGTCGAGTTGCGGGTTGAATATTTTTTTTTGAAATTTAACTTAAAACTAATTTTTTTCCTTAAAAGTAAGTGATTTGAAAAAAATATAATTATGGACTTTTAGAGAAAGTAAATGCGTATAAAAGATCTAAATTATTCATATTTTATAAATAATGATATATTTTATTTGAATATAAAACTATACAAATTTGATATTTATAAAATTGAAAAAAGAAAGATGTAAAACGAGTGGGCTAGGGTAACATTTCTTTGGCCTTCGGCTGTTAAAAATTGGGTTTGGATGGCCGAATTTTTAAACTAGCAAGAATAGAAATTTTAGACATAATTAAAATGGGGGAAATTAATTAGGGAAAGTATCCCTCTACACTCTCTACATTCTCTTTAGACAAAATCAATTAGGGTTCCCAATGACGGGTTCGAGCAACAAAATCGAGAAGAATCCGGGTTCGAGCATAGCAAAGTAAAGCGATGAGTTTCAATTAGGGTGTGAAACAGAGCAGAGCGATAGGTTTTAATTAGAGTTTTGAGCATTACAGTTGGGTTCAATTAGGGTTAAGCTTTCTAAAATTTTTAAGCTATATTGAGTTTAATTTAAAGGTATAAATGATCTTCCATCTTGCAATTAAATATGTGTACTGATTAAAGGACCGAAGATGAGCTCGTTGATGGACCACATACTAATTTTAATAGATTTAATCATCAGATGGAATATGGTAAACAACAATTTAGCTGTTCAAATTTTTCGCGATTAAGTTTTGTTCTTAAGCTTTTATCCTCAAAGCGTGTACATGGAAATATGGAGGATGAATCCGAGGATTTATTAAGAGAAGCTTTTTCAGGTCCACATAACATTATCTTTTAATTATGTAAAGAATATCATTAAAGATGTATGTCCTGATTAAAAAAAGGTACATGCATGTCAAAAAATTGTATGTTGTATTAGGGAAAAAATATTAAAGATGAAATTATTTGTAAAACTTGGGTGTTTCAGTATGGGAACAAGTAGAAAAAAAATGCATCAGTGACAATGATCGAGAGAAGGTGATTCGTAAAGTTTCGTCCAAGTTATGAATTTTTTTCCGCTAAAATCTAGGTTGCAGAGGTTGTTCATGTCGAAGAAGTTTTCCAAACTTGATTTGGCATGCTATGAGATGCAAGAATGAGTAGAAATTTTGACATCCTACCAATGCTAAGGCCTGGAAGGCGATGAATGAAAGGTATACTAAATTTTCAATCGAAAAGAGGAATATCAGACTTGGTAGAGCTTCTGATGGATTCATTCCTTACCGTACAATGAATACAACTAAGTTGACATGGCCAATTATATTGGTAAACAACACATGCCACTGTTGGTAAAAAACTGATTCTTTCAAAATCATCCTCAGTCCAGAATATTGAAAGATTAATATCGACATATATATGCAACCTTTAATTGAATAATTGAAAGAATAATGGGATGTAGGCCATCGATACTCATGATTCCTTGACTAGTTAGAATATTATGATATGTGCCAGTGTGTTGTGGACCATTAACGATTTTCCCGGATATGCGATGCGCTTTGCTTGGAGCACAAAGGGTAAATCGGTTTGTCACATATGCGAGTACGATACATCTTCAATGTACTTGATACATAGTAAAAAAAGTACTACATGAACCATCAAAAATTTCTAGATCTGAAGCACAAGTGAAGGTTATTGATAAGAGAATGTTTAATAATGAGGTCGTAATAGGACAGGCGCCCCTAATTTTAACTAGTTAAGATGTACTTGAATTATTATCTGACTATAAAAACTGAATTTAAAAAAAGGATAAAACCAAGAAAAAATGCAAAAGGAGTACAAAGGGTAAAAAAGTTTACTCCTTGCTACACGAGAAATGATGATGAGACGGGAGAATGGAAAATGGTAGCAAGTGATTAGGACTTACCATATTATTATAAAGGCAAGGATTTTTACATTGATAAAATCGTCGATCCTAAAATCGAGCCACTGCGACAAACGCAGCCACATGTAATCATACGACCAAGGCCAAATGTGTTTGAAAGTATTAAATGTTATCAACTGTTGTTTCTTGTATGATCAATTTGTATATTTTTATATACTTGTATATTTGGCGAAGGCTGAATTTTTTTTCTTTTTTGATGTACTAATAAGTTTCATTACTGTCGAAGCTCCAAAACTTGTTAAACGTCAGTTTGTGACCACTTGTTACTTGCAAAAACAAATTAAAAGGAAATTATGTAATAGATTCTGTAATTATAGAAAGCTTGATCGGCTGAATAATGCACAAGTTATGAATCAAGGTGAAGTTAGATGTTCTCGGAAGTCGGCACTTTAGAAAATTCCACGTCAAAGGCAGGGATAAATGTGGTGAATTCACTAATATTAAAATGTCTTCCCCAATGGCTAGTGCTACACCAGAAAATGTATGATGCTCTTTAACCAAAACCCAAAGTTTATTAAAGAAAAAGAAGCTCGTATGTCGAGGCCAATTAAAAATATTATCATTCCTAGTTAAATTAGTATTATATATATATATAAAGGTAATTCAAATTTTAGTTAAGTTAGTAAAATACAAATTTCTTATAAACCCAAATCTAATCAATTTATATTTTTCAAAAATTGTGTTAGATCTCGATTCTTAGTCTAAAAGTAAGTGGAAGCCTATTGGCCCAAATACATGCAACTTCAGTAAACAATAAGCCTACCACAAGTCCCCAAAAGATCATGATTTTTTGGTGCATTCAGTAGTGGTACTTTACTTTATAAACTGAATATAAGTCACAAATATCCTCGATGTGGGACTGAGGTATTACATGTGTTGAAGTAACTATTGTTAGAAAGTCTTTCTGGCTGGCTAGTGCTACACTGGAAAAGTTACTTTGCCCTTGAACCAGAACCCAAAGTTTTTTTTTTTTGAAACTGAAATTCATTAAGCAAAAGAAGAATCAGATACAATCATCTCCAACACACAGGGAGGAGGAGTACTAAACCAGTTCATTGTTCCTGACATACAAGGGAGTTTATCTATGCTATGAGCTACCCTATTTGCTTGTCGACGAACGTGTTGAACTTTCAAATCACATCGTTGGCGAAGGACAGCCCTACAACACTCGAAAATAGAGCCAACCTCGGACACATACTGACTGTTCTTTCTTAATACATTAACCACAACTAGCGAATCACTTTCCACGACCACCTGAGAGACACCCAACCCACACACCCACTGCAGCACTTCCTGCACTCCTGTTGCCTCTGCTTCCAAAATCGAGGCATTTTCATCAAAGTTCTTGAGCATACCTGCCATAAAAGCTCCTGTATCATCCCTTAGTACCATCCCAATTTTGAAATGAGACGAACCTTCATGTATAGCAGCATCCTCATTAGCTTTATACCATCCAGGATCTGGAAGTTGCCATCTAACTCTGTTACCAGGTTCACTACTACTTAAACCTGTCCACCGCCCTGCTGCTTACTTTGAGCTGCCTTCCATTCTGTAATCATCCTGGAACTAATCTCCGTTGCTATTTGCGGAGTGACAGTTTTATCCTCCCATATTTTCCTGTTTCTAGCAAACCAGATCCCCCACAACAACTTAACCATTTTAATCAAATTATCCTCCGTTTCCACCTCAAGTTTCTCCAGTAGCCAAGTCGATACGTACTCCACCTCTGCCATATTATATCCTCCACCCATGCAGCTCCAACAACTATTTGTAAAAGGACAATCGAAGAAAAGATGACATACGTGCTCAATGTCCACATTACACATTGGACAAAGTATTGTTATTTGAACTCCTTTACTTCGAAGCAAGTTCCTCACAGGGATAGTGTTTTTGCAGATTCTCCATAATAAGTACTTCATCTTCTGTGGAATTGATAACTCCCAAAGTCTCTTCCAGCCTTTCGATACAGCCTCAGGTTCATTAAACTGCCTATCAAACCAATAGTGATATCTAGATTTCTCCGTATAACACCCTTCCTTTGAATGCATCCATGCTACTCGATCTTTACATTGATTCTGTGGAATTCTCGTTCCCAAAATACAGTTAACATCAACTTCATGAAAGGTATTTCGTATTTTATTCACGTCCCATTGTTTAATGTCTGGACGGAAATACTCACACACCTTATCACTTCTGTTTCTGTTAACGTGATGATCCTCCACTCTATAACCATTCTTTCCCCTTAACCACTGATCAGAGAAGATATTAATAGTCTGACCATCTCCCAGCACTCATTTAAAACCTTTGCACAATTCATCTCTTGCCATACAAATGCCTTTCCAAATAAAACTTGCATCTTGACCCACCTGAGCTTTTAGAAAATGATTTTGTTGAAAGTAGTGTGCTTTAAAGACTCTTTCAACCAGCGATCTTGTATTGTTCAACAAATGCCATACGTGCTTCCCCAATAGAGCCAGATTGAAACTGTACAAACTTCTAAAACCCAGACCACCTTTGTTTTTCGATTTACACATCTTTTCCCATGAAAGCCAGCGTAAGCCCTTCCCGTTATTTGCTCCTGACTTCCACCAAAAACCATTTAAAATCCTTTCAATTTCCTGTGAAAGCGATTTAGGAATTAAAAAACACGACATACAGTAAGATGGAATTGCTTGAGCTACGTTCTTTATCATTACAGCCTTTCCTGCCCGTGAAAGCTTACTATTACTCCAACCTTGGATGCGTTTTAACACTCTTTCTTTAACGAAATTGAAAACCTTCTTCTTTGACTTGCCTATCAGAGATGGTAGTCCCAGATACTTACTGTCCTCCATTCCATTATGAACACCCAAAATATCAGAGATCTCTTGCTGCTTGTCCCTCCTTACATTTGAGCTAAAAAATATCCCCGACTTGTTAAAGTTTACAGCTTTCCCCGACTATCGCTCATACACATTCAAAATATTCTTCACCCATTGAGATTCCTCCTTACTTGCTTTGAAAAACAACAAGCTATCGTCTGCAAAATAATAAGTGCGTAACCGCAGGAGCAGAACCCAAAGTTAATTGGGGAAAAAGAAATTCAGATGTTAGGGCCGATTAAAAATCCCAATAAACCCGGTGATAAAAATGTGAACATCGAGTTTACAAATGTTTGGAGGAAACTGGATTTGCATAACACTTGAGTTGAAGATGAAAGAATTGATGAAGATGAAAATATGGATGAGATTGATATTCAGTTTAGAAATTTTAAATTAATACCTACATGTCTTGATTGATGTTCCAAATATTTGTGGAGGTCAAACTTTGTTAATGTTTCTTTTAATTATATGTATGTTGAATATCTATCACCTCCACTGTCACTTCCATCTTCTGTAAAATCGATGACGGTGTACGAACTGAATAAATGGCTAAATAATTAGAAGAACAATGAAAATATGAAGGAGATGAGCGTGCCTATATTAGTTGCTGATTTGGAGATGAATTTAAAAAAGACAAAGAAAAAAATACAAGATTTAGATGAATACATTTCACAAATCGTGAAACGAAGAGATAAGGATTCTTCAAAAGTTATTTTTAAAGATGCGTCATTTTCTAAAAAAAGTTGAAAATTGAGGCTTTTTATATGTTTTCCAGAAGAACATTCTAAGAAGTAGAAAAGCAGTCTTTGTTATCATGATTTTCATTATTTTTGTTAATAATAGAAAATTCTAAAAATTTATTCTAACTCAATCTTGTGTCAGAAAACCAATATACTAAAGAAAAGCAAGGTTCAAAGTTGATGAAGACCAACCACTCGTTCGTGAGCTAATCCTGTGAGCACAACCAAAAAGGGTCCAACAGATGAGAATGATATGAAGTTAGGCAAATTGAAAATTCAAAGGAAATGAAACTACTACACAAATTCAGTTACCAGGTATCGAGGGACTCGAAACAATGGTTGAACATTTTTCTCTGCGTGACCGCAAACAAAAAGAAGCTACAAATGATGTAGCAAATGGAAGTGGAACTAAAACCAAGTGGGTTCGTGAAACTGACTTGCCTAAAATTGAAAGTGATGAAGAAATTGTATGTTCTTGTCAACTTGAATTATTATTAACCATATTCCTGCAGAAATCCTGTTTCATGTATACTACTGTTAGTAGTCCGGTCAACTGAAAATGATAATTGTTAATCCAATGTGAAATTTAGTATTTAGCTTTCTCATCAAGTATAATACTATTAGCCTAAACTGGTCAAGAATTAGGTGTACTAGTTTGAGTGACTCTTTAATCGTATTTTATTAACACGTACGCTACGCAAAATTTAAGTTTCTAAAAGGTTAAAAGGACAAACGAGATGGATAGAATGCACACGAGATCATTTGATAAAAGAATTGTCATTTTAATGAACTCTCAAAAAATGATTATTTTTAATAATGATAAAGTTATTCCGGAATTGAGTCACTTTCTGGGAAGGGTTGTGCCAGTGACTTTTGCATAGTCGAACAAAATATGTTCGGTACTTGGCTTTTGTAATTTTTGAGAAGGGGTTAGCTAATAAGCTCCATGACATTTCAGTGGAGAATTTCAAACTTCTCTTAAAATATTGGAGAGATCATGACATTCTGGTTGATGTAGAATTTTATAATCTTTCTTTTTTCCTTATGCATTTGTGTTATATAATCAATTTTAAGTTATTTAAACTTGTGCTTATTTTGCTTTCAAGTCATTCGCAGTAAAGGGCTAAGAATTGTCGAGAGTTCACGGATATATACAGGGCTGATCCACAGCTCAAACCCCAACTTCGACACAACATGATTGGTTATGCATTGTGTCAAATTATTTAAAGGATTTACTTATAAAATCTCATTGTTAATTCATCCAGAATTAGGCTGTCATTAATATGTCGACGATTTTTTAATTAACCTTGATTTAAGTTAATCTTGTTCTCAGATTATAGTTTTATCGTATTATAGAATGAGCATAAAAATTGATTAAAATATATAAGGTCAGGGGAGATGTTATAGTTCCATTGCAGTAGTTTTTTGTTAGTATATAACTGACGAGAACAAGCTTACTTTAATCACATTCTTAGTATTCTCTCTTCACTTAACATTGTACATATTATTACTTCTTAGTCTTCCCTTGGTCTCTAAATCTTGAGTTTCAGAAGGCATCAACTACCACATCAGTTTATGTAACAAAACATTTTAATGGAGTTTTCTGACTCAATTATCGGGGTTTAATCCTAAATTAATGTTCCACTAACAAGATAATATACAGATAATATATAGTGCGTGTTTGGTTGCTTACAAAACCAACTTATATGGGCTTTTAGCCCAATTTCATTGTTACCCGACTGTTTGGCAAAAAAAAAAAATGACCATTTCTTACACCATAACGTTGATAAGAAGAATGGATACCTTCTGATTCTCATTCTACGTTCCCGTTCTTGTTTCTTTTCTTTCTTTTTTTGGTGAAATAGTTCTGGTTTTCTTCCCTAAATAAATGAATCAAGCTCTAATAGAGGCATCTGGTCAAAAAATATCTTTTACTTTACCTATATTTTCGTTTATTGAAATTTATCATATTTACATTTAATATTTTAATATATTTTAATTATTTATTATTTATTAATAAGAAAAACTACTTTTAATAGTACAAATTAAATAATCCGAAATCTCCTTTTTAATGAAATTTTGATACCTATTTTTCTCTCGTGATAATTATCCTTATTTTTAAATTTTCTCTTTTTTATTCTATATTCATGTATCAAAATTAATAATTGATGTAATTTGTAATTTAAATTTTGATTTTATTTTAGAAAAATATTACTTATAATTAATCATTTACCAAACACATCTATACTATATTATAATAGACGAAATATTAAAAGTTTGGTAGTCGGTCGGTCGGTACTTTCTAAAATTACTTAATTACCCTCACTTACTTTTTCTAATTCTAATTATTGGGTCGATCAATTCTAATTCTAATTGATATTAAAGTCAACTTACTATATTGTTTTACCAATTTCAATTCTATTTTATATTGAACTCTCTATTATTATAATTTATATTAAATTCAACTTCTTCTACCAATTTATATTTTAATTCTATTTTATATCGAATTCTATATTATTCTAATTTGTTACTTCGGGTTAAATTAAATTTAAGCAAAATAAATATAATTATTAAGATTTAGTTGATATATCATGTGAATCGGGCTAAAATAAAATAATAATACTATCCATCTTCCTAAAAAAATTATACTAATGAACTCGGAGAAACAAAATAATATATTTTATTTATCTAGGATAAAAAAAATATATTATACAATTAATTCAGACTAACACAAAACTAAAATAAAAATACAATTCGACCAATAAAAATAAAATAATATATACTAATTATTCAGTCTAAAACAAAATTATTTTATTGATCTAGGCTTTAAAAAAATTAAATTAAACTAAAAATTATTAGTTTGATTTGGTCGGTGTATTGAGTATCGGGCTAAAATAAAATAATGTAAACCACTGATCCGAGATAAATCAAATTAATATTAGACTAAGTATAATTCGTATCCTATTGATGTGAACTAAAAAATCAAATTTTAAAAAAAATACACATATAATTATCAATAAAACTATATCGTTCAATCAATAATATTGTCTTTTCAAATATCTTTTATAGAATTATAGTTAATCGATTAAGTAATCACCATGCTAAAATAATATTTTTTACGGTCCGAACATGATGGAGACACTATATTTTTACCCTTAGTAAAATGATAATTTCGTTATAATAACATTTCCCGCTTATCAATGCTATCACTTTAAATAAGTTTAAATGTTGTAAAAATTTATGAACATATACGTCTACTAATATAATTATTATGAAGTCATATAATTTAAAGTTTTAAATGAATAAAATTAAGAATTGAATTCAAAAAAAAAAATAAAAAATAATATAATATTAAAAAAGATCTGTGCTATCCGTGCATCCCACGGGTTTTAAGGTAGTTATTAACTTATACATAAAATTAAATAACTTACAATTTAAAATGTTCATGCTACTTATAAGACATTTTTCAACTCTAATTCATAACCAAAGGGGCCCATATTGTCCATGAGCATTAACTTGATCATTACAATTTCAGTCATGCTCGTTCCTTGTAAAATATGCGAGCTTTAAACAACATGGTTTGGAATTTGGAGAGAAAAGAAGGATTGATATTCTCTCTGAGTTTTTTAGTAGAGAAGCAAAAACGATGAATCACAAACAATTGATTTTTAAAAACATTCTCCCCAAAACTGGGATGACGGGGAAGAAAGTATAACATACACTTTCATCATAACTCCATTTATATGTCACTTTTTTAAAAACCACCCTCTTCTTCTGAAAAAACTCGGAGTGTGTATTAAATTTCTGAATTTTGTATTAAATTAAGAAGTAGCACAGAAGCACGTGATTTAGTGCACATGATTTACCTATGTTTATAACAAATAATCTTTAGTTTTAGGTACAAAGAAAGCGAATGATTAAAAAATGGCATCCAATATAAGTTGTATTACAGCAGTCAAAACAAATAATGCATAGAGATCAAAGCATATGAGTAAACTTCTTGTATGTCAGAGTCTTGTTTTGACTTCAATAATATTGACCTGAGCTTAAGAATGTAGTTAAACTGCATCCTTTCCAGCAACTTGAGAACAAAAAGAATTCCACGCTCCCACATAATGACTAAATAGATCTCTCAGAGCTGAAAGAAAAATTAGGAGAGAGTAGTCTCCAATCTGTACAATTTGTTCTGATTGACATCTTCTGATACTGGTGTTTGTGAGCTCAGTTCGAAAGGCCCGTTTCTTTGAATCAAGAACTCCATCATTAGTTGTTTCCATTTGAGGCTTTCCTCTCAATCCCATCCACCTAAAAGCAGGCTTCCTTGTCGAGGGGCCATGTGTCTGCTTTTAATGTAGTAAAAAAGGAATTATCATGATCAAGAAAGATTTATCTTAACTCACTACAAGAAAAATATCCATAGAAATCGGTTTTTGGCCGATGTATATGCTGTTAATTAGCGACCGATGTTGATGTCGGTGACGTCTATTCTAGACATCGGCCAAAATCCGATGTTTTTTACCTGCTTAGACATCACTTCTGGCAAAATGGTGGATGTCCATATATTGTTTTTTTACAAAAATATTAGAAATATTTTATTTAATAAATAAATTACACCTATTAAAACATATTAAACATATATTGAGCTATGTTTTTTTGCAACATAGACATCGAATATTTTGATTTAGTTGATGTAAAATTAGATATTAAATATCGATTTTGTTAGTAAAACGTGATGTCTATGTTGGCACATTGACATCAGTTTTTTCCAAACAAGATGATGTCTATGTTCAATTTATACTTGAACATGTCAGTCTTTGACATCGGTTTTGTATCTGAAAGCGATGTACATTATATCTTTTGACATCAGTTTTTCTTCTTCAAAATTGATGTCTATATAGTCACATAGACATCAGTTTTTTCCCAAAAAAAGTGATGTCTACGTTCAATTTAGACTTGAACATATTAGTCTTTGACATCATTTTTTTTTATCAAAAAGTGATGTACATTCACTTTTTTGACATCAGTTTTCTTCCGTAAATGTGATGTGCAATTGCTTTTGAGACATCATTATTTATTCATTAAAAGTGATGTCCAATTGTTTTATTGACATCAGTATTAATTTATTAAATGTGATGTATAAGAAGTTTGTAGACATCACTATTTTTCTAAAAAAATGACGTATTCGTTTTTAATAGATATTTGTTATAAATAAAACCGATGTCCTGTACTACATAACCAAAACTAAAAACTGGGAATAACAAGCATCCACACAAATCCAACCATTCGACCATTCATTCATTCAACCATTCGACCATTCAACCATTCAAATATCTACAACAACCCACACCAATCCCTGCATTTGCAAACTAACTAACTACACTTTACCACCTCTTCAAGAGACACTTAAGATCTTACTACAAACCAAAATGAAAGACTGTCCACACCGAATTACGGTTTAAATTTCCAAATGTACGTTCACTACGCAAAAGAAAGACCTTGAGTACTAGATTTTGTCAGATATGCTTTTGAATGAACTGGAGGGCCTCAATGCGAACCTCATCTAGCTGTTTAATGTTATAAGACGATCGAGTCTTGGACAACCACTACAAATTCCAAGAAAACACAATTCAGTACTAATGAAAAGTGACAATATCTCAATATATAGCAATCTGGAAGCGTCAAAGTATACCTTTTTAGCAAAATTCAACTTGTCATCAGCAATAATTTCTTTCATGTATCGCATTATAACATAAGCGTATTCAATCCCACCAGGTTATTTGGGAGATCCCTATTTCATTAATTGAATGACAAATCAGGCATGACAAATAAATCATATATATTAAGCACAAATAGGTACTCGATGTATTGTACTTACACTAAGAAACTTTTCCTTGGCCATCTTGTTGCTCCTACCGGTTTCAGAGTTGTAACTTTTCAAAGCCCTGAATAAAAAACATAAAATCTCATACAATGTACACAAATAATCATGAATTATACCAAATTGTTACGTTAATAACGCCTTTTCTAGTTCTGGAAACTCTATCGAGTGAGGTAGTGGATTTAGAATATATATTTCACCTTCCTTGATAATAACCAAAATCCAATGCATACTGTTTTCACAAAAAAAACACCAAAGGCAGATTGGACACGTCATATACAAGTTTGTACTATCCATGTTTTTAATTTTCACTATTATAATAATTACTTACTTCTGATTATGCGGCAAAAGGAATAGCCGATCCGGGTTACCCTCTCTCAACTAGTTTAAAATATAAGTTTCAAAATCAACATTCACGTGATATGTCCTGGATGAATAAAAGCAAATGTCTCCGCCAATTCTGGTATTTCGCTAATCTCAGAATGCAAGTTCCTATCGAAAGAGTACTAATATTAGAATGTAAACTCTGGAAAATTACAAACATTAAAATGAACTGATCATGTCCTATCGGGAAAAGAAAAATGGCAATCCTAAACGTATATTTCTTGCCTCGCTACCAAACTCAGGCTACCTACAATCTACATTTCTCAAACAAAGGACAATTAGAGGGGTGACGCATCTTTCCATCTTTGGATCGATTATTTGCATGCCAACTCATTAATTCAGCAGTAGACGATTCGTTCAAATCTGGGGATTATCGAAAAATACCACATAACCTTACCTGTCACATTAACCCTAAGTTGACCATCTTTTCCAACTTTCTAGTGAGAGAGATGGAATTTGGGACACTCAGAAGAAGACTCAAGAACTGGACCCCTGTATAATACACAGTCATTTGGATAAGCGTGGAATTTAATATACTCAAGTCCTAAATCAATCAAGGTTTTCTAGGCTTCATACATATTAGGCGGAAGCAGATTATCTTTAGGAAGAATTGATCCAATTGATTGAAGTAGATCACTAAAAGCTTTATCGCTTACTCCAAACCTAGCCTTCCAATTATGTAATTTTAAGATCGACTCTAGTTTAGTACACTAACTTCCCTCAAACAGAGGGTTGTTCCACATCAGCAACAAATCTCTTAAAGTTATCTGACTCTTTATCGCAATCTTCCCTATTATAGGCTGCTTCACACACGTCAAATGTTTCTGAAATTGGTATGGGCTTCGAGGGAGGGCAAATACTACCAACAGATGACCTAGTACTATTAAAATGTTTTTTCCAGGCCAAATCCATTCAGAATATCCTAAACTAAAACCTGATTTATACAGATTACCTCTGGTTATATTCACAGAAAACTTTTTGAAGTTAGAGCAGTGTGCACATGGACAAGGAATTTTCTTCGGGTTTTTAGCATTTTCCTCCGCAAATATCAAGAAGTTCTCAACACCAATTTCATATTGTAGAGAATCTCTATCGGCTGTTATCCAAGACTTATCCATTTAAAACCACCTGGTATGTCACTAAAAAATTCAGTATAATTATAGTGATTAAGTTTTATGTATGATGGCTTATATCTATTTTATAAGTCTTTGATTTTAAGTATGACAACCACACATAGGGCATACTATACACGGCATAAGAAAACTGAGAATTCGTATTATACATAATCATATTGTACATAATGCATATTATACATTCGATTATAATATGAACTAATTTGTAATGCATTACGTAATTCATATTATACATTTGATTATAGTACTAGTACTATAAAATTAACTAGTCATTCAATACGTAATGTATAATCACTATAAAATTAACTATATTTAATCACAATATATATTTCATCAAATTATAATAGAGTCAGATCACAAATGCAGATTTACAAATATCACAACATGTGCATAGGAAAGTGTAGTAAAAGCTTACTATATCGACCTATCACCATCTATTTTATAAACATTTTAGATGCACCTTAAAGTTATCAAAACTTTAAGGTATAAGCAACTACAGAGCACATAGAGATGCGTAAAGAAGAACAAACTACAGAGCACATAGTAATGTATCTTTGCTGATAAATTAGTGTAGTAAAGAAGAATTAACTACAGAGCACATAGACAAAAAAACATTATAAAAACTAACAAAACAAATCAAATGTATAAGCGTACATTATCAAAGTTATTCACATTCTCATACAAACTATTATTTATGCAAAAATCTATAGTACAGAACTGAAATTTAGCACATTCATAGAGAATTATAAGCGTACATGAAGAGATGATCAGTCAAGAACACAAAATGACTTAATTTAAGCAAGAAATGTATGTAACAATCCACATGAAAAATAAGGTTAGTACAATGAATTTCCATGTTCCGTCTTAACTTTAAAATCTCAAACTACAACAATTTACAAAAAATTAAGAAAAAATCAAACAAAATTAAACATAGTTAGAAAAGGAAACTCGGAAAATCAAACAGAGCCCTATTGTCCTGCAAAAACAAGTAAAAAATTTACAAAAATAAAAAACAAACAAAATTACAAAAGTAAAGACAAAAACACCCAAATTACCTAAAATTTTAAATCTTTTTCTCAAATTAGGTCCTGTATACAACAAATTAAAAAGTATTAGGGACTTCAAAACACATTGAATTAATAAAATATTTAGGATTTCTAATTAAAAAAACCCCAATTTATAAAATTAGCGTTTCAAATTCAAGAACCCCCAATTTATAAAACTGGTCTTCATGTAGAGAAGACCAGTTCGATTGGAGTACATAGAATACCAACTGGAGTATAGAGCTTAATAAAGAGAAGCTTTACAGAGAGATTGTGAGCGAAGAGATTATGACCAATTGAGAGACATGTGAGAGGAGTTCAGAGAGATTGTGAGTGGAGAGAGAGAGATTGTGAGCGGAGTTTAGAGATTGTGAGCGGAGAGAGAGGTTCCAGAGAGAGGTTCGAGAGAGAGGGGGGTTCGAGAGAGAATGAGCAGAGAGAGAATCAGTTTTTAGTTTTTAGTTTTCAGTTTTTAATTGTCTGAAGTGAGGAATGAGGGGAACAAAAAATTGGTTAAGGGGGGGAATTTGGGGGGGGGGGATTTTGGAACAAAAAATGAACAAAATTTTGAATAAGGGGGGAAAATTAAGGTGGGCGCGATTTTTTTTTTGGTGAAGTTTAGACATCGGTTTAATAATAATCGATGTCTTCAAACAACAAAGACATCACAAAAATACGGGGTGATATCATTAAGACTTTTAGTATCAGTGGCACTGTCAACCGATGTCTAACGTGTGATGTCTATTGACATTTTTCCTGTAGTGAGTGCTTGCGTGGTCAATATACATCAAAGTCTAATATACATCAAAAGCTTTTCCGCCTCATTTAATGTGACTTTTAATATCAGTGGCACTGTCAACCGATGTCTAAAACTTTTCTATTAAAGTAAACTAAACTCTTGAACTCTAGAAAATTCTGGAACATTATTGTATTCAATGAATGTTAGGAATATGTGAAGTTATATTAATTGTGATTTATAGAACTTGAAAGACGTATCTCATTTAATTCATGTATGATGGTTTATATTCTCCTACTATAAATGGAGAAGCTTGTATCATTTTTTCAGTAGAATAAAAAACACAACCATTACTTACACAAAAATACTAAAAACCCTACATCTAAAACACCTATACACAAACCTAAGACACCTATACAGAAACCTCTATATACCAACAATTTGGCATCAGAACTATAACCTAAAAGATGAATAACTCATTTGTTATTCCAAAACTTACCAAGGAGAATTATGGACACTACTGTATCCGCATGAAGGCTCTGCTAGGATCACAGGAAGCATGGGAAATTGTTGATAAGGGCTATGATGAACCTGAGTTGAATCAGGCTCAGAAAAATAATCTACTGAAAGCACGGAAATAAGATCAACGGGCTTTGTCAATTATACACATGGGCTTAGATGTAGACATGTTTGAAAAGGTGGCATCTGCAGCAAGGGCAAAGGAAGCCTGGGAGATCCTGCAAAATAATTTTAAAGGTGTTGATAAAGTAAAAAAGGTACGATTATAAATCCTACGTGGTGAATTTGAATCGTTATATATGAAAGAATCAGAAACAGTACCAGATTATTTCACAAGGGTTTCATCAGTCTTAAACCAAATGAAAAACTATGGAGAAAAAATTGAAGATGCTCGTGTCAATGAAAAAGTATTGATATCTTTGAATACAAAATTGGAACTTGTTGACATATCCATTGAAGAATCAAACGATACGGAGACCATGATCGTGGATCAACTTATGGGATCACTACAAGCATACTCGGAAAGGTTGTTAAAGAAGGAAGATACAGAATCACAGGTACTAAAAACCAATGTTTTTGTTGAAGATAAAGATAAGGTATTGTACACACAATATAGTAGAGGAAGAGGACGTGGACATACCAATCTCAACAGAGGAAGAGGACGTGGGCCTGGAAGCAGTAGATGTGAAGAAAAGGTCCAAACAAATCAATTAAACTAGTGAGGACAAGGACGTGGTCATAGTAGAGGAGGAAGATAAAATTCTGGAAGAGGTGGAAGATTTTTTGAATGTTATAATTGTGGAAAATCTGGTCACTTCGCCAAAGAATGTTAGTTTAACAAAAATGTTGAGGAGAAGGCAAATTTAGCAGAAACGGAGCAAAAATAAGAGAATGGTGTTCTGTTAATGGCATACAAAGATGTGATTCCAGGAGATGATATTTTATGGTATCTTGATAGCGGTGCCAGCAGCCATATGTCTGGGCTCAAGCACCTCTTTACTGATTTAAAGGAAATGGATTTCAGATTTGTTTCTTTTGGAGATTTATCAAAAATTGAGGTTAAAGGAAATGGTGACATATGTTTTTCTCAGAAGGATGGAAGACAAGGCAAAATTAAAGATGTTTATTATGTTCCAGACATGAAGAATAATATTCTTGGCCTGGGATAATTACTTGAAAAAGGGTACTCAATTTTTATGGAAGGTAAAGTCATGATCTTGAAAGACAAAAATGGCAGGACTATAGCACACATAGAGATGTCTCAAAATCGAATGTTCAAACTGAATTTGAAGAACATACAAGAGACATGTATGCAAGTGAAGATGGAGGACAAAGCAACCTTATGGCACAGGAGACTTGTACACCTACACTATGGTGGTCTAAAAGAGATGTCAAAAAAAGGAATGGTTCATGGAATTCCAAACATGAATTTTTTAGGAAGTATTTGTGAAGATTGTGTGCTGGCAAAACAAACAAGGAGCTCATTCCAAAAAAGGCAACTTATCGTACTGCAAAGCCTCTTGAGTTGGTGCATACGGATATTTGTGGTCCTATCACACCCAAGTCATACCGTTCCAAAAGGTATTTCATTACCTTTATTGATGACTATTCTCGAAGGACATGGGTTCATTTCCTAAATGAAAAATCTGAGACGTTAAAAGTATTCAAGAAATTCAAAGTGTTGGTAGAGAAAAAGATTGGAAAGCATATCAAAGCATTGCGTTCAGATAGAGGCAGAGAATATACATCAAAAGCTTTTACGGAATATTATGAAGAACATGGAATTAGAAGGTTCTTGACATCCCCATACTCTCCACAGTAGAATGGCGTGGCTGAATGAAAAAATCAAACTATATTAGATATAGTTCGATCAATGTTAAAGTGCAAGGAACTTCCTAAAGAACTCTGGGCAGAAGCAGTTCAATATGCAGTTTATATTCAGAATCGATGTCCACATTCAAATTTAGGAGATAAAACACCTCAGGAATTATGGAATGGAAAGAAGCCTACTGCATCTCACTTGAAAGTTTTTGGGAGTTTGGCATACTCTCATGTACCAGATCAAAGAAGAACAAAATTGGAGGACAAAAGTAAAAAATATATCTTAGTTGGATATGATGAGAAGACAAAAGCCTACAGACTTCTTGATCCTGTCAATATGAAAGTGGATATAAGTCGAGACGTACAAGTACAAAAGGACTATGCATGGAACTGGAGTAAAGAACCAGAAAAAGAACCAAAGGAAGGTGTTTTTCTAATTTCTAAAATTTCACCAATAAATTCTGATGCACCAGAAGAAGAAATAAATGAAGATGAGCCCCAAAATCCAAGAATGAGAACTTTGCAAGATTTATATGAAAGAACTGATGAGGTGCACCTGGTGTGTCTAGTAGATGATGCAGAAAATGTTCCTTTTGAAGAAGCAGTAAAAGAACAGAAGTGGAAGGCGACAATGGATGAAGAAATCAAGGCAATTGAAAAGAACAAGACATGGGAACTAGTTGAACCTCTAGAGGATGTAAACCCATCGATGTTAAATGGGTTTATAAGAAAAAAATGAATGCTCAAGGAGTAGTAAAAAGATTTAAGGCGCGGTTAGTTGTGAAGGGATACCGACAAAAGGATGGGATAGACTATGATGAGGTTTTTGCACCCTTGGCCAGAATGGAGACAATACAACTTCTAGTTTCTCAAGCAGCTCAAAACAAATGGCCTATCTAGCAGATGGACGTGAAATTCGCATTTTTGAATTGCATGCTCGAAGAGGAAGTGTACGTAAATCAACCTCCTGGATATGTAAAGGCTGGAAAAGAAAAAATGGTGTTGAGATTGTATAAGGCGCTCTACGGTTTAAAATAGGCGCCACGAGCATGGAACAGTCGTATTGATGCTTATTTCAAGAAGAATGGTTTTGTGCAATGTCCTTATGAAGTTGCTCTCTATGTTAAGGAAAGCCGAGGTAATTTACTACTTGTTGCACTTTAGGTCGATGATCTTATTTTTATGGGCAATAATGAAGAAATGATTAAAGAGTTTAAGAAGGAGATGATACAAGAACTTGAAATGACTGACTTAGGCTTGATGAGATACTTTCTTGGCATTGAGGTGAAGAAAGACAAGTCAGGTATTTTTATGACTCAAAAAGCTTATGCAAATAATATTTTGAAGAAATTCAAAATGGAATATTGTAATCCAGTAGCAACACCCATGGAACTGGGAACAAAACTTTCTAAATTTGGGGGAGGAGTTTCGGTGGATACAAATTTATATCAAAGTTTGGTCGGAAGCTTAAGATACCTAACATGTACTAGACCTGATATTGCATATAGTGTTGGTATTGTAAGCATATACATGGAGGACCCAAAGCAGTCACACTGGAAAGCAATTAAAAGGGTTCTGAGATACATTCAAGGAACAAAGTCACTGGGATTGTTTGATTCTAATACAACATACTACAATCTTGTGGGATACTCTGATAGTGATTGGTGTGGAGATGAGGATGATCGTAAGAGCACGTCTGGATACTTGTTTTTTATGGGAGAAACAACATTTACGTGGTATTCTAAGAAGCAGCCTATAGTTTCATTATTAACTTGTGAGGCAGAATATGTCTCTGCCTCTTATTGTGTTTGTCATGCTATATGGCTTAGAAGGTTTCTTGGTGAATTAAAGATCCCACAACAAAGATCAACTGAAATTAGAATTGATAACAAATCTGTAATTGAGCTTGCCAAGAATCCAGTTCATCACGAAAGGAGAAAACACATTGATGTTCGATTCTATTTTATTCGGGAGCATGTGAATGTGAAGAATGTGCATCTACGACATGTTACTAGTCGTGAACAAATTATAGATGTGCTCACCAAACCATTGTCAAAAACTTTGCCGGATATTTACAAAAGGTTGATGGGCATGAAGGATCAGAAAGAGTTAGTTTAAGGGAGGAATTTGTTAAAGTAAACTAAACTCTTGGACTCTAGAAAATTCTGGAACATTATTGTATTCAATGAATGTTAGGAATGTGCGAAGTTATATTAATTGTGATTCATAGAACTTGAAAGATGTATCTCATTTAATTCATGTATGATGGTTTATATTCTCCTACTATAAATGGAGAAGCTTGTATCATTTTTTTAGTAGAATAAAAAACACAACCATTCTTTATAAAAAAATACTAAAAACCCTACATCTAAAACACCTATACAGAAACCTAAGACATCTATAGAGAAACCTCTATATATCAACACTTTCAGTAACAGTGAACTAATACCCTACCTTTTGAATTAAGTTCATTGAAGACAATATATTTGCAATATCATAGAGCCTCCTATTTTTAGCTGCAGAGTATAATTCATAATAAATAAAAATTAAGAAGAAGTTTCTGGTGAAGAAGTCAATATATGTTTCAAAACAAAGAGAAAAATTTACTTTTGTTCACTGACTGATCAAGAACATCTCCAAGCAATATTTTCTCAGCTTCATCAAGCGTTACAATGTCGGTCACCTAAAAGAAATACAATATAAACAGCTAGTATCTCAAACACACTCAAACGCGCAAAGAAAATTGATATAAGAGGTAAATGAATACAGAAAGTTTGCCTACATCATAACATATAAATAGCTTAACAAAATTCTGAGTCAGCAACCCCATACATTTTTTCTTCCGCTTCTTTACACACAAAAAATGAAATGTAAACCCACATATGTCATTGGTAGCACTTTTATTTCTCCTGGAAAATCCTTTACAATACTTTTGAATGACAACAAGATGATTCGTTATTTGAATCTTGTAGAAAAGTATTAATGAATTCGAGTATATTAGAAGAAAGAGAATTGCAATGGCATACCGGACTAAAGTATTTCTAATCGTGGATCTTTAGAAACACAACTTCCGGTTGATTTTCCAGGCTGACTTATACTACGGGAACTGTATAAATTCTCCCCTTATCATCATCGGCCTATTTTATAAAGGTTTAATTATGAAATAGGTCACTTAGTGCATCTAAATGTATCCAGTGAATAGCTGATTACAAAATTAACTCAAATGAGTCACTCATTTAAAATTTTGTATAAAAAATATCACTCTATCGTTAGTCGAAATTCTTAAAATTATTATATAATGAGTTTCGCATATTATTTATAAATGATATTACATCCAAATGAAAGGTTCCGAGTTCTACTATTTTAGATAATATTATTACATTTTTAAAATTTTATCAAATATTTTTTTTTAATTTTTTGATTGTTTTATTTGATTTAAATAAAAATAAATAGTAGATGAATTTTTAAAAATCTAAATATTATCTAAAATACTTGAACTCATAATCTTTCATTTGGATGTAATATCATTTATTAAAAATGTGTAAAACTCAATATGTAACACTTTTAAGAATTCCGACTAACGATAGAGTGATATTTTTTATACAAATTTTCAAATGAGTGATTCATTTGAGTCAGTTTTGTAATCAGTGACTCACTTGATACATTTGGACGTAGTAAATGACCTACTTGATAATTAACCCATTTTATAAATTAAATTAGCTTGATTTAGTTTAGTGCTACAAATTACCTCATGAAAGTATAAAAAACACATCGTGAGACACTACAAGTTGATGTTCATGCATATGTCCTTATGTGTAAAATAATAAGAAGTACAAGCGCATAGTGTTTAATTGTAGAAATTACAGGTGGATGCACAGAGACTACAAATTTTCAAAACCCTAACAATTTAAATTAGGCGAACTAGATAAATAAATTTGAGATGAGATTTGTTTAACATAATTAGAAAATAACAAATAATATGGAAAACCTAGGAATCCGAATCCGTTAATCAATCACAATTAATATCAACTCTCCCTAAAATCAATTCTTTTTTTTTTCACAAAAATAACATATATCAATTAACGAGACAAACATATACTATGAAACTTGTTATCTAAAACTAACCCATCAAAACTTCATGGAGCAAGCATAGGCTATAAAAAATAAATCCGGTAACAATAATATATCAAAATCACTTTGTCAATTGAATAATTAAGCACCAAGAAAAATCATGAGATTCAAATAATAGGAACGAAAAGATATCAAAGTAATTAAATTAGCTTCATCTTCATCTTAGGGAACAAATTTAGCTACACATGATAAAAAGATGAATAAAATAAATAACTAATTAGGTGTCTTGGGATATTTGGGATGTCTTGGGTGTCTAAAATACAAGAGGGGAGACCCATATATAGGGAAAATATGAGGGTTTGGATCTTGGAATACAAGTAGGATTCTAAAAGTAAATCCTCCTTCTCTAGTAAGTATTTTATTTATCTTCCAATTCCTTTGATTTATAGAATAGTCCACCTCCTTCCTTATTTGCACCTTTTCCAACTCAAATTCTGATTTTATTTATTTTCCTACAAAACAAAGTAAAATAATTTATTTATTAATAAAGTTACGAAAACAGACATAAAATAGGTATTAATAATATGAAATAATATGGACCCATCAAATGCCCCCATACCTATATCAAAAAGAATTTGATATCAAAAAGAAAAATGCTAACTAAGAAAAGTCCCATGCTCCTTTTTGTAGGCGTGACGGGAAATTTGAGGTTTACCAACCCGTTAAACTCGTAGAAGATCTCTACAAGAGGTGTGTTGTCTCCTAAGGTTTTACAGAAGATATTCCCGTAAAATCTGTGAAATACTCAAGCAAGTATCCATACTCTATCAACAATAACATTCATCGGTGTCAAAACGTGAATTTTTAGGAAAATATATGCCTTTAAGACTCTTCTAATTATAGCCAAGATGTAGGTATCAGTAATCCACTTATATCAACTCTGAACGTTTACAAAAAAAATCACAAAGTGTGTTGTGAAAGTAGGTCTCTGAAGAATTAATTGAGTAAGTACATTTTTCTCTTTTTCAACCAATATTGAACGGACCCAAAATTCAAAACAAGCTTTTTTTACAAAATTCAAAATATATACTCTATCAAAACAAGTATCTAGCTAAAATTCACAATTTTTTTTATAATTGACTGTGCAATTAATGTCTGTTTTCTTAGGCTTTCTATGTTACCCATGTAACGAGCTTTGGGCCAATGACTCCCAAACCAGATGGTCTTAGGGCACTAGGTTTTGAAATATCCCTACGGACTTAATTACTCGAGTAACAAATGTCACAAAACAAGACTAGTCAATTATACTACTTGTGCCCATCATGTCAATCTTTTTTTATTTGTGAGGAATACAGGGTATTGAAGTAGTTAATTCAAGCATCTTTTTCTTTTCTTTTATTTTCTTTTCTTTTTTTTTGCATTTTTTTTTCTTCTTTTCTTTCCGCAAAAAATTGATTCTACATTGTTTCAACATGTGGGCTCTGTCTCAGATATTGAAAACTTCCCTAAACAATATTTCCTACAAAGACCTTGTGCAAATATGCCATCTTGGAATCGTAAGCAAAAATTCGTTCGACACAAGTCTCATGAAGACAACCTTACTTAACTATGTTCAAATCATTTCAAGGCAATATATATAAGTTCTGTAAAACTGCTAACACCAACTAGTATTAAAGTACAATAGTGGACTTGACAACTTAGCTAAAATATATCTCTGATTTTTTTGATTTTTTTCAATTTTTTAAATTTTTTGAATTTTTTATATATATAAGTAATACTAAACCCTCCCCCATACCTAAATCATGCATTGTTCTCAATAAATGTGAATGAGAGAAAAATGATAAAGTAAAAGGACAAGAATACCTGATTAGGGCATGACGGAGAATCATAATTACCTATAAAACACACACACACACACACTAACTCACACACACATAGTTACTCCCCCATACCTATACTTTATTATGGGAGACAAACAAAAAAATATTTATTAGCCAATACCAGACCGTTGGAAAACTACCTTCGTAACACAATCAACACACATTTGAAACTCACCCATAAGAACAATATTATCCACTAGAGAGATAAAATCATGTATCAAAATAAAACTCATAGCACTAACATTATTTATTGACCAATTACACGCTTTCTTATGTTGTTTAAGCAGATTAATGACTTGAAATTCTTCGTTATGAACTTTGCTACTAGAAATAATAACATGATGAGTTTTATTAGTAACTACCAAGGATTGTTCAAGAGTGGAAAACGAATGAATAGGATCAAGTGTGGGTGGCTCACCAAAAAAATCTTAACAATGGTCTTAGGATCAAAATAAATAACCTCAAGTTGGGTTGCATGATTAGAATAAATGGCATTCAATTCCTCAAACATCTCATCATAAGTGAAATTCTTATACAACTCATGAAATTCTTTATTACTCTCATGATCAAGAAAAACATCTTCCTCAAGAAGAGACTCAATTTTACTATCCTCAAGATTAAACCATGACACAACCTCATCTATCAAGTTAACTCCTACAGGTTGTTCAAAAAACTCATTAGGTTGATTTCCTACATTAAACATATTCAGATCTATCGACATGTTTCAAATGTGAGTTTCATCGAACCATTTCTACATTTAATCAAAGAATTATAGATGGAAAGAAAAGGCCTTCCTAAAATGATGGGAATTTGATTTTTGAGATTTTTGACTGATTCGGTTTTTAGAACAACGAAATCAACGGGAAAGACAAAATCACCAATCTTAATCAACACATCTTCAACTATACCCGTAGGAGTTTTAACAGAACGGTCAGCCAATTGAAGAGTGATATAAGTCTTTTTCAATTCACCCAAACCCAAGGCTTGATAGACAGATTATGGAAGAAGATTCACACTAACTCCTAAATCTAGTAAAGCTTTATTAATGAAGGTATTACCTATGACGCAAGAGAAGGTAGGACAACCAAGATCCTTTTACTTCACAGGGATTTGATTACTTCACAGGGATTTGATTACTTCACAGGGATTTAATTTGATATATAGAACTAACATGAGAAGTTAGGAAAGCTTTATTAGGAACATGAGTGGTTCTTTTATGAGTACACAAATCTTTTAGACACTTAGCATAAGAGGGAACTTGTTGAATTGCATCTAAAAGAGGAATGTTAATATTGACTTACTTAAATACTTCCAAAATATTATCTAACTGAGCAGATTATTTGTTTGAGATAAGTCTTTGAGGAAACAGAGCTTTCGACTTAAAGACTTTTTCACTAGACACGTTAGAGTGGGGTTTTGAAGGTGGTTCTTTGGATGATGATGACTTATTTGATTCAGAAGTTTTAGGATTTGAAGATTGTGGAAGACTAGGATTCAAGAGTAGATGATTTAGTTCACATGTTAGCTTATCTTCCTGATGAGTATTAATATCAGCATGATTGCTGAATTTATTGCCAGACCTTAGAGAGATGACAGAGTTCACATTTTCATGAGACTTTTCTTTTTGATGAAATTTAGGATTAGCCTCGGGTTGAGTAGGAAACAATTTTTCTCTGTCTCACTGATGGTGTTTGCCATTTGACTAACTTGGACCTCTAGCTTAAATTTGGCTTTTGTGTTTGAATTTAGCAATCGTCTATCTTGGGTCAGAGTTTGCATGAAAGATTGTTGAGATTTAAGTAATTCCTCCATACTCTTTTTAATGGAATTCAATTTCTTATCAGATTCACTAAAATCAAGAGGATTCAAGGGGACTGAGTTAGGATAATGACCATGATTTTGAGGGTGGATATGGGTTGGGATTTTGAGTTGGGTAGGTTAAGAATTTTGATTATACTGATTATATTGGCCTTGGTTCCATGAGAAATTTGGGTGATTATTCCAACAAGGATTGTATGTGGATGGATATTATTAATACCTATTTTATGTCAGTTTTCGTAATTTTATTAATAGATAAATTATTTTACTTTGTTTGGTAGGAAAATAAATAAAATCAAAATTTGAGTTGGAAAAGGTGCAAATAAGGAAGGAGGTGGACTATTCTAGAAGTCAAAGGAATTGGAAGATAAATAGAATACTTATTGGAGAAGAAGAATGATTTACTTTAAGAATCCTACTTGTATTCCAAGACCCAAACCCTCATATTTTCCTATATATATGGGTCTCCCCTCTTATTTTTTACACACCCAAGACATCCCAAGACATCCCAAGACACCTAATTAATTATTTATTTTATTCATATTTTTATCATGTCTAGCTAAATTTGTTGCCTAGGAAGAAGATGAAGCTAATTTATTTACTTTGATATCTTTTCGTTCCTATTATTTGATTCTCATGATTTTTCTTGGTGCTTAATTATTTAATTAACAAAGTGATTTTGATATATTATTATTACCAAATTTATTTTTCATAGCCTATGTTTGCTCCATGAAGTTTTGATGGGTTATTGTTAGATAAAAAATTTCATAGTATATGCTTGTCTCGTAATTTGATATACACGTTATTTTTGTGAAGAAAAGAGAATTGATTTTAGGGCGAGTTGATATTAACTATGATTGACTAACAGATTCAGATTCCCCCTTTTTTGTCATATTATTTGTTATTTGGTAATTAGGTTAAACAAATCTCATCTCAAATATATTCGTCTAGTTCGCATGATTTATATTGTTAGGTTTTTGAAAATTCATAGTCTTTGTGGATCGACCTGCAATTGCTACAATTAAACATTGTACGCTTGCAGTTCTTATTATTTTACACATCAAGTTTTTGGCGCCGCTGCCGGGGACTATTGTTAATTTTCACTGCTTAATATTTAATTCTTCGGATTAGTTTTTTTTTCTCTTTTCTCTTTAGTTTTTAGGGAATCTTGAAGCGGAGGAAAGCTTGGACAAGAATATCTCTAGAAGGCCTCACCGTCTCTTTTGAAATTTTTGAAAGCGTTTTTTTGTATTTTGAATCACCTCTCATTTTTTTTCTTGTCACTTTTATTATTGAAAAATCCAAAAATAGTAGTTAGTTAATTGTTAATAACCAATTTGTTGCATCATTGATTCTTTCACGTAGGATCATATCATCTAGATTTCTTTTGAATTTATTACTTTCCATCTTATACAATTGTGGTGATTGCTAGAGGGAAGAGGTACGCACAATTTAAAATAATACACGTAGTGTAGTACATCCATAAGTGTTTATTATCTCGTTCATTATGTGTTGCATCATCTAATCAATATTAAGGGTGCCACCCCATTACAAGATAAGGGGAGGGATTTTATCACATGTTCCTTGGCCCACAAATCACTAATTTCTCCATCTTACATTCACCTACCTTAATAAAATTAAGCAGACGTTAGCCCCTAGGATTTCGAGCTCAATTAGGAAGGTTCCTAAAGGAGAACGTGAATTTGGAATTATTAGAACTTTTGGTGAAAAGGCAAGTGTATTACTTACCTGGCTAATTTGGATTGGTTACTAGGCAAATGGTTCTCTAATTCAGCGCCTTGTTTACAAGGAAGTTCCCCCGCTTACCTGGCCAATCAGTTTGAATAAATCTAGATTTATAGACTTTTTAATGGTCCAAAAGTTAGGATCTGTCTAGATTTTTTTTAGGATTACTCATAGATCTAAGAATTTTATTTTTGATTTTTCAATTTTTCTTGTGTGTTTACTTATAGCTCTTGTCCCCTACGTGATTACTTGTCCTATATGCAAAGTAATTGGATTTGAGACCATTCATATAGATTAATAAGACACTCTAACCTTTCAGCTCCTAAAGTAGTAAGGTAACTCGAGTTCTCTTCACCAACTAAAATTGAGTCGAAAGAAGAAGTAGAAATTACACATGTAATCATGTCTGTCTTACTTAAAGACCGTTGTTACCCCGCACGTTCCGTTGAACCCTCATGCATAGTCCTACCTCAAGTAACCGCGAATAAATTTGAAATTAAACATCACAATATTAGCATGCTACCTAGTTTTTCTAGGATAGAGGGAGAGGATCAATATCTTTTCATTCGAGAATTTGAAGAAGTGTGTGCTTTACAAAAACTCTAACAACTTAGTGAAGACTCCGTTAGGCTCAGACTTATTAACTTTTCTTTAAAGGAAAAGGCTAAACAATGGTTGTATAGTCTACCCATTAATTCTATTTCCACATGGGATGGATTTGTGTCTATCTTTCTTAAAAAATATTTTCCAAACCATAAGACAAAAAACTTAGGTATGAAATCAACGAATTTCAACAAAATCGATAGGAGTCTTTTTGGAAGTATTTTGATGGATTTAAAAAGCTTTTGTCTAACTGTCCTCAACATGGTATAGACAAATGGAGACTTTATAAAATTCTTTATGAAGCCTTAGGAAGTCAAATCACTGTTTTGTTAGAGTCTATGTGCCAAGTTAAATTTATGGGTAAATATGAGGAAGAAGCTTGGCAATATTTTGAGAAGTTAGCTGAAAAAACAATGTGTTGGAAGCCAACTAGGGAACCCAATCTTGAATCTGAAAGATCTAAGGGCTTATACGTAGTTTATAATTTTATTGCAATCGAAGCTAAGTTAGCTACACTCACTAAATGTCTAGAAGCCTTAGAAACCAACAACGTGTCTTCTCAATTTTCAATTTGTGCAAACTGTTGTTCTCCTAATCATCTGATAGACAATTGCCGTGAAATTGAACAAGTCTATGTCATGTTTTGACCTAGAGTTAGGAATGTTCCATATACACCCAACACACCCAAGACACGCGATTAGTTATTTATTTTATTCATCTTTTTATCATGTGTAACTAAATTTGTTCCCTAGGATGAACATGCAGTTAATTTAATTGCTTTAATATCTTCTCGTCCCTATTATTTGATTCTCATAATTTTTCTTGGTGCTTAATTGTTCGATTCACAAAGTGATTTCGATATATTATTGTCCTATCAAATTAAATTAGATATTTTAATTACCTTTAGCAATTGTAAAGCTTTGGGAATTACTCTAAACCCTCTCCAAGAATAGTGATTCTTGATATTTTCCTAAGAAGTTGCACATCATTAACCAAATTTATATATTTCCCAGATGAAAACCCAAATTAAGTTAAATCAAGGATTAATATTTTACAGAATATATATATATATATATAATATCTTACACCAATACCTCCTAGAATATTAACTATATCATAGATCCTCCACTGCACAACACCTACAAAGTACACAATCTCATGAAGTTTGTAAAACAAATTTCAAATATTAAGTGCATGAAAATTTAATAATAAAAAAGGAAAATCTAGCTAATTAAAAGGAGGTGGACCTAGTCGGTCGGAAGCATCATCAAGTGCAATGGTTTTCATTCCATCTCGATCATACAAGCTCAAGAAACTAAATCATATAAATACATATGAGAAATAATATAAGGAATCTGACATTTTTATATAATTGAGAATTCACAAGTGTCAAGTGAGGGAGGGGGAGGGAGAGAGGGAGAGAACTTGGAGCATAAGAGACCGAAAGATTGTTTCTTACGACAGTAGTCGGGCATTCAAAAATGAAGTGAATTTAATGGAATTTGCATCATCGTGATCGGTAGAATTTCACTAGTCCTTCTGCCTCTCCTTCTCTTTCCCACCCTCTTTATCTCTCTCCAATCTTCACGTTGGCTACATGAGTTATATTACCTTTGTCATATCAAAAGAAGTGGGATTACCTTGCCAACAAAGTTTAGTAATAAAATACAAGTTTTATTACTTCTTTTTATAAAAAGTTACTCTAAATAATATAATCAAATGCCGAGATTCTATATTCTTTTATAGATAATGATGAGATATTTTGCCTACAAAAATATGCATTTTATAGGAGAGCTAAAATTTAAAGCATGCCCAATTTTTATGAAAATTCGAGAAGATAATCACTACAAGAAAAACGGCTAAATACAACCGGTCCAAAACCGGTCGTATTTAACTAAATACGATCTCCAACAGTGGTATTTAGCTAAATATGACTGTTTTTAGTTCCGGTATAAACATGGGAGTGATATTTAGTAGTCGGTTGTATTAAGTCTAAATACGACCGGCTAAATACGACCACTAAATTCAAATGGTCAAATTCAACCGGCAACGGTCGAAATTAATTTTTCACTTGAAATTTAAAAATCCCACCAAAATAATTTAAATTTCTGGAATATTTTAAAAAGTCCGCCTAATTATTAAACTCGACCATATCTTGTCAAATATGATATATTAAATTCGACCCCATCCAGACGAATTCACAAACACCGGTTTTTAAAAAAAATCTCACTGGAAATCTGAAAAATTCCAGATTCCGGCAAGATTAAAAAATCCGGCTAAAGTAGACCAAGTTTATTAAATATAATCTATGGGCATCGTAAATGTTGCTTGACTCAAAAAACCTCTGGACTTCTATATTCCATTTCTGCAATATTATTCTTGGATAATCAACAAAATCACTCGAAATCACTCAAAAGTATTCTGCAAAATTATTCTTGGAGGCTCGGCAGTTTAATGCCGGATATGTCGCCGGAAAACTATTTCCTTCCAACCTAAGAGTAAGAAGATGAGTGAGCTCATTAACAGTCGCTGAAATCTCCCCGGAGAGATTGTTAAACAACAAATCAAGCTGGAAAAGTCTCCCCAAACCCGCCGGAAACTCGCCGAAAAACTGGTTATTCGACAAAAACAAGAGCTTCAAAGCAGTAAGATTAGAAAGATCAGGAATGGGTCCAGAAAATTTATTCCCTTTAAGGCTCATGACTCGGACATGACTTAGTGAAGTGAGCTTCTCAAAATTTAAGGTGAGTTGCATATCCTCAAGAACAAGTTGAGAGACACGGTTATCGAGGCAAGAAATACCGACCCATTTGGAGCAAGGGTTAGTTTGGTTAGTCCATGTAGTGAGCTTAGTGTTGTATGTATCAGCAGAAGATTTGAAGGAGAGGAGAGAGTGTGTTTCTTGTGGGTTTAAGAGATAGTGTAAGGGAGTGAAGTGGATGAGAGTGAGTGTGAGGAGGAATGTGAAATGGGGTTTTGCATTTGGCATTGTTGAGAGAGAGAGATGGTTTGTATGGAAAAGGAGACTGAGTTATGTGTGTGTGTGAGAGAGAGAGAATGTATGGAAAATGAGAGATAGAGAGAGATGGCAGATGAGACTGAGAGAGAGAGATGCAAAGGAGAAGAGAAGCGGCTGGCCTTAAATTAGGGTTTAATTGAGATAGATTAGTGTTATATAGCCTGGGCTTGATTTGCAAATAACTAATGCATTCCCAGCGTCCAGGCCCATTTTACTTTTTACATATAGTTTACTCCTGATTTCCATTTTACTTTGTACTTTTGCTATTTCCAACAGAAATTTAGAAAATGCATAAGGATGTAAATAGATATCAACTAGTTTACATAGCCGCGTTTAGTAGACGCCTTCTAAAATAAATTTCATCTTTTTTTTATTTTCTTATCTAATCTTGATCATTTAGAAATTAGGAATAATAAATAAATAAAATAAAATAAAAAGTTTGAAAAGTCATTTTCTCTTTAAACATTTTATTCCAATGAGTCTCTCTCTCATTATTCATAAATTATCATAAAATTATATTATGTATTAGTCAATAATTAATATAATATTTTTAATAATTAATAATATAAATTTTTTAGAATATTAAAAATATTTAATAATATAATTATATATAAAAAAATTAGTGATATAACCAGAATTTCATATCAAAATAATTTTATTTTGTTTACCATTTTAATAGTCAAGTTTCGGTTTGACTAGTATAACTAACTTGTGTTTATTCCTGAATTATTGATTCGACTTTTTTTAAAAAAAATTTTAACGATCCAACCATATGGATGTCAATATATATATATATATATTAGTGATATAACAAAAATTTCATATCCAAATACTTTTATTTGGTTTGCCATTTAAAAGTCAAGTTTTGGTTTGACTAGTACAACCAACTAGTGTTTATTCCTGAATCGGTGTTTCAAATTTTTTAAAAATATTTTTTAACGATCCAATGGTATGAATGTCAATAGATATATATATATATATATATATATATTAGTGATATAACCAAAATTTCATATCCAAATAATTTTATTTGATTTTCCATTTTAACAGTCAAACTTCGGTTTGACTAGTATAGTTAACTAGTATTTATTCCTGAATTGGGGTTTCGACTTTTTTAAAAATATTTTTCAACGATCCAACCGTATGGATGTCAATATATATATATATATATATATATTAGTGATATAACCAAAGTTTCATATCCAAATAATTTTATTTGGTTTGCCATTTTAACAGTCAAGCTTCAGTTTGACTAATGTAAATAACTAGTATTTATTCCTGAATTGGTGTTTTGACTTTTTTAAAAATATTTTTCAACGATCGGTATGGATGTCAATAGATATGTATTAGTGATATAACCAAAATTTCATATTCAAATAATTTTATTTGGTTTTCTATTTTAACAGTCAAACTTCGGTTTGACTAGTACAACTAACCAGTGTTTATTCCTGAATTGGTGTTTTGACTTTTTTAAAAATATTTTTCAACTATCCAATAGTATGGATGTCAATAGATATATATTAGTGATATAACCAAAGTTTCATATCCAAATAATTTTATTTGGTTTTCCATTTTAACAGTCAAACTTCGGTTTGACTAGTGTAACTAACTAGTATTTATTCCTGAATTGGTGTTTCGACTTTTTTAAAAATATTTTTCAACGATCCAACCGTATGGATGTTAATAGATTTATATATTAGTGATATAACCAAAATTTCATATCCAAATAATTTATTTGGTTTGGCATTTTAACAGTCAAACTTCTGTTTGACTAGTACAACTAACTAGTGTTTATTCCTGAATTAGTGATTCGACTTTTTTAAAAATATTTTTCAACAATCCAACCGTATGGATGTCATTAGATATATATATTAGTGAGATAACCAAATTTTCATATCTAAATAATTTTATGGGGTTTTCCATTTTAACAGTCAAGTTTCGGTTTGACTAGTACAACTAACTAGTGTTTATTCCTGAATTGGTGTTTCGACTTTTTTAAAAATATTTTTCAATGATTCAACCGTATGGATGTCAATAGATATATATTAGTAATATAACCAACGTTTCGTATCCAAATAATTTTATTTGGTTTGCCATTTTAACAGTCAAGCTTCGGTTTGACTAGTACAACTAACTAGTATTTATTCCTGAATTGGTGTTTCGACTTTTTTAAAAATATTTTTAACGATCCAGCCGTATGGACATCAATAGATATATATATATACATATATTAGTGATATAACCAAAGTTTCATATCCAAATAATTTTATTTGGTTTGCCATTTTAACAGTCAAGCTTCGGTTTGACTAGTACAACTAATTTGAAACTCTTGTTACTTTTTTTTGTAATTTTTCAAATATATTAAACAAATATTTAAATTTTATAATATTATCAAACATAAAAAATCAAAATTCTTCCATAATGTATATTTTTTTTCCACCATAAATATTTGTACATGTGATGAATATTATACTTGTATATAAATATATAATATTTTACTATATATAATACTATTTAGATTTTTAAGTATTTTTTCTGTTTTTTCGTTTACTAAATACAACCGCTTACAGGCACTTTAATTATTTCAACTGATTTCGATTGAAATCATTTTTTGCAATTTCAGCAAATTCAAACAAAAAGAGCGGGAAAATATCCCGCCATTTTGGTAAGGCTAAATTCGACTGCTAGCGGTCGAATTTAGGAGCACTAAATAATTCAGCTGTCGGAAAAATTCCCTCCATTTTTTGATGGAGTCAAATTCAACCGCACAAAAAATCCGGTCGTATTTATTACTAAATTCAACCGCTGGCTGTTGTATTTAGCCGTGCCCAATGAAACAACCGAAATCGATCGAATTTAGGTCGGTTGAATTTATGCAGTTGAATTTAGGCTTACTTTCTTGTAGTGAATGATTTTAAGGATAATGTTGAGATACTTTTCCCACCAAAATATACGGATCATGTGTATCTTCACAGGAGAGCTAAAATTTAAAATATAAACAAATTTCGTGAACAAAACAAGAGAAATCTCTTCTTATGATTAAAAATGAACACTTTTCAATAATTATATTCATAATTCATAACTGCTACCTAATATAATCTGAAATATTCATTAAACCATATGAAAGAAGTTTTAATTGCCATTACTTTTGTGAATCTAAACAAGTATTATTTTTAAGGTTATGTAACAAAAAACTAACATTTTCTCATTACTATTAAGAAAAGATTTGACACAAAATAAGTAATTGTTGATTTTTCTTTTAGTTTAAAATTTGCATTTACGAGGGACATAACTCACCAAAACAAACGATTATTATAAATTTTGTATGCTAGACTATAAACTAGTACATAATATATTATTTTGTATAATATGTTTTATAAAATTATTATTTTAGAGAAAAATGTTAAAAATAATTTAACAAACTTTATATAATAAAACCTTTTGCAATATTCAAATTACGGGATTTGCAAGATATTCAATAAATAGTAATTTTGTAGAATATTATTCGTAAATTAATAAATTCTACAATAGCTTACCTAATATTTTAATTACATTCGCTAGAAGAAAAACAAGATATTACGACGAGTTTTGAGCGTTTTGACCTCAATTTTGAATATACGACACTGGTCTGATAGAATATCATATCAGACATCGTTTTTTAAACCTATGCTAGAACAAGTTAGCACAACGATTATGTAACATTTGTTAAAATGCAAGAGTGACAATGGATAGAAAATTAGAATCATCGTTGGAAAACATGTAAAGCAAGGGTTTTAAAATTTTTTGAAGTTGGGAGCAAATGTGTTGAGTGAAAGTATGAATGATAAAGTTTTATGTATCTATCAACATATGAAATATTTTGGAAATAGTTTATACGACTAATTCTTTATCTTTTTATCTATTGTATGTAATTACTTTGCACAAAATTAAGTTTTACAAATTATTGTACTATTTTTTTATACACAACACTTTAATTAAACTTTGATGCTGCAAGATATGATTTATAACTGTTAGTGTTTGTGCGCTAGAGACAACACTATTATGTTTATATTGTTAAATATTTGGATTATTAATTATGATTATATGGATTATTCTTTAGTAATTTATTATATGTAAATCTATATCTCTAAGTACGTGACTTAAAAATGAGAATATGAGAATAGTATTGATATTCCTAAAGATCCCTAGTCAAGTATTATTGTTAAGGGACGATAATAAATACATTGAGACTAGTGTGTTTGTTGGCTGATGATCACATCTCATTGATCATAGGTATGGTGATACTAAAGTCAAAACACAGGCACATGTATTAAATACATGGTGCTGGATTGACCTGTTGTGAGATACTACATGTTTATAGTGTCATAAGTTAATCTCACAGTGATAATGATGTGTTGGTCCTTTGACCTGAAATCATTATATTTCTATATGAGAATTAATATACTTTGATACTATTAAAAGTTATCCTTGACCGGGTAATAATAAATGTAGACATTGGGTACATTATAAATCGTATGGGAAATATGAATGATCTAGATGAGATTTAGCCCTTCTTTATTAAAGGAGTGATATTATTGGCCTCTTGATTGAGTAAGACTATAAAATGTATGGCCGTGCTCAAATACTGATTTGTTTAATAGTTTACTCATTGATCAAGGAAAAAAGGATTGAACGTTAACAGAGGATGACACAATGCATGCCTCGAGTTTGATCTATAATATATGGCTAAAGAGATTATATTATATTGTACATTATTCACGAAAGGTTTAATTGATCACCGATTTAATTATTATTACTTGGGTAACAATGATGTATTACTAGATGCCGCTCATTATTTATGATTTTAAATTAGATTTAAAATTGTTTCCAACGTAATAATAACCTAAAGCGTCGCACAAAGAATGATTGGAGGATTATTTAATTTAAATTCGGATTTAAATTAAATGTAAGTAATTCGAATTATTTGTTATCAATTAAGTGTGACTTAATTAATTAAATAAATAGGAATTTGAATTTAATATTAAATCTGAAATTAAGTTATTGGATGATTAAGTGAGACTTAATAATACAATAATTATAATTTCAAATTTAATAATAATAATAACTCTAAAATTCAGTTTAGGGTTGGAGGCCCATTAGGTCTTGCCTATATAATATCTTTTTCTAATAGAATTAGGGTTACACGTTTTATTTGATAAAACATAAATCCTAGCAGCTTGAAGAGAGATAGAGAGAGCAAAAAGGCGGCCTCAAGAACGTGCTAGTACACACCCATCCTCCGGGAGATCATTCGTGTGGATACCTTCAAGGCGTAGATCGTTCCAGCGATGAGCTACATGGTGATCATTCAAGACCTCCATCTTTCTATTAACATAAAGCTTCTTCAGGTAAACATACTGAACTACGAATTAAATATTGTTCTTCGCATGGATCCTGTGGAGGGTTTCGATTTTTAAGATTTAAATTTACATTTTTTGTTGCGTTTATGTGCTAAAAACCTTTCAATGGCATCAAAACTACTTGCAAAAAGTTTTTAATTCATTTATGTGTGTAACCGTTTTCGATATCTGAGCATGTACGTGATTCGACATGATTTGATGTTGATATAACATGCTTGTATATGTATGATTTTGAATATATGATATTCATGTGAGTTGTATAATCATAAGATGATTATGAAATCTATATATATATTGATATATACATGATTTATGTTTGTTCTAATTATGAGAATCGTATTAGATACGGATTCTGAATTGGCTGCTGCAGATTTGCTGAAATCTGGGTCTGATGTCCGATTTACGCAAACGAATACCCTATTCGATAGGTACACGAGCGTCTGAACAAAACCGATAGCTAAATCTATCATCGACTCGTCTGTAAGGCGTTTGATGTCGTTTACTGCCTGTAAACAGTGATTCTTATTTTTCTGATTTGATTATTATTTTTCTGATTTTTGTCATATTTCTTTTATGATTAGATCATGGATAATATGATATGTTAAGATCAAATTATATGTTTTAACATGATTTTATGTGTTGTATGAGCATGGTGAATGGTTATGGCCTTTCGACCTTAGTGTAATGGTTTTGGATTTGGTTTTAAATACAACTTGCATGTCGTCAATCTTTGTAATCATAAATCTCAAATATAAGAGTTATTCTTGTAAGTTCATTAGATTAGTTTTACTTTCAATCATGTAATGTAATTGAAGACTCAAGAAGGCTATCCAATGGAGGTGATTCAAAGAAGAAGACGAGACATACAAGGAGTCTAAACAAAGAAGAAGATGAGGCATACAAGAAGTCTAAACAAAGAAGAAGACTTATGTAATAATTAGTTGTATTTATTTCCATCACCACATTAGATTGACTTTAATCTTTATCATGAGCTTGATAAAGATCACATATGATGGGGCCATAACGAAACACATTTACTTTATTGCACTTTACATATTGATGTATGAATGTATATATAGAATAGTTAATGATGCATGCTTTAATTAGATTAATCATGCATGAATGTATGTATTAGATACGTCACCCATGCCATGCCTAAACAAGATAAAATCTGTAACGACTTAAGATTTTAAAATTTACAAACGATTATGAGATTCTCGTGTTTATGAAACACGGAATGAGATACAAATCTTCTTTATTTCCGACATGGGGCAATTTTGTCAACAACGGGTTCATAGAACTTGTAAGGCTGTGGGTTTTAAGCGAGACCGATGTGACTCCTCTACTACCTGGAAATCAAACCATTGACGAGTATTGATTTGAAGTATTTTATTCAAGGAAAAATTGGGAATCTCTTTATGATGGGATCATGATCGTTATAATACTAACAAAACCTTAATGTTTATATTAAGTTATTTAGATTCCTTCCAATATGTCCAACGCGTTAACCCCTAGATCGATAAGGAGTGGGTTCTCCAGAGCGAAGTACTCCCATCTATCGTGGGACGGCGTGTTGAAGTATATGATACTTTTTAGACCTTTGGGGTTTAACTTAACTAAGTTACCACAATAGGATTGTGAACTTAGAGGCATAGAGTTTGTTGAGATTTATTGGATAAATAAGAATAAATGTTGTTCCACTAAACTATCCAAGAGTTATATAGTTGATATAATTGACAAATGTTGTCTACCTTATTGAATCATGTTTTAGGAGTAAAGCCAAAGCTGAACTAAAACGTTGTGAAAATTTGGATCTTGGCTCACTAGAAAGTATATAGAAGATACTCTTTCTGAATTAATAGTTAGGGCTATTAATTTGATAAAATAGTGGGAGATATATATTTTGAATATATATGAATAATCACTTGAATATAATTTAATAGTTATCTGTAAACTAATTTATCTTATGCACTTTAAACATTGTAGATATCAAATGACAATCAATTCAAACAACTTCTCTATGCGATCAGTCCTTGAGAAGGACAAGCTGACAAGAACAAACTTCCTTGATTGGCAGATGAACTTGAGGATTGTCCTCAAACAAGAGCGCAAGCTCTATCTCATAGATATCCCTCGCCCTGTACTTCTCCCTGAAGGAGCATCCTATGCTCAACATAATGTTTATCAGAAACATATCGATGACGACACATATGTTCAATGTCTCATGTTAGCGACCATGAGTGTTGAACTTCAGAAATAACATGAGAATATGGATTCTTATGATATGATTGAGCACCTTAAACGTATGTTTGAAGGACAGGCTCGTCAGGTGAGGTTTGATACTTTCAAATCGTTGCATGCATGTAAGCAGGGAGAACGTGATCTGGTTGGACCGCATGTTCTAAGGATGATTGGGTATATTGAGTACCTTGCCAAGTTGGGTGCCCCGATTGCTGTGGAGCACCAGATTGACCTAATTTTGCAATCTTTAAACATCAGCTATTCTCAATTTGTGATGAATTATAATACGAATGAGATAGATAAGAACCCCACCGAACGATGTTGAAAACTGTTGAGACCACCGTTCAGAAGGCATCCCCTGCTCCCATGTTGATGGTGAAAAAGGAAAAGGTAAATGGAAAGGCAAGAGGAAGATGGGATCTAAATCGAATGCCAATCCGAAACCTGATCCAACCAAGGATTTGAAGCCTAAAGGCGGTGTCCCAAAGGTTGGTGATTGTCACTATTGCAAGAAACCAGGTCATTGGAAGAGGAACTGTCATGCTTATTTGGAGGATCTGAAGAAGAAGAAAGCTGTTGTTACTGCTTCTGATTCAGGTATTTATATTATAGAAGTCAATTTGTCTACTTCTACATCTTGGGTATTAGATACTGGATGTGGTTCTCACATTTATATAAATGTGTAGGAACTACAGGGAAGTAGGACATTGGCGAAGGGAGAAGTCGACCTACGAGTTGGAATTGTAGCAAAGGTTGCTGCTTTAGCTGTAGGGACGTATCGTTTATCGTTACCCACTGGGCTTGTTTTACAACTAGATAACTATTTTTACGTGCATGTGATTTGCAGAAACATTATTTCGGTTTCTTGTTTGGACAAGAAAGGTTTTTCGTTTTTGATTCAGAACAATAGTTGTTCCTTTACATTTAATAATGTTACCTACGGGATTGCATATAACGACTCATACATTTCTGTAATATATAAATGTGTATTTACTAAATAATTAAATAAATAAATTATGTGTATGGGTTATGTTAGTTGAATATTATTTTTGTTAATATTTTATTAATTATGTGTGATTATTGGTGTTCGAGGATCGTTTGTGTAATTAGTTGTGGCGTTGTGTTATTTGTTTATGGTTAAAGGTGATTTTATTCAAAATTTATTTCCATAAATATTTGGATTGTCTCTAAAATTATTTTTATTGCTTTACAATTTTATTTAATATTTTTAGGAATTTATAAAATTTAGAAATCAATATTTTATTGTTTATTTATCTTTAAATGATTTTCTGATTTCATTTAATAGTAAAATCAGTATTTAATTCTAAAATTTCTCAAAAATTACGAAATTCATATTTTATTAATTTTATAATATTTTGAGAATTTTAAAATTTGTTCAGAAATTTTTGGGAATTAGTTCGACCCGCGTGTTGTTTTATTTGATCGATAAATTCTAATATGAGCGCATTTTAAAAGAAAAAATTATATTTATATATAATTTCAAATTATTGAAAATTATTTTAAATAAATTTTCATTATTTGTGATATTTTATAAATATTTTATTAATGTTCGGGTTTTTATTTACCCATGAATTGTTCGTTCAGATTAAAATACGGGTCAAATAAAGCGGTTGTTGCGGGGATTATTTGATAAAAAAGGGGGCAGGGGGTGTATAATCGGGTATAACCCGTTCTTTTTCTTTCTCCTTCTTACTTCCGGTTCATCTCTCTCTTCTCCTTAATCTTTCAATCGATCTCTCCCTCTCGATTTTCTCTGCACTCTCTTTCTCTCTCAATCTCTCTATTACTCCCTTCCTCTTTCTCTCCTTTCTTTTCCCCGCCCTGATTTTCTGTTTTTCGGTAAGTTCTAGTCGGTGGTGATTTTTCCGATAGTGAACTTCAATTGTTCCTGCTTGCTGCACATATATGCGTGTATATATATATTGTTATGTGTGTGTTTATGTGTGCGGGTGGGCGTAGATGGTTGTTCTTGTATTGGGGTTGCCTAAAGTTTTGGTTGTTGCCGTGTTTATTCCACCGCTGTTGCCGCCTTTCGCCGGTTTTCGGCGAGATGGTGGTGACGTCGCGTGGCCGTACTTGTGGCTGTCCTGTTTTCTTTACTCCTGTTACTGTTGTGTTTATCGACTGAATAATTTGATTTATTCGAATCATTTTTTTATATATATATTCGAATGAAAATTTTGATGATTATTAGATTAACTATTTAATTATTCGAAGGTTATATCGGTGAAATCGGTGTTGGAAACCCGACTTTATCGGGTACCCGCGATTTCGCCACCGTCGACAATGAGCATCGGCGAGCCGATGGTGGACGGTGATGAATCATTTCTAAGTCCTTCAATTTAAAATACAAAATATGATTTAAAATGCAAATTTCGAATAAAATTATAAAATGTGAGTTAAGACATAAAAATGCGGATAATAACGAATAATTGGTGTTTATGAATTTGAGAATTGACAGTGTTGACTGGAATCGGTGGTTGGGAATTGTATTGTGGTTGGTTTGAATTGGTTGTGATTGATTTGACGTCGGGATGTTCGACGGGTTAGCCGATAATCAAAGGAGGTGCTGCCCGATTTCCGGAAAAATTAAATTACGGGAATACGAGGCCGTACTCAATGACTATCGGAACGTCGATCAGTTATATTAACGTACTTTATACAAAATCTGATTATGTGTTGTGATGAAATACTTTACGAAAATCGATAACCCTATTTTCATAAAAGGATAAATATACCTATTTTCTGAAAACGAACACCGAACCGACTTTCGAAGATGTGAACCCTAATTGATACATGTATTATAATATTGGATATTTTACGAGTCGGGTTTTGTAACGTTCGGGTAGATTGTTAGCGAGGATAGTCAAGCATATTCGGACGTCTAATTTAGGGTATTTCGGTTCCTGTAGGTTCCAGTCGAAATCCTTAGCATCCCGGTCAGTGCAAAGCCAGTCAGAAATTAGTGTTAAAGCATATTAAGGCAAGTACCCCTGACCATATCTTTATGGTTCAGCATATATGAATATAATATTTTTTATTCTCGTAGTGGAACAGAACGATTTAAGTTACGTATCCCCTAGGTTTCAAATTTTTTTGTTAACTTGTGTTTTGAGGGAAAAGTAACTTCTGAAAATACCTATCTCTAACTTTTGAATAAAATGAAAATGTTTTGGAAAGTGTGTTGTGATATAATTATTTTGACAAGAGATAGGTAAGTGATTTGGAAAACTGGATATAAATGATCAGATAATTGGATGAGTATGCGCAGGAGGCCCGTAGCGGCCTGGAAGTTAGCGTAAGAGGTGAAGTGGTTGCGCACCCTATTATAACCACCAGCCCAGCGTGACAGGGACCTAGCTAGTCTCTGAGTTCTGGAACAAGTTTTCATAGGATAGCCAGGCTAGAGTTATCCTATGGAGATAGCCTGATCAGCTGTCTCACCAGGGATGATCCAATACTTTTACATCTGAGCAAGTGATTTTGAGGTTCCCGTAGAGGAACAAGTTTTATGGGTCCTGTGATGGGACAGGTTTTATGGTTCCCGTAACGGAACAAATAGTTTTATGGGTCCCGCGATGGGACGGATGATTTGAGAATGAAAGTAGCACGCAAAAATTTAACTCTGGTATTTACACAGCACAATTAATAAAATGTTTTAGAAAGCATGCTAGCTATTAAGATCCAGTTTTCAACAGTTCATCAGTTTTCATCTGTTTACGCTTGTTTTACTTGTTTTCTACTAACAAGTTGTGATTTCTGTTCCTACAATTGTTAATTATAAACTGTTTTAGCTAGTATTCATATAGTGGTACTGCTGAGCGGTTGATCGCTCACTCTTGCAAATATGTTTGTATATTTTCGCATTGCAGATGCCTAGGAGATATTGCTGTCTTGCTAAGGGCCAGTTTCTGTGTCGAGCTCCTCTGAGTGGGTTGTGTGTGACCAAGTGTAGTCTGTGAGTTGCTGTAGAATAATAGTTGCGACATGTTGCGTTCAATAATTGTAATAAGTGTGTAACCTAAATTATACTTGAACCTGAAAAAGATCTTGTGGAAGAGTTATTTATATTGAAATAAAAATATGTTGGTTGTATTATGGTTGTAGTTTAATTTTGTTAGTGACATCAACTCCTGACCCGGGGTTGAGGCCGTCACAGGTTGGTATCAGAGCCACAGGTTTGAGTCCCTGATTTAGGTTAGGAATAGAGTCGGAAAGGTGTAGAGTTGGTGTATAGGGTGTGAATCAGCAACTCACATCTAGAGGAGCAAATTTAAGGGTCTAGTCGAGGGTTTGAAGGTGTAACCCTGGTATATTGTGAGGATTCTGGAACTGCCCTGATCTTTAATGTGTTTTCCCTGGTATATGTGCCATTGGTAATGGCCAATAGGGATTCCTAGACAGTCTTTTCGCGAAAATGAGTCCGACCATGTGAATTTAGTTAGTAGGTTGCTATATTAGTTGGTGGTTGTTATAGGTATTGTTGCATGCTGCTAGGGTCGTGTTGTTATTATTGTTGTTATTTTATTGTTGCAATTGTTGCTGATTTTGTTAAATCTAGCCACTCATTACAATCGGACCCCAACTCAATGAGGGTGGGAATATTTTATTGCGGCAGCATTCTCTTGGCACATGAAAATATTGCTACCCGGGGGCAATTCTTTTAAACTAAAACCATTTGTTATGTTTCAGGAGAATGCCGCCCAAGATGAATATTTCGTCCAATTCCTCTAGCAGAGCTTCTGAAGGGGGCCCAGTTATGGGTGAGTTGCTAGATTTGCTGCGCCAACAGTCTAATCAAATGGCCCAACAGCAAGAATAATTTCTGCAGCAGCAACAATAATTTCTACAACAACAACAACAATAACAGCAGTTCATACAGCAGCAGCAACAACAAATTCAACAGCAACAGCTGCAGCTTCAACAACAACCTCAGCAAAGAGAAGTGAACAAAACTGTGAGTTTTAAATCTTTTCAGTCAGTAAAGCCCCCAGAGTTTAAGGGCGAGGTAGACCCAGTTGCTGCCAGAATTTGGCTAAAGGAAATGGAGAAAGCTTTCACCCTGACGCAGGTAAGTGATAATCTTAGATCAGACTATGCACGCTATTTTCTCAAGGGTGAAGCGAATTATTGGTGGGAATCCACCCATGCCGTGGAAGGAGAATGCCATGTCTCTTGGGCCAGGTTTACAGAGTTGTTTTTGGAAAAGTATTTTCCGGATTGTTTGCAGAATCAGTTGGAGGTTGAATTTTTGGAATTGAAGCAGGATGAAGAGAGTGTGGCTGAGTACGAGGCCAAGTTTACGGAATTGGCCCGATTGGTGCCTATGTATGTGAGTACTGAAGCTCAAAAAGTGAAGAGGTTCCAGCAGGGACTGAAGCCAGAAATTCGCAGTGGGGTTGTAGCCTTGCAGCTCAAGACATATCCCTCTGTAGTTCAAACCACTTTAGTAATTGAAAGTGATCAGAAGTTGGCTGCCAAGGAAAAGGGTGATAAGAAGCGGAAATCTGAAAGCATCACTGGTGAAACGAATCCAGGAGGATCCAGTCAAAGGTTTCAGAAGGGGTTTGGCCAGAACAGAAATAAAAGATTTAGAAGACAGAATTTTCCTCAGGCTAGGTCTGCTGCCACCTCAGTTGCCTCCACTCCAGCTCAGTCATCAAACTCAGTAATGAATTGTAAGGTATGTGGGAAAAGACATAGTGGCCCATGCAAAAGGGATGTTCAGTGTTTCAAATGTCATCAAAAGGGTCATTACGCATCGGAATGCAATTCGGAGAAACCCGCAGTTACTTGCTACAACTACGGGAAGGTGGGACATGTTGCTCGGAATTGTAAGACAGCTACTCAAGGTACTGCATCTCAAGGACCGACATCCAGCATAGCTAAAGCCAGAACTTTCAAAATGACAAAAAGGTCCAATGCTCAGGACTCGGACGTAGTGGCAGGTACGCTCTCTCTCAACTCCGTACCTGTTAAAGTTTTATTTGATTCAGGAGCATCTAAGTCTTTTATATCAAGGGATTGTGTGGTTAAAATGGACTTAATGTTAGAAGATTTGGCTGAACCTTTGACTATAGAAGTAGCCAATCAGGATAGAGTTTCAGTGAGTCAGTTTTGCCCTAAGTGTCAATTGGAAATCCACGGGTACTCTTTTTCGGCTGATCTAATACCCTTCGAGCTAGGAGAGTTCGACGTGATTTTAGGAATGGATTGGTTGTCCCAGTATAAGGCTAACATTGATTGTAAGAAGAAGAAAATTTTGATGGTTACTGAGGATAATATTAAGGTGACTTATCAAGGACAAAGACAAGAAAAGAAATTTCTCTCGATATTACAGACAAAGAGATTGTTAAGACAAGGATGCGAAGCTTACTTAGCACATGTGGTAGACGTGGAGAAAGGAGTACTTGACTTAGATAAGATTCCAATAGTAAGGGAATTCCCAGACATTTTTCCAGATGAATTGCCCGGATTGCCACCAGATCGTGAGATTGAGTTTTCCATCGACTTAGTTCCCGGAGCAGAACCAGTTTTAAAGGCTCCTTATCGTATGGCTCCAGTTGAAATGAAAGAACTAGCTAAGCAACTCCAGGAATTATTGGACAAAGGCGTGATTAGGCCAAGTGTATCTCCGTGGGGTGCTCCAGTACTATTTGTAAAGAAAAAGGATGGAAGTATGAGATTGTGTATCGATTATCAGGAGTTAAATAAGTTGACCATTAAAAATAAGTATCCCCTGCCAAGAATAGATGACCTGTTTGACCAACTTAAGGGAGCGTGCTGTTTCTCAAATATTGACTTGAGATCAGGTTATCATCAATTAAAGATTAAGCCTGAAGACATACTCAAGACTGCATTCAGAACCCGATATGGACATTATGAGTTCTTAGTGATGTCATTTGGATTGATGAATGCACCAGCTGCTTTCATGGATTTAATGAACCGGGTGTATAAAGAGTACCTGGATAAGTTTGTGATTGTATATATTAATGACATCCTCATCTATTCGAAGACTAGAGAAGATCATGCTAACCATCTGAGGATTGCCCTGTAAAGGCTAAGAGAGAAGCAGTTGTACGCAAAGTTTTCGAAGTGCGAATTTTGGTTGGATGAAGTTCAATTCTTAGGTCATGTAGTAGGAAAAGATGGAATTAAAGTGGATCCCATAAAGATTGAGGCTGTATCCAAGTGGGAACAACCAAAGACCCCGACAGAAGTCAGAAGTTTTCTTGGATTAGCAGGTTATTATCGAAGATTTGTAGAGGATTTCGCCAAAATTGTGACTCCATTGACCAAGTTGACCAGGAAGAATGAGAAATTTAATTGGACGGAGAAGTGCGAGGAAAGCTTCCAAGAATTGAAAAAGAGATTAGTAATAGCTCCAGTACTAGCATTGCCACATGAGACAGGAAACTTCGTAATCTATAGTGATGCTTCTTTGAAAGGTTTGGGCTGTGTGTTGATGCAACATGATAAAGTTATTGCTTACACTTTCAGACAGTTAAAGCCTCACGAGCAAAAGTATCCAGTGCATGATTTGGAATTGGTAGCAATCGTGTTCGCGTTGAAGCTGTGGAGACATTACTTATACGGAGAAAAATGCAAGATTTTCACAGATCATAAAAGTTAAAAGTATATATTGACCCAGAAGGATCTAAACATGCGACAACGGAGATGGCTAGAACTGATTAAGGATTATGATTGTTCCATTAATTACCACCCAGGCAAGGCCAATGTAGTGGCAGATGCCCTAAGCAGGAAGGAAAGGTTGAATGCGATCAAAGTTTCCGAGGAACTCGCCAAAGAATCGGAGAAGCTGGAAATTGAGGTTTGAGTGACAGAAGAAAATAAAGGACAATTGTATAAGATCACTTTTCGGCCAGAATTGATGGACAAGATTCAGAAGTGTCAGGAAGAAATAATGGATCAAGAGTTAGATAGTTTAACTGGAGAAGAACTTTGTACACAAAAGGATAGCAAGGGGATGTATAGGTTTTCCTCGAGGATATGGATTCCCAATGTGACTGAACTAAGGAATGAGATATTGCGGGAAGCTCATAATTCCAAGTTTTCCATCCACCCGGGGAGCACTAAAATGTATCAAGATTTGAAGACGCACTTTTGGTGGCCAGTAATGAAAAAGGAAATTGCAAATTGGGTTGACAAATGTCGTGTATGTCAGATAGTGAAGGCGGAACATTAAAGACCAAGTGGATTGTTGTAACCTTTGGAGATTCCACAGTAGAAATGGGAAGAAATCACGATGGATTTTGTAGTCGGACTACCAAAGACGAGATCGAACCATGATGCGATTTGGGTAATTATTGATATATTGACCAAGTCTGCACATTTCCTCCCGATCAATGAAAAGTATTCTTTGGATAGGCTAGTCAAATTATATTTGGATGAAATTGTGACCAAGCATGGAGTCCTTGTTTGAATCGTGTCTGATTGAGATCCAAGATTTAATTCCAGATTTTGGATGAAATTCCAGGAATGTTTAGGTACTAAATTGAAAATGAGTACCGCCTACCATCCTCAGACAGATGGCCATAGTGAAAGGACCATTCAGACAATAGAAGATATGTTAAGGGTTTGTGCTTTGGATTTTAAAGGAAATTGGGATGAACACTTACCTCTGATCGAGTTTTCTTATAATAACAGTTATCACGCCAGTATAGGAATGCCGCCCTACGAAGCCTTGTATGGACGTAAGTGTAGGTCCCCACTCTATTGGGATGAAGTAGGAGAAAAGAAATTATTAGGCCCTCAGTTGGTTCGACAGACCAAGGACGCAATTATATTAATTCAAAAAAGTTAGAAACAACTCAAGATAGACAGAAAAAGAACGCGGACCTTCATCGAAAAGACGTGGAGATGGAAATAGGATCGTTGGTGTTGCTAAAAGTGTCGCCCTCGAAAGGATTGGTTAGATTTGGACAGAAAGGCAAGTTAAGTCCTAGATATACTGGACCTTTTGAAATATTGAGGAAAATTGGTAAAGTTGTCTATGAATTGGCATTGCCACCGCAATTACAACATATCCACAATGTATTCCACGTGTCCATGCTGAAGCGTTATATCCCCGATTCGAACCAAGTTATTGAATATGAACCGATCGAACCAAGTTATTTGTGCCCTTGGTAACTCTTCATCCTCTAGTACCACCCTCGCGGTCATTCTTGCTCTGGTAGTCGCCCTGACTACGGTCATCTGTTCCTCAGTGGTCCTTTATTCATTCTTGTCAGGATCCTCCACGGAATCCTTCTCAGTAATAATCCCTTCTAGGATAACATCTTTAATCGCTACATCCTCAATATGAGCATCATCTGGTCCCGTGGTAGGACGCTCTATCGAATCCACATTCTGATCTCCTAATAAGTAATAAAACATCATCGCGTTGTTGCTCCTCAACCTCAGGGTTCGGAGTCCCGCTACCATATACGATAATGAACTACGCTTTTATCATGATATTTATAAGGGTTCCCATAAGGGTTTTAACTGTCAATACTACGTTAGGTAGTCCGACTATGAACTTGGCAAGAGTTCTTATTTATCTTAGTGAACTTACTATTTTAACGTCACTTCATCTCTGAGGTTTATAACGCTTAGCTCTGATACCACTTCTGTAACACCCCCAAATCCGGGGTCGGGGATCCGGGTTGTCACGAGTTCCATTTCCATTAATAACACCCAATCTTAATACACAATCAACTACTCTGTACTGTGACCCCACAATAAACACACACACCACAAGTTATAGTCTCAGAGATGAATATCCAAAAATAATCACAAGTCATTTTATTCCACAATTATGTGTGAATACTCCTTAAAAGGTTTTCAGGATAATTTACATTTCTTTGCCATTCGTACAATTCATAATATACATAAGTCTGGTACATTATTAGTTGAAAACTTAGCCTATTGGTAATTTCTACCTCAGCTACAGCGGCCTCAACGCTTCCAGAAAGCTGCGGAACGTTTCCTATCCGCTTGCGAATTGGGAGCTTGGTCCTGTTCATCTTATCTATCTGATGTTGTGTGATGAAAGAAGAAAGCAAGGGTGAGCAGCAAGCCCACCAAAATAATATGTATAATGATTAACAATATATGAGCCTACTCATAATACTCATGAAAGTCTTGGTCAAAAGAAATGAACCAAGTTTGATATCTTAATGCGATGAAGTCGCAAAATATTCAGTATATATACATATATACTTTTCAAAATATTGGAAGTCCTCTTCCATGCATAATATACACAAAGTCCCAGTGTATAACTGTATAAAAAAAATATCGTTGCAAGGTGATCTCATATATCTAACCTTGTCTCAACGTTTTTCTGAAAATCTTTATCATATATAAGACAATTATTAATTAGATATAAGTTTAAAAGACGAAGTTACAAGATACCCCAATATACTTATATCTTTCCCAATACTACTTGAACTACCACCGTTCAAGTTATAATCAGTTTCAAAAGTTCATCACATAGATGAGACTACAAGACAAGATTTGAATAGATTAAATCTTTGAAATATTATTCAAGGAAATAAAGTTATGATATACTTCATTAAGTTCTGATATATATATATATATATCCACATATACATCTTCTTTATACAATTTCCTGAAAACCTCTGTCATGTAAAGTATGAACAGAATTGCAATATCCAATAAATTTGGAAAGGGAAAGAATTTGGCATAAACCAGATATCTTGCTGATCAGGCAAAGATACCCATAAGTAACCTTTTCTACTAGTAGATGGACGAATTCCCCACTGGTCATCACCCTGGTCGTAATAGGACCTTATGCTGGACTGCCACTCAGCCACTTATGCATTTGATGGACTCCCACTGAGCCACTTACACTATCATGGACGCCCACTGAGCCCATGTTGCTTATGCCGAGTCAATAGATGGACTTACTTCCCGAACGTTGGGTAAGTAATCAATTCATTTACCAAAACTGCAACCGTGTTGCGAATATAAAATACATCACAGAGCCGGATCCCTCAGGTTTTGAGCGAGTATTTAAATCCCCTTAAAAAGGAAGATCTTAAATATAAAAATGAGTTTTGGGATCCGCTCTAACTTTTAAAAATCATTTTGAAGACTCGAAAACACTTTAAAGAGTGTTTGGAGTAAAGTTGATTTAATGAAGTAAATCAGTCCCCAGAATATTTAGAAAATGTCTGAATATTATTATTTAAATAATATTCCCATAAAGAATAATCTTTATAAAATAATTGAAGTAGAAGTATTAAAACTTATACTTGAAATGGATATTAAATAACCAAAGATATACTTATATAAAAGTACTATCTTTATTTGAATAATCGAAAATAAGTTTGATTATTTACACCTTATTATTTAATAAAATAAAGAACATATCTCAGCAAATAATCGGAGTCATAGATCCTCAAATGAATATTCAAATAATATTCATTAAATAATATAAACTGAGTCATAAGTCCTCGAATGAATATTCAAATAATATTCATTAAATAATATAAAAGAGTCATAAGCCCTCGAATGAATATTCAAAATAATATTCATTTAATATAAAGGAGTCATAAGCCTTCGAATGAATATATTCAAAATAATATTCATTTAATATAAAGGAGTCATAAGCCTTCGAATAATATTCGAAATAATATTCAATAATAAAATAAAGTTAAAGTTATCGAATAAACCTTATTCGATTAATAGTTTTGAAAACTATGACCATATATATATATATATAAGTATATATATGTATATTTATATCCATATATACAAAATCTACTCGGGATCCTTTACTCCCGGTTTTAGAAAATATTTTCACCTTTGGGTCCCTATACTAAGGGTATATGCAAATTACCGCTATCCTCTAGCATAATTATCAACAATTATATATGGAAAGAATACAAAACAGGCATGCATATATATATACCATAACAGCATGCTTCAATATATAACAACATTTGCTAATAACCAACATGCATCTATCGCAAGATAATGCATATACACATATACATCACAACAACAGTATAACGGGTAGAAAAACTTGCCTGAGCGACTTGGGGTGATAAAAGGCTCGGGACGAGTTTGGTAACCTATAAACAACAAGTAAGTTGGAATTAAACCAAAGTCACTTGTAAATCTATACTTTAACTAACTTAGACTCTAACGCTTATTTTGCGCTTACTGATTCACTTAAGTCACTCGAGTACCCTCGGCTCCACCATTTTTAATAATTTAACCTTTACGAGTTTTAAGGCGATTCCTTCGCGAGTGTCTTACCAACTGCCTAACACACTTACCATAAATGTTTCATACATTAATTAGCCCTTTTTGGTCCTTAACCTATGTTTCAAAGTAAGGCGAGGGGAAAAGTTTCGTTCGCGAAACGACAAACGCCGTTACTTGAAACGGTCGTTTCTCCTAAACCGTGCATCGGAATCGAACGAACTACATATCAAAACGAAGCTCGTAACATGAGCTATCTAAACATAGCAATGGTCATAATCTAGCAGGGGGTTCTCGGGTCCTAATGTTATGCACAAAAATAGTCTAAAGAAAATCGGACGTTACGACGACTATGTTTACGCGATTTCCCAATTTTAAACCATTCAAAACCAACCACAAACCAACCTCAAATCCAACATACAACCAACATCCATCCTTACCACATCATAACAACCCCAACCAATTCAATTTTAACATTCATACTTATGTCTAAGCTTGAATTTAAATATACTACATTCTTTTAACCAAAACAACAAGATTTACCAATCCGATTCAATACCATTTCAATCCCAAACTCTAAATCACAAACACTAAGCTACAATATCACCCTACTAATCAAAATCATCTTATAACACATAGGAATCTAGGGTTTGGAGATGATATACCTTCCTCGAAGTGGTGGGAGGAGCTAGGAAGCCTTAAGAAGCCTTGAGAAGTCTTAGGAATGCCTGGATCTTCAAGGAAATCTAGAAAAATTTCAAGTTAAAAACTTGAAAACACTATTCATTGTCTTCTTCTTTGATTAAATGAAGAAGATTGAGAAGGAATTAATGGCTTAAACTCATGATATAGCCCTAACTAAACATAAAGATGATTAGGGAATTATCTTACCAATTTAGGAGGCTTGGATCTTGAGTTTTGAATTTCTTCCCCTTTTGAAATAGTAAAAGCCGAGAGCAAGCTTGCTTGGAATGAGAGAATTGATTTTTTTTTTGTGTTTTGATGAAATGATTTGCTTGGCTTGGTTGATTTGATTTTGTGTTTGATTTAGTCAATTACCTTGTTGCCCTTGAATTTGTGTGGTTCTCATTCAACCACACCTCCTTCCTTCCCATGTCATGCCTATGTCATGTGGTGATATCATCCTTCCCTCCTTGTCCTCTTCTCATTGGTTGGGTGACATCACTCTCTCTAATCCCTTTGATTAACTTCCTAATTGTTTGCCTAATGACCGCTGATCTGTTATACGGTTCGCTTAACTTTCGTTCTCGTTTATCGTTTGAAAGATCATACCCGGGATCTTATTACTTAGGTTCCCTTAACCTTTCTCAATACATTATATTCCTTTTATGATCCTCTATTAAAATCCTTGAATTTAAATCCTTTTTATCCTGTTACCTTATACTCAATTCTTTCGATATTTGGTGGATTTTCGGGAAAAAATCAAAGTGTTCGGATTTGGATTCTGACGATCTTTACATACACTTATATACCACATAGAGTACTAATAAAATCTCAGAATATCAATAACAGAACCCCTACATAGTGTGGCATGAAAAGTTTTCTTATTCAGCATAATCTGCAAAATCACTATTCATAAGGGTTTCAAAAATTTCCAAAAATTGGGGTTATTACAGTCTCCCCTCCTTAAAAGGATTCCGTCCCGGAATCAGATAGAAAATGAATAGGGATACTCTCTTAGCATTGCACTTTCTAACTCTCGAGTAAATTTTCCCACATTGTGGTCCTACCACCAAACTCTGCCTAGTTTGATAACCCTTCTCCTAAGCACTTGTTCCTTTTCATTCTATAACCCTTCCTGGTTGCTCCATATAGGTTACGTTGGGTTGCATGTCTATGCGCTCATATGCCCCTATTGATCTGGCATCCGAATTATACTTCCTTAACATTGATACGTGGAACACGTTATGAACTTGCTACAGGTCCGGGGGTAGGGCTAGCTCGTATGCTAACTTCCTAATATGTTTTAGTATATCCAAGGGTCCGACAAATTGTGGACTTAGCTTTCCTTTCTTTCCGAATCTCATCAATCCTTTCCAAGGGTTTCCAAGGGGATACCTTTAAAAACACTAGGTCCCCTACTTCCTATTCTTTGTCCTTTCGTGTCAAATCAACATACTTCTTATGTCCATCTTGGTCTACTACCAGCGGTCCTCTGATTAGATCTATTATATCCTTGGTCCTTTGGACTACTGCGGGTCCGAGCATCTTGCGCTCTACAACTTCATCCTAACATAAGGGAGATCGACATTGTCTTCCCTCAAGGATCTCATAAGGCGACATCTCGATAATGACATATGATCTATTGTCATAAGAAAACTCAATCCGTGTTAAGTGATCATTCCAATATCTTTCAAGTCTATTGCACATACTCTCATTATAGCTTTTAGCATTAGAGCTTTTGCTTCTCAATACCCATTCTTTTCCAGTTCGTAATCACTACTACCTTCCGTTCCTAATATTATACTGGTTATACTTTTGTTCGTTAGCGTTCTATAACCTTTTAATAACCACGTCAACCTTAGTATCACGAATGTGTTTCCATTCCGAATACCACCACAACTTTACTACTCCTTTTTCAGCTGTTTCTATTTCCCAAAGTTTGATCAATCATATAGAAGTAAAGGAATTTGTTGAGAGATCACTATGATCATGAACACTTGTTATATCGCATAGTTAATACAGAAGGTGGCCAGCCTTTAGTACTTGACAAACAATTAAACAATAGATGGTATCCTACTAGGCTTTCATCACACAGATAGATAGTCATTCGGAAATACCTCCCCTTCTGGAAGGGTTGTTCTTCTCAGCTTACATGAAATGAAAAGAAGAGAAAAGAACGAACTGAAGAGAATTGTATATTCGTAAAAAAAAAAAATTATTGCCATAAAATATCTGGCTTGGAATCTACCTCTGAACTATAGAGGTTTGTCATAGGAGAACAAAACATATATGTATTTATATCAACATCAAGTATTATAGCATCGTATTTCACATGCCTAAATATTTTTGCTATTCCGTCCTTCATTCTATAGACCCATGCTCTTCCTCGAGCTTATACACAATCACCTTTGAAACTCCCTCGATATCGAAAATCGAATCTCGGATCTCATTCTAGACATCATTGTTACTAGAATTATATGCTTGCACCGCAACCTTCGTCGTTTAGTAATACGACTCTCTATTGATAAGAAAGAATAAATATTCAATAGGTAGATACTCTACTTAATTAGTCTATCAATGATAACTTATACACTACCACGACCCGCTTAGTGGTACTCAATCTCAACATCCATTCCAATACAACTCTCCCGGTTGTAATCAGCTCATTACTCGCAGAATCATTGCTGCCTTACTATGGTCCACCACTGACCTACTGTAGTCATTCATTTTCCATGAAGACTTAATAGCTAACCATACGGAGTCCATACATCTCGTATCTAATTCTTCTAAGGAGGTAACATAATCACTATTCATGATTCATGAAGAACACTCCTGATCCTGACATACATACATGACATGAAGCAGATAAAATTGCAGAAGAGTTTCAATCAAGGCAACGATAGCAGGTTAATACCATTCTTAATCATATGCCTTCAATAGAAGACTTAACTCAAAGGTTCGTTTAGTCCTTTTTGAAATATGGTCCTGGATTATTCTCAAGATAGGATCTTCTGAGATAGATAGCCCGCTCATGGCGATTACACGAATTAAACCTTTACCAACTACTATTACGGTTGGGTATTGCACAGTCATTAGAAGGAATGTCAATCTTCCAAACCATAATACAACCTTCACAGCTTTAACCATCATCACTGTATTCCTCTCGCACGAGCGCCTATAATTATTCTCTTACATTTAAAGCGTCGGCCACCTCTTTGGCCTTTCCTGATAGTAAAATTTCCTTATAGTCAATTTCATTTTAACCACTTTCACAAATTTTCTACCCTATTTCCGATCACTGCTTGAGTGAAGATGTTTTCCATAAGTTATTGCCTCAGTCTTTAGAGGCTAATCACTGTCAAGACTGATTCTCAATCATACTTAGAACATCTTTTATCCTGGGCCCTAATTGCCCTGAACAATTTCGACCTTTACTGGTTCGATTCATACTTTCTCGTGGTTCAACACGTGCCCCACTTGGCATTATTATAATTACGTCATATTTCCTTTATCCACATTTCTATTCTTGAGAATTTTGAATATTACCTTTTTCCTTATAAAATCTCTAAGGTTATCCTTCAATCGTTCCTCCTGTATTCCCTAGATACAGGGCATATCACAATACCATTTACTATACTAGAACCATTGTCTATATACTTCTGAAAAATTTCTCCACTGATTCTTAAAGGTTGTTGTTACCTTAACCCTCTCCAAATCATACTGTCAAAACTCATACTGTCCCTATTAAGGGTGACATGCCAACCTTTATGCAGTCCCCTAGGATTCATTGTAAGTTACCAATGTTCTATCCTTAATTCCACCTTTAAAAGGTACCTGCATCCTTCCACGGATAAATCAAGTCATATATCCTTGATAGATTATCTTATTCATCATTCCCACCTCGATAGTCTATACCTAACTTCATAATAGCATCCTTATTCAAATTGAGGTCAATCCATATGGCCTCCAAAAGGTAACAATGGTCATCCGCTTTTCTTTCCTGATTTGGTAATGATAACATGGATGTTCTGGAAGATATTGGTCATGTTCAACGTGAACTTCTTCTTAATAATTCCTTATTTACTTTTGTTGTTTATCTCAACAGTCACCTCAATGTTGGAATATCTCTCATACCTGGCGTCTCCCTTTCTGAGTATCGAGCCACCGGTCTTACATTTCACATTATTGAAGGTCACTTCCTTCATCCAATTTTCCTACTTTCTTACTTTCTTGTCTCTTTAGTCTATCCGCGTCTTATTATTTATCCTTCGAACTATCTAAAGGTTTCCTTGAATCCTCCCAACTTAAAGGGGATAAAATGTACATAACTCGTATGCCTTCAACCATCAACTTTAACTCATGGTGAATCACCCTCATACCAATGATTACATACTTTCCTATTTCTATTGCTACGAGTCTTTAGGGTTTCCTCATACCCGACTCCCTTATCATACCTCAAACTCTATTGCTTTTATATCCCTTTCCACTTCAGTTCCTTTTTATTTCCCTTTCTCTTATCATTATTTCATGAACCAATCACAATATAAGCATTGATTTCAAACATCCCGTCATTCTGGATTCGTGTCCTCAAAACGAATCTTGACAACTTTTACAACTTAGATTCATAATTTATCATACTTGTCTGCCTTTGTTCTGACTCTAAAGCTTTTACACTATCTCCATAACCTTGGGAATTACTTTCCCGAAAACAATTGACTGAACTTAAATCAGTTTATTCTAACCTCTGGCTCCGTGCCTTTCTTGGTCTTTCACCAGCAGGTGGCCTCTCTTTTAGGAGGGTAAGTGATAAAAAAACAGTCTTTTGTGATTCGTCAATCATTTAGAATCTCAAATGATTCCTATATTTCCTTTAGCCAGGCTCTTGCCTCGACTGGGTCAGCTTGTTCCTTGGAACTCTGAGAGCTTAGCGACTTAGAGGTCCTGAAAAGAATTTCACACCACATTGTTTCCTCAAGGTGGTGGTTGGGAATAAAATATAAGTTCTGTTTAGACAGGTTCATGAATTTCCGTATAGGAGTACCGTCTCGGGTCTCCTTATCTCGCTCGACTTCTGCTGTCTTAGTCTAAATATTTCTTCCTACTCCCCATAATTGGGGTCATCTTTTAATTTAAAATCTTCATTTTCCACTTTATTATATTCCGGATTCTTTATATCTTAATTGCAACCTCCCTGATTATCACATTCAAGGTTTGCCCCTAATCTTATTCCTTGTGGGGGCATATTACTTGGAAAATTTTGAGAATCTCCGGATATTTATCTTACTTACTTTGCTTAAGTCTTCCCCTCGTTTAGTCCTTGCACGATTGCAAATTATGAATTCTCAAGTTCGATAAACTTCATGACACTCTCTTAAGTGTTAATAGAGCAATTAACAATGTGATTTTATCACAAACAAACTGATCTGAACTGAAATTAACGAATATATACGTAACCATTTGTTCGAGGGTACAACAACTGAACATATTAAAGAGGATTACATCATTTGAACTTATCGTTCCTATCCCAAAAGTACTACCATAGATAGTCATCTCGTCGTTAAAACTAATCATCCGTAACTTAGGCTAATCCTCCAAAAGCGGTGCTGCATGAAACCCTTGTTTGATTGCTCTGGCTCTGCATACTACCATGGATTAAGAGATGCGAGCACGCACGACATCCCTAACCTGCTCCATCACAGAGGTGATGAGGTCTAAGATAGTCGCAAGTAGAGCTGGATCAACCTGACCCTCAAGATGGCCTCTAGCTGTAACACGGGTGGTAGCCTCAATCCTTTCCATGCTATACGCTAATCCTGCCGGAAGTATCCCACCCTCAATCCTTGATGCAGTAAGTCGATCCAATAGATCACTCCTAACATTACGGGCCTCAGACAGGCCACCCAAAGTCATATGATAATCAGCGATAAGAGAAGCCTGAGTGGTAGCATCTAGCAGTCCATGGGGTGCAGGTGGTGCAGACCCAGGAGATCCAAATGGATAACCAAGCACGGTATCAGGTGACAATGGTGCAGGGGATAAAGGTGGCATTTCCTCAGTATGTGTTGGGCTCTGTACAGGGGAGGGAACAGGAATTGGTGGAACCTCATGGATGTCTACAGGAGCCTCTGGAAGAGGGCCTGATACTGGTATAATCGGGGTCGTGGAAGGCCCCACTCCTTCTGCCCTCATTAACCTTTGTGCCCTTGGTAACTCTTCATCCTCTAGTGCCACCCTCGCGGTCATTCTTGCTCTGGTAGTCGCCCTGACTACGGTCATCTGTTCCTCAGTGGTCCTTTATTCATTCTTGTCAGGATCTTCCACGGAATCCTTCTCAGTAATAATCCCTTCTAGGATAACATCTTTAACCGCTACATCCTCAATATGAGCATCATCTGGTCCCGTGGTAGGACGCTCTATCGAATCCACATTCTGATCTCCTAATAAGTAATAAAACATCATCGCGTTGTTGCTCCTCAACCTCAGGGTTCGGAGTCCCGCTACCATATACGATAATGAACTACGCTTTTATCATGATATTTATAAGGGTTCCCATAAGGGTTTTAACTGTCAGTACTACGTTAGGTAGTCCGACTATGAACTTGGCAAGAGTTCTTATTTATCTTAGTGAACTTACTATTTTAACGTCACTTCATCTCTGAGGTTTATAACGCTTAGCTCTGATACCACTTCTGTAACACCCCCAAATCCGGGGTCGGGGATCCGGGTTGTCACGAGTTCCATTTCCCTTAATAACACCCAATCTTAATACACAATCAACTACTCTGTACTGTGACCCCACAATAAACACACACACCACAAGTTATAGTCTCAGAGATGAATATCCAAAAATAATCACAAGTCGTTTTATTCCACATTTATGTGTCAATACACCTTAAAAGGTTTTCTGGATAATTTACATTTCTTTGCCATTCTTACAATTCATAATATACATAAGTCTGGTACATTATTAGTTGCAAACTTAGCCTATTGGTAATTTCTACCTCAGCTACAGCGGCCTCAACGCTTCCAGAAAGCTGCGGAACGTTTCCTATCCGCTTGCGAATTCGGAGCTTGGTCCTCTTCCATGCATAATATACACAAAGTCCCAGTGTATAACTGTATAAAAAAAATAACGTTGCAAGGTGATCTCATATATCTAACCTTGTCTCAACGTTTTTCTGAAAATCTTTGTCATATATAAGACAATTATTAATTAGATATAAGTTTAAAAGACGAAGTTACAAGATACCCCAATATACTTATATCTTTCCCAATACTGCTTGAACTACCACCGTTCAAGTTATAATCAGTTTCAAAAGTTCATCACATAGATGAGACTACAAGACAAGATTTGAATAGATTAAATCTTTGAAATATTATTCAAGGAAATGAAGTTATGATATACTTCATTAAGTTCTGATATATATATATATATATATATATATCCACATATACATCTTCTTTATACATTTTCCTGAAAACCTCTGTCATGTAAAGTATGAACAGAATTGCAATATCCAATAAATTTGGAAAGGGAAAGAATTTGGCATAAACCAGATATCTTGCTGATCAGGCAAAGATACCCATAAGTAACCTTTTCTACTAGTAGATGGATGAATTCCCCACTGGTCATCACCCTGGTCGTAATAGGACCTTATGCTGGACTGCCACTCAGCCACTTATGCATTTGATGGACTCCCACTGAGCCACTTACACTATCATGGACGCCCACTGAGCCCATGTTGCTTATGCCGACTCAATAGATGGACTTACTTCCCGAACGTTGGGTAAGTAATCAATTCATTTACCAAAACTGCAACCGTGTTGCGAATATAAAATACACCACAGAGCCGGATCCCTCAGGTTTTGAGCGAGTATTTAAATCCCCTTAAAAAGGAAGATCTTAAATATAAAAATGAGTTTTGGGATCCGCTCTAACTTTTAAAAATCATTTTGAAGACTCGAAAACACTTTAAAGAGTGTTTGGAGTAAAGCTGATTTAATGAAGTAAATCAGTCCCCAGAATATTTAGAAAATGTCTGAATATTATTATTTAAATAATATTCCCATAAAGAATAATCTTTATAAAATAATTGAAGTAGAAGTATTAAAACTTATACTTGAAATGGATATTAAATAACCAAAGATATACTTATATAAAAGTACTATCTTTATTTGAATAATCGAAAATAAGTTTGATTATTTACACCTTATTCTTTAATAAAATAAAGAACATATCTCAGCAAATAATTGGAGTCATAGATCCTTAAATGAATATTCAAATAATATTCATTAAATAATATAAACTGAGTCATAAGCCCTCGAATGAATATTCAAATAATATTCATTAAATAATATAAAAGAGTCATAAGCCCTCGAATGAATATTCAAAATAATATTCATTTAATATAAAGGAGTCATAAGCCTTCGAATGAATATATTCAAAATAATATTCATTTAATATAAATGAGTCATAAGCCTTCTAATAATATTCGAAATAATATTCATAATAAAATAAAGTTAAAGTTATCGAATAAACCTTATTCGATTAATAGTTTTGAAAACTATGACCATATATATATAAGTATATATATGTATATATATATATATTTATATCCATATATACAAAATCTACTCGGGATCCTTGACTCCCGATTTTAGAAAATATTTTCACCTTTGGGTCCCTATACTAAGGGTATATGCAAATTACCGCTATCTTCTAGCATAGGTATTATTAACAATTATATATGGAAAGAATACGAAACAGGCATGCATATATATATACCATAGCAGCATGCTTCAATATATAACAACATTTTCTAATAACCAACATGCATCTATCGCAAGATAATGCATATACACATATACATCACAACAACAGTATAACGGGTAGAAAAACTTGCCTGAGCGACTTGAGGTGATAAAAGGCTCGGGATGAGTTTGGTAACCTATAAACAACAAGTAAGTTGGAATTAAACCAAAGTCACTTGTAAATCTATACTTTAACTAACTTAGACTCTAACGCTTATTTTGCGCTTACTGATTCACTTAAGTCACTCGAGTACCCTCGGCTCCACCATTTTTAATAATTTAACCTTTACGAGTTTTAAGGCGATTCCTTCGCGAGTGTCTTACCAACTGCCTAACACACTTACCATAAATGTTTCATACATTAATTAGCCCTTTTTCGTCCTTAACCTATGTTTCAAAGTAAGGCGAGGGGAAAAGTTTCGTTCGCGAAATGACAAACGCCGTTACTTGAAACGGCCGTTTCTCCTAAACCGTGCATCGGAATCGAACGAAATACATATCAAAACGAAGCTCGTAACATGAGCTATCTAAACATAGCAATGGTCATAATCTAGCAGGGGGTTCTCGGGTCCTAATGTTATGCACAAAAACAGTCTAAAGAAAATCGGATGTTACGACGGCTATGTTTACGCGATTTCCCAATTTTAAACCATTCAAAACCAACCACAAACCAACCTCAAATCCAACATACAACCAACATCCATCCTTACCACATCATAACAACCCCAACCAATTCAATTTTAACATTCATACTTATGCCTAAGCTTGAATTTAACTATACTACATTCTTTTAACCAAAACAACAAGATTTACCAATCCGATTCAATACCATTTCAATCCCAAACTCTAAATCACAAACACTAAGCTACAATATCACCCTACTAATCAAAATCATCTTATAACACATAGGAATCTAGGGTTTGGAGATGATATACCTTCCTCGAAGTGGTGGGAGGAGCTAGAAAGCCTTAAGAAGCCTTGAGAAGTCTTAGGAATGCTTGGATCTTCAAGGAAATCAAGAAAAAATTCAAGTTAAAAACTTGAAAACACTATTCATTGTCTTCTTCTTTGATTAAATGAAGAAGATTGAGAAGGAATTAATGGCTTAAACTCATGATATAGCCCTAACTAAGCATAAAGAATATTAGGGAATTATCTTACCAATTTAGGAGGCTTGGATCTTGAGTTTTGAATTTCTTCCCCTTTTGAAATAGTAAAAGCCGAGAGCAAGCTTGCTTGGAATGAGAGAATTGATTTTTTTTTTGTGTTTTGATGAAATGATTTGCTTGGCTTGGTTGATTTGATTTTGTGTTTGATTTAGTCAATTACCTTGTTGCCCTTGAATTTGTGTGGTTCTCATTCAACCACACCTCCTTCCGTCCCATGTCATGCCTATGTCATGTGGTGATGTCATCCTTCCCTCCTTGTCCTCTTCTCATTGGTTGGGTGATATCACTCTCTCTAATCCCTTTGATTAACTTCCTAATTGTTTGCCTAATGACCGCTGATCTGTTATACGGTTCGCTTAACTTTCGTTCTCGTTTATCGTTTGAAGGATCATACCCGGGATCTTATTACTTAGGTTCCCTTAACCTTTCTCAATACATTATATTCCTTTTATGATCCTCTATTAAAATCCTTGAATTTAAATCCTTTTTATCATGTTACCTTATACTCAATTCTTTCGATATTTGGTGGATTTTCGGGAAAAAATCAAAGTGTTCGGATTTGGATTCTGACGATCTCTACATACACTTATATACCACATAGAGTACTAATAAAATCTCAGAATATCAATAACAGAACCCCTACATAGTGTGGCATGAAAAGTTTTCTTATTCAGCATAATCTGCAAAATCACTATTCATAAGGGTTTCAAAAATTTCCAAAAATTGGGGTTATTACAATCCAGATCCTAGATCGTAAAGAGCGAGTTCTTAGAAATAAGTCTATTCCCATAGTTAAAGTACTGTGGCGGAATCCTCGAATGGAAGAGTCCACTTGAGAGTTAGAGTCAGATATACTTTACAAATATCCTCATTTGTTTAATTAGATCAGATTTTGAGGACAGAATCTTTTTAAGGGGGGAAGGATATAACGACTCGTACATTTCTGTAATATTTAAATATGTATTTACTAAATAATTAAATAAATAAATTATGTGTATGGGTTCCGTCAGTTGAATATAATTTTTGTTAATATTTTATTAATTATGTGTGATGATTCGTGTTCGAGGATCGTTTGTGTAATTAGTTGTGGCGTTGTGTTATTTATTTTATGGTTAAAGGTGATTTTATTCAAAATTTATTTCCATAAATATTTGGATTGTCTCTAAAATTATTTTTATCGCTTTATAATTTTATTTATTATTTTTAGGAATTTATAAAATTTAGAAATCAATATTTTATTGTTTATTTATCTTTAAATGATTTTCTGATTTCATTTAATAGTAAAATCAGTATTTAATTCTAAAATTTCTCAAAATTACGAAATTCATATTTTATTAATTTTATAATATTTTGAGAATTTTAAAATTTGTTCAGAAATTTTTGGGAATTAGTTCGACCCGCGTGTTGTTTTATTTGATTGATAAATTCTGATATAAGCGCATTTTAAAAGAAAAAAAAATATAATTTCAAATTATTGAAAATTATTTTAAATAACTTTTCATTATTTGTGATATTTTATAGATATTTTATTAATGTTCGGTTTTTATTTACCCATGAATTGTTCGTTCAGATTAAAATGCGGGTCAAATAAAGCGGTTGTTGCGGGGATTATTTGATAAAAAAGGGGGCGGGGTGGTGTATAATCGTGTATAACCCGTTCTTTTTCTTTCTTCTTCTTACTTCGGGTTCATCTCTCTCTTCTCCTTAATCTCTCAATCGATCTCTCCCTCTCGATTTTCTCTGCACTCTCTTTCTCTCTCAATCTCTCTTACTCCCTTCCTCTTTCCCTCCTTTCTTTTCCCCGCCCTGATTTTCTGTTTTCCGGTAAGTTCTAGTCGGTGGCGATTTTTTCGATATTGAACTTCAATTGTTCCTGCTTGTTGTACATATATGCGTGTATATATATTGTTATGTGTGTGTTTATGTGTGCGGGTGGGCGTAGATGGTTGTTGTTGTATTGGGGTTGCCTGAAGTTTTGGCTGTTGCCGTGTTTATTCCACCGCTGTTGCCGCCTTTCGCCGGTTTCCGGTGAGATGGTGGTGACATCGCGTGGCCGTACGTGTGGCGGTCCTGTTTTCTTTACTCCTGTTACTGATGTGTTTATCGACTGAATAATTAGATTTATTCGAATCATTTTTTTATATATATATTCAAATGAAAATTTTGATGATTATTATATTAACTATTTAATTATTCGAAGGTTATATCGGTGAAATCGGTGTTGGAAACCCGACTTTATCGGGTACTCGCGATTTCGCCGCCATCGGCAATGTGCATCGGCGAGCCGACGGTGGACGGTGATGAATCATTTCTGAGTCCTACAATTTAAAATACAAAATACAATTTAAAATGCAAATTTCAAATAAAATTATAAAATGCGAGTTAAGACATAAAAATGCGGATAATAACGAATAATTGGTGTTTGTGAATTTGAGAATTGACAGTGTTGACTGGAATCGGTGGTTTGGAATTGTATTGTGGTTGGTTTGAATTGGTTGTGATTGATTTGACGTCTGGACGTTCGACGGGTTAGCCGATAATCAAAGGAGGTGCTGCCCGATTTCCGGAAAAATTAAATTACGGGAATACGAGGCCGTACTCAATGACTATCGGAACGTCGATCAGTTATATTAACGTACTTTATACAAAATCTGATTATGTGTTGTGATGAAATACTTTACGAAAATCGATAACCCTATTTTCATAAAAGGATAAATATACCTATTTTCTGAAAACGAACACCGAACCGACTTTCGAAGACGTGAACCCTAATTGATACGTGTATTATAATATTGGATATTTTACGAGTCGGGTTTTGTAACGTTCGGGTAGATTGTTAGCGAGGATAGTCAAGCATATTCGGATGTCTAATTTAGGGTATTTCGGTTTCTGTAGGTTCCATTCGAAATCCTTAGCATCCCAGTCAGTGCAAAGCCAGTCAGAAATTAGTGTTAAAGCGTATTAAGGCAAGTACCCCTGACCATATCTTTATGATTCAACATATATGAATATAATATTGTTTTATTCTCGTAGTGGAACAGAACGGTTTAAGTTACGTATCCTCTGGGTTTCAAATTGTTTTGTTAACTTGTGTTTTGAGGGAAAAGTAACTTCTGAAAATACCTATCTCTAACTTTTGAATAAAATGAAAATGTTTAGGAAAGTGTGCTGTGATATAATAGTTTTGACAAGAGATAGGTAAGTGATTTGGAAAACTGGATAAAAATGATCAGATAATTGGATGAGTATGCGCAGGAGGCCCGTAACGGCCTGGAAGTTAGCGTAAGAGGCGAAGTGGTTGAGCACCCTATTATAACCACCAGCCCAGCGTGACAGGGACCTAGCTAGTCTCTGAGTTCCGGAACAAGTTTTCATAGGATAGCTAGGCTAGAGTTATCGTATGGAGATGGCCAGCGTGACATGAACGCTTGTTTTACTTGTTTTCTACTAACAAGTTATGATTTCTGTTCCTACAATTGTTAATTATAAACTGTTTTAGCTAGTATTCATATAGTGGTACTGTTGAGCGATTGATCGCTCACTCTTGCAAATATGTTTGTATATTTTCGCATTGTAGATGCCTAGGAGATGTTGCTGTCTTGCTAAGGGCCAGTTTCCAATTCCTCCTGTGTCGAGCTCCTCTGAGTGGGTTGTTTCTGACCAAGTGTGGTCTGTGAGTTGCTGTAGAATAATAGTTGCGACAGGTTGCGTTCAATAAGTTGGATTGTAATAAGTGTGTAACCTAAATTATACTTGAACCTGAAAAAGATCTTGTGGAAGAGTTGTTTATATTGAAATAAAAATAAGTTGGTTGTATTATGGTTGTAGTTTAATTTTGTTAGTGACATCAACTTCTGACCCGGGGTTGAGGCCGTCACATTGCACGTTTGTTTAATGGTTTATATGTTCTTGATATAGATACTCCTGTCTATAATATAAATAATGATAATAAACGTATTAAGTTGAAAGGCTCAAATCAAACATACCTTTGGCATTGGCGTTTAGGTCACATAAATGAGAAACACATTTCCAAATTACATAAAGATGGTTACTTGGATAAGTTTGATTTTGAATCATACGAAGAATGCAAATCTTGTCTCATTGGAAAAATGGCTAAAGCTCCTTTTACAAAACAAGGTGAAAGGGCCACCGAACGATTAGTACTTATACATAGTGATGTATGTGGTCCAATGTGTACGATGGCAAGAGGTGGTTTTTACTACTTTATTACTTTTACTGATGATTTTAGTAGATATGGATATGTGTATATTTTGAAGAACAAATCCGATTCTTTTGAAAAGTTCAAAGAATACAAGGCTGAAGTGGAAAAGCAAACAGGGGAAAGTATAAAAGTTCTACGATCAGATCATGGAGGAGAATACTTAAGCCTCGAGTTTAAAGGTTTCTTGAAGGAGTGTGGTATCGTATCACAACTTACACAATGGAATGCCTCAATGGAATGGAGTTTCTGAGAGGAGAAATCGTACCTTGTTGGACATGGTATGATCGATGATGAGTCTAGCAGATCATCCAATAAGTTTCTGGGGTTATGCTCTAGAAACGGCTGCATATACACTAAACCGAGTTCCAACTAAATCGGTTCAAAAGACTCCATATGAGATGTGGACTGAGAAACATCACAACATGTCTTTTATGAAAGTATGGGGATGCGAAGCATTTGTGAAACGCTTGGTGTCTGACAAGCTGGGACCACAATCGGATAAATGTTATTTTGTGGGATATCCTGAAGAAACTAAAGGGTATAGTTTCTATTATCCTACCGAGAGCAAAGTGTTTGTTGCTCGAATCACTGTATTTCTTGAAAGAGAGTTAATTTCAAAGAAAATTAGTGGGGGGACTATAGATCTCGATGAAGATTGAGTTGTACAAAATAATATTGAACCAGAGTTGGAAAATCGGCAGGAAGTACATCAAGATGTTCCTGCTCCGGAAACACAGGTTGTTCGTAGATCTAGTAGGGCTCGTCATGAGCCAGAGAGATATTATGGATTTCTCTTGACTCAAGATGATGATGTAATGCTCATAGATAATGATGAGCCTCTTACCTACCAAGATGTTATGAACCGTCCAGACTCCGAGAGATGGCTAGAGGCCATGAAATCCAAAATGGAATCCATGTATCAAAATAAAATATGGACTTTAGTTGATCCACCTGAAGGGGTAAAACCTATAGGATGCAAGTGGGTTTTCAAGAAGAAAACTGACATGGATGGTAAAGTACTGACCTATAAAACGTGACTGGTGGCAAAAGGTTTCAAACAAGTTTATGGTATAGAGTATAATGGGACCTTTTCACCAGTTGCTATGGTCAAGTCCATCAGGATTTTGCTAGCAATAACTGCTTACTACGACTATGAGATTTGGCAAATGGATGCCAAAATATCTTTCTTAAATGGGAGCCTTGAAGAGGATGTATACATGATACAACCTGAGGGTTTTATCGATCCCAAGTTTGCTAAAATGGTCTGTAAGTTGCTTCAATCTATTTATGGATTGAAGCAAGCCTCAAGGAGATGTAATCATCATTTTGATGAAACAGTCAAAGAATTTGGCTTTTTTCAAAATGAAGATGAACCATGTGTTTACAAGAAGGTTAGTGGTAGCCATGTGGCATTCCTAGTACTATATGTAGATGACATATTACTAATAGGGAATGACATACCTTCTCTACAAGCTGTTAAGACTTGGTTGGGAAATAGTTTCTCGATGAAGGACTTAGGTGATGCTAGCTATATATTAGGGATCAAGATCTATAGAGATAGATCAAGGAAATTAATCGGCCTAAGTCAGAGTACATACATTGACAAAGTATTGCATCATTTCGGGATGCAAGAGGCAAAAAGAGGATATGTCCCAATGTCTCATGGGATATTGATCTTAAAAGACAACTGCCCTAAATCATTAGATGATAAGGGTCGTATAAACAAAGTTCTATATGCTTCGGCAATTGGATCTATAATGTATGCGATGATATGTACTCATCCTGATGTTTCGTATGCCTTGAGCATGACGAGCATATACCAGTCTAATCCTGGTGAGGGTCACTGGACAGCTGTCAAGAATATTCTTAAGTACTTGAAAAGGACTAAATATTCATTCTTGGTGTATGGAGGAGATGAAAAGCTGGTTGTAAAGGGTTACACTGACGCCAGCTTTTAGATAGACAAAGACGATTCAGTATCTCAGTCAGGTTTTGTGTTTTTCCTTAGTGGAGGTGCTGTAAGCTGGAAGAGTTCAAAACAAGAGACAGTAGCTGATTCTACAATGGAAGCTGAGTATATTGCTGCCAGTGAAGCAGCCAAAAAGACTGTTTGGATATGGAAATTCATAACGGGACTTGGTGTGGTTCCATCGATCACAGATCCAGTTGATCTTTACTGTGATATAATGGAGCTATCGCGCAGACTAAAGAACCAAGGTCCCATTCACGGGCAAAGCATATACATTGGAGATATCACCTCCTTCGAGAGATTAATGAAAGAGGAGATATACATATATATAAAGTACATACTGATGATAATGTTGCAGACCCACTGACTAAGGCTTTGTCACAGCAAAAGCATGAAGGTCATACTAGTTCTATGGGTATTAGATACATGGGTGATTGGCTCTAGTGCAAGTGGGATTGTTAGTGTTTGTGCCCTAGAGACAACACTATTATGTTTATATTATGAAACATTTGGATTATTAATTATGATTTTATGGATTATTCTTTAGTAATTTATTATATCTTTATTTTCTGTGATAAGATGTTAGATTAATAAATGTCCTTGGAATATGATATGTAAATTTATATCTCTAAGTACGTGAATAATATTGATATTCCTAAAGATCCCTAGTCAAGTATTATTGTTAAGGGACGATTATAAATACATTAAGACTAGTGTGTTTGTTGGATGATGCTCACATCTCATTGATCATAGGTATGGTGAAACTAAAGTCAAAACAAAGGCACATGTATTAAATAAATGGTGTTGGATTGACCCATTGTGAGATACTACATGTTTATAGTGTCATAAGTTAATCTCACAGTGATAATGATGTATTGGTCCTTTGACCTGAAATCATTATATTTCTATACAAGAATTAAAAATACTTTGATACTATTAAAAGTTATCCTTGACCGGGTAATAATAAAAGTAGACATAGCCCTCCTTTATTAAAGGAGTGATATAATTGGCCTCTTGATTGAGTAAGACTATAAAATGCATGGCCGTGCTCAAATACTGATTTGTTTAATAGTTTACTCATTGATCAAGGAAAGAAGGATTGAACGTTAACAGAGGATGACACAATATATGCCTCGAGTTTGATCTATAATATAAGGCTAAAGGGATTATATTATATTGTACATTATTCATGAAAGGTTTAATTGATCACCAATTTAATTATTATTACTTGGGTAACAATGATGTATTACTAGATGCCGCTCATTGTTTATGATTTTAAATTAGATTTAAAATTGTTGCCAACGTAATAATAACCTAAAGGGTCACACAAAGAATGATTGGAGGATTATTTAATTTAAATTCAGATTTAAATTAAATGTAAGTAATTCGAATTATTTGTTATTAATTAAGTGTGACTTAATTAATTAAATAAATAGGAAATTCGAATTTAATATTAAATCTAAAATTAAGTTATTGGATGATTTAGTAAGACTTAATAATACAATAATTAGAATTTCAAATTTAATAATAATATTAACTCTAAAATTCAGTATAGGGTTGGAGGCCCATTAGCTCTTGCCTATATAATATCTTTTTCTAATAGAATTAGGGTTATACGTTTTATTTGATAAAACGTAAACCCTGGTAGCTTGAAGAGAGATAGAGAGAGTAAGAAGGCGGCCTCAAGAACGTGCTAATACACACCCATCTTCCGGGCGATCATTCGTGTGGATACCTTTAAGGCATAATCGTTCCAGCGACGGGCTATGTGGTGATCATTAAAGACCTCCATCTTTCCATTAACGTAAAGCTTCTTAAGGTAAACATACTGAACTACAAATTAAATATTATTTTTCGCATGAATCCTGCCGAGGGTTTCGATTTTTAAGATTTAAATTTACGTTTTTCGTTGTGTTTATGTGCTAAAAACCCTTCAATAACAACTCTTCTTGTAGTGAGTATCTACAATATCTTCATAAAATAATGATTTTAAATAACAAATATAATTATATATTTAATAAGGGGGAAGTATAGTGTTTTTATTATCATCAAATATATGATTTATATATGTATAATTTTGGGAGATTCAATTGAGAATACAACATAAATTTTTTTGATACTATATTCGAGAGTTATCAATATTTATCATAGTTCAATTTTATTCTATTCCCACCCAATATCATAGTCCAAATTTATTTATAGAAATTTGATGAATATTAAGTATTCATTATGAATAAGTCAACACATAATTACCATTGAATTAATACCGAACATTAGTCTATATTCTAAATTCACGAATTATATTCATGCTGATTTTTGCAATATATGAGAAATCAAAATTTAAGTATATCAGTAGAACTTTGGTAAATTTTCTTGATCATTGATTGAGAAATTAGGGTTTAAGATTTTTGAACTAAGCTAACGTTTATTTTTAAGATAGCGGAATTCGATTATTTTCAAGTTGTCTACAAATCTAAAAATAATGAAGTGTATGTAGTTTCATTAAGTTCGAATACAGTTTTCGAATAAGATCGTAAACTTTACTCACTTCAGATCTATTTAATGTGACCGAGACTTCTACATTGTTTTTATATCTCCTACCAACACTACAAGAAAAACGGGCATTTCCTACCGGCGAACCGGTAGGAAATGACCCATTTCCTACCAATAAGAAACGGTGGAAAATTCCTACGTGGGAAATGACATTGGTGGGAAATGAGTATGATCACATTCAACATGACACCACATGTTGATTTAGACATCCACATATCCAGGACCCGCATGCCAAGTAAGATGCCATGTAGATATAAAAATTTCCTACCACCAGTGGTAGGAATTACCTATTTCGTACCACCAGTATTTCCTACCACTGGTGGTACAAAATAAGAGCAGTGGTAGGAAATTAGGCCACTTGGTAGGAATTATATTAAAATGCCATGTAAACACCATTTCCCACCAGTCATTTCTTACCATCCTCGGTAGAAAATACCTTGTTGAAGACGGTACAAAATAACTTGAAGATGGTAGGAAATAACTTTAAGATAGTAGGAAATATGTTGAAGATGGTAGGAAATAGCTTGAAGATGGTAGGAAGTAGCTTGAAGATGGTAGGAAATAGCTTGAATGTGGTAGAAATTTCTGATTAAGTTTTTAAAAAAAAAATTCATTGATTTAATATATAATATATTTCCTACCAACATCAATGTCTACATCTCAAACATACAACCAAAATCGAAAATCATACATCATAAAATACAATTCATCTTAGCACTATCATTTTATTTAAAATTATATACCATACAAATGTACAAAATTTACAAAATTTACCTGAAACCAAAAATTGTGTTAAACTCCAAAATTCATCACCCCCAAAGTTGGTTATCATCGTTTAATCATTCATCAACGTTCGATATCGCTTTCTCCATTTCTTTATCTTCAATCCATAAATTCTGGCTTGCTTGCATTAAGTCTTATCCATTTACATAAGAAGTAAATAAATAAAAATTAGTATAAACAAATAAAAAATTAATACATAAACAAAGTATTCAAAAAACTAAACAGCAGATGATAATATGGAAACAATTGAGATGAAGGAGGTGGGGTGATTAAATTTGATTAAGAGATGTATGTAAATTAAAATTTTAGTGAAGTGAGATGAGAGAAAATAGTAGATGCAAGAGGAAGGGGGAGATGAAATGAAGTTAAAAAGAGAGAAGAGGGAAGAAGTAGAGGATGGGTATAATTTTGAATTTTCGGATTTGGCAAAAAATTTAAATTTTGATTAAAGCGCCAACTTTCAAATTATTGAATTTTTTTGAAAATTTTGGACATTTCCCACCGAATTGTGGTAGGTTATAAGTTTGTACGAAAATTTTGAATTTTTTAGTTTGGAGCCAATTGAATTAAAATTTTGATTTGGACGCCAACTTTCAAATTTTCACATTTTTTAAACTTTTGGGCATTTCCTACCGACTTGCGGTAGGTTATGAGTTTGAACGAAAGAATTGATTTTTTTTAGTTTGGGGCCATTTTTGTTTTAGAGGTTTATTTTTGAATATTCATTATAAAATCATTGAAAATGAAATTGATAAATTTTAATTTTTTGTGTGCATCATGATAATTATTTTAACATCCACACGGTTCAATATTTATATATTTCAATGATATGATAAAAATTTTAGAAAAAAATACATGTATTTGGTTTGCTATTTTAATAGTCAACTAGTAGTTTGACGAGCACTTCTTATTAGTGTTAGTCCAATATCGATGTTTCAATTTTTTAAAAAATATTTATGAATGATCCAACCTTACAGATGTCAATATCTATAAAATTTAGTGATTGATAAAAAATTTAGAAAAAATAATATATTTGGTTTGCTATTTAACAGTCAACTAGTAGTTTGACCAGTATTTCTTATTAGTGTTTAGTCCCATACCGATGTTTCAATTTTTAAAAAATATTTCTGAATGATCAAATCTTATAGACGTCAAGATCTATATATTTTAGTGATATGGTTAAAAATATAGAATAAAAAATATATAAAATTTTCTATTTTAATAGTGAACTAGTAGTTTGACTACTACTTCTTTCTAGTGTTTATTTTCATACTGATGCTATTTTTAAAAAAACTATTTATGAATGATCCGACTTTACAGATTTCAACATCTATATATTTTAGTGATATGATAAAAAAATTTAGAAAAAAATAAATGTATTTGGTTTGCTATTTTAACAGTCAACAGTATTTTGACGGGTACTTTTTACTATTGGCTAGTCCAGTACCGATTTTTCGATTTTTAAAAAAATGTTTATGAATGATCCAATCTTACAGATGTCAAGATCTATATATTTTAGTGATGTGATAAAAAATTTAGAATAAAAAAATGTATTTGATTTTCTATTTTAAGAGTGAACTAGTAGTTTGACTACTACTTCTTACAAGTGTTTAGTTTCATACTGATGTTTCGATTTTTTAAACAATGTTTATGAATGATCCAACCTTACAGATGTCAATATCTAAATATTTTAATGATATGATAAAAAATTTTAAAAAAATAAATATATTTGGTTTGCTATTTTAACAGTCAACTAGTAGTTTGACAAGTATTTCTTACTAGTGTTTAGTCCCATACCGATATTTCAATTTTTAAAAAATGTTTATGAATGATCCAATTTTACAGTCATCAAGATCTATATATTTTAGTGATATGATTAAAAATTTAGAATAAAAAATATATTTAATTTGCTATTTGAAGAGTGAACTAGTAGTTTGACTACTACTTCTTACTAGTGTTTATTTTCATACTGATGTTTCAATTGTTTTAAAAAAAATATTTATGAATTATCCAACCTTACAGATTTCAATATCTATATATTTTAGGAAGATTAAAAATTTAGAAAAAAATAAATGTATTTGGTTTGCTATTTTAACAGTCAACTAGTAGTTTGACCGGTACTTCTTACTAGTGTTTAGTCCCATACCAATGTTTCAATTTTTTAAAAAATGTTTATGAATGATCGAACCTTACGGATGTCAATATGTATATATTTTATTGATATGATAAAATTTAGAAACAAATAAATGCTTTTGGTTTGCTATTTTAACAGTCAACTAGTAGTTTGACCAGTACTTCTTACTAGTGTTAGTCTAATATCGATTTTTCGGTTTTTTTAAAAAATGTTTATAAGTGATCCAACCTTACAAATATCAGTATCTATATATATTAGTAATATGATAAAAATTTTAGAAAAAAATAAATATATTTGGTTTGCTATTTTAATAGTCAACTAGTAGTTTGACCAGTCCTTCTTAGTAGTGTTTAGTCGCATACCGATGTTTTAATTTTTTTAAAAATGTTTATGAATGATCCAACATTACAAATGTCAAGATATATATATTTTAGTTATATGATAAAAAATTTAGAATAAAAAAAATGTATTTGGTTTGCTATTTTTAATAGTGAACTAGTAGTTTGATTATATTTAAAAAAATGATAAATAGTTGGTAGGAAATGTAACTAATTGGTAGGAAACATAGCTAATCATTTCCTACCATTTATTGGTAGGAAAAATCATATGGGATATAAGCCAATCACAAGGCAACACATTAGTCTATTAGTGCTGAGTAGACAAGCTCATTTCCTACCGCATCGAAGTGGTAGGAAATGGGTCATACAAGACCTATTTCCTACCAACATCGGTAGGAAATGAGATGCACAAAACCTATCGTGATAGTGCGGTAGGAAATACTTTACTTAAAACGAAGTCGTTTTATGAGTGACAAATTTGTTGAAAAAATGACGTGCAAAAGTGGGTCCACCTTTAGCCATTTTCTACCACCATCGGAAGGAAATGACTTGAATTTCCTACCGAGTACAGAATTGGTAGGAAAAGACCACATGACTTATTAATCAGTAGGAAATGGTTGGTTGGAAATGTAATGTGCCACTAGGAAATATTCGGTACGAAAAGCCCATTTTTCTTGTATTGCAACATGTCTCCGTATTTATTAAAATTTTCCTTCAATGACTTGAAATAAGTTGTGCATCTTCAAAATTCTTAACTTACAAATTGAATTTATCCAACAATATGTCAATATATACTTGAATTGCAGTTTTATTACAATGTAAATTTTAACTATCCATTTAATTATTTATTAGATAACTTTTCTACTATCGTCAATTTATGTGACCATCCTAAATATGTTTATATGTTTATATAGTATGAAGTTGGATTTGTCAATCCATGAATCAAGTTTTGATTCACATTATAAGTGAGGGCTATCTAGTAGTCACGCAATGTTATGGCTTGAAAAGTTAAAGTCAGTCTCTCCAAGACACACATTATATATACTTAACTCAACTCAGCTCTGCACCAATAAAATGTCATCCGTAAGCCATAAAGTTGTCCAAAAAACTCTACTTATTGTTGGTCAGTGAGCCCTAATTTCATAATATTATGATATTTTCGGTTTTGGGCGAGCCCCAGGGACCTATTTTTGAACACATTCTAAAAATCTCATCCCGACAAAGTTAACTTCTCTTAAACATGATTCATAAAATAACAAATTTTACAATAGTTTAAACAATATCTTAATTACAGTCACTACAAAAAAAACAAGATCTTAGGGCGGTTTTTAGTGTTGTTTGAACTCAAATTTTTCTCTGTTGAATATCTGGATCTAGTCTGATAAAATATCATGTCATGCAACTTTTTTAAAACCTTTGTTATAACAAGATAGCACAAAAATTTTACAACATTCGTTAAAATGCAAGAGAGTCGATGGATACAAAAAATTAGAACCATTCTAAAGGCAATTGTTTTCTAAGTTGTAGGTAAAGTGTGTTGGGTGAAAGTATATGTAACAATGTTTATGTATATACCAATGTATGAACCATTTTCAGAATAGTTTATACAGCACAATCACAGTTTCTGTATTTCAAATTATTGTCTTTCTTCATTTCTCATCATGATTTTTTATTTATTTATTGTATGTAATTAATTTACAGAAAGATTAAGTTTTACAAATAATTATATTATTTTGTTACCCACAACATTTTTATTAAATTTGAATGTTGCAAGATATAATTATAATAACTCTTCTTGTAGTGAGTGTCTATAAGGCAAAAGTGCATAATTTTTATTATCATCAAATATCTTATTTTATTATATGTATTATGGAGATTCATTTGAGAATATAATAGAAAATTTACGATACTACATTTGACAAGTTATCGGTATTTATCAATTCTATACACATTGAACATCATATTCCAATTTTATTTAATAACAAATAATATTTTGATGAATATTATGTGTTAATTATGAACAAGTCAATACATGACTACCATTGATTTAATACAGAACATTAGTCTATATTATAATTCCATTCACTATATTCATCTTTATTTCGTAACATACCAGAAATCAAAATTAAAGTATTTTTGTAGAATTTTCGGTATATTTTTCATGATCACTGATTCGGAAAATTAGGGTTTAAGATTTTTAGACTAAGCTCACGTTTATTTTAAACTAGTTTAGTGAGCCGCGCTTCGCAGCGACCTTCTAAAATAAATTTTCGTCTTTTTTAATTTTTATCTAATCTTGATCATTTGGAAATTATGAATAATTAATAAATATAATGAATTAAAAAGTTTGAAGAATCATTTTCTCTTTAAACATTTTTATTCTAATGAGTCGCTGTCTCATTATTCACAAATTATCATCAAAATTATATTATGTAAAAAAATTAGGAGAATATTACGAACGGTGATAGTCTATTTATGAGTATAAGGTAACTGTAATTTTTGATATAGAAAAATAAAATATAGTAAGTTGTTTGAAGGAGAAACATGAGAATTGGTATTAAAACGAAATTTAGGAGAATATCAATATGTTAATTCGATTTAAATGGAAAGTAGAAGTTTTAGTAGTATTATGATGCTAAGTTGATTTTAAAAATTTTAAAAGATTTTATAAAAAATTTAGGAGAATATTACGAATGGTGATAGTATATTTGGGAGAATATAAGGTAATTGTAATTTCTGATATTTATTAATTCAAAAAATTGAGAAAATTTGAAAAACTGAATGAGACGATCTGAGATGTGCCATCTAAACGATCTGTTTTCTCCTTTATATAAGTACTAGTCGACAAAGCCGCGCAGCGCAGCGGCCCTAAAAAATACCTTAAAAATTTAATAGGAATATTATTTAAAAATAATATAGACTATAAAAAATTAATTATTCATAATTATTTTCTATTTTATGTCACACTTTGTTACGCCGGCACATGTTATAATATAAATAACATAACAAAATAATGTACATTTCTGTTTATGATAACAGTTTATATCACATCTTCATAAGTCGATAATAATCGTACTAATTATGAGATTTAGTTAGACCGGCGTTTGTTGTAATAAAAAAGATTAATTAGATATTGTTATGGATTAAAAACTAAGGTATATAATTGCTATATTTATTACTAAGGAACGTGAGCTTCGAGGCTCAATTTGACTGCTCTTGTGTTTCGTGACTCAATCTACCTTAACAAGATGCCTACGTACCTTGCTGATTGCCAATGATCAAGTCAAAAATGTAGTTCTGATTGATGGGGTTAGGCCCCTTATATAGATGTTGGGAGTCCTTGAATTGGACTTGGTGTAGGAGACTTGGTGGGCAAGTCTCAAAATTAGAATGGACTTTGGAGTCCTAAGTGGTAGGAAACTGATTCCATATCCTTCTAGGTCCCTTAGAGACTAATCTGCAAGGATTTATGTCCTTATTGGGACTCTTCTTAACAGCTGATTTTTCCCTTATTAATTAATTATGAAATTAATTAATATTCAGGGATTTGAGTCTTCTTTGTTCGATCAGGCCTGATCTGGTCCATCAGGGCTGATCAATGTGTTAACCTTTTTGGTTTGAATGTCATAAATCTTCTTATTGGGCCTTGTAGCCCAAATTATGTGTAATCAATGCAATATTTAATTACGTAATCAGGATCTATTTATTCCCTATCATTTGCCCCCCAACTTTTGGGAAACCGTATAAGATTTTGTAAAAGTTAAGTTTACTCATTCCCTTATAGGGTATCATTTTGTGTAAAGTGTGGAGCGACCTACACATTTAAAATGACTTGCTTTAATTCCTATTATTTAGGAATTTATCTTAATTTTCAGGAATTTTCCCTAAATCTTCTGGCTTTTTTTCCTAAATCCTGGGATTTACCCTTAATTTTCTAGATTTTTCCCTCAATTCAGGGATTTTTCTTTAATTTTTCTTTAATTTTCTGGAATTTTTCCCTTAATTATGGAATTTTTCCTTAATTTTCAGGAATTTTTCCCTTAATTATGGGATTTATCAAATTTTCTGCAAATTTTTTTTATTTAAAAAACATTTTCTAATTTTCAGCCCTTTTTCGACCAGGATCCTAGTCGAAAATTCGACCTGGATCCTAGTCGAATTTTGGGCTAGCCTTCTAATCCTGGTCGAAGGATTTCGACTAGGTTCCAGACCTAGATTTCGACCAGGATCCTAGTTGAACCTTCGGCCTGGATTTTGGTCGAAATTTCTGTCCTTGTTTGATTCCTGGTTGAAGGATTTCGACTAGGTTTCACGACCTGGATTTCGACCAGGATCCTAGTCGAACCTTCGACCTGGATTTTGGTCAAGATTTTCAGCCTTATTTGATTCCTGTTCACAGGGTTTCGACTAGGAATCACGACCAAGGTTTCGACCTGGATCCTAGTCGAAAATTCGACCTGGATCTTGGTTGAAGATTTCATCCCTTTTGTCTCATGTTCGTAAGGTTTCGACTAGGAATCACGACCAGGGTTTCGACCTGGATCCTAGTCGAACCTACGACCTGGATCATGGTCCTCCTTAAAAGTTTCGTGCTTGATTTATGACCAGAATTTTGACCTCAATCCTGGTCTTATTGATAAGTGCTTTTCAGGCTTCTGTTTGAAAGAATTCGAACTGGATCCACGACTTCAACTTCGACCTCCATCCTGGTCTTTCTAACCCGAATATTTAGGGCGCCTGTTCGAAAGAATTCGAATAGGATTTACGACCTTAAATTTGACCTCAATCCTGGTCTTTTTAACCCGTATTTTTCGGGCGCCTATTCGAAAGAATTCGAATAGGATTTACGACCTCAAATTCAACCTCAATCCTAGACTTTATTGGGCTCCAACTTGGATTGGGCCTTGTTTGGACCTTTACTTTTCCAAATCCTTTTTGGATTTGGGCCTTGTTTGGGCCTTTACTTTTCCAAATCCTTTTTGGATTTGGGCCTTGTTTGGGCCTTCTCTTTTCAAAATCCTTTTTGGATTTGGGCCTTGTTTGGGCCTTAAGATTTATTGAAGATATTCTGGAAGGTTCCAGAACTTAATAACTCTAAAGATATTCTGGAACTTTCCAGAATTTGGGCTTCTTCTTTGGGCCTTCAGCTTAATGGGCTTTTCTGCCTTTTCATCTTCCCTTTTCCGCCTATATAAAGGAGTAACTAGGGTCACTCATTTCTCACATTCTCATTTCTAAATTTCCTTCCTCTTTTCTTCTACTAAAGATCTCAGAGAAATAATTGTAGGTCGGAGTTTTTGAGTCCCAAAACCTTCACTTAGCAAGGCAGCCCCTTTTTGTAGCATTACTCCAGGTAAATACCTTTCCCTTTTCTTTTGTTCAATTTTGCATAGTTTGTGTTTAAAATTTTCTTCTTTTATGCCCCTTTTTAGATGGCTGATGAGAAAATGACTCATTTGGCCAAGATGAGCGTGACCAAAAGGTCTAATGAGTTCCCCATTCGGTCAAGGTACACTTCCTTGATTAATATGATCAACACTCGAGGGGATGAGTACCCGTCTGACACGCATCTGGACGCGCATGATCACATCAGCCTCTTCAGGGATGCGAAGGAATTGGATAAGTTGACAACTTGTTTCAAGATAAAGGAACCCTTCAAACTGGTTCTTGCGGTTCCGGTCGACACGGCCTGTCAATAGAAGAAAGACGCTCTATGCGTCTACTGGGACATTCTAAGGGCAGGTATTAGACTCCCTTTTCATCCATTTATCCCTGTTTTGCTAGCTGATGTGGGCATTAGCCCTTGCCAACTCCCTCCAAACTCTTGGAGGTTGATTCTTTGTTACTTGTCACAATGCGCCAAGCACAATCTTCCTACTTTCGGTTGCTGTGTTCAGAAAGATCTTTCAGTTCAAGAACAACCCTGACAAGAATCTGGGGTGGGTTTCTTTGAACCAACGCCCCACTGTTCCCCACATAGTGAATGGGAAGTCCATCCCTGACAATAACTTAGGGTGGAAGAAGGATTTTCTGTACGTCCTTTGGGAGGGTGGCGATTGGGGCACCCTCTTTCGTTCGTCTTTTGGGCTAGCTGTGGATGGGAGCCCTAATGATATAGTTTTGTCTGAGGAGGAGACCAGAGCCTTCAATCTCCTTACTCAAGATAATGGGACTTCCTACTCTTGGGATCTTATAAGGGAGACCGTTCTTGTAGAATGTGGCCTTTCTCTCGTTCCTAAAAAGGGTATGTTTCCTTGCTTCTCTAGTTGTCTTCATTTCTCCCACTTTTTACTTTGCTAATTTCTCAATTCACTTATATTATTTGTTGCAGTGGCAGAGAAGATCGAAGAGGCTACAAAGCCTAAAGACCTGGAAATGACCAGGATGAAACGCGACGGAAAGGTCTTCAAAGACCCACGCCTCGGGGATCGCTTCCCGGAATTCCTTCTTCTGGCAAAGAAAGCAGGTGTGGAAGGCCCCAGCCAACCTTTACGTACAAAACAAAAACCAAGGGCTTTCTTCCAACCCGCTTGGGGAATCCGGGGAAAGGATTCGATTGTTGGCAACACAGCGCTTGCCAAGGAATGGTCTATGCATTCCATTTCTCCTGTGGATTATCATGATCTTGTCCTTCAACAGGACTTGGAGGCTAACGAGCTTTTCGGAGCTCAGGCCTTGGCTACGGTAAGTCCTCATCTTTTGATATCTTATAGCTTCCTGCCGTAATTTTTCTTGTTTCTTACATTCCCTTTGTCTCTTGCAGGCGAACGCCCACTTTTAAGGGGCAATTCACCAAGCCAAGGCTTGGAAAGTTGGTCTGGAAGACACAAACAAGAAGCTGGAGGAGGCTAACCAGCGAATAGAGGCTCTTGAAGCCCAACTTGCCTCCTCAACTTCTGATCTTGAAACGGCCAGGGCTGAGATTGTCATTCTCAAGGCTCAAAAAGACAAAGCCTTTGACGGTTGGATGGATACTCAAGAATTCAAGGATTTAATGGTAGAGCAAGATGCCCTCCTCCATCCAGTCAGTTATAAGGAAGACTGAGACGCTGTTGTAGAGGCTATCCAGGATGAGTTTCCTGAGGTCCTCGAACAATCTTCCTTCCCTTTTCCTGTGCAAGTCCCAGCACTTGGGGGCGTTACAGATAAACTCGCCAATCTGATTGAGGATGGCCCTTCAGTGTCCCCGGTTAGAGCGCCATCAGGAAGCCAGGGCCAAGGCCAAAAAAGGAAGGAGCCTGAATCCAGCTCTGAAGAGGAGGAATCTTCTTTTGAGGAGGAGACCAAGCCTATTATAAAGAAGGCCAGGGTAGAAGAGCCTCCAAAACCAGCGTTCCCTGTGGCATCAAAAGCTTCCAAGGATAGTTCCGAGGAAACCTCTGCGGAGAGTTCTGAAGAGACTTCCGAAAGACCCAGTGAAGAGACGTCCGAGGAGACTTCGGATAGTGGTTCTGAAGAATCTGAGCCTTATAAGGCCCAAGTTCTTTGCATTATTATGTATTTTTCTTTTTTAGACAATATCGAACTTTGTAATTGACTTTTAATATTTTCACTTGTATTGTCCAAGTATCATCGTGTTTTTTCCGAGTTTTCAAACTTGATATGGGCCTAAAATTATCCTAGAAATATAATTAATGTCGAATTAATTAGACCTGGTATGGTCCAGTAACAAAGCCCAATTAACGAGGCCCGAAACTCTGATTATTTATTAATTTCATAATTAATAAATAAGGGAGATTAACAGCTCATTAAATGAGTCCAATCAGTGATATAAATCTATAAAAGATAGCCCCAAGGGCACCTACACCAATTAGGAATCTGATTCCTCTATTCTAGGACTTCAAAGTCTATCCAAAGTCTGAGAACTTGATCAACAAGTCTCCTATCCCTAGTCCAATTCAAGGACTCTTAACATCTATATAAAGGGATCTACCCCTCAATCAGAACTACATTTTTTGGCTTGATTCTCTAATTCACAGAGATACATAGGTATCTCGTAAAGGAAGAATTAAGCTACGAAACACGAGAGCAGCCATTAAAGGCCTTGAGCTCCCGAACCTTAGCAATAAATACAGCAAATAATAACCTTAGTTTTTTATCCATAACATTTGGCGCCGTCTGTGGGAAGCACAACAACAACCATGGCGAAAACACGGAGAACAGTTAGAGCCCTTGAAGGAGGAACACCAACGGGGACAACCCAAGTGATTTCGTCAACTGTGGAGGTACCTCCTCATTCGACCTATGCAACCATGCAAGGAGAAGCCCAGATAGGGGCAACTGAACCTCATCCACAAGGGACGATTCCCTCGGCTACTCAAGGTACGAATCTCTAAGTTCAACAACTACATGCACCTGTGAATTCTCGACCTATCGGGTACGAATATTTAACTATTATTACTACTAACCCCCCTTATGGGATGCCCCTTTACCCCGACGTTGGAGGAAGTGGACATGCTGGGCGGAGTGAAGCACGGGGGCGATCTCCCCCTACATACGAGGCTTGGCTCCTATCCCTGAAGATCAGGAATTTTCTAGTCCTTACACTGAGAGAGACTCTGATTCTTCGGATGATGAAGTAGCCCCTAGAAGGAGACGTGTTGGCAAAGAGCCGATGGCTGATGGTAGCAAATGTCCTCAAAGCACCCAAGGGACGAATCCCCAAGAAGTGCAGGAAAGGATCAGGGCTCACGAGGCTGAGATTCAAAGGCTGAGGCGTGACTTGGAGGCGCACCAGACCACCAGACCCCCATTACCCCCAAGGGGGAGGAATCCTCCCCCTATTATAGACCTAGAAGGTCCGATACAGAGAAGGGTCGTTGTCCCAAAGGCTGACCCAAGCAATCTTCTTCCCCTTGGAGATCCGGATGATCTTACCCCGCCATTCACTGAAGAAATAATGAATGCCCATATCTCGAGGAAGTTTAAGATGCCCACTATCAAAGCTTATGATGGCACGGGAGATCCCGCTAATCATGTCAGGACATTCTCTAATGCACTGTTGTTGCAACCTGTGAATGACGCTATTAAGTGTCGGGCCTTTCCTCAAACCCTGTCGGGTATGGCTCAAAGATGGTATAGTCGTTTACCCCCGAACTCTATCGGGTCCTTCAGAGAGTTGAGTCAGGCTTTTATTAAGCAGTTTATCAGTGAGAGAGTGCATGGGAAAAGTTCAGCATCCCTTATGAGCATTGTACAGGGAGCAAAGGAATCCTTGAGAGAATACCTGAATTATTTCACGAAGGAGGCTTTGAAAGTCCCGGACCTTGATGACAAGGTGACCATGATAGCACTTCAACAGGGAACTAGGGATGAATTCTTCAAGATGTCCTTGGCCAAACGTCCCCCGAAAGTATGTTGCAGCTCCAAGATAGAGCCGGGAAGTACATCAAGGTGGAAGAGAGCATGAGGAAGACCGTATTGAATAATAAGCCCAGTGGAGGCAAGAAGCGGAAATCTGATCTGGAATATATTGCTAAGGACAAGTATCCTGGAACCGAGCAAAACTCTGATTCAACCCCTAAGAAGGGAGGACCTGGGCAAAAGTTCACTGAATACGCTAAGCTGAATGCTCCTAGAAGCCAGATCTTGATGGAGATCGAGAAAGATCAAGATATTCGTTGGCCTAAGCCTTTGAAGGTTGATCCTGCCAAGCTAGATAAGAGCAAATTTTGTAGATTTCACAAAGATGTTGGTCATGACACCGATGAGTGTAGGCAACTAAAAGATGAAATTGAGTTCCTCATTCGAAAAGGAAGATTGAACAAATACACTGGAGAAGGAGGGGATAGAAGCAACAGAAACTTTGATGACCGAAGGAGAGATCAAGAAGATCAGGGGCGAAATCCCCAACCTAAGGGACTGTGATCAACACAATTTTTGGAGGACCAACCGCTGTTGGGTTATCCAAGAACTCCAGGAAAGCATATGCTTGAGAAGTTATGCATTTTATTGGGGAAGCCCCGAAGAGGGCCAGGACAGGAGTAACAATGTCTTTTGATGATTCTGATCAGGAGGGTGTGAAGTTTCCCCATGACGACCCGTTGGTCATAACCCCGATAATAGGGAACAACTAGGTAAGAAGGGTCTTTGTGGATAATGGTGCTTCAGTGGATATTTTGCTCCATGACACCTTTTTAAGGATGGGATATAATGACTCCCAATTGACCCCAACCGAGATGCCGATATATGGATTCGTGGGAGTGGAATGCTCCGTAGAAGGAATAATCAAGTTGCCAACAACCATAGGACAGGAACCAAGGCAAGCAACTCAGATGTTGGACTTTGTGGTGGTGAAGGCTAGTTCGACCTACAACGCTATCATGGGAAGAACAGGGATACATGCCTTAAAGGCAGTCCCTTCTTCCTATCATTAAGTTATGAAGTTTTCGATCCGAGATGGGATTGGGGAAGAGAGAGGAGATCAAAAAATGGCTAGAAGTTGTTATGTGGCCTCTTTGAGGGCAGACGGAGTTGGAGGGCAGGTTTTTCCTATTGAAGACCTGGATATCCGAGAGAATGATGAGAAAAGAGGAAAGCCAGCAGAAGACTTGTTTCAATTCCTTTAGCCCCCAAAGATCCTGAGAGGGTGACTTTTATTGGAGCCAAGCTTGAGGAGCCTCTAAGAGGGAAGTTGGTGAAATTTTTGCAAGAAAATAGCGATATGTTCGCTTGGCCGGCAGCTGATATGCCAGGAATGGATACGGAACTGATCACTCACAAGCTGAATGTGGATCCAAGTCGGAAGACGGTGAAACAAAAGAAAAGAAGTTTTGCTCTAGAAAGACAAGAAACTATAAAACAGGAAGTGGAAAAGCTCTTAGAGGCTGGTTTCATTGAGGAGATTCAATTTCCGGAATGGTTAGCAAACCCTGTTATGGTGAAGAAGGCCAATGGAAAGTGGAGGATGTGTGTAGACTTCACTGATCTAAATGATGCCTGTCATAAGGATTGTTTTCCGTTACCAAGGATCGATACTTTGATAGATGCCACTGATGGGCATGAAATGCTTAGCTTCATGGATGGATTTAGTGGATACAATCAGATCAGGATGCATAAGGATGACATTCCAAAGGTATCATTCATCACTGACTTTGGAAGCTTTTAAGGGAAGCTTTTAGTCAAGAGTCTAGTAAAGACTCATCATATAACCCATTTAAGGGAAGCTTTTGAGGTCTTGAGGTACCACAAGATGATGTTGAATCCTACAAAGTGTGCTTTCGGAGTAGGATCTGGAAAAATTTTGGGATTGATGGGCTCCAAGAGAGGGATCGAGGCCAGCCCCGATAAAATAAAGCCAATCCTGGACATGGAACCACCAAAAACTGTCAAAGATGTTCAGAAGCTCACAGGAAGGGTTGGTGCGCTGGGACGATTCATCTCCAAGTCAGAAGACAAGTGCTTGTCATTCTTCAAGTCACTAAAAAACATTAAGGACTTTATATGGAGTGAGGAAAACCAGAAGGCTTTCGAGGAGTTAAAGAAATATATGGCCCAGGCCCCGTTGTTGGCCAAACCGGCTTTGAATGAATTTTTATACTTGTATTTAGCCGTTTCTGAGAGTGCCTTAAGCGCTGTATTGGTTAAGGAGGAATTGAAAATCCAGAAACCCGTATACTACGTTAGCAAAATTCTGCATGGTGCTGAGTTGAATTATTCAACTATTGAGAAATTTGCTCTAGCCTTGGTAATGGCTTCAAGAAAATTACGACCTTAATTTCAGGCTCATCAAGTTGAGGCGCTAACGAATCAGCCCCTGAGAAATATCATTCATAGTCCCAAGGCTAGTGAGAGGTTGATCAAGTGGGCAATAGAGCTGGGAGAGTTCGACATCAAGTATAAGCCACGAACGGCAATAAAAGCCCAAACATTAGCTGACTTCGTGGTGGAATATACCATACCCAACCAAGAAGTCGGGGGGCAGGAAGATAACATACCTCAAGACAAGGAAGTTAATAAAGGGGATAAAGAGAAGGTTGATAAGGAAAAAGAATATTGGGTTCTCTATTTTGATGGAGCATCAAAAACGAATTTAAGTGGAGCAGGTTTGGTTTAAAGCCCTGATGGGTTCTTAATTGAGTATGCCATGAAGTTAGACTTCCCAACCACAAACAATGAGGCAGAATATGAAGCTCTGATAGTTGGTCTTGGCTTAGCAGGGACACTTAGAGTCAAGAACTTAAAAGTCTGTGGAGACTCGAAGTTGGTCGTATCCTAGGTGAAGGGAGAGTTTGAGGCAAGGGATGATACGATAGCTAAGTATGTCCGCCTAGTAAGGGCCGTGATGACCCAATTCGATGAATACCATGTTGAGTACATTTCAAGGGAAGAAAATGCTAAGGCAGATGCATTGTCAAAGTTTGCTTCATCTGAGATGGAAGAAAGTTCTGGAAGTGTATACTATCACGTTTTGAAAACACGGAGCATTGATGTTAAGCTCGTGGCTCCTATAGGCCTGGGGACATCATGGATTGATCCTATTAAGGCTCACATTCAAACTGGTTGGTTACCAAACAATGCTACTGAAGCACGAAAATTGGTTATTCGAGCACTAAGATACTCTTTCATAGATGGAATTCTGTATAAAAGATATTTCGTGGTTCCCTACTTAAGGTGTCTCAGGCCCGATGATGCTCGCTTGGCTCTTGAAGAAGTACATGAAGGCATATGTGGGCAACACTTGGGGGGCAGAGCATTAGCTCATAAGATAACCCGTTTAGGCTTTTATTGGCCAGAAATGATGGCGGATGCCAAGGAATATGTGAAAAAGTGTGACCGCTGTCAGAAGTATGCACCTGTTGTTAGACAACCCCCTGAGATACTGACATTCGTCAACTCACCTATCCCCTTTGCTATGTGGGGAATGGATATACTTGGGCCTTTCCCCATGGCCACGGCACAAAGGAAGTTTTTGATTGTAGCCATCGATTATCTTACCAAGTGGATTGAAGCCAAGCCCTTGGCTAAAATCACAATTAGGCAGGTTGCACAATTCCTGTGGAAAAATATCATGTGCCGGTATGGAATTCCCCGCATCCTAGTCACTGACAATGGAACACAGTTCAACAACGAGGAATTTAAGAGGTATTGTGAAGAAAATGAAATTGAGTTACGATTTACCTCTGTAGCTCATCCGCAAGCCAATGGGAAAGCAGAAGTGGCAAATCGGATAATCCTGGATGGACTAAAGAAGAGGATCGAGAAGTCGAGGAATAACTGGGTAGATGAAATACTCCCAATACTATGGGCCTATAGGACTACCTCTAGAGTCACGACTGGAGCAACTCCCTTCATGTTAGCATATGGGGCAGAAGCAGTTGTTCCCATAGAGATATCATATTCCTCTCCCAGGATTCAAGCTTTCAATGCTGAGGAGAGTGAGGAAGGGCAAAGACTAGCCTTGGATCTAATTGATGAAGTGCGAGACGAGGCACATGCGAAGATAGTGGAGTATTAGAAAAAGGCTTCGTTCTACTACAACCTAAGGGTTAAAGAAAGGTTCTTCAAACAGGGTAACCTAGTCTTGAGGAAGGTGGAAGCTTCTGGTGTAGGGCAGAAAGGGAAACTTGCCCCAAATTGGGAAGGGCCATATAAGGTCAAGAGTGTACAAGGTAGAGGAACCTACAAGCTGGAGACTATGGATGGTGTTGAAGTCCCGAGAACTTGGCATGCACAAAACCTGAAGGTTTACTATGTGTGAAGCCATTAAACATGATTCTCACTTGTCAAGGTGACAAGTAGGTTGAAAAGCATCTTGAAGCTTTGATTGCTTAGGATTTACATGTTTTAGCTTTATTTTTTAGGATTATTAGGAGTGGTGTAAGGGATGAATCCCAAGAGTTGCCATAAACTTGTTTTACAATTGTTTAGTTCATCTTATTATAGAACTATTTGGTGCATACTATATATGATTAAGTTTGCTTATCTATTTTAGTACAAGTACGAGGAAAATAGGGGATAGCTTTTAAAATTCTAGCAAACTAACAGTACAAGTACTTGAAAGGGATAGTAGAAAAGCAAACAAATAACTTAAAATAACATAATAAACCCTGAAGGGTAATAAGTTCCGAATACGACTAAGTCAATACATAAAAAGCCACGATGGGCCAAATAAGAAAAAAAACTACTCAAAGATCCTTGAAAAAGTCATCATCAATGTTTCCTTCATCGGCATCAGTAGAAGAAGGAACGGGCATATGATCAGCATCTCGAGGAGAAACAGCTGCGGCCTCAGCGGAAGTAGTGAGAGTAGGAGAAAGAGGAATATCATCAAGAAGAGGCTCTTTCCCAGGAATAACAGGGACTGGATAGGCGGTGAGAGTCACCTCCAGAATCTTCTTCCCAATCTCCTCCACTATCTGCTCCCAACAACAAGAAAAGGTCTCCGAGAAGTTAGCATCGTACTCAGCATTTAGGACATCCTGAAAGTCCTGAGATGCCTTATACTCAGCTATCACCTCAGCCCGGGCCCTCTGAGCATCCAGCTTCAGCTTACGAACTTTCTCCTTTTCATCCGCCAGCTCCTTCTCTACCTCACGGAAACGAGTGAAGTTGGCCTCGGAAGCCTTGAGGTACTTATCCCTATCTCTCTCAGCAATGGTTAGGCTAGTCTTCACATCCTTCAGATTGTGAAGGGCAGCCTGGAGATAGGTATTCATCTGCACGAGCATAATACAGTAAATAAGTATGAAAGAATTGAAAAAACAATCAAAAAGGGGACAAGGAAGAGGCTTACAGAAGCCACGACCTGAGCACCCAGACGCTCAATCTGTAGGTCATCAGAAGACTCTACTATCTCAGCCCTGTCACGAGGCGTAATCACACTCTCGAACCAAACAGCGGCAGCCTCGGAACTCCCTACCACTGTGTCCCTCCTCTGAAGGCCCCAAGTGACGGTGAAAGGAGAGGTATCCTCATCAAGGCTAAGAGGCCTCTAGGATAAAAAGGTAGGGACGGCCTCCTGAACCGTGACTGAAGGGCCGTCACCAATCCTACCCCGCTTATCGCGGTGGGTCTCAACAGCAGAGCCCTTGGCAGCACGGGCCTCCCGCTTCTTGAAGATCATGTCCAAAGCTGCCCTAGATGCAGATAGATACAGGCACGCAAATAAGGAATTAAGAAAATGGAACAAAAAGGGAAAAGAAATACCCTCGGGACCAAGGTCACTTTGACCTAAATCTTGCAAATTACCCTCTGAAAGGATGAGAGCGCAATGATGCAAGTTATCAGCTGTGATGGATTTGGTGGCCCATCCTCATCTATCCCCAATTTTAGGTCTCTTAAAGACTCGTCTACAGTTTTTGAGAAGTTAGGCCTGAAAAAATGGTCCCAACCCTCCTCGGAATCCAGAAACACATAAAACCACTCACTCTTCCAAGTTGGATACGAGTCAGGGTTGGTGCCAGAAATAAAGCAGGAGCGGGCCAAGGATCTATGAACTATTTTGACCCATCCTTGGTCCTCAGAAGCATTTACAAAGTTAAATAAATAGCGAAAGACACAAACATTGGGCTCAAAACCGTGTTTACGAGATTGGGCCATATAACAGTGAATAAAATGCCAAGAATTGGGTGTGAGTTGGGTCGGACAGACTCGGGCCTCAGCCAAAAGGCGAAAAACGAAAGGATGAGGAGGAAGGCGAAAACCAGCATAGAAGGTTTCCTTATAGACCCGAATGGCCCCAGGCTTTGGGTAACAGGCCCTATCATTTGGGCCTGGAGCCTCGGCCCTATAAGGGTGAGAAATGCCAAAAAGGCGAGCTATGGTACCTACTTGTTCTGGACCAAATCTAGAAGGATAATTATATGCATCTAAGTGTAACATGTTAGGGAAGGCTTGCCCAAATTCGGTTAAAAGATCCCTAAGAGAAATAACTATGGAATGGACAAGAGATTTTTTACCTCGGCTGGCCCTAGATGGACGGGCAACAGCTTGGGGAACCTGGGAGTGAGATGAATCGGAATCCGCCATAGATGAAGACTGAAACCCATGAAGCTCTTGAAGGTAAGCGAAGAAGATGAAGATTCAAACGGAATCTTCAAAATAAGCCCAGAAAGCGGTGGTGTAGAAAGCCGGAAATCGCTTTGAGGTGGGGATTCTTGAGAGAATAGTTGCAGAGTAGAAAAAGTTAGAGGTGAAGAAATTTTGTGGAAGTGAAGTGTGAGAAATGAACTCACACTCCACCCCTTATATAGAAGAGCCTGAGGAAGCTCAAACGTATCTGGGCCTAAAGAAATGGGCCTAATAAAGGCGGGAAGCCCATAAAATTTGAATTTTGAAAAGATCTAGAATGTTCTAAATCAAAAACCAAAGTTCATTGAATAAATCAAGGCTCGAAAGCCCCAACCATGCCTAGAGGGCATGATTCCTAGGCGTTGTACCAAACATGTCTCCTAGGTGTGGGTATACAACGCCTAGGAATTATAGATGAATTAACCTCCAATAATGTCCAGGACGCAAATTTCCTAGACGGTGTTGGAAGGATGTCTCCTAGGCGTGGGTATACAACGCCTGGGAATTATAGACAAATTAACCTCCAATAACGCCCAGGACGCAAATTTCCTAGACGATGTTGGAAGGATGTCTCTAAGGCGTGGGTACACAACGCCTAGGATTTATGAATGGATTGGCCCTCAACAACGCCCAAGATGAAAATTTTCTAGACGTTGTTAGAAGTGTGGCTCCTAGGCGTGGATCAACAACGCCTAGGAAGCATTGGCCTCCAATAACGCCCAGGACACAAGTTTCCTCGACGTTGTTAGGAAACTGTCTCCTAGGCGTGGATCAACAATGCCTAGGAAGCATTGGCCTTCAACAACGCCCAGGGTGCATTGTTCCTAGACGTTGTTAGAAGTGTGGCTCCTAGGCGTGGATCAACAACGCCCAGGAAGCATCAGCCTCCAACAACGCCCAGGACGCAAGTTTCCTAGACGTTATTAGGAAACTGTCTCCTAGGCGTAGATCAACAACGCCCAGGAAGCATCAGCCTCCAACAACGCCCAGGGTGCATTGTTCCTAGACGTTGTTAGGAAACTGTCTTCTAGGCGTGGATCAACAACGCCTAGGATGTATTGAGCGGCAAAAATTCTATTTTTCTGATTATTTAATTAATTAGAAAAATGGGTTAAAATAGGGAAAATTGCTAAAAAAATTCCCAATAAATAGGGAAAATAAGCAAAAAATCCCAGAAAATTAGGAAAATTAAAAAATTATTTTCAAAAATTATTTTTGTTGAAAATTCTTGAAAAAATTAAGGGAAAAATTTCTGGAAAATACCAGAATATTCCTAAAAAGAAGGAATAAGGTAAGGAAAATAATAGAAAGGTTCTATAATAGCCTTGAAGCCGCATGCAAGGCAAATCGTTGTAAATGTGTAGGTTGCTCCACACTTTACGCAAAAACGATACCCTGTAAGGGAACAAACGAACTTAACTTCTGCGAAACCTTTTACGATTTCCCAGAAGTTGGGGGGCAAATGATATGGGCCTAAAATTAGCCTAGAAATATAATTAATATTGAATTAATTAGACATGGTGTGGTCCAGTAACGAAGCTCAATTAACGAGGCCCGAAACTCTGATTATTTATTAATTTCATAATTAATAAATAAGGGAGATTAACAGCTCATTAAATGAGTCCAATCAGTGATATAAATCTATAAAAGATAGCCCCAAGGGCACCTACACCAATTAGGAATCTGATTCCTCTATTCTAGGACTTCAAAGTTTATCCAAAGTCTGAGAACTTGATCAACAAGTCTCCTATCCCTAGTCTAATTCAAGGACTCTTAACATCTATATAAAGGGATCTACCCCTCAATCAGAACTACGTTTTTTGGCTTAATTCTCTAATTTACAGAGATACGTAGACATCTCGTAAAGGCAGAATTAAGCTATGAAACACGAGAGCAGCCATTAAAGGCCTTGAGCTCCCAAACCTTAGCAATAAATACAGCAAATAATAACCTTAGTTTTTTATCCATAACAAAACTCAAGTTTATAACTTGGTTTTATCCTTCACAATGCATCAATCTAATAGGCTAGATTATGCCGAACGCTTTTTATTATAATCTTGGTATTCTTGATACCTTACATAAGATGGGTTCAACCCTGATAAAATCTAAACATATAAAATCCTAAGCAAGCAAAGCTTCAAGGTGCTTTTAATCCTACTTGTCACTCTGACAAGTGAGAATCGTGCTCGAACTATTTTACGCATAGTAAACCTTCAGGTTTTGTGCATGCCAAGTTCTCGGGACTTCAAAACCATCCATAGTTTCAAGCTTGTAGGTTCCTCTACCTTGAATACTCTTGACCTTGTATGGTCCTTCCCAATTTGGGGCAAGCTTCCCTTTCTACCCTACACCAGAAGCTTCCACCTTCCTTAAGACTAAGTCACCCTGTTTGAAGAACCTTTTTTTAACCCTCAGATTGTAATAGAATGAAGCCTTTTTCTGTGTTAGATATATTTGATAATGTCATATCTAAAGATGATTTGTGTTTAGTTTTCAGATCTTACTTAACAGGACAATCAGTACTTAACTAGAAATCAGTACTTATACTAAAGTCGGGACTTAAGATATCAGAAGATATTTATCAGGAGATAATATCAGGACTTAAGGAGACTTTCAGATAAGGCAGGCGGCTGATTGAAGGGAAAGAAGATCAAGACAAATGCAAAAAGAAATATGCATGAAGAAGGAATTCTATGAAGAATAGAATACTTGGAAGAAAAGATAACTAGTTGATATATTTTAGGAAGCAGAATTATATTCCATATCAATTAGAACATTATCTTGTAACTATGTAGTATATAAACACAGACATAGGGTTTACACTACATGTGTTATCTTAATCGAAGTTATTATTCTTTGTAACCCTAGCAGCTCTCGTGATAATTTGTACATCACTGAGAGAGAACAGTTCTTTGTAACAGAGTTTATTGTGTTGAATAAAATCTGTTTTCTGTTACTTGAGTTCTTATATTCGATTTGATTGTAGTAAACACTGTATTCAACCCCCTTCTACAGTGTGTGTGACCTAACAAGTGGTATCAGAGCAATCTGTTAACACACATACAGTTTAAGATCCGAAAACAATCATGTCTGAAGAAGAAACTCCAACCAAGCGCACCAAAACTGAAGAAACTCCAAAAACCATAACCCATAGTCGATATGAGACTATAAGAGTTCCCATATTGAGACCTTCTGAGTATTCCATATGGAAAGTGAAGATGGCTATGTTTCTGGAAGCTACAGATCCAGAATATCTCGACAAGATTAATGAAGGACCACATATGCCAACCAAACATTCTGTGGAAGTTGCAGGTCAGCCAGCAAAGTCTGTACCAAAGGAGAAAAGTGATTACACTGCTGAAGATATCTCATCAATTGCAAAGGATGCAAAGGTAAGACACTTGCTGCATAATACCATTGATAATGTCATGTCAAACAGGGTAATTCAATGCAAGACTGCAAAAGAGCTATGGGATGCTTTGGAAACAAAGTGTCAGGGAACTGATTCAATCAAGAAGAACAGGAAGACAATACTCACTCAAGAGTATAAGCATTTTGACTCAAAGCCTGATGAGTCATTAACTGATTTATATGACAGATCTGTCAAACTCTTGAATGATTTGTCACTAGTTGACAAAGAGTGATATTGAAGATTCAAATCTTAAATTCCTGTTAGCTCTTCCTGAAAGATGGGATTTGAAGGCCACAATAATAAGAGACAACTATAATCTTGATGAAACAACTCTTGATGAAATTTATGGGATGTTCAAGACTCATGAACTTGAGATGGAACAAAGAAGCAAGAGGAATGGAAGAAATTCAAGGACAGTTGCTTTTGTGGCTGAGGAGGAAATTCCCAAAGTTGCTGCCTCAAAGAAAGGCAAGGGAAAAGCTCTCATCACAAAGTCTGATACTGAGCCATCAAGTTCTGATACTGATGATGACTAAGAAACTGAGAGTATACTTGAGATGGACTCTGATGAAGAGATGATGAAGCTGTGTGCTCTTATTGTGAAAGGAATCACAAAGATTGCATACAGGAAATTCAGGAGAGGAAAGAGGTTTTCCAGGAAAGGTGCAAGTTTTGATAAGAAAGGTTTCAGAAAATCTGAAGGCAAAGGAGGAAAGTCTGACAGAGGAGATTACTCAAATGTTAAATGCTACAATTATGGTGAGAAAGGCCACATATCTCCTGATTGCAGAAAAGGGAAGAGTGGCAAAGGCAAGGCTCTTATCACAAAGAAGAAAAGCTGGTCAGATACTTCAGATTCTGAGGATGAGGAAAACTATGTTTTGATGGCAAATGCTGATAGCAGTTCTGATACTGCTGACTTAAAGGTACCTCAAAATACTTATGCCTTTCATACTGATGATATTACTGAGTTGAGAAGATATCTTAAAACCATGTTCATTAGTTATAAAGATCAAACTTTAACATGTGAAAGATTAACTTCTGAAAATCTTGCTTATAAAAAGAGGAATGATTATTTAGAAAAAGAGTTAGTCATGTTCCATCAAACTCAGAAAGATAGAGATGATGCCTTTTATGTTATGGATGAAGTGCTAAAAATGAATGAATCTCTAAAAACTGAGTTAGAAAAGGAAAGAGAGATTATCAGGACTTGGACTAACTCTGGTAGAGCAACTCGGGATATTCTTAGTAGTGGAAACTGGAAAGAGGGCTTAAGTTATGGAGATGATAAGAACAATAAGGGAACTGTAGAAACTGAGCCTATAGTTATTAAACAAAAACCAAAGGTAAATCCTGTTAAGTTTGTAACTACAAACACTGATATTGAGAAATCAGAAGTTAAGGAGAAATTAACTTTTTGACAAACCTAAACAGGATAAGCCCACTGAAGTTAACATAGGCTTAATGACTAAGAAGCAGCTTAAGCATAAGCTGAAAGAGGTTAAAAATATAAACAAGGTAAAGCCACCTAGGAAAAGTAGGAATGGAAAGGAAGGTGTGAACAAAAGTAACAATTATAAGCCTGTTCCTAATGCTCCTAGAAAAACATGTCATAACTGAGGAAATTCTAACCTTCTGGCTTCTTTTTGCAGGAAGAATAAGAACATAAACTCCTTACCTTTAAAATTAGGAGTTAAGAGTCAGTCGGTTAGATATAGGCCACAAAATCCTTGTTTTCATTGTGGTAGTTTATGGCATTCCATTTATACCTGTATGGAATATCATAGTTTGTACTATGATTATTATCAAATAAAACCTTCTGTAAAGAAAGTTAGCATTATTCCTTCTAGTGTAAGTTCTGATGCAAAGTCTGATATTGCAAATTCTGATAAAAAAACTGTTAACATAAACTCTGATGCTAAATCCGCTGCAAATGTTAACAAACTTAATAAGGCCAAAGGATCCAAGCAAGTCTGGGTCCTTAAAACTAATCATTAGTGGTCTTTGTGATTGCAAGGCAACATGAAGAATATCCTAGTTCTAGACAGTGGATGTTCAGGACATATGACTGGAAATAAAGCCCTACTATCAGACTTTGTGGAGAAAGCTGGCCCAGGTGTTTCTTATGGAGATGGCAACATGGGAAAAACTCTGGGATATGGCAATATCAATCTTGGGAATGTCATCATTGAAACAGTAGCTCTGGTCTCAGGACTTAAACACAATATGCTGAGTGTTAGTCAAATCTGTGACAGAGGTTATCATGTGGATTTCTTTGAAGAACACTGTGAAGTTGTAAGCAAATCTACAGGCAAAGTTGTTCTGAAGGGATACAGGCATGGTAACATTTATGAATCCAAGCTTTCAACAAGTACTAATGGTTCCTGCAATCTGTCTGTTGAGTAGAGCATCAATTGAAGAAAACTGGAATTGGCACAAGAAACTCTCTCATTTATATTTTAACAATATAAATGAACTAATCAAGAAAGATCTTGTGAGAGGACTGCCAAAATCAGTATTTGCTCCTGATGGCCTTTGTGATTCATGTTAGAAGGCAAAACAAAGAAAATCTTCATTCAAGAGCAAGACTGAATCATCAATTCTTGAGCCTTATCACCTACTACATGTTGATCTATTTGGTCCAGTGAATGTCATGTCTATTGCAAAGAAGAAATATGCTATGGTCATAGTGGATGAGTTCACCAGATACACATGGGTGTATTTCTTGCACACAAAAAGTGAAACTGTATCTATCTTGATTGATCATGTCAAGCAACTGGATAAATTGGTCAAAGATTCTGTGAAGATCATAAGAAGTGATAATGACACTGAGTTCAAGAATTTGATCATGGAAGAGTTCTGCAAAGACCATGGAATAAAGCATGAATTTTCTGCTCCTGGAACTCCACAGCTGTTGTGGATAAAAAACTAAGGTTATTACTTGCTGTATTTAATACTAAGATTCGGGAGCTCAAGGCCTTTAATGGCTGCTCTCGTGTTTCGTGACTTAATCTGCCTTTACGAGATGCCTACGTATCTCTGTGAATTAGAGAATCAAGCCAAAAAACGTAGTTCTAGTTTGTGGGGTGAGGCCCCTTATATAGATGTGGGAGTCCTTGAATTGGACTTGGTATAGGAGACTTGGTGGATAAACCTCTGAATTAGGATAGACTTAGGGGTCCTAGGTAGTAGGAAACTGATTCCTTATCCTTTTAGGTCCCCTTGAGGCTAATCTCCAAGGATTTATATCTTTATCGGGACTCTTTTCAACATCTGATTTGTCCCTTATTAATTAATTTCGTAATTAATTAATAATCAGGGCTTTTGGGCCTTTTTTATTCCATCAGGCCTGATCTGGTCCATCAGGCTTAACCTTTCTGGTCTGAGTATCATATATCTTTTTATTGGGCCTAGCAGCCCACAGTTTGTACAATTAATGCAGTATTCAATTATACAAACATAATTTATCTATCCTTATCATTTGCCCCCCAACTTTTGGGAAACATTGATTAGGTTTCGCAGAAGTTAAGTCTATTTGTTCCCTTACAGGGTTTCGTTTTTCCGTAAAGTGTGGAGCGACCTACACATTTACAATGAATTTTTCCCTTTATTCAGGAATTATCTTAATTTCCAGGATTTTTTCCCTTATTTCCGGGATTTTTCCCTTATTTCCGGGATTTTTCCCTAATTTTCTGGGATTTTTACCTATTTTCTGGAATTTTTCCCTAATTTTCTGGGATTTTTCCTTATTTTCTGGAATTTTCCCTAATTTTCTGGGATTTTTCCCTTATTTTCTGGGATTTTTCCTTATTTTCTGGAATTTTCCCTAATTTCCTGGGATTTTTCCTTATTTTCTGGAATTTTCCCTATTTTCTGGATTCTTCAAATTTCCAGCCCTTTTTTCGACCAGGATCCTAGTCGAAATTTCGACCTGGATCCTAGTCGAAAATAAGGGCCACCCTTGTCATCCTGGTCGAAGGAATTCGACTAGGATCCACGACCTGGAATTCGACCAGGATCCTAGTTGAAATTTCGACCTGGATCTAGGACCTGGAATTCGACCAGGATCCTAGTCGAAAATTCGACCTGGATCTAGGTCGAAAATTCCACCCCCTTGTGAGTCTATCGACTAGGATTTCGACTAGGATTCTAGTCGATATTTCGACCTGAATCCTGTTCGAAAATTCCTTGATTTTCTTGTTTCCTGGTCGAAGGATTTCGACTAGGATCCACGACCTGGAATTCGACCAGGATCCTAGTCGAACTTCGACCTGGGTTTTTAATCCCTATTTTTTGAAAGATGCTTGGTTTATTCGACCTCATTCCTGGTCGAAGCTTCGACCTCAATTCAGTCCCGTTATTCCAGCTATTTTCGGGTGTCTGCTCGAAAGATTTCGGGCAGGATCCACGACCTGGAATTCGACCTGGATTCTGGTCTTTTTTACCCGTTATTATCGGTTGTCTGCTCGAAAGATTTCGGGCAGGATTCACGACCTGGAATTCGACCTGGATTCTGGTCTTTTTTATCCGTTATTTTCGGGTGTCTGCTCGAAAGATTTCGGGCAGGATTCACGACCTGGATTTCAACCTGGTTCCTGGTCTTTCACTAGCCTTCTTTATTTAGCTTTAATTTAGGGTATTGTATTTTCCAAATCCTAATTGGATTTGGGCCTGGCCTTTTTGTTGGGCCCTATAAAATTTTACTGAGCTTCTATTATTGGGCTTTATCAAATATTGTGGGGCCTCTTCATTGGGCTTTGTCAAATATTACTGGGCCTTCTCATTGGGCTTTTCAAATATTGCTGGGCTTAACACACCCTGTTTAGAATGCCCTAGAATTCCTAGGTATATTCTGGAATGTTCTTTTTTCTGGGCCTCTTCTTATGGGCCTTTGTTCTTAATGGGCTTTTCGTCCCTTCAACTTCTTTTTCCTCCTATATAAAGGAATGAGGAAAGGCTATTACTCCTCACTTTCTCATTTCTTAGTTTTCTTCTTCATCCTCCTGCTAAGATTCTCAGAGCAATAACAGCAAGTCGGAGCTCAAAGCCTTTTTCAGGAGTGCTTCTTTAGGTAAGATTCCTCCCTTTGCTTTTCGTTTCTATTTTTCCATTGTGTGCCATTTTAAGATAGCCTATTTACGTGCCTCATACTTTTTTCAAATGGCTGAAAAAAGAATGACTCGTTTGGCCAAGATGAACGTGGCTAGAAAATCCAATGATTTTCCTATTCGATCGAGGTATACTTCCTTAATCGACATGATCAATACTCGAGGGGACGAGTATCCGTCTGATGCGCATCTGGACGCGCACGATCATATCAGCGCTTTACGGGATCCCAAGGAGCTGGAAAAGTTGAGCAGCTGCTTCAAAATCAAGGAGCCTTTTAAGCTGGTTCTTGCGGGTCCGGCCGATAGGGCCTGTCAGTGGAAGAAGGACGCGCTATGCGTCTATAGGGATACTCTGAGGGCAGGTATTAGACTCCCTTTTCATCCATTCATTCCTTTGCTACTGGCTGATGTGGGCATCAGCCCTTGCCAACTTCCCCCTAATTCCTGGAGGTTGATTCTGTGCTATCTGTCGCAATGCGCCAAGCACAACGTCCCCACATCTGTTGCTGTCTTCAGGAAGATTTTTCAGTTCAAGAACAGCCCTGATAAAAGTCCGGGTTGGGTTTCTATCAACCAGCGCCCCACTATCCCCCATATCGTGAATGGGAAGTCCATCCCTGGTAACAACTTGGGGTGGAAGAAAGATTTTTGTTTGTTATTTGGGAAGGTGGAGATTGGGGCTCCCTGTTTCGATCATCCTTTGGGCTGGCCGTAGACGGGAGCCCGAATGACATAACTTTGTCCGAGGAGGAGGCTAGAGGTTTCAACCTCCTTACGCAAGACAACGGCACTTCCCATTGTTGGGACCTTATCCGGGAGACCGTCCTGGTAGAACGCGACCTTTCGCCCGTTAATAAGAAAAGTAAGTTCCCTTTCTTATCTCCTTTATTTCCTGCACTTTTATTTCATTGATTTTCAACTGACTTTGTTTGTTGCAGTGGCTGAGAAGATTGAGGAGGCTACCAAGCCGAAGGACCTGGAGACAACCAGGATAAAGAGGGCCGGGAAGATCTTTAAGGACCCTCGACTAGGTGACCGCTTCCCGAAGTTCCTTCTTCAGGCAACGGAGCCAGATGAGGAAGGCCCCATCCAAGTTCTGCGCACCAAGCAGAGGCCAGGTGCCTATTTTCAACCTGCTTGGGGGATCCGGGGCAAGGACTCAATTGTGGGCAGCACGGCCCTGTCCAAGGAATGGTCTAAGCATTCCATTTCCCCGGTGGATTATCAAGATTTTGTCCTTCAACAGGACTTGGAGGGGAATGAGCTGTTTGGAGCCCAAGCTCTGGCGACGGTACGTACCTTACTTATGCTTTTTACAATTCTCTTTTCTTTCTTTTTTAAACCTTTGCTGTTTTTCTCTTGCAGGCTAACGCCCATTTTCAAGGGGCAATTCACCAAGCCAAGGCTTGGAAGGTTGGCCTGGAAGATGCCAACAAGAAGTTGGAGGAGGCCAATCAAAAAATTGAGGCCCTTGAAGCTCAATTGGCCTCTTCCACTTCTGACCTGGAGACGGCCCGGGCTGAAAATGTCATCTTGAAGGCGCAAAAGGAAAAAGCCTTTGATCGCTGGATGGACACTCAAGAATTCAAAGACTTGATGGTGGAGCATGACGCCCTTCTTCATCCTGTTAGCTATAAGGAAGGCTGGGACGCTGCTGTGGAGGCCATCCAGGATGAGTTTCCCGAGGTCCTTGAGCAGTCGCCCTTTCCTTGCCCAGTGCGGGTTCCAGAGCTTGGAGGTGTTACTGAAAAGCTTGCTGGCATGATCAAGGATGGAGAGGAGGAAGATTCCTCTGAGGAGGAATTCGAGCCTGTCGCTAAGAAGGCCAGGGTGGAAGAATCTCCCAAAGCAGCGCCTCAACAGCCATCATCTCCTGCTGAGGGAACTTCTACAGGGACTTCGGAGGGGACGACCGAGACGTCCGAAGAAACGACTGAAACTTCCGAAGAGACTTCAGATAGTGGTTCTGAGGAATCTCAACCTTCCAAGGCCTAGCTTTTTGTATATCTTCTTTTTGAACTTTATTTATATCAGAACTTGTTACCCTTCGGGGTTATGTTTTATACATTGCTTTTCTTGCCTTTTTCTGTTTTAACTTTACAATCTTAATATGCATTTGAACCTTAAACATCCTTGGATTGAAATAATTTCAAGCTTTTTAATATGAAGTCTGGTTTTTCAAAACCTTACACAGCATGGGTTCGACCCTAATCAATAATAACTAGACATTGTAAATTCTACTAGAATATAAAATTCTACGCAAGCAAAGCTTCCAGGTGCTTTTAAACCTATTTGTCACAATGACAAGTGAGAATCGTACTTAGCCTATCTTACACGTAGTAAACCTTCAGGTTTTGTGCATGCCAGGTCCTCGGGACTTCAAAACCATCCATAGTTTCCAGCTTGTAGGTTCCTCTACCCTGAACGTTCTTGACTCTGTACGGCCCTTCCCAATTTGGGGCGAGCTTTCCTTTCTGTCCAATACCAGAAGCCTCTATTTTTCTCAAAACTAGATCACCTTGTTTAAAAAACCTCTCTTTAACCCTTAAGTTGTAGTAGAATGAAGCTTTTTTCTGATATTCTACCATCTTCGCATGTGCTTTATCTCGCACTTCATCGATTAAATCCAGGGCTAACTTCTGCCCTTCTTCATTTTCTTTTTCATCAAAAGCCTGAATCCTTGGAGAGGAATGTGATATCTCCACGGGAACTACTGCTTCTGCCCCATATGCCAACATGAAAGGAGTTGCATCTATCGTGACTCTACAGGTAGTCCTATAGGCCCATAATATGGGAAGTATCTCATCCACCCAATTATTTCTTGACTTTTCGATCCTCTTCTTTAGTCCATCCAGGATTATCCGATTTGCTACCTCCGCTTGCCCATTGGCTTGCGGGTGAGCCACAGAGGTGAACCGTAACTTAATTTCATTTTCTTCGCAATACTTCTTGAATTCCTCGTTGTTGAATTGTGTTCCATTGTCAGTGACGAGGATACGGGGAATTCCATATCGGCACATAATGTTTTCCCACAGGAATTGTGCAACCTGCTTAGTTGTGATTTTGGCCAAAGGTTTGGCTTCGATCCACTTGGTGAAATAATCAATGGCTACAATCAGAAACTTCCTTTGTGTTGTGGCCATAGGAAAAGGCCCTAGAATATCCATCCCCCACATAGCAAAGGGAATAGGTGAGTTGATAGAGGTCAGCATCTCGGGGGGTTGTCTGGTGACTGGTGCATGCTTCTGACAGCGATCACACTTCTTTACATATTCTTTGGCATCAGCCATCATTTCTGGCCAATAGAAGCCTAAACGGGTTATCTTATGAGCCAAGGCCCTGCCCCCCAAGTGTTGCCCACAAATACCTCCATGCACTTCCTCAAGAGCTAAGCGTGCCTCATCGGGCCTGAGACACCTCAAGTAAGGAACCACGAAAGATCTTTTATATAAGATTCCATCTATCAAAGAGTACCTTAGTGCTCGAACAGTTAACTTCTGTGCCTCAATCGCATCGCTTGGCAACCAACCGGTCTGAATGTGAGCCTTGATGGGATCAATCCATGACGTTCCCAAGCCTACGGGAGCCACAAGCTTAACATCTATGCTTCGTGTCTTCAAAACACGGAAGTACACACTTCCTGAACTTTCTTCAATCTCAGATGAAGCAAACTTTGATAGCGCATCCACTTTAGCATTTTCTTCCCTTGGAATGTGTTCAACATGGCATTCATTAAATTGGGTCATCACAGCCCTTACTAGGCGAACATACTTAGCCATCGTATCATCCCTTGCCTCAAATTCTCCCTTTACCTGGGATATGATCAACTTCGAGTCTCCACGGACCTTTAAATTTTTGACTCTAAGTGTCCCAGCTAGACCAAGGCCAGCAATCAGGGCTTCATACTCTGCCTCATTGTCTGTGGTTGGGAAGTCTAGTTTCATGGCATACTCAATTAAGAATCCATCAGGGCTTTGCAAAACCAACCCTGCTCCACTGGAATTTGTTTTTGATGCTCCATCAAAATAGAGAACCCAATATTCTTTCTCCTTGTCCCCATTGTCGACTCCCTTGTCTTGAGGTATGGTATCTTCCTGCCCCCCGACTTCTTGGTTGGGTATGGTACATTCCACCAAGAAGTCAGCTAGTGCCTGGGCTTTTATGGCCGTACGTGGCTTATACTTGAGATCGAACTCTCCCAACTCTATTGCCCACTTAATCAGTCTCCCACTTGCCTTGGGACTGTGAATGATATTTCTCAGTGGCTGATTTGTTAGCACTTCAATTTGGTGAGCTTGAAAATAAGGACGCAGCTTTCTTGAAGCCATTACCAAGGCTAAAGCGAATTTCTCAATGGCTGAATAATTCAACTCAGCACCATGCAAAATTTTGCTGACATAGTATACAGGTTTCTGGACTTTCAGTTCCTCCTTAACCAACACGGCGCTCAAGGCGCTCTCCGAAATAGCTAAGTACAAGAATAAAACTTCATTCAGAACTGGCTTGGCCAACAACGGGGCCTGGCCCATATACTTCTTTAACTCTTCAAATGCCTTCTGATTTTCCTCACTCCATACAAAGTCTTTGATGTTCTTTAGTGACTTGAAAAATGACAAGCACTTGTCTCCTGACTTGGAGATGAATCGTCCTAACGCAGCAACCCTTCCTGTGAGCTTCTGAACATCCTTGACAGTTTTGGGGGGTTCCATGTCCAGGATTGCCTTTATTTTATCGGGGTTTGCCTCAATTCCCCTCTTCGAGACCATCAATCCCAAGAATTTTCCAGATCCTACTCCAAAAGCACACTTCGTCGGATTCAACATCATCTTGTGGTACCTCAGGACCTCAAAAGCTTCCCTTAAATGGGCTATATGATCAGTCTTTACTAGACTCTTGACTAACATGTCATCAACATAGACTTCCATAGTCTTACCAATAAGATCCTTAAAAATTCTATTCACCAACCTTTGATAGGTGGCTCCTGCATTCTTGAGACCAAACGCCATAACAAGATAACAATAAACACCAAAGTCAGTGATAAATGATACCTTTGGAATGTCATCCTTATGCATTTTGATCTGGTTGTATCCGCTAAACCCATCCATGAAACTCAGCATCTCATGTCCAGCGGTGGCGTCAATCAAAGTATCAATTCTAGGCAGCGGAAAACAGTCTTTGGGGCATGCATCATTCAAATCGGTGAAGTCTATACACATCCTCCACTTTCCATTAGCCTTCTTCACCATTACAGGGTTTGCTAACCACTCCGGAAATTGAATCTCCTCAATGAAACCAGCCTCTAAGAGCTTTTCCACTTCCTGCTTTACAGCCTCTTGTCTTTCTGGGGCAAAATTTCTTTTCTTTTGTTTCACTGTCTTCCGGCTTGGATCTACGTTTAGCTTGTGAGTAATTAACTCCGGGTCTATGCCTGGCATATCAGCTGCTGACCATGCAAACACATCACTATTTTTTTGCAAAAAATTCACTAACTTCCCTCTAAGGGGCTCCTCTAACGTGGCTCCAATGAAAGTCGTCCTCTCAGGATTCTCGGGTTCTAAAGGAACCGAGACCAATTCTTCTGCTGGCCTTCCTCTATCCTCATCATTTTCTCGAATATCCATATCTTCAATAGGAAGAACCTGCCCCCCGACTCCATCTGCCCTCAAAAAGGCCACATAACAGCTTCTAGCCATTTTTTGATCTCCTCTTTCTTCTCCAATCCCGTTTCGGGTGGGAAACTTCATGACTGAATGGTAGGAATAGGGGACTGCCTTGAAGGCATGTATCCCTGTTCTCCCCATGATAGCATTATAGGTTGAACTAGCCTTTACCACCACGAAATCCAGCATCTGCGTTGCTTGCCTTGGCTCCGTACCTATGGTGGTTGGCAATTTGATTATCCCTTCCACAGGACATTCTACTCCAGCAAATCCATATATCGGCATGTCGGTTGGTGTTAACTGGGAGTCGTTATACCCCATCCTTAGAAAGGTGTCGTGGAGCAAGATATCCACAGAAGCACCATTATCCACAAGGACCCTCTTAACCGGGCTATTTCCTATTATTGGTGTTATGACCAGCGGGTCGTTATGGGGAAACTTCACACCCTCTAGGTCGGAATCATCAAAAGCCAATGTTACTTCTGTCCTGGCCCTCTTCGGGGCTTCTCCAACAATTTGCATAACCTCTCTAGTATATGCCGTTCTGGAATTTTTGGACAATCCAGCAGCAGTTGGACCTCCAAAGATCGTGTTTATCACAGGCCCTCGAGGTCTCGGACCTCCATAAATGGTGTTTATAACTGGTCCTCTAGGCTGGGGGTTTCGCCCCTGATCGTCTTGGTCCCTCCTACGATCTTCAAAGTTCTTCCTTCCATTATTATTTCTGTCCCCTCCATCTCCAGTATACTTGTTCAATCTTCCTTTTCGAATCAAAAACTCAATTTCATCTTTCAATTGCCTACACTCATCGGTGTCATGGCCAACATCTTTGTGAAACCTGCAATACTTGCCCTTATCTAGCTTGGCGGGATCAGCCTTCAAGGGCTTAGGCCAGCGAATATCTCTGTCTTTCTCAATCTCCATCAAAATCTGACTTCTGGGAGCATTCAGCTTAGCGTATTCAGTGAACTTTTGCCCAGGTCCTCCCTTCTTGGGGATTGAATCAGGGTTTTGTTCGGTTCTAGGATATTTGTCCTTAGCGATATACTCCAAATCAGTTTTTCGTTTCTTGCCTCCAGTGGGCTCATTACTTACTACGGTCTTCCTCATACTTTCTTCAACCTTGATATACTTCCCTGCCCTCTCTTGGAGCTGCAACATGCTCTCAGGGGGTCGTTTGGCCAAAGACATCTTGAAAAACTCATCCCTAGTTCCTTGTTGCAGTGCTATCATGGCTACCTTATCATCAAGGTCTGGGACTTTTAAAGCCTCCTTTGTGAAACGATTCAGGTAATCTCTTAAGGATTCCTTAGCTCCCTGCACAAGACTCATAAGAGATGCTGAACTTTTCTCATGGACTCTTCCACTGATGAATTGCTTAATAAAAGCCTGACTTAATTCTCTGAATGATCCAATAGAATTTGGGGGTAGGCGATTGTACCATCTTTGAGCCATACCCGACAGGGTTTGAGGGAAGGCCCGACATTTTATAGCATCATTCACGGGTTGCAGCAGCAGTGCATTAGAGAATGTCCTAACATGATTAGCGGGGTCTCCCGTGCCATCATAGGCTTTGATAGTGGGCATCTTGAATTTCCTTGAGATATGGGCATTCATTATCTCTTCTGTGAAGGGTGGAGTTGGATCATCACGATCTCCAAGGGGAAGGAGATTGCTTGGATCAGTTCTTGGGACAGCAGCCCTTCTTCTTACCGGACCATCCAGGTCTATGATAGGAGGAGGATTTCTCCCCCTAGGAGGTATGTGGGGTCTGGTGGCTTGGTGAGCCTCCAAATCACGCCTCAGCCTTTGGATTTCAGCCTCATGAGCCCTGATCTTTTCCTGCACTTCTTGGGGATTCGCCCCTGGGGTGCTTTGGGGGCGTTGCCTTCCATCGGCCATTGGCTCTTTTCCAGGACGCCTCCTTCTCGGGGCCACTTCATCATCCGAAGATTCGGAGTCTCTCTCAGTGTATGGACCAGAAAATTCCCGATTCTCAGGGATAGGATCCAAACCTCGTATATAGGGGGGCGACCGCCCTCGTGCTTCGCTTCGCCCAGCATATCCACTTCCTCCAACCTCAGGGTGAAGGGGCATCCCATAAGGGGGGTTAGTAGTAACAATAGTTGAATATTCATACCCGACGGGTCGAGAATTCACAGGTATATGTATTTGTTGAACTTGAGGATTCGTACCTTGAATAGTCGGGAGAGTTGTCCCTTGTGGCTGAGGTTGAGTTGCCCCTGTCTGGGCTTCCCCCTGAGTAGATGCATAAGTTGAATGGGGAGGAACCTCCACGGTTGATGAAATCACCTGGGTTGTCTCTGATGGTGTTCCTTCCTCTAGAGCTCCAATTGTTCTCCGTGTTCTCGCCATGGTTGTTATTGCTTTCCCACAGACGGCGCCAAATGTTGTGGATAAAAAACTAAGGTTATTACTTGCTGTATTTAATACTAAGATTCGGGAGCTCAAGGCCTTTAATGGCTGCTCTCGTGTTTCGTGACTTAATCTGCCTTTACGAGATGCCTACGTATCTCTGTGAATTAGAGAATCAAGCCAAAAAACGTAGTTCTAGTTTGTGGGGTGAGGCCCCTTATATAGATGTGGGAGTCCTTGAATTGGACTTGGTATAGGAGACTTGGTGGATAAACCTCTGAATTAGGATAGACTTAGGGGTCCTAGGTAGTAGGAAACTGATTCCTTATCCTTTTAGGTCCCCTTGAGGCTAATCTCCAAGGATTTATATCTTTATCGGGACTCTTTTCAACATCTGATTTGTCCCTTATTAATTAATTTCGTAATTAATTAATAATCAGGGCTTTTGGGCCTTTTTTATTCCATCAGGCCTGATCTGGTCCATCAGGCTTAACCTTTCTGGTCTGAGTATCATATATCTTTTTATTGGGCCTAGCAGCCCACAGTTTGTACAATTAATGCAGTATTCAATTATACAAACATAATTTATCTATCCTTATCAACAGCAAAATGGAGTTGTTGAAAGAAAGAATAGAACTCTTACTGAAGCTGCACGAACTATGCTTGATGAAGCAAAGTTGCCAACCTATTTTTGGGCTAAAGCTGTGCAGACTGCTTATTTTACTCAGAATGCAACACTTATCAACAAGCATGGAAAAACACCATATGAGATGGTGAAGAAAAAGAAGCCAAATCTGAAGTATTTTCATGTATTTGGATGCAAGTGTTTTGTTCTTAAGACTCATCCCGAACAGCTTTCCAAATTTGATTTAAAAGCTGATGAAGGAATTTTTGTAGGATATCTACTTTCCACAAAAGCCTTCAGAGTCTACAATTTAAGAACAAGGGTTGCCATGGAATCTATCAATGTCTCTTTTGATGATAAGAAGATTACTGGACTTGAAGATTTCAATGATCATGATCAACTGAGATTCGAAAATGAAGTTTTAAATTTTGATTCCGTAAATCCTGACAGTCTAAATCCCGATACTGCAAACTCTGATGGATTAAACTCTGATGTTATTGAAACTGTGGTGACTACGCCTAAGCAAGATGCACTTGTACAGGGGGAGCATACTAAAGATCCAACCACATTTCAAGAAGCATCAGAACCTACAACAGGCTCTTTAAGTTCTGATTCATCAAGTTCTGATGAGCCAAGTTCTGGAAACTCAAATTCTGAAGGATCCAACTCAGAGAGCATAATTTCAGGGGGAGCATCAGACAATGTTGATGGAGATAGCATGGATCATGGAGGAGCATCCAGTTCTAGAGATAACCTTCCATCTGCAAGGAAGTGGACTAACGCACATACACATGACTTAATTATTGGAAATCCTGATACAGGTGTCAGAACTAGAACAGCTACATCAAATGAATGTCTCTATCATTCTTTTCTTTCTCAGACTGAACCAAAGAAAGTGGAAGAAGCTCTTCAAGATGCTGATTGGGTGCAAGCAATGCAGGAAGAGTTAAATGAATTTGAAAGAAATAAAGTCTGGACCCTAGTGCGAAGACCAAATAACAGATCTGTTGTTGGTAAAAAGTTGGTGTTCAGAAACAAAACTGACAGTGATGGCATAATTATAAGGAATAAAGCAAAGCTGGTTGCAAAAGGATACTCTCAATAGGAGGGAATTGATTATGATGAAACATTTGCACCAGTTGCTAGATTGGAAGCCATAAGAATATTTTTGGCTTATGCTGCTCGCAAGAAGTTTAAAGTCTTTCAAATGGATGTGAAAAGTGCTTTTCTTAATGGAGAATTGGAAGAGGAAGTATATGTTGAACAACCTCCAGGCTTTGTAGATCCCAAATTTCCCAATCATGTCTACAGGCTTGATAAAGCACTTTATGGCCTTAAGCAAGCTCCAAGAGCATGGTATGAGACTTTAGCTCAGTTTCTTCTGGAAAGTGGATTTAACAGAGGGACCATTGACAAAACTTTATTCTACCTCAACCATGGAAAAGACTTACTTTTGGTGCAGATATATGTTGATGATATCATTTTTGGTTCTACAAATGACAGACTTTGTAAGAAGTTTGCCAAGCTGATACAGTCAAGATATCAAATGAGTATGATGGGAGAACTTAACTATTTTCTGGGCCTTCAAGTCAAGCAGAATGAAGAAGGAACTTTTATTTGTCAATCTAAGTACACCAAAAATTTGTTGAAGAAGTTTGGAATGCAAGATTGTTCAAGTGCATCCACTCCTATGGCCACTGCAACAAAGTTGGATAAGGATACTGGTAAATCAGTAGATATTACTGATTACAGAGGTATGATTGGCTCATTACTCTATCTAACTGCAAGTAGACATGATATCATGTATGATACCTGTCTTTGTGCAAGATTTCAAGCAGATTCAAGAGAACCTCACTTAACAGTTGTGAAAAGAATTTTCAAGTACCTTAAGGGTACAACTGATCTGGGATTGTGGTATCCTAGAGAATCAAACTTTAAGCTAATAGGTTACTCAGATGCAGATTTTGCAGGATGCAAAATTGACAGGAAAAGCACAAGTGGAAGCTGCCAATTTCTTGGAGGCAGATTAGTTTCTTGGTTTAGCAAGAAATAGAAGTCAATTTCCACATCAACTGCAGAAGTAGAATACATTGTTGCAGGAAGCTGTTGTGCACAGATTCTTTGGATGAAGAATCAGTTACTGGATTATTGGTTAGAATTTTCTAAAATCCCTATTTACTGTGATAATCAAAGTGTTATTGCTATGACAGGTAATCCAGTTCAACACTCAATGACAAAGCACATCAGCATTAGGTACCACTTCATAAGAGAACATGTGGATGAAGGTACAGTGGAATTGCATTTTATTCCAACAGATTAACAACTAGCAGATATCTTCACAAAACCACTGTGTGAAGCTACTTTTACAAGATTGGTAAATGAACTTGGAATGGCTTCAGGTTCTTTCTCTAAATCTGCCTAGTTTATGTTCTGATACATCAGACTTTATGATCAGAATTTACAGATATTACTATCTTTGTGTATTATGTGCTTAAATTGAAATTTTCTTAAATGCTGATTGTTGTCTGATGTGAATTCTAAACTCTGATAGTGATATGAATGTTTCTGTGACTATTCAATCCAATAAGGATAACTATGCTAGATGCTGACCTAGTAGTCTTTAATATACTAAATATCCTGTGTATGAAGTAATTGTTTATGTGGAAATCTTTTAACACAAGCAAATTCTGATATTGAGCTTAGTTAAGTTTACTTTGTGTATCTTATTACTAAGTCAAAAACTAGAATAGTGCTTCTTATCTGTTAAGTTCCGATGTTAGTAAATCTGATGGATGTACTAAGTGCTGATAAACCTCACTTATCAAAAGAAAAAGAAAAAGAAAGAAATAAATATCAGGTACTCCTTTGAGATCTAGAGTAAAAATATGGAAGGGAAGACCCAAGTGCATTGCTGGTATTAAGTAATATGCATTAGAAAAGTAAATTGTTTTTCCTTGGTGACTTTTCACACTCTATGATTACTGGAGAAATACTCTAATAACAACATAAATTCTGATAAGCAGTCGTGACTTACTTACACTGAGAAGCCACTATAAAATGGAATTTCAAAAAATGCATAAAATGAGCACAAAACAGTTGCGGTGGACTCATGTATGAACTCATTCTATAGTAGACTTCAGAATAATGACAGATTTTGAGCAAAGTTCTTAGTTATGCCTTATTTCCAAGATGTACTGAAGTGAATCAGACTTTACTCTTTGTCTGATATTTAGCTTAATGCACACACATACACTCCATATGAATGATAAAAATTACTGTGGTGATAAATGTTATTTTAGATGAACAGTTTAAGTGTTAGTTGCATAAATTCTGAGGACAAGTTCTGATGGAAGTTCTGATGATTAAGTTCTGATGTAACCATATCAGTATTTATGTGAAGAATTATAGGAATAATCATTCACTTTTCGAGTTAAGGAGCCATATTCTGATGCCTTTTAAATTCTGATAATAATCAAGTTTTGATGCTGACGTGGCAGTATTTATTTACTTGGTTTATTTTTGGTCATTACTTGAACGATCATATTTTTACAGAATATTGGTTTATGTGAGATAAAACAGTCATAATCATTATAGGTTAGTGGTTAGCGTGTATGTCTTGAAAAACTGCATGCGCACAGTAATTGTTATTATATCCCGTGCCCATTAACTCTGGCTTTAGATCTTTTACTGACTGTTATTATTACACATCAGTCTAGGGAGTTGAGGGGTCATTATTTTTACTTATAATTTTTAACCAGTCCTCGCATCCCTTGGTATTCTATTGGCTATTTAAACCGACTATTCATTCCAGCCAAAACATCTTTGATTTTCTCACAAACTCACTCTTTTTTATTCTCATCAACAAAAATGGTTCGTTTCAACTTGTTCCTGAACTATGAAACCTTTAACATCGAGTTGAGTTGTGATGAATGGTAACAGGAGTGGCATGTCACCGCCATTCCTAAAGAGCTTTGGAACTCAGTTCCACAAGAGGTTCATACAGAACTCTTGTTCTTTTCAATGGAGTACCATCTCCATCTTGATAGGTTGGAAGAGGAGAGGAGAGAAGCTCTCCGTCAGCAAGAACGGATCATCCGTCTTGCAGTGCTCTTCGTCAGTAACAAAAGGAGCTAGTCGTTAGGTCTTCTTAGTCTAGGACTAAAGCTGTTGATGTTAAGAATTGTAGAATAGGACTATCTTGTAATTTTTGCATGTAATTGATAAATTTCATGAAATGTACTCATCTGATATATCAATGAAATTTTCTTTAATTGCAAGATTTGTTCTTTGTTTCTCAAATTATGTGACTGTGCATGTTTAATTGCAATTTATTAATCTTTACTTCATCGATTTTTAATTTTATTTTATGATGAATGTTTTGATTAAATTCTGTTAATTTGAGGAAACAACTGAGGAACAGGTTCCCATATCAGCACCTGTTGTTGTAGAAGCTGAGAATATCTCTTCTCATAAAGATACTGTAACTGGGAGTTCTAGGCCCCTCAAAAGGCTTAGAAAGTTAAATTCTGATGATAAAGCTCATACAGTGTCTCCACCTTTGAAGAAATTGAAGAAATAGATAGCTCACAGGGACATAGTTGAGTCAGATTCAGAGGATGTAGAGGAAGTAGCTAAGGAAGGGGGTCAGAAATCTCTGATCTCAACAGAGCCAATTGTTATTGAATCACTTCCTTCTGTACAACCAGAAACTACTCAAGACAGAATACCTACACCTCCTATGTCACCTATAGTTGATCCAGTACATACTGAAGAACCAGGTACAAGTGTTGAAATTGATATTTATAACTTGATTGTGCCTGAGGTTTTGTACTTGGAAGCTCCACCAATTCAACTCACTCCACCAACAACACCAATTTTGGATGTTGATCAGAACCTGGCTGCAGATCAGAATTTAGAGGGTGATGTTGAAGTCTCTATAGCCTCATATACTGCTATTTTATCAGAGGATGCTGATAGTGCAGGATCTACAAGTTCTGATGCTGCCAATGAGGAAACTACTGGTGAAGCTGCTACCAATCTAAATGCTGATGCAGCTGGTCCATCAGGACATGCACCTCAACAAACAGTTAATAAAACTGATCTAATCAAGAAGTTTGTTAAGGAAGCACCAGTACCTCGGAGTGAAACTCCTAGAGGAAAGGAGTGGACTAAGGAATGGAACACAGTTAGTTTTGTTCCTTCTAAAAAGATTCTTGCTGAGCATCTGGAAAAAGCTGATAAAATGCTGATAAATGATGATTTTAAGGCACAGCTGAGAGTTACTACATTGAGTACTAGGCACCTTCAAGGTCAACACTCAACAACTCATGCCAAGGTGAATAAAATTCAAGAAACCTTGATCCGGCAAGATATGAATGTGAAACTTGAAAAGAACAGATTTTTCAAGCCAGCCTTTGACAGAATTGCCAACATTGAGAAAACTCAGGAGAAGCAACAAGCTCAGATTGATGAAATTCTAAAGAATCAAGCTTTTCAGTAAACTCAACTCAATGAGATCCAATCCTCAGTGGAATTTCCTGTCTCTCTTCTTTTATCTGCTGATGCCAAAAAGGGGGAGAAAGTGATTAAGTCCAAATGCAAATCTATTCAGACACTAAAGGGAAAGGATGATGGAAATGATGGCCAGGGAAACTCTGATAAGGGTAGAGGTCAAGGTCAAAGCAAAGAATTTTCATCAAGTAAAGCTAGAATTACAAGTCAAGGAACAAGTTCTGATACTGGGAGAAGAATAAGTTCTGATACTGGTAAAAGGATAAGTTCTGGTGAACATCTGGAACTTGATGAAGAAATTTCAAAGGAGTTATTTCTTAAAGAAAATCCAGGAATGGACTTTGAGAGTCTAAAGAAAGAAGAAGCTAGACTCAAAGCAGAAGATGTCAAGACAAAATCTAAAGCTTCTGTTGTTGAAAAGAAATTTCGAAAGCCTAAGGGTATTGTGATAAAGGAAAGAACAAATTTTGAGGCAACCAAAGCCAAATCACAAGTGGAAATTGATCCAAGGTCCAAGGGCAAAGAAAAAGTTGATGAACCTGTAAAGGTTTATATGCCAGTCATGGATGAAGAAATAACTGATGATGAAGAAGATGCTAGTCTTACTCTGATGCAAAAGAAGATTTTTCAAACAACCTCTGACATGGCTCATGTTGTTCAGAGTCAAGATGTAGTAAGTTCTGATATGACAGTGAAGCAAGCAACCTCTGACATAGCTCAAGTTGACTTGATATCAGAAGATAAGGAAAAGGAAACCTCTGACATTGCTCATGTTAAACCTTCAAAGATAGTCCTACCAGGATTCACCAAAGCTAAAAAGACTCAACCTTTGAAGACTGCAACAAGTGGTTCTGAAGCAAGAGTTGTTACAGGAAAGGAAGCAAGAGATAAATCTGGATTGGGTAGTTCTGATGAAAGAAGAGTACATAACACTACCAATGATCCAACTTCCTTAAGCGAACCAGGTGTTGGAGCAACTCCTGAGAGATTGAATCGACTTGAATCTGTACAAATGGTTTACCATTTTGTTTTGAAAGAACATATCTTGTTATATTTTTAGATAGATGGAAGGGTATTCCATATCAGGAAAAATGCTATTTCACTAAAGTATTTTGAAGAACTGGAACATGTTCTATTCCTACTTCAAGTGAGAAACAGATTAACAGATAGTGTTGCAGGTTATTTAAAGTCACAAATTCAAAGATAGAAGAAACTTTACTCTGTAAAGTCTGACAGCACATATTGTCCTAAGTACAGAGATCACAAAGGTGATATTGTTGAAATGAAGCCTAACACTGCTAAGATTATAACTACTTTTCTGGGTTATAAGGCTGTGGAATTCAATTTAGAGTCTGACAAGGCATATCTGATCAGACTAGATCAGGAGATATGAAAAGCTAAGATAAATGATCTCAGAGCAGCTATTTTTCAAACTGGTGAAGATACAGCTGAATTGAAATGCAAAAAAGAGGATGGTTAATGAACTTGAATTTACTGAGAGAAGTCTTTTAAGGAATTATCTCAGAACAACTCCTGATATTAAAGAGATCAGAAATTGAAGCCAAGTCGAAGATCTAAAACTGCTTAAATTCTGAAGTATATATAGACTGAAGCTGATATCAGATCTTAAGGATGGTAAAGCTGAAAGGACTGTAAGTTGTAGTTATCTAGTCAAATTCTCATGCATTTGTACTTAATGTTTTTGACATCATCAAATATCTGTTGAACTTGTATATTATGCTAATTTACAAGTTGGGGGAGATTGTTAGATATATTTGATAATGTCATGTCTAAAGATGATTTGTGTTTAGTTTTCAGATCTTACTTAACATGACAAATCAGTACTTAACTGGAAATCAGTACTTTTACTGAAGTCAGGACTTAAGATATCAGAAGACATTTATCAGGAGATAATATCAGGACTTAAGGCGACTTTTAGATAAGGCAGGCGGCTGATTGAAAGGAAAGAAGATCAAGACAAACGCAAGAAGAAATATGCATGAAGAAGGAATTCTATGAAGAATAGAATACTTGGAAGAAAAGATAACTTGTTGATATATTTTAGGAAGAAGAATTATATTCCATATCAATTAGAACATTATCTTGTAACTGTGTAGTATATAAACATAGACATAGGGTTTACACTACATGTGTTATCTTTATCGAAATTATTATTCTTTGTAACCCTAGAAGCTCTCGTGATAATTCGTTCATCATTGAGAGAGAATAGTTCTTTGTAACAGAGTTTATTGTGTTGAATAAAATCTGTGTTCTGTTACTTGAGTTCTTATATTCGATTTGATTGTAGTAAATACTGTATTCAACCCCCTTTTACAGTGTGTGTGACCTAACATTCTGATATTCCACTACCTTCGCATGTGCCTCATCTCGCACTTCATCAATTAGATCCAGGGCTAACCTTTGCCCTTCCTTATTTTCCTGAGCATTGAAAGCTTAAATCCTGGGGGAGGAATGTGATATCTCTACAGGAACAACTGCTTCTGCCCCATATGCTAACATGAAGGGAGTTGCTCCAGTCGTGACTCTACAGGTAGTCCTATAGGCCCATAGTATTGGGAGTATTTCATCCACCCAGTTATTCCTCGACTTCTCGATCCTCTTCTTTAGTCCATCCAGGATTATCCGATTCGCAACTTCCGTTTGCCCATTGGCTTGCGGGTGAGCCACAGAGGTGAATCGTAATTCAATTTCATTCTCCTCACAATACTTTTAGAATTCCTCATTATTGAATTGTGTTCCATTGTCGGTGACTAGGATGCGGGGAATTCCATATCGGCACATGATATTTTCCCACAGGAATTGTGCAACCTGCTTAGTTGTGATTTTGACCAAAGGCTTGGCTTCAATCCACTTAGTAAAATAATCAATGGCTACAATCAGAAACTTCCTTTGTGTCGTGGCCATGAGGAAAGGTCCAAGTATATCCATTCCTCACATAGCAAAGGGGATAGGTGAGTTGATGGAGGTCAGCATCTCGGGGGGTTGTCTTACGATAGGTGCATGCTTCTAGCAGCGGTCACATTTCTTCACATATTCTTTGGCATCGACCATCATTTCCAGCCAATAGAAGCCTAAACGGGGTATCTTATGAGCTAGCGCTCTGCCCCCAAGTGTTGCCCACATATGCCTTCATGTACTTCTTCAAAAGCCAAGTGTGCCTCATCGGGCCTGAGACACCTTAAGTAGGGAACCACAAAAGATCTTTTATACAAAATCCCATCTATCAAAGGGTACATTAGTGCTCGAACAGCCAACTTCCGTGCTTCAGTAACATCATTTGGAAACCATCTGGTTTGAATATGAGTCTTAATGGGATCTATCCATGACGTCCCCAGACCTATAGGAGCTACAAGCTTAACATCAATGCTCCGTGTCTTCAGAACGCGGAAGTATACACTTCCTGAGCTTTCCTCTATCTCAGATGAAGCAAACTTTGATATTGCATCTGCCCTAGCATTTTCCTTCCTCGGAATGTGCTCAACATGGCATTCATCGAATTGGGTCATCACAGCCCTTACTAGGCGGACATACTTAGCCATCGTATCATCCCTTGCCTCAAACTCTCCTTTTACCTGGGATATGACCAGTTTCGAGTTTCCACAGACTTTTAAGTTCTTGACTCTAAGTGTCCCTGCTAACCCAAGTCTAGCTATCAGAGCTTCATATTCTGCCTCATTGTTTATGGTCGAAAAGTCTAACTTCATGGCATACTCAATCAAGAACCCATCAGGGCTTTGTAAAACTAACCCTGCTCCACTTAAATTTGTTTTTGATGCTCCATCAAAATAGAGAACCCAATATTCCTTCTCCTTATCAACATTTTCCTTGTCCTCCTTATCAGCTTCCTTGTCTTGAGGTATGGTATCTCCCTGCCCCCCGACTTCTTGGTTGGGTATGGTACATTCCACCACGAAGTCAGCCAATGCCTGGGCTTTTATTGCCGTTCCTGGCTTATACTTGATATCGAATTCTCCCAGCTCTATTGCCCAATTGATTAACCTTCCACTAGCCGTGGGACTATGAATTATATTTCTCAGGGGCTGATTTGTTAGCACCTCAATTTGATGAGCCTGAAAGTAAGGACGTAACTTTCTTGAAGCCATCACCAAAGCTAAAGCAAACTTCTCAATAGTTGAATAATTCAACTCAGCTCCATGCAGAATTTTGCTGGCATAGTATACGGGTTTCTGGATTTTCAGTTCCTCCTTAACCAATATAGCGCTCAAGGCATTCTCTGAAACGGCCAAGTATAAGTATAAAATTTCATTCAAAGTTGGCTTGGCCAACAACGGGGCCTGAGCCATATATTTCTTTAATTCCTCAAATGCCTTCTGGCTTTCCTCACTCCATTCAAAATCTTTGACCTTCTTTAAGGACTTGAAGAACGACAAGCACTTGTCCCCTGACTTGGAGATGAATCGTCCCTACGCAGCAACCCTTCCTGTGAGCTTCTAAACATCTTTGATAGTTTTTGGTGGTTCTATGTCCAGGATTGCCTTTATTTTATCGGGATTGGCCTCGATTCCTCTCTTGGAGACCATTAATCCTAAAAACTGTCCAGACCCTACTCCGAAAGCACACTTCGTAGGATTTAAAATCATCTTATGATATCTCAGGACCTCAAAAGCTTTCTTCAAATGGGTTATATGGTCAGTCTTTACTAGACTCTTGATTAACATGTTATCAATATAGACTTCCATGGTCTTGCCAATAAGATCCTTAAAAATTTTATTTACCAACCTTTGATAGGTGGCTCCTGCATTCTTGAGACCAAATGGCATAGCAAGACAACAATAAACACCAAAGTCAGTGATGAATGATACCTTTGGAATGTCGTCCTTGTGCATCTTGATCTAATTATATCCACTAAACCCATCCATAAAGCTCAACATCTCATGCCCAGCAGTGGCATCTATGAAAGTATCGATCCTTGGTAACGGGAAACAGTCCTTAGGACAGGCATCATTCAGATCAGTGAAGTCCACACACATCCTCCATTTTCCATTGGCCTTCTTCACCATTACAGGGTTTGCTAACCATTCCGGAAATTAAATCTCCTCAATAAAACCAGCTTCTAAGAGCTTCTCTAGTTCCTGTTTTATAGCTTCTTGCCTATCTGGAGCAAAACTTCTTTTCTTTTGCTTCACTGTCTTCCGATTTGGGTCCACATTCAGCTTGTGAGTAATCAGTTCCGGGTCTATGCCTGGCATATTAGCGGCTGACCATGCAAACACGTCACTATTTTCTTGCAAAAATTTCACCAACTTCCCTCTAAGGGGCTCCTCGAGTGTGGCTCCAATAAAAGTCACCTTCTCAGGATCCTCGGGGGCTAAAGAAATCGAAACCAAGTCTTCTACTGGCTTTCCTTTTTTCTCATCATTCTCTCGGATATCCAGATCTTCAATAGGAAGAACCTGCCCCCCAACTCTATTTTCCCTCGAAGAGGCCACATAACAACTTCTAGCCATTTTTTGATCTCCTCTCTCTTCTCCGATCCCATCCCGGGTGGGAAACTTCATAACTGAATGGTAGGAAGAAGGGACTGCCTTGAAAGCGTGTATCCCTGTTCTTCCCATAATAGCATTGTAAGTCGAACTATCCTTCACCACCACAAAGTCCAACATCTGAGTTGCTTGCCTTGGTTCCTGTCCTATGGTTGTTGGCAACTTGATTATCCCTTCTACGGGGCACTCCACTCCCGCAAATCCATATATTGGCATGTCGGTTGCGGTCAATTGGGAGTCATTATATCCCATCCTTAAAAAGGTGTCATGGAGCAAGATATCCATTGAAGCACCATTATCCACAAGGACCCTTCTCACCGGATTGTTCCCTATTATCGGGGTTATGACCAGCGGGTCGTCATGGGGAAATTTCACACCCTCCAGATCAGAATCATCAAAAGACATTGTCAATCCTGTTCTGGCCCTCTTCGGGGCTTCCCCAAAAATATGCATAACTTCTCGGGCATACGCTTTCCTGGAGTTCTTGGATAATCCAGCAGCAGTTAGTCCTCCAAAAATTGTGTTTATCACAGGCCCTCGGGGTCGCGGTCCTCCGAAGATTGTGTTTATCACCGGTCCCCTAGGTTGGGGATTTGGCCCCTGATCGTCTTGGTCCCTCCGACGATCTTCAAAATTCCTTCTTCCACTGTTACTCCTTTCCCCTCCTTCTCCAGTGTATTTGTTCAATCTCCCTTTTCTAATAAGGAACTCAATTTCATCTTTCAGTTGCTTACACTCATCGGTTTCATGACCAACATCCTTGTGAAATCTATAATACTTGCTCTTATCTAACTTGGCAGGATCGGCCTTCAAGGGCATAGGCCAACGAATGTCTCGATCTTTCTCGATCTCCATTAAAATCTGGTTTCTTGGAGCATTCAACTTAGCATACTCAGTGAACTTTTGTCCAGGTCCTCCCTTCTTCGGGGTTGAGTCATTGTTTTGCTCAGTTCTAGGATACTTGTCCTTTGCAATATATTCCAGATCGGTTTTCCGCTTCTTGCCTCCAGCGGGCTCGTTACTTACTACGGTTTTCCTCATGCTCTTTTCTACCTTGATGTACTTCCCGGCTCTATCTTGGAGCTGCAACATGCTTTCAGGGGGGCGCTTGGCCAAGGACATCTTGAAGAACTCATCCCTAGTTCCTTGTTGCAGTGCTATCATGGCTACCTTGTCATTAAGGTCCGATACTTTTAAAGCTTCCTTCGTGAAACGATTCAGGTAGTCTCTCAAAGTTTCCTTCGATCCCTGCGCAATGCTCATGAGGGATGCCGAACTTTTCTCATGCACTCTCCCGCTGATGAACTGCTTAATAAAAGCCTGACTTAACTCTCTGAAGGACCCAATAGAGTTCCGGGGCAAACGACTATACCATCTTTGAGCCATGCCTGACAGGGTTTGAGGAAAGGCCCGACACTTAATAGCGCCATTCACGGGCTGTAGCAACAGTGCATTAGAGAATGTCCTCACATGGTTGGAGGGATCTCCAGTGCCATCATAAGCTTTGATAGTGGGCATCTTGAACTTCCTTGAAATATGGGCATTCATCATCTCTTCAGTGAATGGTGGGGTAGGATCATCAGAATCTCCAAGGGGAAGAAGATTGCTTGGATCAACCCTTGGGACAATAGCCCTCCTTTGTGTCGGACCATCCAGGTCTATAATTGGAGGAGAATTTCTCCCCCTATGTGGTAATGGGGGCCTGGGAGCCTGGTGTGCTTCCAAGTCGCGCTTCAGCCTTCGAATCTCAGCCTCATGAGCCCTGATTCTCTCCTGCACTTCCTGGGGATTCATCCCTCGGGTGCTCCTGGGACGTTGGTTACCATCAGACATCGGCTCTTTGCCAGCACGCCTTCTTCTTGGGGCCACTTCATCATCTGAAGATTCGGAGTCTCTCTCAGTGTAAGAACCAGAAAATTCCTGATCCTCAGGGATAGGAGCCAAACCTTGTATATAGGGGGGCGATCGCCCTCGTACTTCACTTCGCTCAGCATGTCCACTTCCTCTAACCTCGGGGTAAAGGGGCATCCCATATGGGGGGTTAGTAGTCACAACAGTTGAATACTCATACCCAATGGGTCGAGAAGTCACAGGTGCATATAGTTGTTGAAGTTGGGGATTCGTACCTTGAGTAGCCGAGGGAATCGTCCCTTGTGGCTGAGGTTCAGTTGCCCCTATCTGGGCTTCTCCTTGGGTGGTTGTATAAGTTGAATGAGGTGGTACCTCCACGATTGACGAAATCACTTGGGTTGTCCCTGCTGGTGTTCCTCCTTCGAGGGCTCTAATTGTTCTCCGTGTTCTCGCCATGGTTGTTATTGTGCTTTCCCACAGACGGCGCCAAATGTTATGGATTAAAAACTAAGATATATAATTGCTGTGTTTATTACTAAGGAACGTGAGCTTCGAGACTCGATTTGACTGCTCTTGTGTTTCGTGACTCAATCTGCCTTAACAAGATGCCTACGTACCTTGCTGATTGCCAAGGATCAAGTCAAAAATGTAGTTCTGATCGGTGAGGTGAGGCCCCTTATATAGATGTTAGGAGTCCTTGAATTGGACTTGGTGTAGGAGACTTGGTGGGCAAGTCTCAGAATTAGAATGGACTTTAGAGTCCTAAGTGGTAGGAAACTGATTCCTTATCCTTCTAGGTCCCTTATAGGCTAATCTGCAAGGATTTATGTCCTTATTGGGACTCTTCTTAACAGCTGATTTTTTCATTATTAATTAATTACGAAATTAATTAATATTCAGGGTTTTGGGCCTTCTTTGTTCGATCAGGCCTGATCTGGTCCATCAGGCCTGATCAATGTGTTAACCTTTTTGTCTGAATGTTATACATCTTCTTATTGGGCCTTGTAGCCCAAATCATGTGTAATCAATGCAATATTTAATTACGTAATCATGATTTATTTATCCCCTATCATATATATTATAACATAAACTAATATTATAATTTAGATAAAAATTTGTTTGAGCCGCTCTCCCGTCAAACACAATACTATTAAAAAATTATTATAATTTATATAAAAATTAGTTTGAGCCGCCCTCCGGTCAAACACAATTCTAATGAAAAAGTTATTAAAATTTAGATAAAATTTAGTTTGTATCCCTTCCCGTCAAACACAATACTAATGAAAACATTATTAAAATTTAGATATGATTTAGTTTGATCTGCACTCCAGTTAAACACATTATTAATAAAAAAAATATATTATAATTTAGATAAAATTTAATTTAAGTCGTTCTCTCGTCAAATACGATACTAATAAATAATTATTATAATTTAGACATAAAATATTTAAATATTGGAAAAATGAACAGATGCAAATCTTTACAAATAAAGAATATTATACTGGATATTTATATACACTCTAAAGCCAATATCATGCAAAATTAAAAAAAAGAGTTATAATAAGCAAACTTAAAAATTTGTACAAAGAGTCTATGGACCTCTTTTAACTCCCATCACCATGAATCTTTCCTGACTCTTTATATGGGGAATATTTATCAAGTCAAACCTCAGATACAATATTGGGATAATTAGTTAAATAAACTGTTAAACTAAAAGGAGCTCGTAATCAATAAAAATTACACGCACCGCGCCCCACCTTCTTGGTACCAAAACAGTGTTTTTTTTGCCAAAGGTACCAGATTAGTAAATGCATAAAAGATGTAAACTAAAGTTTGTTCGTGAGTTTGTTTATATATCTGATTATAAAATTGAATTAACACTACTAATAAAACTCAGAAAAAATCTAAAAAAATACGTGCAAAGGCATAGGTTTATGAGCTAGTTTTGCAAAAATATGGTAAAAAAATTAAGTACAATGAAAAGAAATATTATTATGTTAGTAAATTACTAATTTGTAGTTGATATCTGGCAATAATATAGAGAATTCAACTGAAAGAAGCATACAAATTAATCCAAAAAAATTATAACCTAAAAGATTAGCTCGAAGAACTTGACCTATACCTTGCACACTTTAAAATTGAATTTTGGAGACTATAATCTTACATAACCTGCAATTTATATAGAAGAAATTATTTAGAATTATAAAAAACCATCAGCAATCAAAACAAACATTATTAATTGATCAACACAAATAAACAATGTGAATAATGCAAAAACAAACGCTGTTAAAAAGGAGATGAAAGAACCAGGCACACGTTTTAAATATGTACACATCATGTCGTTTGAATTATTTTCAAGTACAAATTCTAAACTTCATACGAATTATATCCTAGACAGGATTGATTTTTAACTCGTCTCAACTTTACCTTTCAAATATGAAATAGGATTGAATTTTAATTTTTATGAATTAAAAAAGAAGAGTTCTAGAAAAATAGATAAATAATTTTCAGACAATTTTGGAGCTCCATGGATTTTTCTTTATAGATATTATTAAGATATGATTGATTAATTGATTAATTGATTGATTGATTACCGGGATTGGATTCCAGGTTGTCTACAAATCTATAAATAAATAATAAAGTGTAAGTTGTTTCATTAAGTTTGAATACAATTTTAGAATAAGAATTTAGAGTTTTCTCGCTTGGGACTTATTTAATATTGACCGGAGACTCCTATATTAGATTTACATCTCTTACCAACATGTCTCCATATTTATTGAAAATTTCCTTTAATGGCATAAATTTTTCTTCTTTGTGAAGGCATGTTTAAAATTCTTATAAATTGATTTTATCCAACAATATGTCTATATATATATACTATATTATAAAATATAAAAACTGTTTAGGAAAGTAAGATGGTCAAGACTATAAATGATCACTTTTTTTATCCCCAAGTGTAACTAGCTTTTAAGGAAAGATAAAATATTTTAAATGACAATTAAAAAAAATCGGCTCATATAAATATCATTAACTTTAATGTTTCCTATTTAAAAGTTTATGAGACTAAATATGCAAGTTTATAGTTGATATAAATTTTATTTTTTAAAATTATGTTGAAGTAAGTTTTTGGGTGAGAGAATATAAAATATTTTTATGTATGACCAAAATTTTATTAATGTAATCTTTCTTTAGTCTCGAGTGATTTAACTCCCCCGAGGCATGTTAAGGGTGCTTGGTGCTTCATTTTGTATTAATGCGAACTTTGTTGGAATTACGTGTATATTATTCTAATTTTTTGTTGAAAATAAATTAATTAGGTAGTAGTTTGTTTGAATAAGTCTCAATGTAGTGGAGATAAATTAGGAAGTAGTGTATGTTATGGAATAGTAGTAGGATGCAGTTTGTTTCCATTCCTAGTTTTTTGCAGTATGGTGTAATCCTTTTTCTATTTAGGTTTGTAACCTAAACATTGGAGTAGAATAAGATCATACGAGTTCTCCTCCAGACAGTAGCTACATTGTGGTATCAGAGCATGGTTATTATAGGTACATGTATGCCTAAAATACAACCCATACATACGAGTGCACAAATGAAAACGTTGAAAACGAAGAAAGCTTCTGTTGATTTAAGCTACCCACTGCTTACCAAGAGCAACTACACAACATGGTCCTTGAAGATGAAAGTCTTCATGAAAGCGCAAGGAGTTTGGGATGCAATTGAGCAAAAGGATCCCAAGAAAACCGTAGATGAGAAGACGGTATAGGTAGCCCTTGCAGCGATATATCAAGGTGTGCCAGAGGACATTTTATTGATCATCGCTGAGAAAGAAATGGCCAAAGAAGTGTGGGAGGCGATAAAGAGTGTTAGGTCACACGATACTGTAGAAGGGGGTTGAATACAGTGTAGAATATAATCAAATCGATTTAAAGCACAAGTAACAGAAAACAGATGTATTCGATATAATAAACTCTATTACAATGGAACTGTTCTCTCTCAGTGATGAACAAATATCACGAGAGCTGCTAGGTTACAATTATATGATCTTCTCGATGATCGTAACTCTTGTAGAGTAAACCAATGTCTGTGTTTATATAGACACACAGTTACAAGATAACTTCTAATTGATATGGAATATAATTATGTCTCCTAAAACATATCAACCAGATATCTTATATAATTCTTCTAGTCCTCTAACTCTTTCCATGCATATCTTCATCTTGTATTAGTCTCGATCTTCTTTCCTGTAAATCAGCTTCCTTCCTTAACTGTTAGTCCTCCAGTACTTAAGTTCTAATATCCATCTTATGATATTATCTTCTGATAATCTAAGTCCTGATATCCTTAATTCCTGACTTCCAGTAAGTCCTGATTTCAGTAAGAACTGATATTTCCTGTTAGTTAAGATCTGAAAAATAAACATGAAACATATTAGACATGACATCTCAAATATATCCAACAATCTCCCCCAACTTGTAAATTATGCAAGAATATACAAGTTCATAGATTTGATGATGTCAAAAACATTTAAGTTCAATTGCAATAAGAGTTTAATAAGACTATTAATTACAACTTACAAAACATCCAGCTTTACCAACATCACTGAATCAACATGAATCCATAATGATTCTTAACAAAATCATTTATCAGGTTATCTTCAACTTTCTTCAGAACTTCAGCTAACTGTGCTTTGACCTGCATCAATTCTTCTTCTTTACTATCACCATTTTGATAAATGGCTAAGAGCTTGAAGGCATGTTCTTTCAAGTCCATCACCAAGTCTGATAACCTTAGGATGTGAAGAATTTTCATTATAACATAAGCATCTTCCTTTCATAATAACTTCCACCTTAGCAGAATTCTTCAGCATAGGAATTTCTCTTCCATCACCTTCAGTAATCATTGGACTGTAATGAGAAGTCTTTGTACCAGAGATTCTGAATAGATCTCTTATAGCCTTCAAAATGTATTATGACCATCTTCTTATAACATCAGATTTTACTTCCAGAAGATAGTGAATATGTTGAAGTTCTCTAATAGACTTCTTTAATACATCAGTATCAGCTAATCTATAAGTCCTTCCATCATTGAGAAATAAGATCAATTTCTCTTTTAGATTCTCCTTATCATGAGCATCTATCACAACTTGAGCAGACAACACCTTGTCAAGGTGCCTTTGTTTGATTTGTTCATATGGTTTGTCTGTCAATATGAAAGGATCTCTTAAAGTAACCTCTACTCCAGTTTGAATCTTCTCTTCGTCAGAACCTAATCCAGCTCTATCTCTAGGTTGCTTGGCTTTCAACCCAAATGTAGCAAGTTGATTAATCATGAGATTGGATTTTGGTTCAACTAGAGTAGCTTTCTTCCATAACAGCTTCTTCTTATCAGCAATTGTCATTTTACTCAAATCAACTTGAGCATTGTCAGTAGTTGATGTCTTGATAGCTTGATCAGAATTTGTTATTTCTTATGTACCTTCCTGTCCTTTATTCTGAACAACAACTTGAGCAGTGTCAGAGGTTGTTTTAGAATCTTCATCTATCTTTCTTCTTTTCAGAATTTGAACAGTTTCATCTTCAACAAGATTATCATCAGTTACTTGAACCATTTTACACACTGGTTTCATTAGATCTTGAGAAGTTTTCAAGTCCAGTGACTTGGTTGGTTCATAAATTTTTCCTTTCCCTTTATCTTTGGGAGCACTCTCAGTCTGTGATCTAGTCTTGAACTTTAAAGTTTCAGAATTTGACTTTTCCTTGATCACAATGCCTTTTTCCTTAGGCCTTTGATATTTCTATGCATCAGAAGCTTTAGACTTAGGATTTGTCTTCTCAGCAACAAATCTAGCTTCTTCCTCCTTGAGAGTTTCTAAATCCATTCCTGGATTGTGTTTCAGAAATAATCTTCTTGCTATCTCCTCATCAAGTATATGGATTTTAGGATCTTTGTAATAAACAATAGTCTGCTTCCCCTTTAACTTCAGAGTTTGCAAAAACTTCTGAGAGTCTTCAGATCCTGACTTAATCAGAATATCAAACTTGACATCAGACTTTGCTTATCACCACTTGACTTCAATCTTTGAGCATTCACAGCATCAGAACTTGACTTATTTTGAATAGAAGATTTTCCTTGAAATTTTCTTTGACCTCTGCTCTTTTCAGAGTTTCCCTGATCATCACCTTTAACATCCTTTTTCTTCAGTTCTTGAGTTGGTGAGCATTTGGACTTAACTACCTTATCCCCCCTTTTGGCATCATCAGGAAGTAAGAGAGAAAGAAGAAGTTCAACTGAAGATTGGATTTCATCCAATTGAGCTTTCTGAGAAGCTTGATTAGCCAGAACCTCGGCAATTTGGGCCTGTTGCTTCTCTTGAGTTTTCTCAATGGTTGCAACTTTTTCAGAAATAGGTCTGATATACCTGTTCTTGTAAAGCTTGATCTGTATATTGAACTTATCAGCTTGTTCCCTGAGTGTAGAAACCTTTTCATGAATAGAAGTATGTAGACCTTGAAGATGTTTTGTACACAGAGCTGTGATCTTGAGTTATGTCTTGAAATCAGCATTTGTGAGCAACTCATCAGCTTTTGCAATATGCTCTGTCAGAATTTTAGAACATGGAATAAAATCTGATTCATTCCACTTCTTGGTCCACTCAACACCTCTGTGAGTATTCTCCCAAGGAATAGGTGCTTCCTTTTCAACAAATTTCTTCACCAATTCTTCCTTGCCCAGAGTAGGTACTGGAGTTTCAACAGAAACACTTGCATCAGAACTTGAGGAAGACTTAATATGTTCTGATAGCTCAACAGTGTGTGAAGCAACTGAAGATTCAGGAATAACATCATCTAAATTCTGATCAGCAGAATGTATCTCCAGAGCTGGTGTCTTTGATGTAGATGGAGCTTCCAGATAAAGAACTTCAGGTATATTCAAATTATGAATATCTATTTCAGAATTTCAGTTTGTTCTTTAGCATTATCTGTAGCTTTAATAGGAGAGACAGGAGGGGTAACAACTGTGTCATTAGCAGTGTCTTTGGCTTAAGCTGGAAGGGCTTCAATGATAATTGGTTCTTGTGAGATCAGAGATTCATGATGATCCCCTTCCTCAGCTTCTTCAGTATCTTCTGATATAGCCTTAGCCAAATACCTCCTAGCCTTCATTTTCTCCAATCTCCTTGCCAATGAAGGAGTTGCTTCAGCAGCATCAGAAGTTACATATTTCCTTGTCAAAGTATCAGAACTTTGAGCTGCTTTCTCTTTCTGAGAAGTAACATTCTCAGCTTCAATTATCACAGGTTCAGATGCATGAACTCGTGCTTCATTTATTTCCTCAAATCATCAAAATTTATTATTGACCATTATTGAATCAAAACATTCATCACAGAATAAAGTTAAAAAATGATGAAGTAAAGATTAATAAATTGCAATTAAAACATGCACAGTCACATAATTTGAGAAACATAGACCAAATCTTGCAATATAAAGGAAATTTCATTAAGATATCAGATGAGTACATTTCATGAAATTTATCAATTACATGCAAAGATTACAAGATAGTCCTATTTTAAGATTCTTAACATCAACAGCCTTAGTCCTAAGCTAAGAAGCCCTATCGACTAGCTCATTCTGCTACTGACAAAGAGCACTACAAGACGGATGATCCGTTCTTGCTGACGGAGAGCTTCTCTCCTTTCCTCTTCCAACCGATCAAGATGGAGGTGGTATTCCATCAAAAAGAACAAGAGGTTTGTGTGAACCTCTTGTGGAACTGAGTTCCAGAGCTCTTCAAGAATGGCGGTGACATGCCACTCCCGTTGCCAATCATCACAACTCAACTCGATGTTGAAAGTTTCATAGTTCAGGAACAAGTTGAAACGAACCATTTTTGTTGACGAGAATAAAAAGAGAGTGAGTTTGTGATAAAATGAAAGATGTTTTGGCTGGAATGAATAGTCGGTTTAAATAGCCAATAGAATACCAAGGTACGCGAGGACTGTTTAACAATTACAAGCAAAAATAATGATCCCTCGACTCCCTAGACTGATGTGTAATAATAACAGTCAGTAAAAGATCTAAAGCAAGAGTTAATGGGCATGGGAAATAATTAACAATTACTGTGCGCATGCAGTTTTTCAAGACATACACGTTAACCACTAACCCATAATGATTATGACTGTTTTTATCTCACCCAATTTATTCTGATTTAAATATGACTATTTCAGATTTTACCACAAATAAGTTAAGTAAAGAAAAATGCCACGTAAGCATCAAAGATTCCTTCAGGATTTAATATCGGAACTTAACTTATATAAGATTTTAATAGTCATCAGAACATGGCTTCTGTACTCAAAAAGTGAATATCTTTTTATGTGATTCTTCATACAAATACTGACTTGTTTTCTTCATAGTTTAATCATCAGAACTTCCATCAGAACTTGTCCTCAGAATTATGCAAATGATACTTAACTGTTTGTCAAAAACAACTTAATCACCACAGTAATTTTCATCATTCATATGAAGTGAAAGTGTGTGCGTTTAGCAAAATATCAGATAAATATTAAAGTCTGATCAACTTCAGCACATCTTAGAAATAAGGCATAACTAAGAAAAATGCTTAAAATCTGTCATCAGTCATGATGTCTACTATAAAACAAATTTATGCATGAGTCCACCTCAACTGTTTGTGCTCATTTTATGCATCTTTTGAAATTCCTTTTTACAGTGGCTTCTCAATGTAAGTGAGTCACGACTGCTTATCATAATTTATGCTGTTATCAGAGTATTTCTCCAGTAATCATAGAGTTTGAAAATCACCAAAATTTTTTTTGCTTTTCTAATGCATATTACTTAATACCAGCAATGAACTTGGGTTTTCCCTTCCATATTTTTACTTTAGATCTCAAAGGATTACCTGACTTTTATTCTTTTCTTTTCTTTTCTTTTGATAAGTGAGGCTTATCAGCACTTAGTTCATTCTTAAGATTTACTGACATCAGAATTTGACAGATAAGAAACAAGAATCTAGTTTGTGACTTAGTAATAAGATATACAAAGTAAACTTGACTAAGCTCAATATCAGAATTTGCTTGTGTTAATGAGTTTCCACATAAACGACTAATTAAAACATGGGATTTCTAGTATGTTAAAGATTACTAGGTCAACATCTATCATAGTTATCCTCATTGGATTGAATAGCCACAGAACATTCAAAACACTTATCAGAGTATATAAATCCACAGCAGATAACAATCAACATTTAATGAATTTTCAAATTAAGCACAGATTACATATAGATAATACAATCTGTAAACACTGATCATAAAGTCTGATGCATGAGAACAAAAACTAAGCAGATTTAGAGAAAGAACCTGAAACCATTCCAAGTTCATTTACCAATCTTATAAAAGTAGCTTCACATAAGGGTTTTGTGAAGATATCCGGTAGCTGCTGATCTGTTAGAACAAAATGCAATTCCACTGTACCTTCATCCACATGTTCCCTTATGAAATGGTACATAATGCCGATGTGCTTTGTCATTGAATGTTAAACTGGATTACTTGTCATAGCAATAGCACTTTGATTATCACAGTAAATAGGGATTTTAGAAAATTCTAACCCATAATCCAGTAACTGATTCTTCATCCAAAGAATCCGTGCACAACAGCTTCCTGCAGTAATATATTCTACTTCTGCAGTTGATGTGGAAATTGACTTTTGTTTCTTGCTAAACCAAGAAACCAATCCGCCTCCAAGAAATTGGCAGCTTCCACTAGTGCTTTTCCTGTCTATTTTGCATCCTGCAAAATCTGCATCTGGGTAACCAATTAGCTTAAAATCAAATTCCCCAGGATACCACAATCCTAAATCAGCTGTACCCTTAAGGTACTTGAAAATTCTTTTCACAACTAATAAGTGAGGTTCTCTTGGATCAGCCTGAAATCTTGCACAAGGACAGGTAACATACATGATATCAGGTCTACTTGTAGTTAAATAGAGTAAGGAGCCAATCGTACATCTGTAGTTAGTAATATCTACTGATTTACCAGTATCCTTATCTAACTTGGTCGTAGTGGCCATGAGAGTGGATGCAGCTGAACAATCTTGCATTCCAAATTTCTTCAGTAAATTTCTGGTATACTTGGATTGACAGATAAAAGTGTCTTTTTCAGTTTGCTTGACTTGAAGGCCCAAAAAATAGCTAAGTTCTCCCATCATACTCATTTGATATCTTGATTACATTAGCTTTGCAAACTTCTCACATAGTTTGGAATTAGTAGAACCAAATATTATATCATCAACATATATATGTACCAAAAGTAAGTCCTTTCCATGGTTGAGGTAGAATAAAGTCTTGTCAATTGTGCCTCTGTGAAATCCACTTTCCAGAAGGAATTGAGCTAAAGTCTCATACCATGCTCTTCGAGCTTGCTTAAGGCCATAAAGTGCTTTGTTAAGCCTGTAGACATGATTGGCAAATTTAGGATCTACAAAGTCTGGAGGTTGTTGAACATATACCTCTTCTTCCAATTCTCCATTGAGAAAAGCACTTTTTACATCCATTTGAAAGACTTTAAACTTCTTGTGAGCAGCATAAGCTAAAAAGATCCTTATGGCTTCTAATCTAGCTACTGGTGCAAATGTTTCATCATAATCAATACCCTCCTGTTGAGAGTAGCCTTTAGTAACCAGTCTTGCTTTATTCCTTGTAATTATGCCATCACTGTCAGTTTTGTTTCTGAACACCCATTTTGTACCAACGACTGATCTGTTCTTTGGTCTTGGCACTACGGTCCAGACTTTATTTCTTTCAAATTCATTTAACTCTTCCTGCATTGCTTGCACCCAATCAGCATCTTGAAGAGCTTCTTCCACTTTCTTTGGTTCAGTCTGAGATAGAAAAGAATGATAGAGACATTCATTTAAAGTTGCAGTTCTAGTTCTGACACCTGCTTCAGGATCTCTAATGATTAAATCAGGTGTATGTGCTTTAGTCCACTTCCTTGCAGATGGAAGTTGATCTTTAGACTTGGATCCTCCCCCATGATCCATGCTGTCTCCATCAGCATTTTCTGATGCTCCCCCTGTAGTTATGCTCTCCGAGACTTCAGAATTTGAATTTGATTGTTTAGGAGTTGAAGAATCAGAGCTTCCAGAATTATCAGAATTTGGCTCATAAGAACTAGATGAAGAGCCAGTGACAGGTTCTGATGCTTCTTGAGAGTCTTGAGATGTGGTAGGTTCTTCAGCTTGCTCCCCCTAGACAGGTGCATTTTCCTTTGGAGTTATTACCACAGTTTCAACGACATCAGAACTTAATCCATCAGAACATACAGGATCAGGATTTAAGTCATCAGAATTTCCAGAATAAGAATTTAAATCTTCATTCTCAAATCTCAGCTGATCATGATCATCGAAATCTTCAAGTCCAGTAATCTTCTTATCATCAAAAGTGACATTGATAGATTCCATGACAACTCTTGTTCTTAAATTGTAGACTCTGAAGGCTTTTGTGAAAAGTGGATATCCAACAAAAATTCCTTCATCAGCTTTTAGATCAAATTTTGACAGCTGTTCAGGATGAGTTTTAAGAACAAAACACTTGCAACCAAATACATTAAAGTATTTTCAGATTTGGCTTCTTTTTCTTCACCATCTCATGTGGTTTTTTCCATACTTGTTTATAAGTGTAGCATTTTGTGTAAAACAAGCAGTCTGCACAGCTTCAGCCCAAAAATAGGTTGGTAGCTTTGCTTCATCAAGCATTGTTCGTGCAACTTCAATGAGAGTCCTGTTCTTTCTTTCCACAACTCCATTTTGCTGTGGAGTTCCAGGTGCAGAAAATTCCTGTTTGATTCCATGATCTTTGCAGAACTCTTCCATGATTGAATTCTTGAACTCAGTACCATTATCACTCCTTATTATTTTAACAGAATCTCTGACCAATTTATCCAGCTGTTTGACATGATCAGTTAGAGTAGATGCTGTGTCAGTCTTCTTGTGCAAGAAATACACCCAAGTGTATCTTGTGAACTCATCCACTATAACTATAGCATATTTTTTCTTTGCAATAGACATGACATTGACTGGACCAAATAGATCAACATGTAGTAGGTTTAGGCTCAAGAATTGATGACTCATTTTTGCTCTTGAAAAAAGATTTTCTTTGTTTTACCTTCTGACATGAATCACAAAGGCCATCAGGAGCAAATACTGTTTTTGGCAGTCCTCTCACAAGATCTTTCTTTACAAGCTCATTTATATTGTTGAAATTTAAATGAGAGAGTTTCTTATGCCAATTCCAGCTTTCTTCAATTGATGCTCTACTCAACAAACAAATTGCAGAACCATCAGTATTTGTTGAAAGTCTGGCTTCATAAATGTTACCATGCCTGTATCCTTTCAGAAACACTTTTTCTGTTGAATTACTTATAACTTCATAATGTTCTTCAAAGAAATCCACATGATAACCTCTGTCACAGATTTGACTTATACTCAACATATTGTGTTTAAGTCCTGAGACAAGAGCTACTTTTTCAATGATGACATTCCCAAGATTAATCTTGCCATATCCCAGAGTTTTTCCAATGTTGCCTTCTCCAAAAGAAACTTCTGGGCCAGCTTTCTCCACAAAATCTGATAGCAGGGCTTTATTTCCAGTCATATGTCCTGAACATCCACTGTCCAGAACTAGGATGTTCTTCATGTTGCCCTGCAATCACAAAGGCCACTAATGGTTAGTTTTAAGGACCCAGACTTGCTGGGATCCTTTGGCCTTTTTAAGTTTGTTAACATTTGCAGCGGATTTAACATCAGAGTTTATGCTAACATTTTTCTTATGAGTATTAACAGTATCAGACTTTGCATCATACTTTACACTAGAAGGAATTAAAGCAACTTTCTTTAAAGAAGGTTTTATCTGATAATAATCATAGTACAAACTATGATATTCCTTACCAGTATAAATGGAATGACATATACTACCACAATGAAAACAAGTATTTTGTGGTTTAAACCTAACAGACTGACTCTTAACTCCTGACTTAAAAGGTAAGGAGTTTATATTCTTATTCTTCCTGCAAAAAGAAGCCAGATGGTTAGAGTTTCCACAGTTATAACATTTCTTTCTAGGAGCATTAGGAACAAGCATATAATTGTTGTTTTTCTTCACACCTTCCTTTCCATTCCTATTTTTCCTAGTTACCTTTACCTTGTTTACACTTGTAATCTCTTTCAGCTTATGTTTAAGCTGCTTCTTTGTCATTAAGCCTATGTTAACTTCAGTTGGTTTATCCTGTTCTAATTTTTCAGAAGTTGACTCTACTATCACTTCTGTCTCAATATCTTTCATCCTTTCAGAATCAGACTTCACAGTTTTAGCTATAAATTTAACAAGATTTACCTTTGGCTTAGTAGTCTGTTTAACAGTAATTGGCTTAACGTGTTCAGTTCCTTTTTCACTTTTCTCATCTCCATAACCTAAGCCCTCTTTCCAGTTCCCACTACTTAGTATATTCTCAGTTTTTAGAGATTTATTCATTTTTAGCACTTCATCTCTAACATAGAAAGCATCATCTCTATCCTTCTAAGTTTGATGGAACATAACTAACTCTTTTTTAAATAATCATTCCTCTTTTTTAAAAGCAAGATTTTCATAAGTTAATCTTTCACATGTTAAAGTTTGATCTCTATAGCTAATAAACATGGTTTTAAGATATAATCTCAACTCAGTAATATCATCAGTATGAAAGGCATAAGTTGTTTGAGGTACCTTTAACTCAGCAGTATCAGAACTGCTATCAGCATTTGCCATTAAGGCATAGTTCTCCTCATCTTCAGAATCTGAAGTGTCTGTCCAGCTTTTCTTCTTTGTGATAAGAGCCTTGCCTTTGTCACTCTTTCCTTTCTTGCAGTCAGGCGATATGTGGCCTTTCTCACCACAGTTGTAGCATTTGACATTTGAGTAATCTCCTATGTCAGACTTTCCTCCTTTGCCTTCAGATTTTCTGAAGCCCTTCTTATCAGAACTTCTACCTTTCCTGGAAAACTTCTTTCCCCTTCTGAATTTCCTATAGGCTATCCTTGTGATACCCTTCACCATAAGAGCATACAACTTCATCATCTCTTCATCAGCATCTACTTCAGGTAGACTTTCAGTTTCTGAATTATCATCATCAGAACTTGATGATTCTGAATCAGACTTTATGATGAGAGCTTTTCCTTTTCCTTTCTTTGAGACAGCCACTTTGGGGGATTCCTCCTCAACATTAAGAGCAACCGTTCTTGACTTTCTCCCATGTCTCTTGCTTCTTTGATCCATCTCAAGTTCATAAGTCTTGAGCATTCCAAAAATTTCATCAAGGGTAATTTCATTAAGAGCATAGTTATCTCTTATAATAGTAGCTTTTAAATCCCAACTTTTAGGAAGAGCTAAAAGGAATTTTAGATTTGAATCTTCAATGTCATATTCCTTGTCCACCAGTGATAGATCATTCAAGAGTTTGACAAACCTGTCATATAAGTCAGTTAATGACTCATCACTTTTTGAGTCAAAGTGCTCATACTCTTGAGTGAGTATAGTCCTCATGTTTTTCTTGATTGCATCAGTTCTCTGACATCTTGTCTCCAAAGCATCCCATATCTCTTTTGCAGTCTTGCATTGAATTACCCTATTTGACATGACATTATCAATGGCACTATGCAATAAATGCCTTACCTTTGCATCCTTGGTAATAGATGAGATATCTTCCGCTGTGTATTCACTTTTCTCCTTTGGTATGGTCTTTGCTGGCTGATCTGTAACTACAACAGAGAGCTTGGTTGGCTTATGTGGTCCTTCATAAATTCTGTCAAGGTATTCTGGATCTGTAGCTTCCAGAAACATAGCCATCTTCACTTTCCATATGGGATACTCAAAAGGTCTCAGCATGGGAACCCTGATAGTCTCATATCGACTATGGGTTTGAGTTTTTGGACTTTCTTCAGTTTTGGCGGGCTTGGTTGGATTTTCTGCTTCTTTAGACATGATTGTTTTGGATCTTTACTGTATGTATGTTAACAGATGAGCTTTGATACCACTTGTTAGGTCACACAACACTGTAGAAGGGGGTTGAATACAGTGTAGAATACAATCAAATCGATTTAAAGCACAAGTAACAGAAAATAGATGTATTCGATATAATAAACTCTATTACAATGGAACTATTCTCTCTCAGTGATGAACAAATATCACGAGAGCTGCTAGGTTACAATTATATGATCTTCTCGATGATCGTAACTCTTATAGACTAAACCTATTTTTGTGTTTATATAGACACACAGTTACAAGATAACTTCTAATTGATATGGAATATAATTCTGTCTCCTAAAATATATCAACCAGATATCTTATATAATTCTTCTAGTCCTCTAACTCTTTCCATGCATATCTTCTTCTTGTATTAGTCTCGATCTTCTTTCCTGTAAATCAGCTTCCTTCCTTAACTGTTAGTCCTCCAGTACTTAAGTTCTAATATCCATCTTCTGATATTATCTTCTGATAATCTAAGTCCTGATATCCTTAAGTCCTGACTTCCAGTAAGTCATGATTTCAGTAAAAACTGATATTTCCTGTTAGTTAAGATCTGAAAACTAAACATGAAACATATTAGACATGACATCTCAAATATATCCAACAAAGACATTGTGTATGGGTGCAAAGCGAGTAAAAGAGGTGAAGGTGCAGAAGTTAAAGGGAGAGTTCAAGTCACTGATCATGAAGGAAACAAACCAGGTGGAAAATTTTTACATGAAACTGAGTGGCAATATCACAAACATACGAGTTCTTGGTAAAATAAAGGAGGAGGCGAGCGTCGTTAGGAAGCTGTTGAGGACAATCCCAAATTTTTTTCTTCAAATTGCTTCAAACATCGAGCAATTTGGGGACATAAAAGTATTAACAGTTGAAGAAGTGGTGGGTCGCCTCAAGGCCCACGAGGAAAGGATGAAGGGAACATTAAAAAACACAGAGGGGGAGACTTTAGTTAACCCAGGAGGAGTGAGCAAAAAAGTCAAACGGGAACGGGTCATTTGCATCTCAAAATCAGTGACCAAGAGGAGGCTTTGCAGCACATGGAAGAGGCAGGCATTGCTTCAGGAACTAAAATGGAGGTAGAGGACACTATCAACAACAACAACCTATAAGTGAAGGAACTAATGAGGGTTATGCTGTGACTCGTGATAGGTGTACGGAAAAGTGTTATAACTGCAATGTGTATGGACATTACGTCACTGAGTGTAGAAAACCAATAAAAGAGAAGGAGAAAAATTAGGAACACAGTCAAGAATCAAACCTCACAAAATATGAAGACGATGAGCCCACACTACTCTTAACTGAGTGTGAAGATATTGTGTTGTTGAATGAGGAAAGTGTAAAGCCAAACACTGATCAGTACGAAGGAACTAAGTGCGAGAAAAATATTTGGTACTTGGACAACGGTGCCAGTAACCACATGACTGGACACCGGGAAAAGTTTTACGAATTAAATGAAAATGTGAAAGGTCACGTGCGCTTTGGAAACGGGTCGGCTGTGAAGATTGAAGGGAAGGGAATGATCGTATTTAAGTGTAAAAATGGTGAGGAACACTCTCTAAAATTATACAACAATATCATCTCTCTAGGCCAGTTATCAGAATGTGAAAACAAAGTAATACTGAGTGGAGAATATCTGTGGGTGTATGATGAACGTGAAGATCTTTTTTTAAAGGCAAAACAATTATCTAGTCAGTTGTATAAGGCAGTATTAGAGGAGAGGAGTCCTATATGTTTATGAACGAAGGCTGAAGAACAAACATGGCTATGGCACGCGAGACTGGCCACATGAATTTCCAATCGCTACAGGCTACGTCAGAGAAGGAAATGGCACAAGGACCTCCAAAGATGGTGCAACCAAGGACTGTGTGTAGTAGTTGTTTGTTAGCAAAACAAATGAGAAAATCATTCCCGTTGAAGACTACATACAAAGAAGCTTAATTTGATACATGCTGACCTGTGTGGCCCTCTTTCTCCACCTACTCCGGCGGGAAACAGGTCTGTGTTTTTATTGGAAGATGACTATAGTAGTGCAATATGGGTGTTTATGTTGAAGACGAAGGATCAGGCAATGAAAGTGTTTAAACAATTCACGACGTTGGTGGAAAAGGATGCACTTGATACTGTCAAGGTGTTATGAACAAATAGGGGGAATTTACGTTAAAATAATTTGAAGCTTTCTGTGAATTTGCAGGCATCAAAAGACATTTGATAGCCCTCTACACCCCATAATAAAATGGGGTTGTAGAAAGGAGAGGAGAGGCAGTGAGAAATATGCCAGCTATGATGTGGGGAGAGGCAGTGAGGCATTCAGTTTATGTCTTGAACCGTTTTCTAACAAAGTCTCTAAATGGTGAAACTCCCTACAAGGCTTGGACAGGGGTAAATCCAGAACTCGATCATGTCTGAATATTTGGGTGTTTGGCACATGTTAAAACACAAATTATGGCTCTGAAAAATCTTGATGACAGAAGTGTTAAAATGATTTACATTGGAAAGAATCCAGGAACAAAGGCTCACAGGTTATATAATCCAAGTACTAGGAGACTTCACGTCATTCACGATGTGGTGTTCGAAGAAGAGAAAGGTTGGAACTGGGATGTAACATCCCGCACTTCTGGACCATTAATTCCAAATCAAAACTAAAACAAAATACAATTTACCAATCCAAAATTCTATTACAAAGATCATTATTACAAATGCGCTGCTAAAAGCGGAAGTCCAAAAGTCATTCAAGTCCAATCCTAAGTCCTCAAACTCTAATCATATCTAACTCGAATCTTAGACAAAACCTAAAATATTAAAAAGATGAGCGACAAAGCCCTACAAGTACAAATTGACTAACTATTTAACCGGAAAACAATGGGTGTTTTAATAAAATGATTTTTCATAAAATAATAATAATTTTGTAAAATATTTTCTAAAATAAATCCAACCAAAAGTTTTATATTTTAAAATTCAGAATTTAAAACAGAACACATCATATTTTATAATAGATCAGAACAAATTTTATAACAGAATAAAACAGAATGAAACGATAATTTTTATAAATACCACAGTCTTGATCTACGGCCACACTTTGCCAGTAGCCGACATCTAATTCTTATTTTTATTCTTTATACCACACTTTTCCAGTGGTCGGCATATGAAGTTTAATAATTATACGCCCTTAATAGGTATCTAAAGTTGCAAAATTATGCGCCTTAGGGGTAACTAAGGCTAGTTCCGAAACTATAGCGTAAAATACGAACGGGTTCGAAAATGTAGAGACTTGGTTTCAAAAGATTCTCGTATCTTATTTCTTATACAGTGTCAAAACAGAATTCTGATATCTTTTACGAAATTTAAAAATCAGAATATCAAAACTTTTCCGAAAATAAAAATAAGTCAAAAAATACTTACTTTAAAACCTGACCATATCTGAATATAGCCTTTTTGACCCTCTAACCGACGTTATCATGAACAGAGATTTTCGAAAAGTTCAGAATCAACGAATTCTGACTTACGATGAATTTTCAAAAAAATTTACAAGACTGCTGATTTTTGTTAAGAAGAGCCCTACAAATTTTAATGATTAAAATGAGAAAGACGAATATGGTGTATATATAACGATACAAAACCCTATATCTTAACCTACAAGTTATTCATATTAGAATCAGATCCAAATTTTAGGCCCAAAACTCTAATTCAATTTTTAATCCTAGTTCTTATCTAATTTTAATCCTTTATATTTTATTACTCTATTATAAATATAATTCTAAAATTACGGGATATTACATACTACCCTCCTTAAAAAGAATTTGGCCCCAAAATTCACAACAACCATATGTGTCTACGCTCTCTAATATCTTATAGTTCAAACTTAAACTATGGTCCCTAGGAATGCATCCTAGAGAATGTACTAGTCCCATACCTAATACACTCCAAAGGACAGCCTACTCTAGATACCGACTGTAACAGCCCGCACTTCCAGACTATTAATTCCAAATTAAAACTAAATCAAAATACAATTTACCAATCCAAAATTCTATTACAAAGATCACTATTACAAACGCGCAGTTAAAAGGGGAAGTCCAAAAGTCATTCTAGTCCAATCCTAAGTCCTCGAACTCCAATCGTATCTAACTCGAATCTTAGACAAAACTAGAAATATTAAAAAGATGAGCGACAAAGCCCAGCAAGTACAAATTGACTAGCTATTTAACCGAAAAACAATAGGTTATTTTATTTTTCTCAAAACAATAATAATTTTGTAAAATATTTTCTAAAATAAATCCAACCCAAAGTTTTATATTTTAAAATTTAGAATTTAAAACAGAAAAGAGCAGATTTTATAATAGATGAAAACATATTTTATAACAGATCAGAACATAATAAAACCGAACGAAACGATAATTCTTATAAATACCACAGTCTTGATCTACGGCCACACTTTGCCACTAGCCGGCATCTATACTTATTTTTATTCTTTATACCACACTTTACCACTGGTCGACATCTAAAGTTCAATAATTATGCGCCCTTAATAGGTATCTAAAGTTGCACAATTGTGCGCCTACTAAGGGTATCTAAGGCTAGTTTCGGAACTATAGTGTAAATGTTCACGTGATTGCAGGCTATTACGTAAGCCCGTAGGGTTTACCCAATGCGCACCCGAAGGGTAGCGGCTGCGGGTCACCTACGATAAAAAAAACTATAGTGTAAATTACGAACGGGTTCGAAAACGTAGAGACTGGGTTTCAAAAGATTCTCGTATCTTATTTCTTATACGGTTAGAAACAGAATTCTTATATCTTTTACAAAATTCGAAAATCAGAGTATCAAAACTTTTCCGAAAATAAACATAAGTCAAAAATACTTACTTCAAAACCTGACCAGATCTGAATATAGCCTTTTTGACCCTCTAAACGACGTTATCTTGAAAAACACGAAACTCGAAAGTTGTAGAGAACGAAAAGAGCTTTACGAAAAGTTCAGAATCAATGAATTCTAACTTACGATGAATTTTCTAAAAACTTTACAAGAATGCTGATTTTTGTTAAGAACAGCCTTACGAATTTTAATCATTAAAACGAGGAAGACGAATATGGTGTATTTATAACGATACAAAACTCTATATCTTAACCTACAAGTTATTCATATTAGAATCTAATCCAAATTTTAGGCCCAAAACTCTAATTCAATTTTAAATCCTAGTCCTCATCTAATTTTAATCCTTTTTATTCTATTATTCTATTGTAAACATAATTCTAAAATTACGGGATATTACATACTACCCTCCTTAAAAAGAATTTGACCCCCAAATTCACAAACAACCATATGCGTCTACGCTCTCTAATATCTTATAGGTCAAAGTTAAACTATGGTCCACAGGAAGGCATCCTAGAGAATGTACTAGTCCCATACCTAATACACTCCGAAGGACAGCCTGCTCTAGATACCAACTGTAACAGCCCGCACTTTTGGACTATTAATTCCAAATCAAAACTAAAACAAAATACAATTTACCAATCCAAAATTCTATTACAAAGATCACTATTACAAACGCGCAGATAAAATGGGAAGTCCAAAAGTCATTCTAGTCCAATCCTAAGTTCTCGAACTCCAATCGTATCTAACTCGAATCTTAGACAAAACCTGAAATATTAAAAAGATGAGCGACAAAGCCCAGCAGGTACAAATTGACTAGCTATTTAACCGAAAAGCAATGGGTGATTTTATTTTTCTCAAAACAAAAAAAAAATGTAAAATATTTTTTAAAATAAATCCAACCCAAAGTTTTATATTTTAAAATTCAGAACTTAAAACGGAATAGAGCATATTTTATAATAGATGAGAACATATTTTATAACAGATCAGAACAGAAAAAAATAGAACGAAACGATAATTCTTGTAAATACCACAGTCTTGATCTACGGCCACACTTTTCTTGTAGTCGGCATCTAATTCTTATTCTTATTCTTTATACCACACTTTGCCACTTGTCGGCATCTAAAGTTCATTAATTATGCGCCCTTAATAGGTATCTAAAGTTGAACAAATGTGCGCCTACTAAGGTTATCTAAGACTAGTTCCGAAACTATAACGTAAATTACGAACGGGTTCGAAAACGTAGAGACTGGGTTTCAAAAGATTCTCGTATCTTATTTCTTATACAGTTCGAAACAGAATTCTTATATCTTTTACGAAATTCGAAAATCAAAGTATTAAAACTTTTCCGAAAATAAAAGTAAGTCAAAAATACTTACTTCAAAACCTGACCAGATCTGAATGTAGCCTTTTTGACCCTCTAAATGACGTTATCTTGAAAAACACGAAACTCGAAAGTTGTAGAGAACGAAAAGAGCTTTCTGAAAAGTTCAGAATCAACGAATTCTGACTTACGATGAATTTTCTATAAACTTTACAAGACTGATGATTTTTGTTAAGAAGAGCCTTACGAATTTTAATCATTAAAACAAGGAAGAAGAATATGGTTTATTTATAACGATACAAAACCATATTTCTTAACCTACAAGTTATTCATATTAGAATCTGATCCAAATTTTAGGCCCAAAACTCTAATTAAATTTTAAATCCTAGTTCTTATCTAATTTTAATCCTTTTTATTCTATTATTCTATTGTAAATATAATTCTAAAATTACGGGATATTACATACTACCCACCTTAAAAAGAATTTGGCCCCCAAATTCACAACAACTATATGTGTCTATGCTCTCTAATATCTTATAGGTCAAACTTAAACTATGATCCACAGGAACGCATCCTAGACAATGTACTAGTCCCATACCTAATACACTCCGAAGGACAGCCTGCTCTAGATACCAACTGTAACAGCCCGCACTTCCGGACTATTAATTCCAAATCAAAACTAAAACAAAATACAATTTACCAATCCAAAATTCTATTACAAAGATCACTATTACAAACGCGTAGCTAAAAAGGGAAGTCCAAAAGTCATCTAGTCCAATCCTAAGTCCTCGAACTCCAATCATATCTAACTCGAATCTAAGACAAAACTTGAAATCTTAAAAAGATGAGCGACAAAGCTCAGCAAGTACAAATTGACTAACTAGTTAACCGGAAAATAATGCGTGTTTTAATACAATGATTTTTCTCCAAACAATAATAATTTTGTTGAATATTTTCTAAAATAAATTCAACCAAAAGTTTTATATTTTAAAATTCAGAATTTAAAACAGAACATAGTAGATTTTATAACAGATCAGAATAAATTTTATAATAGATCAGACCAGAATAAAACAGAACGAAACGATAATTCTTATAAATACAATAATCTTAATCTACGGCCACGCTTTGCCAGTAGCTGACACTAATTCTTATTCTTATTCTTTATACCATACTTTGCTCGTGGTTGACATCTAAAGTTCAATAATTATGCGCCCTTAATAGGTATATAAAGTTGCACAATTGTGCGCCTTCTAAGGGTATCTAAAGCTAGTTTCGGAACTATAGCGTAAATTACGAACGGGTTCGAAAACTTAGAGACTGGGTTTCAAAAGATTATCGTATCTTATTTCTTATATTGTTTGAAACAGAATTCTTATATCTTTTATGAAATTCAAAAATCAGAGTATCAAAACTTTCCGAAAATAAAAGTCAAAAAGTACTTACTTCAAAACCTGACCAGATCTGAATATAGCATTTTTAACCCTCTAAACGACGTTATCTTGAAAAACACAAAACTCGAAAGTTGTAGAGAACGAAAAGAGTGTTCCGAAAAGTTCAGAATCAACAAATTCTGACTTACGATGAATTTTCTATAAATTTTACAAGACTGCTGATTTTTTTTAAGAAGAGGTATTTATAACGATACAAAACCCTATATCTTAACCTACAAGTTATTTATATTAGAATCTGATCCAAATTTTAGGTCCAAAACTCTAATTCAATTTTAAATCCTAGTCTTTATCTAATTTTAATCCTTTTTATTCTATTATTCTATTATTAATATAATTCTAAAATTACGGGATATTACATGGGAGCACGTGGAGACATATGGAGATGGACAACAACCATACGGTTCCTTTTCATTGTTTTGGATGCTCACATTAATGCATAGGGTGACATCGAAATATAGACAAAATCACATACTCTTGACATACTGAATACAAGGGGAAGCTTTATTGGTGAGTCTAGCTGTAAAGGAAATAACTATAAGTCATCAAGACTAAAAGTGAACCCAGAAGGTTCCGTTTATTAAGTGAAATCTATGACAACACAGAAGAAATAGAACTGGAAGATGAACTTTTATTGATAGGAATTGAAGAGCTAAAAATGTTTGACGAAGCGAAGGATATAAATGAGTGGAAAGAAGCTATGGATGCTGAAATCACGGAAATTGAGAAAAAATAAGACATGGATCCTGACAGATTTACCAGTCGGACGTAAACCCAGCACGTTAAAGTGCATTTTCAAGATTAGGAGGGACACCAACGGAGATATTGTGAAATATAAAGCAAGGCTTGTGGAACGTGGTTATGTACAGAAAAAGGAAGTGGATTACAACGAAGTATTCGCACCTATGACTCGTATTGAGACAGTGGGATTGTTGTTAGCTTTAGCAGTGAAACAAGGTTGGCAGGTGCATCACTTGGATGTAAAGTCGGCATTCCAGAATGGTGAGTTTGTTAGGGGGAACACACACAAGTATAGAACCAAAAAAACAATACAAAACACACACTCAATATATGACGCGAAAAAACCCACGTCCCAACTTGTATTATTAATCAAAACAATTATCAATAATACAATCAATCTCACCAAACGGTATTCACTCAAGCGATACTTAAGGCAAACAATACTCAAGCATACATCAAAACAATAACATGACTATATATATATAGCCATCACAAACTTAGCCAACAAGACATACCTAATATGATTACAATAATAATTGTCTACCCATACAATTATTACCCATTCCCATTATAATAATAATTGTCAACACATACAATTATTACCCAACTCAATTATGATAATAATTGTCTACCCATACAATTATTACCCAATTCAATTATGTTTTCTATCACCAAGACCATACTACCTATTGGGTTTAACCCCAACAATCCTCCCCTTCAACCCAATATGATTTCATGCACAACCGAATTAACGGTCACCATCAAGCCAGCGACGTCGATCGCCCAATACCTCCCCTCGAACAATAACCCCTCCTTCTAGTACAAAAAGATTTCTCTTATCTTTTCGACCTTTGAGTATCTCTAAATCTCCTTTAGTGACTTTCAACATACTGTTCTTCATCATAACAGTATATCCCAAATCAACTAATTTACCAAACGAAATCAGATTTCGATTTAACTCCGGTATGTATCTTACTTGAGTTAACTTCTGAACACGACCGTTGTGACATTTCATTGTTACCTCACCAATGCCAGCAACCTTTACCGTTTTACCGTTCGGTAAAGTTACAATCTTTCCCTCACACTTTTTATAGGATGAGAACCACTCCCTCCTACCACATATATGATGAGAACATCCCGAGTCAAGCACCCATTCTTCTTTTGATCAAAAGAACATCTTCATCAGCTTCTACAAGCGAAATACTACCCCCTCGATTTTTCTTCAACTCTCTCAAGTCTTCTCTTACCTTTGGACACATAAATTGTATATGACCCAATTTCTCAAAATAAAAACACCTGATATTAGGGTTATGTTTCTTAGCATACTTCTTTTCCGTGTCACACGCACGTACCACAAATGCACTTCCATCAGATGTGTCACTCGATTCTTGTTTCATCAATCTTTCGGCCTCCAGAAGAACAACAATAGTCTCATCCAAATCTAACTTCATTTTCCCAACCAATAAAGAAGTCATCACAGTATTATACTTCTTCGGTAGAGACACTAGTAGTAGAACAGCTTTGTCCTCATTCTTTAATTTTTCATCCAAATTATTTAGCTGGTTGATTAAGCCATTAAAATGATTCAGATGATCTCTTAAATCTCCGTCTTCTTCCATCTTGAGCCCAAACAAATCTTTCTTGAGAAACAGCTTGTTGGCCAAAGACTTTGAGTGATAAGTCTTCGTTAACTTCTCCCACAAATTCTTTGGATTGTCCTTTCAAGAACATCATACTTGATTTCTGGTGCAAGGGCCAACCGGATCGTTGATGCCGCACGTAACTTCATCTCCCCACTTTGTATCATCAACTTCAATAGGCCTCTTCCCTCCGAGAGTCGCATATAACCCTCATTGAATTAACAGATCTTTTACCGTACTTTGCCACAAGCTAAAATTGTTTCTTCCATTAAACAATTCAATTTCAAATCCCCCAACCTTCTCCATCATGAACCTTGGCTCTGATACTAATTGTTAGGGGGAACACACACAAGTATAGAACCAAACAAATAATGCAAAACACACACTCAATATATGACGTGGAAAAACCCACATCCCAACTTGTATTATTAATCAAAACAATTATCAATAATACAATCAATCTCACCAAATGGTATTCACTCAAGTGATACTTAAGTCAAACAATACTCAAGCATACATCAAAACAATAACATGACTATGTATATATAGCCATCACAAACTTAGCCAACAAGACATGCCTAATCTGATTACAATAATAATTGTCTACCCATACAATTATTACACATTCCCATTATAATAATAATTGTCAACACATACAATTATTACCCAACTCAATTATGATAATAATTGTCTACCCATACAATTATTACCCAATTCAATTATGTTTTCTATCACCAATACCATACTACCTATTGGGTTTAACCCCAACAGAGTTAGCATAAAAGGTGTATGTGGTTGAGAAACAAGGAGAAGAACACAAGGTATATCACTTTCTGAAGGCACTCTATTATTTGCGTTTGTCACCAAGAGCTTGCTACTCAAGATTAAACAAATATCTGAGGTGTTTGGGATTTAAAAGTGCCCTTATGACCATGACATATATATAAAGTGCGAAGGAAATGAGTGTCTAATAGTTGCAGTGTATGTAGATGACTTGTTAGTAACAGGGTCGAGTACGGGAAACATTCTAAATTTTAAGGCACAAATGAAAAGCGAGCTTAACATGAGTGATATGAGGAAATTGGCCTATTATACGCAAACACATTGATATGCGCTTCCATTTCATCAGAGATTGTGTGGAGCGAGGGAAAATATTAGTGAAGTATGTGAAGACACAAGAGCAAAGGGCAGATATTCTAACCAAATCATTGACAACTGGGATGTTCAAAGAAATGCGAATGTTGCTCGGGGTCAAAAACTTGGTCAATCAAGTTTAGATGAAGGGAGAGAATGATGGAATTATGTTTTTGGTCAATCAAGTTTAGATGAAGGGAGAGAATGATGGAATTATGTTTTTATTAATCTAAACTTTTGTTGAAAATAAATTAATTAGGTAGTAGTTTGTTTGAATAAGTCTCAATGTAGTGGAGATAAATTAGGAAGTAGTGTACATTGTGGAGTAGTAGTAGGATGCAGTTTGGCTCCATTCCTAGTTTTTAGCAGTATGGGGTAATCCTTTCTCTATTTAAATCTGTAACACAAAGATTGGAGTAGAATATGATCATAGAGTTCTCCTCCGGACAATAGCTTTATTTTATATTCTTGCATATTCTGTTCTACTGGCTACAAACTTTCCCTTGGGCTGAAAGAACATACCTTAAACTTGTTTCTATTGCACTTTTTGCCCTTTCATTGTACAATTTTTTTTACTAAGTCAACATCTACATTGCACCCATTTACATTTTGTGTTGATGGGAACTTTCCCTTGGGCTCAAAGAACATACCTCAAACACTGATGTTCTAAACTTTTCTCTTACTTTTTGTTTTGTTATATGCTTTTCTACAACTTTAAAAGACTTATGTATATGATATTCCCCTCCATTGCACCGATATGTCTTGCTTTCTTATTATTAGCATTCAAGTAAAATAGTAGGTTGATAGTTTCACTGTCACGGGCATATAAGTCCCTGTATAAATAAAGCAGCCTCCGGTGAGTAAATTATAAAGAGTACATATAAATACCACAAATTGTAAAATTTATTTTAAAAAATATATAATTTGATGAATAATAAATATAATAAAAAATTTAACAATTAAAATTTGATAAAATTACTTGATTTTAAATTTGATTCTACAGTGAAATAATTTTTAATAAGTGTGTTATCACTTCTGCTATCGATTTAAACTTTTTTAATAATTTCAATATTTTTTAAATAAAATTTTTGTAACTTTGACTTTTAACTTGATAATTAAAATTTATAACTATATAGGATGAAAAATATAATAAATTATATATTTTATATTTTTTAAATAATGGTTCTCCACGATTCTCTATATGCATTCAAAAAACCCGTTTGTTTTTATTTTTTGAGAAAAAAAAAACTCCTTTGTTGATTTGATAAAAGATCATGCATCCAAGTTAGCTAGGGCACATCTGACATTTTATTTATAATTTAAAAGTTGGAAAGTGTCTAATAAGTAAATTATTACTTATATGTTATTAGTTTTTAGTATGGATAAGTTATAAATTATTAGTATATGTTATTATTTAAGTATTTGAATAATTTTAGTTATATGTGTTTGGTAAATTATAACTAACTAGCTTAAAACCCGCACGGACTGCACAGATTTTTTTTAATATTACATAATTTTAGAAAAAATACTTGAATTCAATTCTTAATTTTGTTCATTTAAAATTTTAAATGATATGACTTCATAATAATTATATAAGTAAACGTATATGTTCATAACTTTTTAAAACATTTAAATTTATTTAAAGTGATAACATTGGTAAGGGGGGAAATATTATTATAATGAAATTATTATTTTATTGAGGGTAAAAATATAATATCTTCATTATGTTTGTACCTTAAAAAACTACTATTTTAGCATGGTGATTACTTAATCAATTAAATATAACTCTATGAAAGATTTTTGAAAAAGGCAATATTACTGATTGAACGATATAGTTCTATTGAAAATTCTAAGTGTATTTATATTTTAAATAAAATTTGATTTTTTTATTTCAAATAAATAGGATACGAATTATACTTGTTCTAATATTAATTTGATTTATCTCAATCAGTGATTTACATTATTTAATTTTAGCCCGATGCCCAATACACTAACCAAATTAAACTAATTATTTTTAGTTTAATTTTTTTTTTAATTCCAGATCAACGAGATAATTTTTTTAGACTGAATAATTAGTATATATGTTTTTTTTTGGTTGAATTATATTTTTATTTAAGTTTTGTGTTAGTCTGAATCAATCGTATAATGTATATTTTATTCTGGATAAATAAAATATAATTACTTTGTTTATCCAAGTTCATTAGTATAATTTTTTTACGAGTACTGATATTATTATTATTTTATGTTAGCCCGAGTCACTTTATATATCTACCAAATCTTAAGAATTATATTTAGTTTGTATAAATTTAATTTAGCCCGAAGTAACAATTAGAATGATATAGAACTCGATATGAATCAAAATTTAAATTGGTAGAATAAGTTGAATTTAATATGTATTATAGTGATATAAAGTTTAATATAAAATAGAATTTAAATTGGTAAAGTAATAGAGGAAGTTGACTTCAATATCAACTAGAATTAGAATTGATCGACCCAATAATTAGAATTTGAACAATTAAGTAAGGGTAATTAAGTAATTTCAGCAAGTACCGACCGACCGACTACCAAACTTTTAACGTTTCGTCTATTATAATATAGTATAGATATATAAAATATTTTCAAAAAAGATATAGTTTTTAGTATAATAAATTCAAAACATGAATAAGGGGGTGGCCTACATATCTTTATAAACAGCTTCTCTCATTAACTAAATCTCATTAATAGAAAAATAAGTGATTGAATTCAATGCCTCAGTCGTATGGTATATTTTAGGATTCTTTTGTCCCCTCTCATGGCTAGATTCTGTAGAGACTACACTACAACATGCATATGTATAATATATTAGGTGTGTGCCGGAAGAAATATCAATAGTAAAATTTAAGCATGTGTGTGTTTACATCTCTAAGTGTTATTATTCACAACAATTAACATGTATTCAAAGCTAAAAGAGAAGAATAATGATCAGAATATATTTCATGAACACTTATATTTCTTGAATTTAAACACCTAAAGTTGCCGAGGTGGCAACTAAAAACAAGAAACAATTCTCTCATGAAAAGAGAATTGATTTTGGGACGAGTTGATATTAATTATGACTGAATAACGGATCCGGATTCCTGGGTTTTTCATATTATTTGTTATTTGCTAATTAGGTTAAACAAATCTCATCTCAAATCTATTTGTCTAGCTCACCTGATTTAAATTGTTAGGGTTTTGAAAATTCGTAGTCTCTGTGGATCGACCTTTAATTGCTACAATTAAACACTGTGCGCTTGCAGTTCTTATTATTTTATACATCAAGTTTTTGGCGCCGCTTCCGGGGACTATTGTTAACTTTCACTCCTTAATATTTAATTCTTTGGATTAGTTTTTTTTTCTCTTTTCTCTTTAGTTTATAGGGAATCTTGAAGCGAAGGAAAGGTTGGACAAGAAGATCGCTAGAAGGCCTCACCGTCTCTTTTGAAATTTTTGAAAGCGTTTTTCGGTATTCAGTATCACCTCTCAATTATTTTTTCTTCTCACTTTATTATTGAAAAATCCAAAAAAATATATATTTGAAAAATCCAAAAATAGTAGTCAGTTAATTGTTAATAACCAATTTGTTGCATCATTGATTCTTTCACAAAGGATCACATCATCTACATTTCTTTTTGAATTTATTACTTTCCATCTTACACAATTGTGGTGATTGCTGGAGGAAAGAGGTATGCACAATTTAGAATCCATAAGTGTTTACTATCTCGTTCTTTCTATGTTGCATCATCTAATCAATCTTAAGAGCGTCACCCCATTACAAGATAAGGTGAGGTATTTCATCACCCTTTCCTTGGCCCACAAATCACTAATTCCTTTATCTTACATTCACCCACTTAATAAAATTAAGCAGACGTTAGCCCCTAGGATTTCGAGCTCAATTAGAAAGGTACCTAAAAGAGAAAGTAAATTTGGAATTATTAGAACTTTTGGTGACAAGGCAAGTATATCACTTACCTGACTAATTTGGATTGGTTATTAGGCAAGCGGTTCTCTAATTAAGCGCCTTGTTTACAAGGAAGTGCCACCGCTTACATGGCCAATCAGTTTGAATAAATCTAGATTTATAGACTTTTTGGTAGTCCAAAAGTTAGGAGCTGTCTAGATTTTTTTTAGGAAAACTGTAATAACTCAAATTTTTGAGACCTTGTAAAACGTTTAATGAATAGTAACCCTGGCGGACAGGAAAAAAACTTTTGAACCCACACTATGTAGTGCATGAGAAAATGAGTTTCAGGGTTGATATTACGATTATACGTACCAAATGAGTGTATGTAAACGCTATTAGTTTTCGAAGAAAACGAACTTTGAAAAACGACCATATTTACGACTCATCGAGGATTACGGGAATCCCAATATAATTACAAGATTAAAACCCTACGGATTTATATCCAAGTATGATAATTTAAAATATAAGGAATAAATGCGAAATGAATTACATCGCGAACCATTTACGAGGAAGTATTACGAAAGCGTTTAAGCGACCGAGCGAACGCGTAAATGATTAAATAAACGTAACGTACTAACTAATCATGGTAAGAAAGTAACCAAGGTTACTTTATCAAATAGTGAGCTAGATATAAGATGATCAACACAGGCTAATCAAATAGTGTGCTAAGGAAGCTAAAACAAGTAGCTTAGCTTGTAAACTAGGAAGCTACTTAGATTTGTCCATGGATTTGGCAACAAGAATAAACCTAGGATTCTATACTAGGAGAATATCAAATCAATATAAGATATCACCAATCCCATTTCCTAGAAGCAACCAAGGAAACAAGCATAAAACTCTCTCCCCCTTCTTCATTTCTTCCATTCGGTTTTCTTCATCAAAGAAGGAATTCAAAATCAAAATCTCAAGTTCTAGCCATGGTTAAATCCTCCCATTAATTCTCAAGCTTCCTAACAACCAAACTAAGGTAAGATAATTCTTTATCTCTTTTCATCAAGGTTTGATGGGTGAAATAAAATCAAGAAAGTTGCTAGTGAATAGTATGAATAGTAATTCTTCTTTGGTTTCTTGATTTCAATGGTGATTTTAGGTTCCAAAAACCATACCAAGCACTCCCAATACTCCACCATCCTCAAGAACAAATCTCAAGATTTCAAGAAAGGTAAAAATCTTTGACCCAGCTTTATTTAAGATTCAATTTCAAGATCTTTTTAGTATGTAGTTACAAACCTAGTTTTAGAGGTGATATTGTTAAAATCTTGATATTTAGCTAAGTAGATTTAAGGTTGATTGTTGTTGCCCCAATAACATGATGTTCTTGAGAGGAATTAGTGTGTTGATGATGATATGATGATTGTTGGTGGTAGTATAAAGATTTAAGGCGTAAACGAAACTCCGATTGTAAACGTAATCTCAAAATGAACAAAACATAACTTTAAGTTTCTGCAGAAAGTCCCGAAGATGTAAACTGTAGTTTCTTGAAAAATAACCCTTGATTATGATAGACAATGTTATAAGGATCGTATAGGCTCTTTAATCGCTTGACTACGATTTACGGATCAAAAGTTATGGTCGTTATACTAAAAGTGATTTACGCGACAAAAACTACTACGAATTACGAACTTTGAAAATATAAAGGATCGACTTACATAGAAATTTCAAGTGAAAATAATAATTTTTCAATTTTATATAAATATCGGAGCCGAGACCGCGTGATTAGAAACCGTAGAATCCATAAGCGGAGCCGACGGCGAAAATGAAAATGAACCTAAGATAATTAGAAAAATGAAGCGACCATGATGTGAATAAGGACTTAAGGGAATAATAAGGGTAATATAAGTTGAGAGGGTGCATAATAAGTAGCGCATGAGTGCGAGTCGCCGTAAATTAGAACGGGACTTAACAAAACGAATTGTGTTTATAATTATAGATTTCCGAGCGGAACCTAGAGCATCCTCCACGTCGAGATACCCAGGAAAGTTTACGAAACCAATTCCATTTACTGTTGTGTTGTGAAAGGATTATTTTATTATCATTGCATAAGTACCATGTTTGCCATGATACGTAGTTATTGAATTTTTTGCATGATATAGCGATGTTGTACGATAAGCATATATCGTGAAATGTTTAATTCCGCTATAAGCGTAACGTATTATAATAAGACCGAGAGTCGGTCGGGATTTCAAGATAAAAACCCAGGAATCATTCCAGTGACATTATAGGACGATTAAAGTCCATAGTAGTACATTTTAAAGGGACTCGACGTCCACTTACCAATATTAAACACCTCGAGCTTTTATTAAAACAATTTCCAAAGATCGTATTCCCTCAACTAGACTTTATCATTTGGACAAGAAATATTTACTTACTATTCACTTATTAGGGAGAAGTATTCTCCATTAAATATTTACTTCAATATCGATTAGATATTGAAGTTATTAATGTATTAAACATAAATTAGTTGAGGAATATTATTTATTCTTTTAAAAGTAAACTCCTTCGAGGTTTAATTATTTATCGATTATCATTTAATTATTTAATATTTATTAAAGGGTTTATTTATGATTTAAAAATCATAGAACCGTATTTAAATTACTTTCTGATTTTCGAAAATCATTCGAATAATTTCAGATCGTCGGAGAATATTATCCCGACTTATTTAATATTTTGAATATAGTTTCAAGGACAAACTTTTCCCCCTTATTTAATTATCTGTTGACAACGGTCAACTCACATCCTTAGTACTTCCTCCGAAAATTTCGGAAGTACGTATATATATATATATACATTTATATCTTAATAAGATAAATTGTTTCTTTCAACAAGAAAAACGCTTGGGGAACTTCGATGTGGTTCGAGTTCTCGAGATATGATAGAATTCTTTTTTTAAAATGACAAGGGAGGGGTAGACTCTGGTACTATGTGTGCTAGATGGACTACCAAAGGTACCGCAGGCGAAGGTACTCTGTGTACTCAGGAACTTGTGAAGTATGTGTATACCGAAAAATGGGACACGTAGCCCGAATGCGGCAAGGGTGATAACCGGGATACGAAGGTGTCGTCCTTCTACTAGTACAAAAGGTTACTATTACGACTGATCATCGTATGCGGTGGCTCCAACAGGTGTCCTAATTCTTCCAATTGGAATTGTGATGCAATACCGTAACCCAAGCCTAGGTGCTGGATTTACTATTAAGATATTCGCAAGATAATAAAATTCCTTAAAGAATTGTTTTCATAGAAGGTGTGTATCACCAAGGGAAAACTAATTTCGAATAAAACATAAGTATCATATATGAGGTTTTACGTAAGTTATCATACAGTCATTTTCATACTGTACATTATTATGCTGGGCATTATAGCTCACACTTGTTTTCTTAAATTGACACAACACAACAGTGAATCAAGATGCCTACCATGAGAACCACAGCCAGGAAACGGGTAGGAAATGGCCAGCTGTTCCGTAGATTGTTTGGTGTTGTACCACAGGTAGTCCGAATAAGCTGGATTGGTTTTCAGTTGTTTTTAGTTCGGCCTATTTATAAGTATGACTTATGTAAGGTAATAAACATGAAACGTATATTTGACCAACAGACTAGCCTTACTTAAAGGTTACTCCCCGGTAAGATTTAATTACTTTTGGGTTGTAATAATTATCACTTTATGTTTGAATTACTCTAGCTATGAATGGTTTGTTTCCAAAACAATAACCTGTAAGTGTGTGTGTGTGATAAGTGTGGGGTCGTAAAGTGTGGGTATTTATATATTATAGTGTGAGGTATGTGGTGTGTAGTAGTTTAGATGGCCTGGCCTCCGAGATTCCTGACCCCGGATTTTGGAGCGCCACATAAATGGTATCAGAGCCTTAGGTTATCAAATCTTGGAAACGATAGGATATAAAATACGTAGACATAGGAATAATAAAATAATCAATTAGAGCTCAAGTCGAGTTCGTCGTCGGGCTACACGGGTAATCTTGACTATTTTTACCCTCAAGGGAATTCCGACTCTAAGTTAGTAACACCTTGCCTACTGTGTCAGGTACCAGTGGAGCCTATGAGGGAGGTTGACCCTGTTGATGATGTTATGGTCCCTGAGCATGACCCTACTCCCGAGCCAGAGGACCCACCCATTGATGACTCAGATGATGACCCTACTGAGGTTGTTCCGGAGGAGGAGACCGACCTTCCTATCCCAATAGCTGATGACGTTGAGATGACCCAGGTAGATGGCGTAGGGTGGAGGGATGTAGAGATGTACCCTCACCCGATCATTCGCTCTCCTACCCCACCCCTAAGGATTCAGAGCCCTATGCCCTATGCTGATGATGATGACGAGGATGGGATATATGCACAGGTCTACGAGGCTTACGACATATCCTCTAGCGACCCAGACTCACCTCTACCACCCCCGACGACCATACATGTAGTTGTACATGACTGGATGGTGGCTCAGCTTAATGCTGAGATCACTGCGGCATCTGCCCACATTGTGGAGTTACGCCAGGCATTGACAGCTGAGAGAGCCATCCGACTAGGATACCCAGGGGATTTCAGAGCTGCTTCCCTAGCCATAGCCCGTAGAGTGATCGATGGGATCGAGCTCGTATCCGGGTTCAGATGAGGATGACAGCGATTGGAGGATACATCACAGTAGTTGATGCATAGCTGATGTTGGCAGGAGCGATGAGGAGGGTGCGTGACCTCACATGAAGTGACAGTGACTGAGGGACTAGTGACTAGATATGGACCTTGAAGAAGGCTGGGTGACTTATCATCAATTTTGATAGGATAGCTAGTAGTAGATAGCGTTCCTAGCCCTTCAGGATACACGGCTTATGTATTTGCATTTCAGTATTCAGGGCAAGTAGTGATATATTATAATTAGGCATGTATGAACTCGGCTAGTTGTTTTGTCCCCCACATATAAGTAGGAGGCCTTATGAAATATATATCTAACAATTATTAAGAAATTGATGTCCATATTATTATACTTTATACAAATATGCTAGATAATAAATGACATGCTTACACCTGAATAATTAATCCAATTATAAAATATTGCAACTATATTGACAAATTTTCATTATCAGAACAATGCCACCCCGTAGAAGATGAACCAGGGCACAGCCCGCAGAATCTGTTAACAAACAACGGAATGAACCTGACCCTGTAGTAAATGAAGACAGTGAAGAGGACCTAGACTATAATGAATATGATGAAGAAGATTATGTAGAAGAAGAGGCTGAGGATACCCATCGGGGAGGGAACCTCGTGAATGAATTTATGGAACTATTAAGAGCGAATATGAATTAATAGCCTATTCCACCACAGCCACATGCTGTCCAACAGACTGCAGCCACTGCCTTTAGGGCCTTCAAATCTCTCAAACCCCCAGAGTTTCTAGGATCTGCCGACCCCGTTAAAGCACGGGCCTGGCTCAAAGAGATAGAAAATTCCTTCGAGATGTTAGGTGTAGAGGAATGACACAAGACCATTTTCACTTCTTACATGCTGAAAGGAGAAGCTAACTACTGGTGGGAGTCCAAACAAAACTTAGAGACTGATGTTGTGATCCCATGGGATAGATTTACCCGACTGTTCTTAGACAAGTATTTCCCTAGGTTTATGGAGACCCAGATGGAGATTAAATTTCCGGAGTTAAAACATGATAAGATGACTGTGGCAGAATATGAGGCCAAGTTTACTGAGTTGTCAAGATTTGTGCCTGAGTTTGTGAATACCGAAGAAAAGAAAGCGCGAAGGTTTTATCTTGGTCTGAAACAGTGGATCCAAAACCGAGTGGCAGTGTTAGAACTGACAGACTATGCCACCTGAGTGCAGAAAGCCTCAATTGTTGAGGCTGGCAGCGAGCAAAGTGTGAAGGAAAAGGAAAATAGGAAGAGGAAGATCGGAAGCCAAGGCGGAGGAGGAGTAGGAACTGGGAACATGAGCCTTCCAAGCAGGTTCGTCAGGGGAGCGGTGTCCCAACCTGCACGAGGCCCCGGATTCAGAAAGGCCCCGAGTGAGAGTGTTGGCCAGGGTGGCGGACAATCTAGGGCAACGTTCCATAGCCAATCCCGTGCCCCAATACCCGAATATCATACATGTGGGAGAAGACACCTTGGAGTGTGTACCCAGGCAAGAGCCCCTCTAAAATGTTATAGGTGTGATTAAATTGGACACCTTGCCAACAACTGCACCCGACCCAATGTGACGTGTTTCCAATGTGGGAAGGTAGGACACATGAGAAAGGACTGTCCGACATTGAAGCCCCCAGCTTCAGGGATGAGCAGAGCTGCATCCAACCGACCCCCAGCTGCTAGGACCTTCAACATGACCGTTCAGGATACTGTCCGAAACACTGACGTGATAACAGGTACCCTTTTGTTAAATTCCAAAGATGCAAATGTCCTATTTGATTCTGGAGCAACCAAGTCATCTATATCTCAAGATTTTGCTAAAAAGTTAAAACTTAACGTCGTACCCTTACGCGAGATATTACAAGTGGAAATAGCAAATAAAGAAATAATTCCTGTGAATCAAGTACAGCCTAAGTGCAAGTTGAAATTAGAAGGGAAGGTCTTCGAGGTTGACCTAATCCCATTTGCGTTAGGAGAATTTGATGTAATCTTAGGAATGGATTGGTTATCTAGTAATGGAGCACAAATAGATTGTGAACAGAAGAGGGTAAAAATAAGAGTGTAAAATAGGAAAAAAGTAGTGTTTAGAGGTCAACGACAGAACCAGAAATTTCTGACCATGCTACAGGCAAAAAGGTTATTAAGGATAGGTAACGAGGCCTATTTGGCTTATGTGGTAGATACCAATAAGGGAGTCCCTAATATACAGGACATACCCATAGTGAACGAATTCGAGGATGTGTTTCCAGAGAACTTACCAGGGTTGCCATCTGACAGGGAAATAGATTTCGCTATAGAATTAGCACCAAGAACGGCACCAGTATCCAAGACCCCATATAGGCTAGCCCCAGTTGAGATGAAGGAACTAGCTTCTCAACTGCAAAAGTTATTAGATAATGGAATGATAAGATCCAGTGTGTCGCCATGGGGAGCGCCAGTACTGTTCATAAAGAAAAAGGATGGCAGTATGAGATTATGCATAGACTATCGAGAATTGAATAAGCTGACTATTAAGAATAGGTGTACCCTCTCCCCAGGATTGATGACCTGTTCGACCAACTCAAGGGAGCTGTACATTTTTCCAAAATAGATTTGAGAACAGGATATCACCAATTAAAAATCAAACCTGAGGATATATCGAAGACTACTTTTCGCACTAGGTATGGGCACTATGAGTTCTTAGTCATGTCGTTTGGGCTAACCAATGCACCTGCAGCCTTTATTGATTTGATGAACAGAGTGTTCAAAAAGTACCTAGATATATGCATGATAGTTTTTATAGATGATATTCTGATCTACTCAAAGACAGAGCAAGAACATGAAGAACATTTGAGGATAGTCTTAGAAATCTTGAGGAACGAGAAATTGTATGCCAAGTTCTCGAAGTGTGAGTTTTGGTTAAGAGAAGATCAGTTTTTAGGACATGTGGTGAGTAGCAAAGGAGTTTTAGTTGACCCCGCCAAAATAGAGGCGGTATCCAACTGGGAAAGACCAACTACTCATATTGCTAAGATAGCCGGTCCACTGACTAGACTTACCCGGAAGACAGAAAAGTTTGTATGGAAAGAGAAATGTGATGAAAGCTTTCAGGAACTGAAAAGGAGGCTGGTGTCAGCACCAGTGCTCGCTCTTCCCGATGGAAAGGGAGAGTTTGTGATATAGAGTGACGCATCGCTTAAGGGATTAGGATGTGTGCTTATGCAACACGGCAAAGTTATAGCGTATGCTTCTCGGCAATTGAAGGAGTATGAGAGCAGATACCCTACGCATGATCTAGAATTAGCAGCCATAGTGTTTGCCCTGAAAATTTGGAGACACTACCTGTACGGTGAGAAATCTGAGATTTACACAGACCATAAGAGCCTCAAATATATTTTTACTCAGAAGGAACTGAACATGAGACAGAGGAGATGGTTAGAGTTGATTAAGGACTACGACTTTGAAATTTTGTATCACCCGGGTAAAGCCAATGTGATGGTTGACGCCCTTAGTAGGAAGGAAAGACTCAAGATGATAATGACATCGGAGGAGCTAATTAAAGAATTCGAGAAGATTGAAATTGACGTGAGAATGACCGGTGAAGGAATGGAAGGATTATTTGAAATTAAGCTAGTGCTGGAACTGACTGAAAAGATACGAGTATGTCAGGAAAAGAAGGCGGGTGAAGAAAGAGAAACATTGACCGGTGAAGAAGTAAGATGCGAGAAGGATGAAAAAGGGATCATGAGGTATGCGTCCCGAATTTGGATTCCAAATGTGCAAGAGTTAAAGGATGAGCTGCTGCATGAAGGGCACAGCTCCAGATATTCAATCCACCTAGGAAGTACGAAAATGTACCGTGACCTTAAGGAATATTATTGGTGGCCTAACATGAAGAGAAAAGTAGCAGAGTGGGTCAGCAAGTGCTTGACATGCCAGAGAGTGAAGGCGGAACATCAGCGACCTGGTGGACTATTACGGCCCCTGGAAATTACGAAATGGAAATGGGAGCATATAGCCATGGATTTTGTGACAGGCCTACCAAGGACAAAGACCAATCACGACGCCATATGGGTTATCATAGATAGATTGACCAAGTCCGTACACTTCCTACCAATCAACGAAAGGTACACCGTAGACAAGTTGGTGGATATTTACTTAAAGGAAATTGTAGTGAGACACGGCTTTCTTGTAGCCAGAGTGTCAGATCGAGACCCAAGGTTTAATTCCCAATTTTGGAGAAGCTTCCAGGAATGCGTAGGCACCAGACTAAACATGAGTACCGCTTACCACCCCCAGACTAATGGACAAAGCGAAAGGACTATTCAGACCCTAGAAGATATGCTACGAGTATGTGCCATTGATTTCAAAGGAAATTGGGATGACCACTTACCCTTGATCGAATTTGCTTACAACAATAGCTATCACGCTAGCATAGGAATGCCTCTGTATGAAGCTCTTTATGGACGGAGATGTCGCTCTCCCATATGTTGGGATGAAGTTGGAGAACACAAGATATTAGGACCAGAGTTAGTCCAACAGACCAGGGAAATGGTGAGACTCATCAGGAAAAGACTGGTAGCAGCTCAGGACAGACAAAAGAAGTACGTCGACCAGACTAGGAAAGATAGGGAATATGAAGTAGGAGATTCTATGATATTGAAGGTATCTCCATGGAATGGAGTGATGAGATTTGGGAAGAAAGGGAAGCTGAGTCCCAGATTCATAGGACCGTTTGAAATTTTGAGAAGAATAGGACCTCTAGCTTACGAGCTCACCTTACCTCCTAATCTGCGACAAGTGCACAACGTGTTCCATATGTCCATGTTAAGGAAGTACCATTCAGATGCACGATATGTAATAGAATACGAGCAGGTAGATTTACAACCAAACCTGACCTACATCGAGCAACCAATAAGGATAATTGACCAAAAAGAACAAGTGTTGAGGAACAAGACTGTGAAGCTGGTTAGAATCTTGTGGAGGAATCAAAATGTCAAGGAGTCAACTTGGGAACTTGAAGATGCAATGAGGAATAGATACCCCCACTTATTTTCCAATTGACTCCGGGACGGAATCCTTGTTAGAGGGGAAGACTGTAATAACTCGAAATTTTGAGACCTTGTAAAACGTTTAATAAATAGTAACCCTGACGAACGGGAAAAAAAACTTTTGAACCCACACTATGTAGTGCATGAGAAAATGAGTTTCGGAGTTGATATTATGATTATACGTACCAAATGAGTGTATGTAAACGCTATTAGTTTTCGAAGAAAATGAACTTTGAAAAATGACCATATTTACGACTCATCCAGGATTACGGGAATCCCAATATAATTACAAGATTAAAACCCTACGGATTTATATCCAAGTATGATAATTCAAAACATAAGGAATAAATGCGAAAAGAATTACATCGCGAACCATTTACGAGGAAGTATTACGAAAACGTTTAAGCGACCGACCGAACGCGTAAACGATTAAATAAACGTAACGCACTAACTAACCATGGTATGAAAGTAACCATGGTTACTTTATCAAATAGTGAGCTAGATATAGGATGATCAACCAAGGCTAATCAAATAGTGTGCTAAGTAAGCTAAAACAAGTAGCTTAGCTTGTAAACTAGGAAGCTACTTAGATTTGTCCATGGATTTGGCAACAAGAATAAAACTAGGAGAATATCAAATCAATATAAGATATCACCAATACCATTTCCTAGAAGCAACCAAGGAAGCAAGTATAAAACTCTCTCCCCCTTCTTCATTTCTTCCATTCGGTTTTCTTCATCAAGGAAGGAATTCAAAATCAAAATCTCAAGTTATGGCCATGGTTAAATCCTCCCATTAATTCTCAAGCTTCCTAACAACCAAACTAAGGTAAGATAATTCTTTGATCTCTTTTTATCGAGGTTTGATGGGTAAAATAAAATCAAGAAAGTTGCTAGTGAATAGTATGAATAGTAACTCTTCTTTGGTTTCTTGATTTAATGGTGGTTTTAGGTTCCAAAAGCCATACCAAGCACTCCCAATACTCTACCATCCTCAAGAAAACATCTCAAGATTTCAAGAAAGGTAAAAATATTTGACCCAACTTTATTTAAGATTCAATTTCAAGATCCTTTTAGTATGTAGTTACAAACCTAGTTTTAGAGGTGATATTGTTGAAATCTTGATGTTTAGCTAAGTAGATTTAAGGTTGATTGTTGTTGCCTCAAGAACATGATGTTCTTGAGAGGAGTTAGTGTGTTGATGATTATATGATGATTTTTTGGTAGTAGTATAAAGATTTAAGGCGTAAATGAAACTCCGATCGTAAACGTAATCTAGCTAAAATGAACAAAACATAACTTCAAGTTTCTGCAGAAAGTTCCGAAGATGTAAACTGTAGTTTCTTGAAAAATAACCCTTGATTATGATAGACAATGTTATAAGGATCGTTTAGGCACTTGAATCTCTTGATTCCGATTTACGTATCAAAAGTTATGGCCGTTATACTAAAAGTGATTTACGCGACAAAAACTGCTACGAATTACGAAATTTGAAAATATAAAGTTCGACTTAAGAATGTTAATAGATCATGAAATTTTTACAGAGAGTATTATTTTGAGTTTTCTAACTTCCACAAAAATTTCAAGTGAAAATAATGATTTTTCAGTTTTATAAAAATATCGGAGCCGAGACCGCGCGATTAGAAACCGTAGAATCCATAAGCGGAGCCGACGGCGAAAATGAAAATGAACCTAAGATACTTAGAAAAATGAAGCGACCATGATGTGAATAAGGACTTAAAGTAATAATAAGGGTAATATAAGTTGAGAGGGTGCATAATAAGTAGCTCATGAGTGCGAGTCACCGTAAATTAGAACGGAACCTAACAAAACGAATTGTGTTTATGATTATAGATTTCCGAGCAGAACCTAGAGCATCCTCCACCTCGAGATACCCAGGAAAGTTTACGAAACCAATTCCATTTACTATTGTGTTGTTAAAGGATTGTTTTATTATCATTGCATAATTACCATGTTTGCCGTGATACGTAGTTATTGAATTTTTTGTATGATATAGCGATGTTGTACGATAAGTATATATCGTGAAATGTTTAATTCCGCTATAAGCGTAACGTATTATAATAAGACCGAGAGTCGGTCGGGATTTCAAGATAAAAACCCGGGAATCATTCCGGTGACATTATAGGACGATTACAAGTCCATAGTAGTACGTTTTAAAGGGACTCGGCGTCCACTTACCAATATTAAACACCTCGAGCTTTTATTAAAATGATTTCCAAAGATCGTATTCCCTCAACTATACTTTATCATTTGGACAAGAAATATTTACTTACTATTCACTTATTAGGGAGAAGTATTCTCCATTAAATATTTACTTCAATCTCGATTAAATATTAAAGTTATTAATGTATTAAACATAAATTAGTTGAGGAATATTATTTATTCTTTTAAAAGTAAACTCCTTCGAGGTTTAATTATTCATCGATTATCATTAAATTATTTACTATTTATTAAAGGTTTTATTTATGATTTAAAAATCATAGAACCGGATTTAAATTACTTTCTGATTTTCGAAAATCATTCGAATAATTTCAGATCGTCGGAGAATATTATCCCGACTTATTTAATATTTTGAATATAGTTTTAAGAAGAAACTTTTCCCCCTTGTTTAATTATCTGTTGACAACGGTCAACTCACATCCTTAGTACTTCCTCCGAAAATTTCGGAAGTACATATATATATATACATTTATATCTTAGTAAGATAAATTGTTTCCATCAACAAGCAAAACGCTTGGGGAACTTCGATGTGGTTCGAGTTCTCGAGATATGATAGAATTCTTTTTTTAAAAGGACAAGGGAGGGGTAGACTCTGGTACTATGTGTGCTAGATGGACTACCAAAGGTACCGCAGGCGAAGGTACTTTGTGTACTCAGGAACTTGTGAAGTATGTGTATACCCAAAAATGGGATACGTAGCCCGAATGCGGCAAGGGTGATAACCGGGGTACGAAGGTGTCGTCCTTCTACTAGTAGAAAAGGTTATTATTATCGTATTACGACTGATCATCGTATGCGGTGGCTCCAACGGGTGTCCTAATTCTTCCAATTGGAGTTGTGATGTAATACCGTAACCCAAGCCTAGGTGTTGGGTTTACTATTAAGGTATTCGCAGGATAATAAAATCCCCTAAAGAATTGTTTTCATAGAACGTGTCTATCACCAAGGGAAAACTAATTTCGAATAAAATATAAGTATCATATATGAGGTTTTACGTAAGTTATCATACAGTCATTTTTATACTGTACATTATTATGTTGGGCATTATAGCTCACACTTGTTTTCTTAAATTGACACAACACAACAGTGAATCAAGATGCCTACCATGAGAACCACAACTAGGAAACGGGTAGGAAATGGCCAGTTGTTCCGTAGATTGTTTGGTGTTGTACCACAGGTAGTCCGAATAAGCTGGATTGGTTTTCAGTTGTTTTTAGTTCGGCCTATTTATAAGTATGACTTATGTAAGGTAATAAACAAGAAACGTATATTTGACCGACGGACTAGCCTTACTTAAAGGTTACTCCCCGGTAAGATTTAATTACTTTTGGGTTGTAATAATTATCACTTTATGGTTAAATTACTCTAGCTATGAATGGTTCGTTTCCAAGACAATAACCTGTAAGTGTGTGTGTGTGTGATAAGTGTGGGGTCGTAAAGTGTGAATATTTATATATTGTAGTGTGAGGTATGTGGTTTGTAGTAGTTTAGATGGTGTGGCCTCCGAGATTCCAGACCCCAGATTTTGGGGCGCCACAATAACTCATAGATCTAAGAATTTTCTTTTTGATTTTTCAATTTTTCTTGTGTGTTTACTTATAGCTCTTGTCCGCTATGTGATTACTTGTCCTATATGCAAAGTAATTGGGTTTGAGACCATTCATTTAGATTAATAAGACACTCTAACCTTTCAGCTCCTAAAGTAGTAAGACAACCTGAGTTCTCTTCACCAACTAAAATTGAGTCGAAAGAAGAAGTAGAAATTACAATTATATTCATGTTTGTCTCACTTAAAGACCGCTGTTACCCCGCGCATTCCGCTGAACCCTCTTGCATAGTCCCACCTCAAGTAACCGCGAATAATTTTGAAATTAAACATCTCAACATTAGCATGTTACCTAGTTTTTCTAGGGTAGAGGGAGAGGATCAATATCTTTTTTCGAGAATTTGAGGGAAGTGTGTGCTTTACAACTCCAACAACTTAGTGAAAACTCCATTAGGCTCAGACTTATTAACTTTCCTTTAAAGGAAGAGGCTAAATAATGGATGTATAGTCTACCCGTTAATTCTATTTCCACATGGGATGGATTTGTGTCTATCTTTTTTTAAAAATATTTTCCAAACCATAAGACAAAAAAACTCAGGTATGAAATCAGCCAATTTCAACAAAATCGAAATGAGTCTTTTCGGAAGTATTTTGATAGATTTAAAAAGCTTTTGTCTAATTGTCCTCAACATGGTATAGAAAAATGGAGATTTATAAAATTCTTTATGAAGCCATAGATAGTGAAACCACTGTTTTGTTAGAGTCTATGTGCCAAGTTAAATTTATGGGTAAAAATGAGGAAGAAGCTTGGCAATATTTTGAGGAGTTAGCTGAAAAAATAATGTGTTGGGAGTCAACTAGGGAACCCAATCTTGAATCTGAAAGATCTAAGGGCTTACACATAGTTTGTAGTTTTATTGCAACCGAAGCTAAGATAGCTACACTCACTAAATGTCTAGAAGCCTTAGAAACTAACAACGTGTCTTCTCAATTATCTATTTGTGCAAATTGTAGTTCTCCTAATCATGTGATAGACAATTGCCCTGAAATTGAACAAGCCCATGCCATGTTTTAACCTTGAGTTAAGAATGTTCCATATACACACAACACACCAAAGAAACCCGATTAGTTATTTATTTTGTTCATCTTTTTATCATGTGTAGCTAAATTTGTTCCCTAGGATGAACATTGAGTTAATTTAATTGTTTTAATATCTTCTCGTCCCTATTATTTGATTCTCATGATTTTTCTTGGTGCTTAATTGTTCAATTAACAAAGTGATTTTGATATATTATTGTCCTATCAAATTAAATTAGATATATTAATTACCTTTAGCAATTGTGAAGCTTTGGGAATTACTCCAAACCCTCTCCAAGAATAGTGATTCTTGATATTTTCCTTAGAAGCTGCACAACTTTAACCAAATTTATATATTTCCCAGATGAAAACCCAAATTAAATTATATCAAGGATCAACATTTTACAGAATATATATAAAATCTTACACCAATGCCTCCTGGAATATTAACTATATCATAGATCCTCCACTTCACAACACCTACAAAGTACACAATCTCATGTAGTTTGTAAAACAAATTTCGAATATTAAGTGCATGAAAATTTAATAATAAAAAAGGAAAAGCTAGCTAATTAAAGGGAGGTGGACCTAGTCGGTCGGAAGCATCATCAAGTGCAATGGTTTCCGTTCCTTCTCGATCATACAAGCTCAAGAAACTAAATCATATAATTAAATATGAGAAATAATATAAGAAATCTGACATTTTTATATTATTGAGAACTCACAAGTGTAGGGGGGGAGAGAGGGGGAGAGAGAGAGAGAGAGAGAGAACCCGGAGCATAAGAGACCGAGAGATTTGTAGAATTGTGTAGATCATATATGTATGTATATGTTGAACAAAAATATAGAAGAAGTTCTCATTGTTAATTACTTAAAATGAAAAAGAAGTACACATAGTGTTTATATACAAGATGTACTGGAACTATGCAATTGTAACTTCCTAACTAACTCTAACAAGTAAAGTTACCAAACTACCCAGAATGAACAAGTATAAAATACTAAAATTCCCTGTACATAAACTAACTAGCTTTCTCAATAGCCTCCCTCAAATTAGTAGGGTGGAACAAGTTCAACACTCCTAATTTGGATAACAGAAATGAAGTTCTGGCAGTAGAAAGAGGCTTTGTAAATAAATCAGCAGGTTGGACATGAGTAGACAAATAAGTAGGCAAAATAAAACCGGATTTGACTTTATCTCGAACAAGACGAACATCCAGTTCAACATGCTTAGTATGCTCGTGAAGGACCGGATTCTCGGCAATATGAAGAGCTGATGTATTATCACAGAATACTGGAATGGGAGTAGGAATAGAAATATATAATTCTCTCAATAGATTAAACAACCAAGTTAATTCACATACAGCTAAAGCCATAGATCTATATTCTCCTTCAGCAGAAAATCTAGCCATAATGTTTTGTTTCTTGTATTTCCAGGAGATTAAGGATCTCCCTAATAAGAGCATGGTTGGATAGCTCAAGTGGTTAAGAGTTTATCCTCTGTCGTCCCAGGTACTGGGTTCGATCCTCGCTCACCCCGAGATTTATGAGAACTGATACTCATGTGTAAGGCTATAAGCCATATTTGTCAAAAAAGGATCTCCCTAATAGAACATAAAAGCCAGACACTGACCTCCTAGTAATGGGACAAGTGGCCCAATCCGCATCAGTATATAATTTCAGACTTAAGGGATTATTAGCAGAAAGAAGCAAGCTTGTCCAGGAGCTTCCTTAATATACTTAACCAGCTTTAGAGCAGCCTCCCAATGGAGATTTGTGGGAGTAGCCATGAACTGACTGAGAATATAAAATGGATAAGTAAGATCTGGCCGAGTAATGGTGAGGTATATAAGTTGGCCAACCAGTCTTCTGTAGGATGAACCAACAACAAGAGGAGAACCTGAAGTGGTAGATAAACTACGCTTGGACTCTATGGCAATTCTGCTAGATTTCACATCTAGAAGACCAGTATTGGACAGCAAGTTAAGAGCATACTTCCTTTGATGAATATCAATGCCTGATGGAGATATAGCAATTTCCAAACCCAGAAAAATAATTTAGGTGTCCTAAATCTTTGAGATTAAATTTATAAGAGAGAAAATCCTTGACTGAAATAAGATGTGAAGTAGATGAGCCTGTCAAGATAATGTCATCGACATACACCAAAATAGCCGTAAAAGAAGTTGAAGTATGTAGAATGAACTGTCTGCTTTAGACTGTGTAAAACCATAAGCAAGAATAGCATCAGAGAATTTTGTAAACCACTCACGAGGAGCCTGTTTCAGGCCATACAAAGATTTTATTTGTCTACACACTGGTCGCTTACCAGAAAAGGAAGAAGGAAGAACAACTCCAAGCGGAATACTGATATACACTTCTTCATGGAGTTCTCCATGAAGAAATGTATTGTTTACATCAAGTTGAGTAATTTCCCAGTTTTTAGATGCTGCAAGAGACAATAGAAGCCTGACTGTAGTCATCTTTGCCACAGGGGCAAAGGTTTGAGAATAATCTAACCCCTTAGTCTGTGTAAACCTCTTAGCCACAAGCCTGGATTTGTACTTGTCTAAGGTACCGCTAGCCTTATACTTTACTTTGAAAATCCATCTACAACCTACCTTTTTCTTATGATGAGGAAGATCAGTAATGACCCATGTGTTATTTTCTTCTAGTGCAGTGAGTTCTGCTTGAATGGCCTTACACCAATTAGGATCAGTAATAGCTTGATTGTAAGTGATAGGCTCAGAAATAGCAGAGGAAGTAGCTACAAATTTTTGATACCTAGGAGTAAGATTTGTGAGAGTATCTAGATCAGATAAAGGATATTGAACAGTGTTGACTTGATGAGCAGACAATTTAGGTAGACCAAAAAAGTCTGAGAATTTGGCTGGAAAAGTTCTTTGTATAGTAGGTCTGGTGGAGGTAGTAGGTATATTTGTAGTAGGAAGAATGGTAGTTTGTGAAGGTGATGAAGTACTGGGTACAGAAGAAGGAGATGAGACGGTAGGTATGGTAATGAAGAAGGTGAGGATGGTGATGAAACTGATGGAATAAAAGAAATGCTAGAAAGTTCATCAATGAAAGAATAATGATCAAAAGATTGGAAGAAGTGGAACAACTAGACTGTTTATAGGGATACAAATCTTCAAAAAATTGTACATCCCTAGAAACAAATTTGTGGCCTGTTGTGAAATCCATCACTTTATACCCTTTTTGAGTGGAAGAGTAACCATGAAACACACATTTAGTAGCCCTTGGACTAAACTTATCATGTCTTGGGGACAATGTAGAAATGAAACACAGACAATCAAACACTTTGAGATGTTTGGAAGTGGGAGGTTTGTTAAACAACTGTTCATAAGGAGAATTATTGTTTGATATAGTAGTTAAGATTCTATTAATTAGGTAGGTTGTTGTAAGTAAGCAATCACCTCATAAGTGTATAGGAACAGAAGATTGATATTTAAGAGCTCTAGCTATAGATAAAAGGTGTCTGTGTTTCCTCTCAGCTCGACCATTCTGCTGAGGGGTTTCAACACAAGAATGATGATGAATAATGCCATTATCAGCAAAAAAAAAGAAGTGATATCTTTGTTAAAGAATTCACTGCCATTGTCAGTTCTGACAATTTTAATAGAGGTATGAAACTGATTTTTCACATAAGCACAGAAATGTTTAATCAGACAAGGAACTTGAGATTTACTAGCCAACATATATGTCCAAGTGGTCCTGGTACAATCATTCAGAATAGTATGGAAACCATTACATATGGAATAAGTTTTATGCCTATAAGGCCCCCAAACATCACAATGAACAATGTGAAAAGGTACATCAGCATTTGTATTACTAACAGGAAATGACAATCTATTTTATTTTGCAAGAGGACAAATATCACAGAATAACCTGGTAGTAGCTTTCTCATCAACAGATTAATCTAGAATTTTATGCAAAATAGACATGGGAGGATGACCATATCTGCAATGCCAAAGATGTGTACTATCCATGGAAGAGGAATGAAGAACTGGATACTTTCATTGAGTAGGTGTTGATGTTGAGGTAGGTAGTGTCAGCTTGTACAAGTTCCCTACAGCTTTACCAATCCCCTTCACCATCATCCGCGTAGGGTCCTGTATAACAGACATTTGAGTAGAGAATTGAACACAACAAGGCAAACTTTGAGTTAGTTTACACACTGAAATCAAGTTGAACTGAAAACATGGAATGTACAAAACATCATGAAGAATGATATCATTTGTCAACTGAACAGTTCCTTTTAGATGTACATAAGTGTGATGACTATTAGGTAGATATATGTCAATATCACATTATTGAGGTTGAATTACGAAATCAGACAGACATGTAATATGATCAGTTGCACCAGAATCAATTATCCATTCTGAAGTATTATTAGTATTGACTAGACACACTGAGGTCATATAAGAACAATAATGAGTACCTGATTGTGGTACATCAACAATATTAGAAGAAATTTGATTCTAATTTAACAGAGTGAGTAACTGTTGATACTGAGAAGCAAATAGACAGTTGGATAAGGAGACATCTTTGTCAGTGGAAGTGTCATGAGTTGAAGTTGTCTGTGACACATCAACTGTATCAGACGCAGCAGTATTGGTGCTAAGCATTTAAGTAAACATTCTGTTATCTGAGTTAGGTCTGGAAGATATAGTGGACCTGTTCCTGTTTGGAAATCTAATTATGTGATAAAAGGTTTCTTTGGTATGATTTTTGCCATGGCAATGAGTACATTCCAGAAGTGGCCTCCTATCATCATTTCTCTTAAATCCTGATCCACTGTTATGTGTCCTAAACTGAGCAGCCTGAGAGTTTTTGTTGAAATTGTTATAACCAGAAGAGTTGAATTTGCTTAGAAGAGCAGCGGATTCAATGCCAGGTTGAGCAGGAGAGATAAAATTTCTTTGTTTTTCTTCTTGTTGAAGAAGTGCCAAAACTTGTGATATTTGTGGCATGGGACTCATCATAAGTAGCTGGCCTCTGATATTAGTATAAAGTTCATTTAAACCCATAAGAAACTCAGTAACTTTCAGTACAAGTGCAAGGACAAGTGCATTTGGGAATGTTCGATAGATTTTCCATATCATTCTACAGGACTTTAAACTTTGTGTAATATGCAGAAACTGCCAAAGTTTCCTGAGTAAGTGCATATAAAGATTTCTTTAACTCAAAAATTCTAGGTCCATTGATATGAGTAAACCGATTATGAAGATCAGTCCAAACATCTGAAGCAAGAGCAATGTACACCACACTGGATCGGATTTCAGGAACAATTGAATCAAGAATCCAAGTGATGATCATGTCATTACACCTCTGCCAGTGATCAACATACACTACGCCATAGATTGGATTCTGCAACCCCAAGAAAACGTTACTAAAGGCCAAAAAATCGTTGCTAGCCAAAAAAAGGCTATTGTGACTCTTTTTTGGGGTTGCAATTTTAGGCGTTGTAATAGAGTTTTTTGCAACCCCGGGGACACCCTATTGCAATGCTATTGCAACACCAATAGGGTTGTAATAGGACTTGAAAAGTGTTACAACAGGTTTTGGGCTATCAGTATAATATTTGTGGGCCCCACATGTGAGCCCCACCAATGGGCCCACTGGTGGGGCCCACATGTGGGGTTTTGATGCAACCCTTTTGCAATGTTTTTAATGTTTTTTGCAACATTTTTAGTATTTTTTGCAACATTTTACACTAATAATTAGCAACACTATAAAGACCTATTGCAACGCTTTTACAAAAAAAAATGCAAGGAACTGTTTGTAAATTGGTATGCCCATAAATAAGACCATAGTATTAAAACCAACACAATCAACCAATCCACCAACCATAACATCAGTTATCACAAATAAACACAACTACCTTCACCATCACCATACTACCATCCCACATTACATGTTCATCTCATAAATTATAAACAATATAATACAAACTGAATTTACAAAAATAAATAATCTTGAACTATTAATTCTAGTAGCAGGGTCATGCGCCACATTCAATAGCTACTTGTGGATAATAACATATTTTGCTCTCTCAACATTCACGTCTAGTGCATACCTGCAATCAAAATTCATCACATTCTACACAATACTATTACAACATAAGCTAATTAAAGAAATACTAAGTTTATAAAAGTTTAGGAAAAACATTTTACATAAGGGATCAGTGCTTTGCATAATCTTTCACTATAGAAGATCCACTTGCCTGATGAACAGAATCAAACAGATAAAAAAATATAACAGATAAAACAAATTGAATAACACTAAACTGTTGTTTTATCAATTTAATAGTATAAATTAAATTACTACCAGTGTAGTTATAAGACGATGATCAATAAATAAGCGTTTTTTTAGCATTTTCCCATAAAATACCTAGTATGCCAAATGATATGAAGACCAAACTAAAAAGCACATGTAAAAGATTAGAGGCCAACTTTTATTTTCTTGGGTTTCGATCTCTCGACCACCTTGCCATCATAGGAATTTCTAGAACGTGACCAGGGTTCCGTCATTGTTGCTACAGGTATACACAAGCACAGAAGGATGTACAAAATTAAACACATTTAGTATTCTTATATTGCCTTAAAATAAACCTGCCCACGATAAGTAATTAAAATAAATTACTGCACAACTCAACCTTTTGATTCTCTGATTACTTAATGATATCCAACAATTTCATAGCAATGTATTTGCATACTTAATGATTTATGAAGAAAGCTTATATATTACAATCCAATAATTATAATCGTAAACCAATACCTTGCAAAATCTGGCTGTTCAGCATGTAAAAATTAATTGACTAACATATGTACTCATATACATTACAGCTTATCCAGAAAAACCAATAGATATGTCCTCAGAAAATCAATCTTACAAGCAATTTTGTCAGATACCGGAGCATCTGGATGAAATATTACTACAAGTCAAACAAGTCAAAAATCAATAACTCAAAAATCTATAACTTCGTTGTGTTTTAAATCAAACAAGTCAAAAATCTGTCTAAGAGATTACTACATTAGTACTAAGGAAAATTGAAGCTTATGTGTTCTTGTTTCCCAGAACTGCATACTAACTAATGTCATTACAACTCACAGCAGATGTATCACCGTTTAGAATATATTTTTAGGAACAGAAATAAAAGAAAAGCCATTATCATTTTTGTACATAACATACCCTGTTGGCAAAAATATTCTTCATATTCCTGTTCCTGAACAGCGCAAACTGAAACTCTTCCTAAAGCCAAGACAAATTACTTCAAGATAAAAAATAATATATATTATAAGAAGCTAACCGGAAAGATAAGTATAACATTTGTGTCAAGTTCCTGATTCAAGAGGTAAAATTCTTTAAAAATAAAAATTTTAAGTACAAAGGTTTGTCAAATCGGAATTATAAACAAACATAATAAAGGGCACAAAAACATACAATAAATGACTCAAAATCTTCCTAGTTGACGTATACGGTGTACATGAATTCTAATTTTGCCCACGTCTTTTAACATTCTACGCATTCTACACATATTATAAACATGACCACTGATAAGAAATCTAACCATGTATTTGAAAGGAAGTTTTTCAGAATGTCTCAAAATAACAACATAAATGATGTACTGAAGTTGTGCTGGCAATACATTTGAAAAAGTAAAGTATTCGGGTAACAAAATTATAATATTAAATGAAAATTATATATATCAGAGAAAGCAAGTCTAACAAGAGAGGGTGTAACCATGCCTGGGAAACTAATTAAACATATCCAAACAAAAAAAGAAACATGGAAACTAGTGTAAAGAGTAAACCCCCTTGCCATAACATATCAATTAATAGATTACTAAATAACAACTCAACCACTTCTGGAATAAATAATAACCAAGCTGTGTGTTTTATCGTTAACCATAAGCCAGACTATGCATTTTACCAAGTATAACTGGTACATGTACATAACTGGTACATGTACATAACTGTGCATTTTACTTGGTAAACTTTACCAAGTAAGAAGTTAAAATAGCATACAGGATATAAAACATAATAACAAACTTTGAAAATCCTCCAGAACCAGCACCAATATTGTGAGCTATAATTCTTAAATCAATCTGGACAACTTTCCGTTCATCTTTAGGTAAAGATATTATCCTTTCAAGAACTAGTCATCCACCAACATCACCTTCTAATGAAAGAGACTCCACCTTTTAAGTTAATTTTATTTCCGTGACTAAACTTCAGTTCCTGCCACAAGAAATATCATCTTATGACCCTTAAATTAAGATTTCATAGAATTGAGCTCATATATTTCTTAAAAGTTAGAATCCATTTTGCATTTACCCAGTGTCAAATAATTTTGTATTTCTACATTAATATGGAAGATAAAATCTATATTATTGACTTTATAGTCTTGGATTGGACAATAAAGAAAATATACTTCTTAAAAGAATAATTTAACAATCGCAAACACCTGTCAGTTGACAGATCAAAATCATTAATAAATTCCTTGAAAGAATGATTTTAAATGACTAAAAAAAGATAAATTAATTACTTAAATCTGATAAGAAAAAAAATTGATTGAATCTCATTGGTGGTTGCAATGGTATGTTTCCACAATCAGAGAGCAAACAAGAAAGAATGCACGTCGCTTGATTAAAATACTACTATACGTTTGAAAGTAAACTCTCTCTTTAATGAGATAAAAAAGTACTAATTGCGAGTTCTTCTGTTTGCTTTACTCATTTTAGTCCACTTCTTCTCTCACCTTTTGCATATTACCTTTGTGAACGATAAGATTACACTATGACATGTTATGTATCCATCATCATCAATTAGGCTCCATTTAGAATGTGCTAAAGAGTCCAAATGAAAATGATATCACAACAAATACCACATAACTATCAATATTGCCACTAAGATGGTTCCAACCTAGACTAGTTTCGGATAAAGTAAAATAGATCATAATATTTAATCTCCACTAAGAATATCTCCTATTTACTAAAGCATTGCACCAAAAAATACACTAATAACTATGCTACTTCCTATATAGTATACATAAGTGAATAAATCTCTAAAAAAAGAGGTAAAAGAAAGATACAATAACATGCTTACTCTTGACCAATAGGAGCCCAAAGTAAAGATCACAACATTACCATCATCAACCATTTAACCAGCTTAGCCTTGTAAGCGGTGTTTGACCAAAACTACGACCATCTACAATGACACAAATGAAAGTAGAGCTTAGCAGTCTATAAATTCAATACACAAAATATACTAACTCAAAGTTACATATAAGTATCCTTCTCAGATCAACAATTACATATTAGATAGGTAATCTAAAAAAGCTCTAATTACATGAACTATAGATTCTAGTAACTAAAGGATTTTTATACCCACAATAATCACCTAAAATTTCCAAATTGATTTTTAAACATAGCGTCAAAAAAAAATCTATCAAAATCAAAATATATTTTCAAGTACAAATTAGACTCGCGCATACGAGCAAGAACCTGTTGGCACTTAAAAACCTCATCTTTCACTCCTGCAATCCAGTCTCTTCAACAAACTTCAACACTTAAAACACAATAAATCAACCAACCCAATTCATCACATAGAAAAATACATACAAAAACAATATATGGATAATTGTAACTAAACAGATTTATTCTTCAATAAACACAACTCGAAACCATAATTTGAAATAAAAATACAAGCTCAATTAAAGAATAATACCTGATGAAATAAGAAAGCACTAGTTCACTTGGATCGAAACCCCCAAAACTTGACCTACTTTAAATGCAATTAGAGAAGCCCCAAACTGGAACCCCCATTCAAAACCTTTTTTTTTATTAAAATTTTATTAAAAAAAATTTTGACCCGCTCAGCAGTTTTTATCTCCCGCTTACCAATTTCAACTTTGAGCCTAAGTTTTATTCTAAATTAACAGGCCGACACTACTTTTTTGATTGAAATTTAAATTATTAATTTCTATTTTTCTTTTAGTAAATATTATCTTTAAAATTTAATTAAGAAAATATATAAATTCAACAATATATAAATATTGTAAATCAATCAACTAATAACTTATTAAATTTTATAAAACATTCATTTTATCAATATAATACTAAAAATCACTCCACTAATATTCTTAAAATTAAAAAATAATTAAAATATATATTTTAATTATCAATTTATTTCTATGTAAATAATTATTAATTAGTTAAATTAAAAAAATCATCTTTATATATATGCTATATTTGTAACACATTTTAACTATACAGCAACATGAAAAAAGAGGGGTTGCGATAGACATTTGTTTATAAGGCTATCATAACGCTTTTCTTTGCAACCCCGGGATGAAGCGTTGCAGAATGCAATCTATGGCGTAGTGATATAGTAAATTTTCACTAGGTTTCTTATATTTTCCTAAAACTATACCGAACTTATTTTTGGCAGACAAAGCAAGAGAGGTAGACCTTTTCCATTCATTAAAATTATCACCGTTCAAGAGAGTTCTGACAAGTATTTGACCTGGATGATCACAAGGATTTAGGTACAAAGGATGACTAGAATCAAGTGTAACAGTTTGATAATCATCTGGTGTATATTGAGTAACTTGACCAGACGTATTAGTATTTGTTTGACAAGTAGAATTGTTTATCTCAAATTGTATTGTCATAGCTGGAAAAATCTTCAGTGAAAATTTCACAAACAGATGGAGTACAAGAACAGATGCTTACGGAAAAATGAAGATATCAAGGGGACTCAAAGAGAAAGATCACAATATCGAGAGAATCACAATGAAACTATTTTAAAATGATCTAAACGGTCTAAATGAAACTTATTCAAGATCTCGATCAGAAACTATTGCAAACAATTATGAAAAATTAATCGTAATACAAGGAGAAATGATCTCAAAATCAGTCGCAGAGTTCATGTAACAATAGACATAAATTGACATGATAATCCTTGACGATACTTTTCAATTGTAGAAAATTGGGGAAAATACAATACTGGACTGATACTGATAAGGACATATAACACCTGATAGAGATGAAGACGATGAAGATAGAGACGAAGACGATGAAGATAGAGATGAAGACGATGAAGATCAATCGAAGATGATGAATTTGCAGAAAAAAATGCTCTGATACCATGTAGAATTTTGTAGATCATATATGTATGTATATGTTGAACAGAAACATGAAAGTAGTTCTCATTGTTAATCACTTAAAATGAAAAATAAGTACACGTAGTTTTTATATACAAGATGACTGGAACTATGCAGCTGTAACTTCCAAACTAACTCTAACAATTAAAGTTACCAAACTACCTAGAATGAACTAGTATAAAATACTAAAATGCCCTGTACATAAACTAACTAGCTTTCTCAATAAGATTGTTTCTTACGACGGTAGTCGGGCATTCGAAAATGAAGTGAATTTAATGGAAGTTGCATCATCCTGATCAGTAGGATTTCGCTACTCCTTCTGCCTCTCCTTCTCTTTCCCACCCTCTCTCTCTCCACTCTTCAGGTTGGCTACATGAGTTATATTACCTTTGTCATATCAAAAGAAGTTATATTACCTTGCCAACAAAGTTTAGTAATAAAATAAAAGTTTTATTACTTCTTTTTATAAAAAGTTACTCTAAATAATATAATCAAATGCCGAGATACTATATTATTTTATAGATAATGATGAGATATTTTTCCTATAATAATACTCATTGTATAAGAGAGCTAAAATTTAAAGCATGTCCAATTTTTATGAAAATTCGAGAAGATAATGATTTTAAGGATAATGTTGAGATACTTTTCCCACCAAAATATACGGATCATGTGTATCTTCACAGGAGAGCTAAAATTTAAAATATAAACAATTTTCGTGAATAAATCAAGAGAAATCTCCTCTTATGATTAAAAATGAACACTTTTCAATAATTATATTCATAGCTGCCAGCATATTATCTGAAATATTCATTAAACCATATGAAAGAGGTTTTAATTGCCATTAATTTTGTGAATCTAAACAAGTATTATTTTTAAGGTTATGTAACAAAAAACTAACATTTTCTCATTACCATTAAGAAAAGATTTGACAAATAAGTAATTGTTGATTTTTCTTTTAGTTTAAAAGTTGCATTTACGAGGGACATAACTCACCAAAACAAACGATTATTATAAATTTTGTATGCTAGACTATAAACTAATACATAACATATTATTTTGTATAATATGTTTTATAAAATTACTATTCTATAGAAAAATGTTAAGAATAATTTAACAAACTTTATATAATAAGACCTTTTATAATATTCAACTTACGAAATCTGCAAGATATTCAATAAATAGTAATTTTTTAGAATATTATTCATAAAATAATAAATTCTATAATAGTTCAACTAATATTTCAATTATAGTCGCTAGAAGAATATTACGACGAGTTTTGAGCGTTTTGACCTCAATTTTTCTTGTTGAATATACGACACTGGTCTGATAGAATATCATATCAGACATCATTTTTTAAACCTTTGCTAGAACAAGTTAGCACAATGATTATGTAATATATGTTAAAATGCAAGAGTGACAATGGATAGAAAATTAGAGTCATCATTGGAAAACATGTAAAGCAACCGTTTTAAAAGTTTTTTAAGTTGAGACCAAATGTGTTGAGTGAGAGTATGCATGATAAAGTTTTATGTATCTATCAATGTATGAAATATTTTGGAAATAGTTTATATGACTAGTTCTTTATCTTTTTATCTATTTTATGTAATTACTTTGCACAAAATTAATTTTTACAAATTATTGTACTATTTTTTTATACAAAACAATTTAATCAAACTTGGATGTTGCAAGATATGATATATAACAACTCTTCTTGTAGTAAGTATCTACAATATCTGTTGTGTATATGTTGTGTACTTGATGATTTCATGAACAAAACACCTTGGTAGATTTTACTTAGTGAAAATGTAGCACTCGACGGATAAGGTTAATAGTCCCGACGGATAACTCATTTTAGTCCCGACGGATGATGATTTATTATCCATCAAGTGAGTAGCTTATGTAACAATAAGTCTGTAGCACATTTCTGCATACACATTGTTTAGAATCTGTAGTAGTACTTAAGTCATGTTGACTGTAACTAGATATGCAGAATAGGTTGATTAATTGTACATAGATGATGTCTTATAATTCTGCATAAATGAAATGGAGTCAAGTGCCTGATTGCTACCCGACGAATGAACAACAATTGATTCAACGGATGATCAACAACTCGACGGATGATCATAAACCCGACGGATAAAGAATTCAAATATCTGTTGACAGTGACAACACAGTCACATGCGTCGAGTGTATGCAAATGAAATGTGGTAGCCTATTCAACTGGATTTTTTAGAACAAAGAAGCATTGCCATTTACATGCTATTATGAAGATATTCAAAGATGCTGAAATAAAGTAATGAAGTAGCATTGTATTAGACTTGATAGTTTTTGTTTTATTATCTTGTTTAATTACTTTGTAATCTTGGTGATATATAAACCAAGAAGCAGCAAATAGAATAGTAACTAAGAAACTTAGCAACCAAGAGAGAAATATTTGTAAGCTGTACTCTTAGCATTTCTCTCATTCTTAGTTGTTATCATTTTGTAAGCAGCTGTGAGCTTTTTGCATACAGAGTTATCTCGATATATATTATATATCTCTGGTGCAATCATTCAAATCCACCATAAAGTTTTTAAAGACTCTTGTTTTTAATTACTTGTATTTTGATTCATTTCAAGTAACTATTCCACATTCTGCTAATCAATTCACACACATATATATAATTGAGTTAGAACAATTTTTATTCAAGAAAACGTTTCAAGAATTCCATTCAACCCCCATTCTGTAATTCTTGTTATATTGTTAAGGGACTAACAATTGGTATCAGAGAAAGTTCTTGAAACAAAGAGTTTAAAGATCAAAACAACACAGCAAGATGAACAAGAAGGATGTTGGAGTCAAGATTCCTTTTCTGGATAAAGATAATTACCATCATTGGAAGGTAAAGATGCATCTTCATTTGCTCTCTCAAGATGAGGCCTATGTGGACTGCATCAAAAGAGGCCCTCATGTACCAATGAGAGCTGTAACTGGAAATGAGCCATCTGTTCCCAAGCCAAGACATGAATGGTCTGATCCTGACATTGAACAAGTCAGGAAGGATAAAAAGGCCATGAATATCCTGTTTAATGGAGTTGATGGTGATATGTTTGACAACATTATCAATTGTAAAACTGCCAAGGATGTTTGGGATACAATACAGATCATCTGTGATGGCACTGAGCAAGTTAGAGAAAACAAGATGTAGCTACTAATTCAGCAATATGAGCATTTTCATAATAAAGAAAGTGAGTCACTCACTGACATTTTTAGTAGGTTTCAAAAACTGCTAAATGCTGTAAAGTTGCATGGAAGGGTCTATCAGACAAAAGACTCCAATCTGAAATTCCTTAGATCTCTTCCAAAGGAATGGAAACCAATGACAGTCTCATTGAGAAACTCACAAGATTATAAGGAGTTTACTTTGGAGAGACTGTATGGCATCCTGAACACATATGAGCTTGAAATAGAGCAAGATGAGAGGATGGAGAGAGGAAAGAAGAAAGGAGGGTCCATTGCACTAGTTGCTGAGTTAGAGAAGGATAAGGAGATGAAGATGGAAGCTGTTGAATCAACTTCAAGGGTCTGTGAGAACAAAGGCAAGGGGCTTGCAGTAGAAAGTGAAAAATCTTTGAGCCAAGATGACAAGGAAGACATTGATGAACACTTAGCATTTCTTTCCAGAAAGTTTGTCAAGCTCAAGTTCAAAAAGAACTTTGGAGCAGCCAAGCCAAATAGAAATATGGTGGATAAATCAAAATTCAAATGTTTCAAATGTGGCTTGGTAGGGCACTTTGCCAGTGAGTGTAGAAAGCTAGATTCAAGCAAGAAAAAGTTTGAGCCAGTGGATTATAAGCAAAAATACTTTGAGCTGCTCAAACAAAAGGAAAGGGCTTTCATTACACAAGAGAATGACTGGGCAGCTGATGGTCTGGATGAAGATGAAGATGTCAGCTATGTCAATCTAGCCCTAATGGTCAAGTCTGATGAAACAGAAACAAGCTCTTCAAGTATTCAGGTAATTACTACAAACCTTGCACATTTATCTAAAGCTGAGTGTAATGATGTTATAAATGACATGTCTACAGAGTTATATCATTTGTGTGTTACACTTAAGTCTCTTACTAAAGAAAATGATAAAATCAAAGAAAACAATTTGTTTTTGAGTGAGAGAAATAATGTGCTAGAGTCTCAGTTCATTGATTTTGAAAAATTAAGAATTGAGTGTAAGATTGCCAAGGAGGAATTAACTGAGTCCTTGAAGAAAGAAGAAATTTTGAAGAAGCAGCTCGAGCATGAACAGGAGGTGATTAAGGCATGGAAAACATCTAGAGATGTCCATGCTCAAATCAATAAAGTTCAAGGAATCGAGTCCTTCTGTGATGAAGCCTGGTAAAAAGAACAAGGAGAAACTAGAACCAAATTTGGTGAATGGACTGCTAGCATATGTAGACTCGACGGATGATGAGGGTCATCCATCAGATAACAAAAAGGGTTATCCGTCGACTGATGCAAATCCTCATCCGTCGACTGTAAGCAACCCTGTCAGTAAAGCCAAACTTGTTAAGCTAAATGAAAAGTATGGATCTGTTTCCAAGAACTTTGTTTCAGGAGAATCGAGTCAAGTTAAGAAAGGGAAAAATGCTAATATTGGTCACATGACTGTCAAACAGTTAAGTGACAGACTTGAAAAGGTTGAGGTGAAAACAGAGGCTAAAAAGAAAAATAATAGAAATGGTAAAGTAGGGATTAACAAACACAATAACTACACACCTGATAAATATGCTCCTAGAAAAATCTGTGTCAAGTGTGGTAGTGTAAATCATTTGTCTGTTAATTGCAAATATGCCTGCCTAGTTCCATGTCTGTGCCACCTCACTTTTACAACATGAATGTTATGCCTCCCATGCCTATAAATGTTATGTCTACACAGAATATGAATGCTCAGTTTGCTAGTATGCCATTTGCACCTAATCCTTATTATGTTGCATTTAGTATGCCACAAATGCCATTTAGCATGCCTTACTGGAATAACATGTTCACTAATAACATGCCATTCCCTGCTGATTATAATTTGCATAATAATTCTGTTGCAATGAATGGTTTCAAAGGCCCAACTCAAATGACTAAGGATGAATCTGATATCCCCAAGTCAAATGAGATAAAGCCTAAGAAACAGAAAAAGAAAGCTAACAAGGAAGGACCCAAGGAAACTTGGGTACCAAAATTAACTTGATTTGATTTTGATGTGTGCGGGGAAACAGAAAGAATCTTTGGTACTTGGATAGTGGTTGTTCAAGACACATGACTGGTGATTCTACCCTGCTCACAGAGTTTAAGGAGAGAGATGGCCCAAGTATTACTTTTGGAGATGACAGCAAAGGTTATACTGTGGGATATGGCTTGATTTCAAAGGATAATGTCATCATTGAGGATGTTACCTTAGTGGATGGTCTCAAACACAACTTGTTGAGTATCAGCCAGCTTTGTGATAAAGGCAACTCAGTAACTTTCAACTCAGAAGCATGTGTTGTAACTAACAAAAGAAGCAATAAAGTGGTTCTCACTGGTGTGAGAAAGGGAAATGTGTACCTAGCTGATTTCAACTCATCTAATGCAGAATCTGTTACTTGTCTTCTCAGTAAAGCAATTCAGGATAAAAGTTGGCTATGGCACAAGAAGCTATCCCATCTAAACTTCAAGGCCATGAATGAGCTAGTAAAGAAAGAACTGGTTAGAGGCATTCCTCTAGTGGAGTTTTCTAAGGATGGACTGTATGATGCCTGCCAAAAAGGGAAGCAGATTAAAGCATCATTCAGGAAAAAACTTGATTCAACAATTGAAGAACCTTTGCAACTGCTACACATGGATTTGTTTAGACCAGTCAATGTGTTGTCCATTTCAAGGAAAAGATTTTACCTAGTAATTGTAGATGATTTCTTAAAGTTCTCTTGGACATATTTTCTAAAGTCTAAAGATGAGGCTAGTGAAATCATCATCAATCACATAAGGCAAGTCAGTAATCATCCTGATTTCAAAGTTAGAAGAATCAGGAGTGACAATGGAACTGAGTTCAAGAATTCTGTCATGAGAGCATTTTGTGAGGAAAATGGGATTCTACATGAGTTTTCAAAAACAAGAACTCCACAACAAAATGGAGTAGTGGAAAGGAAGAACAGATCACTTATTGAAGTTGCCAGGACAATGCTTGAAGAATCTAAACTGTCAACATATTTCTGGGCTGAGGCTGTAAATACTGCATGCCACACTACCCTGATTAATCAAGCAAGATGCATGACTCCCTATCAATTGTTCAAGAACAAGAAGCCAACTCTAAATTTTCTTCATGTCTTTGGCTGCAAATGCTATATTCTGAGAAATCAAACTGATCAAAATGGGAAGTTTGATGCTAAAGCAGATGAAGGAATTTTTGTTGGATATGCTGTTGGTAAAGCATATAGAGTCTACAATCTAAGAACCAACATTGTTGTGGAATCAATACATGTTGTGTTTGATGATAAAAAGATTGAAGGACTTCAAGATGGAGATTACAATGAGAGCCTCAAATTTGACAATGTGGAGTTGGTTAGTGATGATAGTGATGATGAAAGTGATCAAGAAACAATATCAAAGGATAATGCAGAAAAATCTACTACCAATGAAGCACAAAATTCAACATCTGTCAAATTGCAAAATGCTTCATCCGTCGAGAGACAATCTGCCTTATCCGTCGGAAGGCAACCTTCTTCATCCGTCGGTACTCAAAATTCACCATATGTCGGGTTATCAAGAGAAGCAGGAAGTCAAGATAGATCACCTATAGAAAGTTCCCCTTTCTCAAATCAAAGATCCACAAACTCAGGGGGGGTTTCTAACAATCAAAACTCAATCACACATCAACACAACAATGAGGCCTCTTCATCAAGAGCTAATCTACCTCAACAAAGGAAATGGGCAAAAGATCACCCATTTGAGCTCATAATTGGTGATGTTTGTTCTAGAGTTCAAACCAGGATAGCAACTCAAGAAGAATGTCTATATAGCAGCTTTCTTTCCAAAGAAGAACCAAAGAAGGTATAAGAAGCTTTGTTGGATCCTGATTGGATTTTAGCTATGCAGGAGGAGCTAAACCAATTTGAAAGGAATAATGTATGGAAGCTGGTACCCAAGCCTAAAGGAAAGAATCCGATAGACACCAAATGGGTATTCAGAAACAAGATGGATAAAAATGGCATAGTGGTCAGGAACAAAGCTAGATTAGTTGCCAAGGGCTACTGCCAACAAGAAGGAATTGATTTTGATGAAACATTTGCTCCTGTTGCAAGACTTAAAGCCATCGGAATCTTTTTGGCCTATGCAGCCCATGCAATTTTTAAGGTCTATCAAATGGATGTCAAAAGTGCCTTTCTGAATGGAGATTTGGAGGAGGAAGTCTATGTTAGTCAACCTCCTGGTTTTGAAGATCCAAATTTTTCAGATCATGTCTACTATCTTTTGAAAGCACTTTATGGACTAAAGCAAGCACCTAGAGCCTGGTATGACACTTTATCAAAGTTTCATTTGGAAAATCATTTCACAAGAGGTACTGTAGATAAAACTTTATTCTTTAGAAATGTTAATGGCTCTAGTATACTTGTTCAAATTTATGTAGATAACATTATTTTTGGCTCTACAGATGAGAAACTTTGTAAAAAGTTTACCAAATTAATGCAAAGTAAGTATGAAATGAGTATGATGGGAGAACTAACTTACTTACTTGGTTTAAAAGTTAAGCAAGTTAGGGATGGAATATTCATTAGTCAAACTAAATATATTTTTGATCTTTTAAAGAAGTTTGATCTGATGGATTGCACATCTGCAAAAACTCTCATGGCCACTGCAACTAAACTTGAATTAAACACTACTGAAAAGTCTGTGGATATTTCAAGTTATAGGGGCATGGTTGGCTCACTTCTGTATTTAACAGCTAGTAGGCTAGATATAATGTTTGCTACATTTTTATGTGCTAGATTTCAGGCTGATCCTAGAGAATCTCACTTAGTAGCTATTAAGAGAATTTTCAGATATCTCAAGGGAACACCAAAACTTGGCATTTGGTACCGTAGAAATTCTGGTTTTAATCTAACTGGTTATTCAGATGCAGATTATGCAGGTTGTAGAATTGATAGAAAAAGTACAACATGAACTTGTCAATTTCTAGGAAACAGGCTTGTGTCCTGGTTTAGTAAAAAGCAAAATTCAGTTTCTACTTCTACAGCTGAAGCTGAATATATTGCTGCTGGCAGTTGCAGTGCACAGATTTTATGGATGAAAAATCAATTACTAGACTATGGTTTGCAAGTTGAGAGGATTCCTATTTTCTGTGATAACACAAGTGCAATTGCCATCACTGAAAATCCAGTACAACATTCAAGAACAAAGCACATAGATATCAAGTACCACTTCATAAGGGAACATGTGATGAATGGTACTGTGGAACTACATTTTGTTCCAAGTGAGAAGCAGCTTGCAGATATTTTTACCAAGCCACTGGATGAATCCACCTTTACAATGTTGGTAAGTGAGTTAGGTATGCTTAATTATTCTTAAATATTTATGAAATAATTTGCTAGTTGAAATGCAGCCAGAAATTTAATTGACTTTTCAGTGTTGGATGAAATTTTGGCTAAGTCAAAATTTGCATCTCGACGGATGATCCTTATCCATCGAGTTTGATCATTCGTCGATATGCTATTTGATAATAAAAATCAATTATTTTTCTGGAATATTTTATGACTCGACGGATAACAGTTTATCCTCATCCGTCGAATTATCTTAATCTCAGCCATTAATTTCCTGCACATTATCCATCGAGTATACTTACAGTTTGTAAGCATAACACGACGGATAATGGGTGGAATTTTTACAGTTTATTTTTAAACGCCTATTTTAGGAAATTTTCATTGGTTACTTTATTTTACTTTATTATTTTTAACAGTTAATTTTGAGACAGTATAAAAGCTTATTTCATTTCATTGCTCTTCTTTTATCATTCTCAAATCAACTACTCAAATTTCTTTCTCTCTCAAAGCACTTGCTCTCTCTCTCTCTTCAAGCTTTTATTCTCTAACAATGGCGCCAGTTGTCATGATTATGTCTCAAACTGGGTTTATTTATGAGAAGAACAATTTCACTGCATTAGTAAACAAGGGTATTAAGCAATCTAGTGACTATCACAAGATGATGGACTTTGTAAAGAGTTGCAAGCTTAGTCATGCCATGCTCGAATCTCCCACAATCTTTTGTGAAGTTGTTGAAGAGATGTGGACCAGTGCTATATACAACTCAACAGATAAGACCATTACCCTAACCATTAAAGGTAAAGAATTATGTATCAACAGTGATGTTATAAAAGCATGTTTCAAGATTCCTGATAATACTGTGACCTCACCACACACTGAAACTGATATAATCAATATGCTTAATTCCATGAACTATGCACTTTCTACTTCTAAGTTAAGTGATATTAGGAGATTGGGTCTTATGAAGGAATGGAGTTTTATGTGTGATGTAGTGACTAAGGTATTTTCAGGTAAAATCAGTAATTTTGATTCAGTCAATATCTCCATGCTTAACATGCTCTACATGCTAGTTACAGATAAATTCTATAATTTCAGTGACCTTGTTTTGTTTGAGTTGGGTTTTAAACTAGGAGAGTTAAAAAAGAGAGGTAAAAATGTGTATTATGCTAGATTCTTTATGATGTTAGCTAACCATCTCTCTGAGATTATTGTGCTTGAGAACCCTAACAACAAGTTAGATTGTTGGGTTCAAGAGAGAAGACTCATTGCAGATTTGAACAGGGTTAATCATCACAAGGAGGTGCCACTATTCTATTTCCCTGTAATGGAAGCACCTCAGGTAAGTGAGGTAAGTTCATCTATCCCTACCACTATTCCAACCTCACAAATCTCTCTGAGTTCTAGTGTGGCTATGGAAACTGTGTGAATGACCCAACAGTTGCCTACCCAAACTACCAAACCTGCAAATATTTCAAAATCCAAATCAAAGAAAGCCCCCTCTGGTATCTCTTAAAAGATGCCAGTTGTAAAATCCACCAAAACCAAAGAGGGGAGTGTGCAAGTGGGTAAGACAGGTGAGGGAAGGGGTGAACATAAAAGAAGCCCTAAGGATAAGGATGGAAAGGTGAGTGGTTCCCAGCCTAGCCACACTGCAGTTTCCCAACAAACTGTAGTGCTTAAAAAGGATAATAGCTCATTTCTAGCTGCATCCTCCCAAAAGGATGTAGTTATTGAACAAAGCTCTCAACCAAGAGCACAGGCCAAGAGGGTTAGGGACACAAGCTCACCCCAAATTTATGCCAGAAAGAAGAAATCTAAAACTCTTGGGGATGCACAGGGTACATACACTGTGCAAACTAGTGCTAAAGACACAGTCACTGCACCTTCACAAATTCAGCTTGATGTGACTCCAATAAATGTGGAGTCACAGCCAAAATCTCTAGTAATAGAAGCACCTCAAACATCAAACTCACCCACAAACTCACTGGATATGGATATGATAAACACATCAATTCCTGATTCCCCTTCTTTAACTTTGTTGGGGAAGCCAAAATCGAGTGCAAGTGAGCATCATCTTTTAGATGATTTGTTGGCTCACTTGCCAATTCTTTCAGGAACTGTTGAATCATCTGTTCCCAAAATATCTTCAATCAGCACAGAGTCCACAATAGTTTCTATTCCTAGTTCATTTATTTCTACTCTCTCGATGGATATTGTTCATCCGTCGAGTAGTGATTGTATCCCGACGGATAAGCTTAACAGCAGTTATCCTTCGAATAGCCAAACCACTCACCCGATGGATATCACTCATCCGTCGAGTACCTCTGCACAGCTTCAAACTTCATTTATCTCTAGTGCAGAAGATTTAGTGGTTGCACAGTCACTATTAGGATTGAGAGAGAAGAGTGTTTTGAGTGAGAGTCTGGGTTGCTCCCAGGAAAAAGGAGAGGAAATGAGTGAAATTATGCAATCCACTTCTTCAGGATTGGCAAAAGAAAGTGAGAGGAGTCCCACCTTAGATGGTGAAGGTGTGAGGGTAGGGAGCCAAGGTGAGACCCTGATGCAACAAAAGAGAGAAAACAAGAGAAATGCAGGTACTGGAGCTATAAGGATGGATGTCATTGTTAGTGAGTCAATGAATGTCCAGGATGCAGACAGGGAGGGACTATCTCAGCGACCTCAAGCTGTTATAGATTCCATCTCCCTTGATGCTGAGGCATTTACTCATCATGTCCCAGCTTATCAACTTTTAGCTGAACAAGGCAATGACAATGCAGAAAGGATGCTCAATCTGGTGCATACCATACAGTCTATGCTAAGAGCTAAGGATGCCATCAGAGCTTTGCCCTCTATAGCTGGTGATGTGGATTATGAGACTGGTGGTTCAGCTGATTTCTTTGGTAATGGAAGTGGGGATAGTGAAGATGAAGCAATGGACGTAGGGGGAGAAGTAGGTTCCAGTTCAAGAATCTTGGTTTCTTGAAAAATCTTGGTTTCTTCACTCTAATGTTAGAGAATTTTCTAGCCAAGCAAGCCATTGATTTGTCTAGCTCATCAAGAGTGTAGAACTCATCTTCTTCATCCAATTCCAGTATGACTTGCTCTTTAGTGTCATTGACTCTTTTCTCACTTGTAGAAATTTCTGGAGTTTGGGATCTTTGCTCATCATTAGAGGTCTGGCCATCATTCACAATCAGTACACTTGAGCCATCCATTACATATCCTTGACCAGCCCTTAATGATTTCTTTTGAATCATTTCAAGTTCATAAGTTTTCAGAACCCCATAGAGCACTTCTAGTGTGATTCTACTCAAATCTCTTCCTTCTCTGATTGCAGAAATCTTTTGTTCCAAATGATCAGGGAGAGTAAGCAAGAACTTCAAATTCACTTCTTCAACATCATAAAATTTATCATGAAGCTGCAAGTCATTTATCAGCTTATTAAACCTTTCAAACACATCAGTAATACCTTCCTTTGGTTTAGCCATAAAACCCTTTTACTGAGAAATCAATATCCTTCTTTGATTTGACCTAACCTCCTCAGTTCCTTCACAGAGTATCTCAATCTTTTCCCATATCTGTTTAGCAGTGTCACAGTTGACAATGTTATTATACATTACATTGTCAAGTGACTCAATTAGTATCAGTTGCAAAGCACTGTCTAGGGAAACTTTCTCTCTTTCAATATCAGTATACTCAGAGGCATCTTTCGGAGCAAAATGAGCTGGAATAACCATGTCCATATGTGGTTTCCTCAACTTCAACCATAGGAGTGAAGGGCCCATTCTTGAGGATCGAAATGTAAAAGTGATTGGCCATTCTTATAAACAGCAACATTTTCTTTTTCCATAAAGTGTAGTTGGCCGTATCAAAGGGAGGAATCTTGATACTACTGATTTTTTGTGTATTCATTTTTCCAAGATCTAATCTGTTTACTTTCAGACTTGGCTCTGATACCACTTGTTAGATATGAATACAACACATAGGGGGGGTGAATGTGTTTTGGGTTAAATGTTTATTTTTTGATCGACTTTGGGTTTAGCAGTTGGTTGTTATCAATGATTTTGTAGAATAGATGTTAAACATAAATAACAATGCAAATATGTAAAACAAAGATCTTCAAAACTCACTTAATTTTATATTAAAAATCAAGCAGTGTTTTGCTACAAAATCTCTAAGTTCTTGATTTAGAACTTAGCTTCTTTCTTGAGAGAGGATACAAGAAATTTGATCTCAATTGTTACTCCTAACTAGAGGACCAGTGTTAACTTTATAACTCAGTTAACTATTGGTTTACATAGTGGATAATAAACATGCTATTAGCTTTTCTAAACTGTCACTTGTCATTTCTATTTATAGAAAAGCAAATCTTCCATTTCTGGCTTAGCATATCTTTAGCATCCCGTGTTTACTTTAATCTTCCTCTATCAGTTAATCTTTACCATTAATCTTGCACATCTCTCAAGCTGCTTTTTGTAGACTTGTCAATTCAGCTGTGTGAATTGTTTGTTGATTTTCAACCTTGGATATTTAACTGTTCTGCAATTCTGTACTTAGAGAAATTTCTTCACTTCGAGATCTCCAATTAAGCTGTAGAGAACTCGACATCTCGATAGGCATGTTGGCTTGTCGATACCTCTGAAACTTCATTGTTGACTTGACTTATCGACAACTCTGAGTTCTCTAGTGAATTTTGGTTTATCGATAACTCAGATTCTCTAATGGACTTTGGCTTATCGATAACTCAGAGTTCTCTAATGAATGTATACTTGTCGATATCTCTGAGTTCTCGAATGGGTATCTGACTTATCGATATCTCCAATAGCATTTCCTGAGTTCTCGATAGACAGTTCCTGAGTTCTCGATAGGTCTTTCTGAGTTCTCGATAGGTCTTTCTGAGTTCTCGAATGATTTCTCTATAACACTAATTCTTCTGAGGCATGACCTTATTGATCTTCTTCCAGATAGAATTCTTAGGCTTGACACTGTTTAGGGAAAAATGCTCCAGTCTGCTCCATTTACATTTTACAGACGTTAAATGTTACAAATATAAATTACAGATTAAGGTTACAATACAACTAATCTTAGGGTTGTCAATTTATGATACAGGCATGTCTTGCACAACAATCTCTCCCACTTTTTGAGAAGATTGCTTATCACAAATTCATTCCTGTTAACAAGACTAACCCAAGTTTAACTGATTACTGAAGATAACTGTTCATTAATCTTCTACTCAGATCATATGTCCATCTGATTTGCTCCATACTATGATCAGAGATGCTAATGACATTGTTAGCTCCAGTAATCTTTGACATCATCTATTATATATTACAGTAGGAAATAGCTTGAATGTGGTAGAAATTTCTGGTTAAGTTTTTTAAAAAATAATTCATTGATTTAAGATATAACATATTTCCTACCAACATCAATGTCTAAATCTCAAACATACAACCAAAATCGAAAATCATACATCATAAAATATAATTCATCTTACCACTATCATTTTATTTAAAATTATATACCATACAAATGTACAAAATTAACAAAAATTACATGAAACCAAAAATTATGTTAAACTCCAAAATTAATCACCCCAAAAGTGGGTCATCATCGTTTAATCATTCATCAACGTTCGACATCACTTTCTCCATTTCTTTATCTTCAATCCATAAATTCCGGTTTGATTGTATTAAGTCCTATCCATTTACATAAGAAGTAAATAAATAAATATTAGTATCAACAAATAAAAAATCAATACATAAACAAAGTATTAAAAAAACTAAACAACAGATGATAATATGGAAACAATTGAGATGAAGGAGGTGAGGTGATTAAATTTGATTATGAGATGTATGTAAATTAAAATTTTAGTGAAGTGAGACGAGAGAAAATATTAGATGAAAGAGGAAAGGGGGAGATGAAATGAGGTTAAAAAGAGAAAAGAGGGAAGAAGTAGAGGATGAGTATAATTTTGAATTTTCGGATTTGGCAAAAAATTTGAATTCTGATTAAGGCGCCAACTTTCAAATTTTCATAATTTTTTGATTTTTTTGTGCATTTCCCACCGAATTGTGGTAGGTTATAAGTTTGTACGAAAATTTTGAATTTTTTAGTTTGGAGCCAATTGAATTTAAATTTTGATTTGGGCGCCAACTTTCAAATTTTCAATTTTTTTTTAACTTTTGGGCATTTCCTACCGACTTGCGATAGGTTATGAGTTTGAATGAAAGAATTGTTTTTTTTAGTTTGGGGCCATTTTGGTTTTAGCGGTTTATTTTTGAATATTCATTATAAAATCATTGAAAATAAAATTGAAAATTTTTAATTTTTTACGTCCATCATGATAATTGTTTTAACATCCATACGGTCCAATATTTATATATTTAAATGATATGATAAAAATGTTATAAAGAAATAAATGTATTTGCTTTGATATTTTAACAATCAACAAGTAGTTTGACGAGCACTTCTTATTGGTGTAAGTCCAGTATCGATGTTTCAATTTTTTTAAAAATATTTATGAATGATCCAACCTTACAGATGTCAACATCTACATATTTTAGTGATATAATAAAAAATTTAGAAAAAAATAAATATATTTGGTTTTTATATTTTAATAGTCAACTAGTAGTTTGCCCAGTATTTTTTACTAGTGTTTCGTCTCATACCGATTTTTTAATTTTTTAAAAAATGTTTATGAATGATCCAATCTTATAGACATCAAGATATATATATATATATATATTAGTGATATGATTAAAAATTTAAAATAAAAATTATATTTAATTTTCTATTTTAACAGTGAACTAGTAGTTTGACTATTACTTCTTACTAGTGTTTATTTTCTGACCGATGTTTCTATATTTTAAAAAACTATTTATGAATGATCCAACCTTACATATTTCAACATCTATATATTTTAGTGATATGATAAAAAAATTTAGAATAAAAAATTGTATTTGATTTGCTATTTTAAGAGTCAACTAATAGTTTGACTACTACTTCAAACGAGTATTTAGTTTCATACTAATGTTTTGATTTTTTTAAAAATATTTATGAATGATCCAACCTTACAAATGTCAATATCTACATATTTTAATGATATGATAAAAATTTTTGAAAAAAATAAATGTATTTGGTTTGCTATTTTAACAGTCAACTAGTAGTTTGACCAGTATTTCATACAAGTGTTTAGTCCCATAACGATGTTTCAATTTTTAAAAAGTGTTTATGATTGATCTAATCTTACAAACGTCAAGATCTATATATTTTAGTGATATGATTAAAAATTTAGAATAAAAAATATATTTAATTTGCTATTTGAAGTGTGAACTAGTAGTTTGACTACTACTTCTTACTAGTGATTATTTTCATACTGATGTTTCGATTTTTTTTAAAAATGTTTATGAATGATCCAACCTTACAGATTTCAATATCTATATATTTTAGTGATATAATCCCATACTGATGTTTCAATTTTTTAAAAAATGTTTATGAATGATCCAACCTTACAGATGTTAATATGTATATATTTCATTGATATGATAAAATTTTAGGAAAAAAAATGTTTTTGGTTTGCTATTTTAACAGTCAACTAGTAGTTTGACCAGTACTTCTTACTGGTGTTAGTCTAATATCGATTTTTCGATTTTTTAAAAAATGTTTTTAAATGATCCAACCTTACAAATATCAGTATCTATATATATTAGTAATATGATAAAAAATTTAGAAAAAAATAAATATATTTGGTTTGCTATTTTAACAGTCAACTAGTAGTTTGACCAGTACTTTTTAGTAGTGTTTAGTCGCATACCGATATTTCAATTTCTTAAAAAATGTTTATGAATGAGCCAACCTTACAGATGTCAAGATCTATATAAAAATGTATTTGGTTTGCTATTTTAAAAGTGAACTAGCAGTGAACTAGTATTTTAAGAGGAAATTCGATTATATTTAAAAAAATAATAAATAGTTGGTAGGAAATGTAACTAATTGGTAGAAAACGTAGCTAGTCATTTCCTACCATTTATTGGTAGGAAAAATCATATGGGATGTAAGCCAATCACAAGGCAACACATTAGTCTATTAGTGCTGAGTAGATAAGCTCATTTCCTACCGCATCGAAGTGGTATGAAATGAGTTGTACAAGACCCATTTCCTACCAACATCGGTAGGAAATGAGATGCACAAAACCTACCGCGGTAGTGCGGTAGGAAATACTTTGCTTAAAACGAAGTCATTTTATGAGTGAAAAATTTGTTGGAAAAATGACGTGCAAAAGTGGGTCCACCTTTAGCCATTTTCTACCACAATCGCATTTTCTACCGAGTACGGAATTGGTAGGAAAAGACCGGTTGACTTAATAATCGGTAGGAAATGGTTGGTTGGTAATGTGCCAGTAGGAAAAGCCTGTTTTTCTTGTAGTGCAACATGTCTCGGTATTTATTAAAATTTTCCTTCAATGACTTGAAATAAGTTGTGCATCTTCAAAATTCTTAACATACAAATTGAATTTATCCAACAATATGTCAATATATAATTGAATTACAATTTTGTTGCAATGTAAATTTTAACTATCCATTTATCTATTTATTAGATAACTTTTCTACTCTCGTCAATTTCTGTGACAATCCTAAATATGTTTATATGTTAATATAGTATCAAGTTGGATTTGTCAATCCATGAATCAAGTTTTGATTAACATTATAAGCGAGAGCTATCTAGTAGTCACGCAATGTTATGGCTTGAAAGTTTAAAGTCAGTCTCTCCAAGACACACATTATATATACTTAACTCAACTCAGCCCTGCACCAATAAAACGTCATTCGTAAGCCATAAAGTTATCCAAAAAACTCTACTTATTGTTGGTCAGTGAGCCATAATTTCATAATATTATGATATTTTCGGTTTTGGGCCAGGCCCAAGGACCGATTTTTGAACACATTCTAAAAGTCTCATCATGACGGAGTTAACTTCTCTTAAACATGATTCACAAAATAACAAATTTTATAATAGTTTAAGAAATATCTTAATTACAGTCACTACAAAAAAAAACAAAATCTTAGGGTGGTTTTTAGAGTTGTTTGAAGTCAAATTTTTCTCTGTTGAATATCTGGATCTAGTCTAATAAAACATCATGTCATGCAACGTTTTTAAAACCTTTGTTATAACAAGACAGCACAAAAATTGTACAACATTTGTTAAAATGCAAGAGAGTCAATGGATACAAAAAAATAGAACCATTCTAAAGGCAATTATTTTCTAAGTTGTAGATAAAGTGTGTTGGGTGAAAGAATACGTAACAATGTTTATGTATATACCAATGTATGAACCATTATCGGAATAGTTTATATAGCACAGTCACAGTTTATGTATTTCAAATTATTGTCTTTTTTCATTTCTCATAATGATTTTTTATTTATTTATTGTATGTAATTAATTTACAAAAAGATTAAGTTTTACAAATCATTATAGTATTTTGTTACCCACAAAATTTTTATTAAATTTGAATGTTGCAAGATATGATTATAATAATTGTTACTATAGTGCATGTCTATAGAATCTCCCATCAAATAATGGATGTAAATAACGAACACAATAATATATTTTATAAGGCAGAAGTGCACAATTTTTATTATCATCAAATATCTTATTTTATTATATGTATTATGGAGATTCATTTGAGAATATAATAGAAAATTTTATTATACTACATTCGACAAGTTATCAGTATTTATCAATTTTATTCGCATTGAACATCATATTCCAATTTTATTTAATAAAAAATAATATTTTGACGAATATTATGTGTTAATTATGAACAATTCAATATATGACTAACATTGATTTAATACGGAACATTAGTCTATATCATAATTTCATTGACTATATTCATCTTTATTTCGTAACATACCATGTTAGATATATTTGAGATGTCATGTCTATTCTGATTTGTGTTTAGTTTTCAGAACTTAACAACAGGACTTATCATGACTTACTGAAAATCAGAACTTACTGAAGTCAGAACTTAATATCAGAACTTAAGGCGTCAGAAGATATATATCAGGACTTAAGTGCGGGAAGACTTCAGATAAGGAATGCGGCTGATTTACAGGAGAAGATTTGGACTAAAACAAAAAAAGGATATGCATGAAGAGTTAGAGGACTATAAGACTTGTAAAAGATATCTGATTGATATATTTTAGGAGACAAAATTATATTCCATATCAACTAGAATATATCTTGTAACTGTGTACTATTTAAACACAGCTTAGGGTTTACACTATATGTGTTATCATTATCGAGAAGATATATACATTGTAACCTAGCAGCTCCCAGTGATATTATTCATCACTGAGAAAGAACAACAGTTCTATTGTAACATAGTTTATTTGAATATACTTGATCTTTGTTACATACTTGTGTTGAAATCGATTTGATTGTATAAACATTATATTCAACCCCCTTCTATAATGTTGTGTGACCTAACAAGTGGTATCAGAGCTTTTCTGTTAACACACATACAGTAAAGATCCAAAAAAACAATCATGTCCGAAGAAACACAAACCCCAACTAAGCCCACCAAAACTCAAAAAACTCAAAACACTCAAACTTACAGTCGATATGAGACTATTAGGGTTCCCATACTGAGACCTTCTGAGTATCCCATATGGAAAGTGAAGATGGCTAAGTTTCTGGAAGCTACAGATCCAGAATACCTTGGAAGAATAAATGAAGGACCATATAAGCCTACCAAGCTCTCTGTTGCAGTTGTTGATCAACCAGCAAAGACCATACCAAAGGAGAGAGGTGAATACACACCTGAAGACATCTCATCTATTGCCAAGGATGCAAGGGTAAGGCATTTGTTGTATAGTGCCATTGATAACGTCATGTCAAACAGGGTAATTGGATGCAAGACTGCAAAGGAGATATGGGATTCTTTAGAGACAAGATGCCAGGGAACTGATGCAATCAAAAAGAACAGGAGGACTATATTCACTCAAGAGTATGAGCACTTTGACTCAAAAGCTGATGAGTCATTAAATAATTTATATGACAGGTTTGTCAAACTCTTGAATGATCTGTCACTGGTGGACAAGGAATGTGATCTTGAAGGTTCAAATCTAAAATTCCTTTTAGCTCTTCCTGAAAATTGGGATTTGAAGTCTACTACCATAAGAGACAACTATGACCTTACTGAAACTACTCTTGATGAAATTTATGGTATGCTCAAGAATTATGAACTTGAGATGGATCAAAGGAGCAGGAGGCATGGAAGAAAGTCAAGGACAGTTGCTCTTAAAGCTGAGGAGGAGTCTCCTAAAGTTATTGTCTCAAAGAAGGGCAAAGGAAAGGCTCTCATCATAAAGTCTGATTCAGAGTCATCAAATTCTGATGATGATGATTCAGAAACTGAAAGTTTATCTGAAGTTGATGTTAATGCAGAGATGATGCAACTGTGTGCTCTTATGGTGAAGGGTATCACAAAGATAGCCTACAAGACATTCAGAAAGGGAAAGAAGTTTTCCAGGAAAGGTGGAAGTTCTGATAAGAAAGGGTTTAGAAAGTCTGAAGGCAAAGGAGGAAAGTCTGACAGAGGATACAACTCAAATGTAAGATGCTACAATTGTGGTGAAAGAGGCCACATATCTCCTGACTGCAAGAAAGGAAAAAGTGATAAAGGTAAGGCACTTATCATGAAGAAGAAAAGCTGGACAGACACTTCAGATTCTGAAGATGAGGTGAACTATGCCTTGATGGCAAATGCTGATAGCAGTACTGAAACTGCTAAATTAAAGGTACCTCAAACAACCTTTGCTTTTCATACTGATGATATTACTGAGTTGAGATTATACCTTAAAAACATGTTCATTAGTTTTAGAGATTAGACTTTAACATGTGAAAAATTAACATCTGAAAGTCTTGCTCTTAAAAACAGAAATGACTATTTAGAAAAGGAGTTAGTTTTTCTTCATCAAACTAAGAAAGAAAGAGATGAGGCTTTGTATGTTAGAGATGAAGTACTAAAATTGAATGAATCTCTAAAAACTGATTTAGAAAAGGAAAGAGAGATCATCAGAACTTGGACTAACTCTGGCAGAACAACTCAGAATTGACTAAGTAATGGAAACTGGAAAGAGGGCTTAGGTTATTGAGATGATAAAAGTGAGAAAGGAACTATGCAAATTGAGCCAATTGTTGTTAAATAGACTGCTAAGCCAAAGGTAAACCCTGTTAAATTTATAGCAAAAACTGTTATGTCTGATTCTGAAAAGATGAAAGATTCTAAGACAGAAGTAAAAGAAAAGTCAACTCTTGAAAAATTAAAAAAAGGATAAAACAGCTGCAGTAAACATAGGCTTAATGACAAAGAAGCAGCTTAAGCATAAGCTGAAAGAGATTAGAAATGTGAACAATGTAAAGGAAGCTAGGAAAAATAAGAATGGAAAGGAAGGTGTGAATAAAAGCAATAATTATATGCCTGTTCCTAATGCTCCTAGAAAGAAATGTTATAATTTTGGAAAATCTAACCATCTTGCTTCTTTTTGCAGGAAAAATAAAGATATAAACTCTTTACCTCCTAAATCAGGAGTTAAGAGTCAATCTGTTAGGTTTAAACCACAAAATCCTTTTTTTCATTGTGGTATTTTATGTCATTCCATTTATACTTGTAAGGAATATCATAATTTGTACTATGATTATTATCAAATAAAACCTTTTTTGAAGAAAGTTAGTTTAATTCCTTCTAGTGTAAATTCTGATGCAAAGTCTGATATAAAGTCTGATAAACGGCATGTTAGCATAAACTCTGAAATTAAATCCGCTGCAAATGCTAACAAACTGAAAAAGGCCAAAGGATCCAAGCAAGTCTGGGTCCTTAAAACTAACCAATAGTGGTCTTTGTGATTGCAGGGCAACAGGAAAAACATCCTAGTTCTTGACAGTGGATGTTCAGGACATATGACTGGAAATAAAGCCCTGTTATCAGACATTGTGGAGAAAGCTGGCCCAGGAGTTTCTTATAGAGATGGCAACATGGGAAAAACTCTGGGATATGGCAATATCAGTCTTGGGAATGTCATCATTGAAACAATAGCTCTTGTCTCAGGACTTAAACACAATCTACTAAGTGTGAGTCAAATCTGTGACAGAGGTTATCATGTGGATTTCTTTGAATAACACCGTGAAGTTGTAAGTAATTCTACAGGAAAAGTGGTTCTGAAAGGTTACAGGCATGGTAACATTTATGAAGCCAGACTTTCAATAAATACTGATGGTTCTGCAATATGTCTGTTGAGTAGAGCATCAATTGAAGAAAGATGGAATTGGCACAAGAGACTCTCTCATTCAAATTTCAACAACATAAATGAGCTAGTAAAGAAAGATCTTGTGAGAGGACTGTCAAAATCAGTATTTGCTGCTGATGGCCTTTGTGATTCATGTCAAAAGGCAAAACAAAGAAAATCTTCATTCAAGAGCAAAACTAAATCCTCAATTCTTGAGCCTTATCACGTACTACATGTTGATCTATTTGGTCTAGTCAATGTCATGTCTATTGCAAAGAAGAAATATGTTGTGATTATATTGGATGAGTTCACCAGATACACTTGGGTGTATTTCTTGCACAAGAAGAATGAAACTGCATCTACTCTAATTGATCATGTCAGACAGCTGGATAAGTTAGTCAAAGATGTTGTTAAAATAATAAGAAGTGATAATGGCACTGAGTTCAAGAATTCAATCATGGAAGAGTTCTGCAAAAAGCATAGAATTAAGCAGGAATTTTCTGCACCTGGAACTCCACAGCAAAATGGAGTTGTAGAAAGAAAGAACAGGACTCTCATTGAAGCTGCACGAACTATGCTTGATGAAGCAAAGCTACCAACCTACTTTTGGGCGGAAGCAATGCAGACTGCTTGTTTTACATAGAATGCTACACTCATAAACAAGCATGGAAAAACACCATATTAGATGGTGAAGAAAAAGAAGCCAAATCTGAAATACTTTCATGTATTTGGATGTAATTGTTTTGTTCTTAAGACTCATCCTAAACAGCTGTCAAAATTTGATCTAAAAGCTGATGAAGAAATTTTTGTTGGATATCTACTTTCCACAAAAGCCTTCAGAGTCTACAATTTAAGAACAAGGGTTGTAATGAAATCTATCAATGTATCTTTTGATGATAAAAAGATTACTGGACTTGAAGATTTCAATGATCATGATCAGCTGAGATTTGAAAATGAAGATTTAAATTCTGATTCTGTAAATTCTGATGGCTTAAATCCTGATCCTGTAAGTTCTGACGGGTTAAATATTGATGTCATTGAAACTGTGGTAACTACTCCAAAGGAAAATGCATCTGTTCAGGGGGAGCAAGATGAAGATCCTACCACAACTCAAAACTCTTAAGAAGCATCAGAGCCTGTCACTGGCTCTTCATGTTCTGATTTATTAAGTTCTGATGAGCCAAATTCTGATAATTCTGGAAATTCTGATTCTTCAAATACTGAAGGATCCAACTCAATTTCTGAAGTCTCAGAGAGCATAACTACAGGGGGAGCATCAGAAATTGCTGATAAAGATAACATGGATCATGGGGGAGGATCCAGTCCTAGAGAACAACTTCCATCTGCAAGGAAGTGGACTAAAGCACATAACCTGACTTAATAATTGGAGATCCTGAAGCAGGTGTCAGAACTAGAACAGCAACATCAAATGAATATCTCTAACATTCCTTTATATCTCAGACTGAACCAAAGAAAGTGGAAGAAGCTCTTCAAGATGCTGATTGGGTGCAAACCATGCAGGAAGAGTTAAATGAATTTGAAAGAAATAAAGTCTGGACCCTAGTGCCAAGACCAAAGAACAGATCAATTGTTGGCACAAAATGGGTGTTCAAAAACAAAACTGACAGTGATGGCATAATTACAAGAAATAAAGCAAGGTTGGTTGCTAAAGGATACTCTCAATAGGAGGGTATTAACTATGATGAAACATTTTCTCCACTTGCTAGGTTGGAAGCCATAAGAATCTTTTTGGCTTATGCTGCTCACAAAAAGTTTAAAGTCTTTCAAATGGATGTGAAAAGTGTTTTTCTCAATAGAGAATTGGAAGAAGAGGTATATGTTGAACAACCTCCAGGATTTGTAGATCCAAAATTTCCTAATCATGTCTACAGACTTGATACAGCACTTTATGGCCTTAAGCAAGCTCCAAGAGCATGGTATGAGACTTTAGCTCAATTCCTTCTGGAAAGTGGATTTAACAGAGGCACAATTGATAAAACACTGTTCTACCTCAACCATGGAAAGGACTTACTTTTGGTACAGATATATATTGATGATATCATCTTTGGTTCTACAAATGCCAAACTCTGTGAAAGGTTTGCAAAATTAATGTAGTCAAGATATCAAATGAGTATGATGGAAGAACTTAGCTATTTTCTGGGACTTCAAGTCAAGCAAAATGAAGAAGGTACTTTCATAAATCAATCCAAGTACACCAGAAATTTACTGAAGAAATTTGGAATGCAAGACTGTTCAACTGCATCCACTCCCATGGCCACTACAATCAAGTTAGATAAAGATACTGGAGCATCAGTAGATATTACTAACTATAGATGTATGATTGGCTCTTTACTCTATTTAACTGCAAGTAGACCTGATATCATGTATGCTACCTGTCTTTGTGCAAGATTTCAGGCTGATCCAAGAGAACCTCATCTAATAGTTGTGAAAAGAATTTTCAAGTACCTCAAGGGTATAGCTGATCTAGGATTGTGGTATCCTAGAGAATAAGATTTTAAGCTAATAGTTAATCAGATGCAGATTTTGCAGGATGCAAAATAGACAGGAAAAGCACTAGTGGAAGCTACCAATTGCTTGGAGGCAGATTGGTTTCTTGGTTTAGCAAGAAACAGAAATCAATTTGCACATCAACTGCAGAAGCAGAATATATTATTGCAGGAAGCTGTTGTGCACAGATTCTTTGGATGAAGAATCAGTTACTGGACTATGGGTTAGAATTTTCTAAAATACCTATTTACTATGATAATCAAAGTGTTATTGCTATGACAGGTAATCCAGTTCAACACTCAATGACAAAGCACATCAGCATAAGGTACCATTTCATAAGGGAACATGTGATGGAAGGTACAGTGGAATTGCATTTTGTTTCAACAGATCAACAACTAGCAGATATCTTCACAAAACCACTATGTGAAGCTACTTTTACAAGACTGGTAAATGAACTTGGAATGGTTTCAGGTTCTTTTTCAAAATCTTCTTAGTTTTTATTCTCATGCATCAGACTTTATGATCAATGTTTACAGATTGTCTTATCTACATGTAATCTGTTCTTAAACTGTAATATATTAAATACTGATTGTTATCTGATGTGATTCTATATAATCTGATAGTGTTTTGAATGTTCTGTGACTATTCAATCCAATGAGGGTTAATGTGCTAGATGCTGACCTAGTAGTCTTTAACATACTAGAAATCTCATGTTTGAATTAGTTGTTTATGTGGAAATTCATTAACACAAGCAGATTCTGATTTTGAGCTTAGTCAAATTTACTTTATGTATCTTACTACTAAGTCACAAACTAGATTCTTGCTTCTTATCTGTCAAATTTTGATGTCAGTAAATCTTAAGGATGAACTACATGCTTGATAAGACTCACTTATCTGAAGAAAAGAAAAAAAGAAAATCAAAATCAGGTACTCCTTTGAAATCTAGAGTAAATATGTAAAAGGCAAGACCCAAGTGCATTGCTGGTATTAAGTAATATGCATTAGAAAAGCAAATAATTTTTTCTTGGTGACTTTTCACATTCTCTGATTACTGGAGAAATACTCTGATAATAGCATAAATTTTGATAGCAGTTGTGACTCACTTACACTGAGAAGACACTGTAAAAAGAATGTCAAAAGATGCATAAAATGAGCACAAACAGTTTAGGTGGACTCTTGCATAAATTTATTCTAAAGTAGACTTCAAAATTAAAGACATATTTTAAGCACTTTTCTCAGTTATGCCTTATTTCTAAGATATGTTGAAGTTTATCAGACTTTAGTCTTTATCTGATCATTTGCAAGTACACACACTCTCACTCCATGTGAATGATGAAAATTATTGTGGTGATTAAGTTGTTTTTGACAAACAGTTAAGTATTATTTGCATAAATTCTAAGGACAAGTTCTGATGAAAGTTCTGATGATTAAACTCTAAGGAGCCAAGTCAGTATTTGTATGAAGAATCACAGAAACAGAAATTCACTTTTGAGTACAGAAGCCATATTCTGATAACTGTTAAATTCTGATAATAGTCAAGTTCTGATACAAATCCTGATGCAAATTCTGATGATTACGTGGCATTATTTAATTACTTGACTTAATTTTAATATTTACAGTAACGGTCATATTTCATCAGAATATATTTAAGTGAGATAAAAACAGTCATAATCATTTGGTTAGTGGGAAACGTGTTTGCCTTGAAAACTGCATGTGCACAATAATTACTGCTTATTTCTCGTGCCCACTAACTACTGCTTTAACTATTTACTGGCTGACAGGTGTAAAGTGTCTGTTTTACTTCCAAAAAGAGTCGTTGAGTGGAGAGAGTATATATATAGGAGTTAAAAGATTTTACAATCTTTTACCTACTTTCTAATTCTTTTCTTATCTCTATTATTCTCTTTCTCTTTCTAATATTCTCTGAAGCTCTATTTTTCACAGGCATTTTATCAAACACTTTGCAAACACACATTTTCTCACTTATTTCTCTACATAAATGGCACCAAAAGATATCATTTTCAATGGAGCCAAGTTTGTTCCCAACAACTACATGGCTATTCTTTCTAAGGATGAAGTTCCATCAGAACTTTACTTCATCCAAGATTTTCTATCTCGAAGTGAGATTGGGTATGCTTTGACCCAACCAGAAGCACTCTCAGGAACTCAAGTGCTGGAGTTTTGGAGGAGTGGTGTTTATGATGATGGTGGACAAGCTGGGTCCCCTAGTATTATCTTTATAACAGGGGAGGATGAACATGTGGTGACTGTGTCTACTGTTCGTAAAGCTCTACATCTGCCAGAAGATTGTATTTTCAATTCAACAGTTGAGGAGCCAGCTCTTCAACAAATGATGGCAAATCTAGGCTATGAAAAGCCTTTGGCAAAGCTGGGCCAATTGAAGAGACCCCATATAAGGAGGGAATGGAGTTTCTTTTTCGACTGCATCACCAAGGCCTTTACAAACAAGTGCTCCAACTTTGATGCAATTCCAATCCTTAGTCAGCAAATTGGGTATGCTCCAATTACTCAATCTCATTTTGATTATGCTAGTGATGTGCTAGGATTTATTGGGGATAGGATGCAAGAGGATAGAAATACTATATATTTTGCTAGGTTTTGCCAACTTATTTACAGTTTCTGTAGTTCTGATAAGGCCCAACTAGCTAGTGAGTTGATTGAACCCTTTAAACTTGCTAAAAGGGCTTTCATTGACTTATTATCTACTGATAATAAGAAGGCTGTACTAAGACCCCTCCAAATTCCACAGTCAGTCAAACAAGTCTTAGTAAACTCTGACCCTCTCATATACAATTCTATATTTCCTGATGTACAACCATCCTAACCTCCATCAGCACCTACAACCAATCAACCACCTACCACTTCTCAACCTCAATCAACTCAACCTACCATCAGAACATATTTCCAGCCAGCTCAATCATCTCAACCTCAACCATCAGTACCTACCATCAGAACTTCATCCTTCAGGCCTAAAAGAGCAAAATATGTTCCTAAATCTCCACCAAGGAGAAGAAGGATGATTCTTAGGGATGAATCTGATGATGAAGATGAGCAAGCCCATGTTCAAGCATTAGAACCTGTGACAGTGGAAGCTGAAAAGGCAACTTCTCAGAAAGAAACAGAAGCTGAAAATTCTGATATTTTGAAGAGAAAAAAAACCTCAAGTTCTGATGCTACTCAAGCAACTCCTATACCATCCAGGAGATCAAAGAAACAGAGAGCATGAAGGCATTTGGCACAACCTCCATCTGAGGACACTAATGAAGCTGAGGAAGGGGATCAGGAACCTCTGATCTCAAAGCCAATAGTAATTGAATCTTTGCCACCTCCATCTCAGGCTGAAGACACTGTTCAGAATACAGTGATCACACATCATGTCTCTCTTATTCATGAAAATGTTACAATTGAAGATTCAGGATTAAGTCCTGAAATTGACCTTCATAGGCTGATCATTCCAACTGTGCTCTATCTGGAAGCTCCTACTACAACTCAGCCAACTAATGCTACTTCTCCTATCTTACAGGCTGAGATACCAACAACTCCAATTCTTGAGATAAATTCTGATGCTCAGAATTTAGATGAAGTTACTGCAGAATCACCTTCAGTGACATATACTTTAGTACTATCAGAAGATGATGAGTTTTCTGCAAGTTCTGGAGAGTCAGCTCCAGTTAATACTCCAGCTCCCATTCTTGGAAAGGAGGCACTGATTGAAAAATTTGTTGAACAAGCTGCTCATGTTCCTTGGGAAGACACTCACAGAGGAGTTGAGTGGACCAAGAAGTGGAATGAATCTGATTTCATTCCAAGCTCCAAAAATCTGTCAGATCATATTGGAAAGGCTGATGAGCTGATGACAAATTCTAATTTCAAGCACCAACTTAAAGTCACAGCTCTAAGTACTAAAAATCTTCAAGGTCTACACTCTGCAACTCATGACAAGGTTGATAAACTTCTGGAATTAGCTGAAAAGCTAGATATGACTCTCAAATTAGACAAGTCAAGAATTATCAGACTTATACATGAGAAAGTTGAAGCAATTGAGAAGGTTCAAGAAAAGCAACAGGCCCAACTTACTGAGGTCCTGAAGAATCAAGCCTCTCAACAAACTCAACTAAATGAAATTCAATCTTCAATAGAACTTCTTCTCTCTCTCCTACTACCAGATGATGCCAAAAAGGGGGAGAAGGTAGTTAAGTCCAAATGCTCTAATACTCAAGTACAGAAGAAAAAGGATGACAAAGGAGATGACCAGGGAAACCCAAGCAAGGGTCAAGGTCAAGGGCAAAGCATCAAAGTTTCTTCAAGGAAACTAATTATTGATGTTAGCAAATCTTCTACTTCTATTTAAAAGAAGACAAATTCTGATGTTGTAAATGATTAAGCTCTGATAGCAAGTTCTGATAATCAAAATCTGATATCAAATCTGATGTTTTAATTCAAGGAGGAAGTAAAGACTCTCAGAAGTTTTTGTAAACTCTGAAGTTAAAGGGAAAGCAGACTACTGTCTACTACAAAGGCCCTAAAATTCAGACACTTGATGAAGAGATTGCTAGGAGACTATTTCTCAAGCATAATCCTGGAATGGATTTAGAGAATCTCAAGGAGGAAGAAGCTAGATTTGCAGCTGAGAAGACAAATCTAAAGTCTAAAGTTTCTGATGCTAAGAAACCTCCAAGGTATTGTGATTAAGGAAAAGTCAAATTCTGAGGCTTCAAAGCCTAAGACAAGATCACAAGTTGAGATTGATCCCAAAGATAAAGGGAAAGGAAAAGTTGATGAACCAACAAAGCCACAGGAGATGAAGATTCCTCAAATCCTGATGAAACCAGTATGCAAAATGGTTCAAATTTATGATGACACAGCTGCAGAAGATGAAGATGTTTAAACTCTAAAAAGAAGGAAGATAACTGAAGAATCCAAGATAACCACTGACATAGCTCAAGTTGTTCAGAGTGAAGAACAGCATGGTACTAAAGAAATAACAAATTCTGATCAAGTCATCAAGAAATCAACCTCTGACAGTGCTCAAGTTGATTTATACAAGATGAAAGTTGCTGATAAAAAGAAACTCATATGGAAGAATGTCAAACCATCATATCCAAAGAAAAGCCAATTGTTATCTGATTTCATGACTGTTGGATTGAAAGCCAGAGAAACAAGAGACAAAGCTGGACTAGGTTCTAATGAAGCCAAGATAAAGACAGGAGTTGAAGTGCTTACAAAAGATCCATTCTTATTGATTGACAAACCTCTTGAAGAAGTTACACAGAAATACCTTGATAAGGTTATATTTGTTCAAGTGGTACTGGATGCTCATGATAAGCATAATGTCAAAGAAAATCTGATTATATTTCTTGAAGATGGAAGAACATATCAAATGTCAGAATCAGATGTGTTGAACAAATCTCTGAAAGAACTTCAATTCTTTCATTATCTTTTAGAGATAAAGTCTAAAATTACCAGGAGATGGTCAAATTTCATTATGAAGACCATAAGAGATAAAGCAAGAATTTCTGGTTCAAGGGTTACAGAATTCATTCCAAACATAGTTGAAGATGATGGAAGTGAAATTCCAATGAAGAAGGATTCTGCTAAATTTGAAGTGATTCTGAAAGAAAAATGTCTGTACTACAATAAAGACTCTTCTCATCCAAGGGTGATCAGACTTGTTGATGGTTTGGAAAGAAACCACATCTCAGCACTTAGGACTGCAATCTACCAGATTGGAAGTCAGAATGAAGAATTGAAGCAAGTCAAAGCTACAATAGCTCAAGTCCTGAGGAATAAAGAAGAAAAACCGATATCAAACTTTGTCAAGAATCACTTTGGATTCAGATTGACTCAATGAGATTGGTAAAAGCTAAAAGGACTGTAAGTTGTAGTTAATTATCTATTTAAACTCTCATTGCATTTGTACTTAAATGTTTTTGACATCATCAAATCTATTAACATGTATATTTTGCATAATTTACAAGTTGGGGGAGATTGTTAGATATATTTGAGATGTCATGTCTAATCTGATTTGTGTCTAGTTTTCAGAACTTAACAACAAGACTTATCAGGACTTATTGGAAATCAGAACTTACTGAAGTCAGAACTTAATATCAGAACTTAAGGCGTCAGAAGATATATATCAGGACTCAAGTGCGGGAAGACTTCAGATAAGGAATGCGGGTGATTTACAGGAGAAGATCTGGACTAAAACAAAAGAAGATATGCATGAAGAGTTAGAGGACTAGAAGACTTGTAAGAGATATCTGATTGATATATTTTAGGAGACAAAATTATATTTCATATCAATTAGAATATATCTTGTAAATGTGTACTATATAAACACAGCTTAGGTTTTACACTATATGTGTTATCATTATCGAGAAGATATATACATTGTAACCTAGCAACTCTTAGTGATATTGTTCATCACTGAGATAGAACAACAGTTCTATTGTAACAGAGTTTATTTGAATATACTTGATATTTGTTACATAATTGTGTTGAAATCGATTTGATTGTATAAACACTATATTCAACCCCCTTCTATAGTGTTGTATGACCTAACATACCAGAAATCAAAATTAAAGTATATTTTTAGAATTTTTGATAAATTTTCATGATCACTAATTTAGAAAATTAGCGTTTAAAATTTTTAGACTAAGCTAACGTTTATTTTAAACTAGTTTAGTGAGCCGCGCCTCGCAGCGACCTTCTAAACTAATTTTTCGTCTTTTTTTATTTCTTATCTAATCTTGATCATTTGGAAATTATTAATAATTAATAAATATAATAAATTAAAAAGTTAAAAAAATCATTTTCTCTTTAAACATTTTTATTCTAATGAGTCGCTGTCTCATTATTCATAAATTATCATAAAAATTATATTATGTAAAAAATTAGGAGAATATTACGAACGGTAATAGTCTATTTATGAGTATAAGGTAACTGTAATTTTTGATATAGAAAAATAAAATATAGTAAGTTGTTTTAAGGAGAAAGAGGAAATTGGTATTAAAAGGAAATTTAGGAGAATACCAATATGCTAAGTCGATTTAAATGGAAAGTAGAAGTTTTAGTAGTATTATGATGCTAAGTTGATTTCAAAAATCTTTAAAGATTTTGTAGAAACTTTACGAGAATATTACGAATGGTGATAGTATATTTAGGAGAATATATGGTAACTGTAATTTCTGATAATTATTAATTCAAAAAACTGAGAAAATTTGAAAATTTGAATGAGACGATCTGAGATGTGCCATCTAAATGCTCTGTCTTCTCCTTTATATAAGTACTAGTTGACAAAGCCGCACTGGGCAGCGGCCCTAATAAAATATTCTTAAAAATTTCATATGAATATTATTTAAGAAAAATATGAACTATTATTAAAAAATTATTTATAATTATTTCTCATTTTGTGTCACGCATTGTTAGGCCGACACCTGTTATAATATATAAAATAAAATAAAATGGCCTACAATTTTTTTTTATGATACCAATTTATCTCACGTCTTCATAATTCGATAATAATTGTACTAATTATGATATTTTGTTAGGTCAACGCCTGTTGTAATAAAAAATGATTAATTTGATAAATTCTAATATAAACTAATATTATAATTTAGATAAAAATTAGTTTGAGCCGCTCTCGCGTCAAACACAATACTAATAAAAATTTAATATGATTTAAATAAAATTAATTTGAGCCCCCTCCCGTCAAACACAATGATAATGAAAAAATTATAAAAATTTAGATAAGACTTAGTTTGTGTCGTCATCTCGTCAAACAAAATACTAATTTAAAAATTATTATAATTTAAATAAAATTTATTATAAAATTTATAAGAGAAAACGGGACCTGAGGATAACCTCCCTGAGGTTATAAAAATACGACGTCTTTTGATATATACATATGTTTCATCAGTTTATAACTATTCACAAACACCTCTCTAACCTAATGTCTCTCTCTCCCTCCCTCAAAATCCAAAATCTTACTCCTTTAAAATCCAAATTCACCATCATGTCTTAATTTAGTCCAATCCTATAATTAGGATTTTCTGCATTAAATCAATGGAGAATTATGAACATAGTCGGTGTATATACGAGTCTGAGGAAAAAGGGCAATTATCGGATTATGAAGATGAATCACACGACTCTATTCAGGAACCAGATTCAATCGAAACCACGTATGTGCAGGACATGTGGTGGAACAGGGCATAATGCAAGAAAATGCTCTAAGAAGTGAATTTATTTGGCTTGTTATTATTACAGTAGCAAATATTTTTTTGATACTTTATTACTCCTATTTAGACTAAATTATAGAGTGACCTGAGTTGAATATTTTCCACTAGAATTAAAATGAATTTTGAATATTCAGATTATTTATTCGCATTCTATAAATTTTAGGTTAGCTGGTGTGCTAATTGTATTCTCCACAAAATTTCTATTTTGGAATAACTGTTTTTTTGTGATTATTTATAAAGCATACTGGTTTTGGTGGATGACGACTGGTAATCAGCTTTTCCATTATCAAAAGCTTATTTCTTGGTACGTGGCCTCTCTGATCACTGTCCCACTACTGTTACTTTGGGCAGGACCTAGGACTGTATTCGGAAGCCATTCCAGTTTTTTAATTACCTAATTGAGCATCCTAAATTCTTAACTGAGGTGCAGAAAGCTTGGGATTCAAAAGTACATGGTTCTGCGTGGTTTATTTTAACTACAAAGTTGAAGAAAGTTAAAAAGGCTATGGTTGAGTTAAACTTGACAACTGGAAACGTGCACATTGCAGTGCAAGAGGCTCGTCTTAACTTGTATAACTATCACCGTAATATGAGTTCTTCACCTTCTACTGATCAGTATTTGGAGGAAGCAAATCTTAGTCTTAACTATTCTCGTGCTCTAAATAGGGAGGAACAATTCTTAAAACAGAAATCTCGTGTTAATTGGTTGAAGAATGGTGACGGAAACAATAATTTTTTATTTAACAGCTGTAAAAATTGATGGAACTTAAATAAAATTCTAGTCTTAGAAGATAAAAATGGGTTCGAAGTTACTTCACTGAGTTCTTCATTGCTACTTGGTCTATTATTGGTGTTGATGTGGTTAATGGTGATATGAGCCTCGTTAACAGCTTGGAGCTGCCTCATATTGTTAATTCCACATATGAATACCCTAAAAAAGTAGTTATATCATTACATACTAAACGACGTCCTATTTTTTATAACATCAGGGGACAACCCTGAGGTTGTCCTCAGGCCCCATTTTCTCAATTTATTATATTATTAATAAAAGATTGCATAATTACGAAACTTGATGCCAGATTGGGCTTGAGGCAATGAGAAACTAATCAATTCGACTAAAAGGCGTCCGCGGTAGTCGCTGAGTGCATCACTTTTCCTTATCAACTACAACCTGCAAATATCAAAAGTAATAAAGCATAAAATTAAGATCAATATATAAAATATGTACCGCATATAGTTGACACCATATGTTTGTTGACCATAGCACATCACAGGATGATTCGGAAAGAAACTCAGTAGCATTAATCTCCACAAACAAAGAAGAAAACGATTGCATGTTGTATAAAATTATAATTGCGATCATAAAAAAATAACAATAATATTAATCTACACAGTTTTAGAAAAACAATTGCACCTGAAGAAAAAAAGAAGGAACAATTACATATCGCATAATAGAGTGATGATTTTAGATTATACAATCAAGAAGAAGATATAAGACTTGATATATATTAAACAAGTCCGTGTCTCCTAAAACCCACCTTGTTGGCTTTATATAGGTATAGTAAATTTTTGAAATTATATCATATTTATAATTGAATTTCAATGTCTTTTTTATTTTGAATATATAATTCTTTTCTATTTTGAATATGTAATTGATTTTTGTTATTTAAAATAGAGGAGCTCCAGAAAAATAGATAAATATGATTTGAGCGATTTTGGAGCTCCCGTGAGTTTTCCTTTATATATATATTACTAGTCGACAAAGTCGCGCTACGCAGCGGCCCTAAAAAAATATTTTTAAAAACCTTTATATGAAGATTATTTAAGAAAAATATGAACTATAATAAAAAAATTAATTATTTATAATTATTGTCCATTTTGTATCACGCTTTGTTAGGCCGACACCCGTTATAATATATATAATCAAACAAAATTGCGTACATATTTTTTCATGATGTCAATATGCATCACGTCTTCTTAAGTTGATAATAATTATAGTAAATATGATGCTTTGTAATCCCGAGCCCCGTTGTAATAAAAAAGACTAATTAGATAAATTCTAATATAAACTAATATTATAATTTAGATAAAAAAATTACTTTGAACTGCTCTTCCTTCAAACACAATATTAATAAGAAATTATTATGATTTAGGTAAAAAAAATAGTTTGAGTCGCTCTCCCGTCAAACACAATACTAATAAAAAATTTAATAAAATTTAGATAAGATTAAGTTTGAGCCGCCTATTCGACAAACACAATACTAATAAAAAAATGTTATAATTTAGATAAAAATTAGTTTGATCTGCCTCGCTTCAAATACAATACTTATAAAAAAAATTATAATTTAGACAAAAAATATTGATATATTAAAATAATAAACAGATATAAACTCCTACAAATAAAGAATATTGTATTGGATATATTTTATACACTCGAGAGCACGACCAACAAAATTTTAAAAAAAAACATTACAGTAACCAATATTAAAGATTTGTACATGGTCTAGCAACCCCTTTTAACTCTCATGATCATGGGTCCTTCCTTAATTATTTGCGTACACGGAATTGTTGAAATATCATATATTTTCGAAGAATTTTCAATTATATATAGTTGTTGTAATTTATTTGTCTAAAAAATAATATATAAAGTGTAATTTGATTTAAATTCGGAGTTTATTGGTCACTGGCGCAATCTACATTGTTTGAGTCATATCTCTAGAAGTCCGATTATGACGATTAAACAGCCCACGAAAAACTTGTGAAAAAAAACTTTAATTTAAAAGTGGTCTTTAATTTAAAGTCCAGCAAAATCAGCTCTTGTGAATATTACACTATAATATTCACTAACATTCATGGGAAATTGAGCATACTGCTTTGTCATAGGAAATAATGACAACATTGGCGACGAAGGAGTAGCGAAAGCAATCCAAGAGCTCATAAGTATGCCTTATTCCTTGGCCTACTTTAAGTTTTTTTTTAATAAATAGTATAGCATGAACAACCAAAAACCGCAACAATAGAATAGTATCAACGAAAGACACATTGGCTCAACGAAAGACTCATTGGCTCAACGAAAGACTCATCCATTTCTATTTATTTACTATATAAATTGTTCCACTGACTCGTTGGCTCAAAGTGCATGAAATTCCAATATCAACAACATAAAAGCAAATTCTTTGATCTTAATTTCAGGCATATGAATTATAAATTACATTATAATATTCAAGTTATATACATATAAAACTCTAATAATACCACAAAATTGATATATAATATTCATAAAAAGTTGCAAAAAAATAATCACGAAAATAAAATATGCTAATGTATATTACTTGACGTGCTAATAATAGTTTTATATAAGACTATAAATATAGTCAAATAGTTACGAAATTTGATTTGATTATTATTTTATGACCAATTAGTTATATAATTTGAAAATATTTATAATTTTTAGAGTACTTGTACCTAGATATTAGGAAAATTTAAATTTTTAAAATTTAAAAATAGATAAATTCAAGAAAAATATATAAATTTAATTTATATTAGAGCTCTTGAAGGTTTATTTGATATATATCCAGAATACACATGTGTATAATATGTTTGAAATTCAAATTTAAATAGTAATTTACGATTTAAGTTAGTTGAGAAAAAGTTAAAATAGATTTAAAAAAATTCTAAATAAGATTGAATTATAAATATTTATTATCTGCGTTATTAATTCAAATGTATATATCCTTTATAAAATAGGTTTGAATTTTAAATTTAAATAGAAAATTACGATTTAAATTAGTTGTGAAAAACGTAAAATTTGTTTAAATATATTCTAAATAAGACGGACTTCTGAATATTTATTTTATTCCCTATTCATTCAATTAAAAAAATTCTAAATAGGATTGACTTTTAAATCTTTATTATCTATCCACCCTATTAATTCGAATGTATTTAAGAAAATTTAATTTTATTGAATTAAAATATATGAGCTCTAGAAAATAGATAAATAATTTTCAGACAATCCTGAAGTTCCTGAGCATTTTTCATTAATTATAAAGATATTGAAAATAATAAAAAAAATTATCGTTTATAATTTTAATGCCAATTTTGTGTCTCGTTTTTAAAGCTGACAAAATTTATAAGTATTGAACTACTAATTTATTATATAATTTTATTCGTGTTAAATATAAGTTAATTATTTTAAGGACTTATATATAACACTTTTATTTAATATTATAAGTTAGTACCATTTGGGCACATTATATATTTAGCATGCACATGATTTTACAAAGTAAAATTCTAAAAATTACATAGAAAATATAGGCAATCGATTATCCATCAAACAGGAAAAAAATTTAAATAAATATCAAAAGTGATGTAAGAGCATCCCCAATGCTTTCCATATATTTAGAGCCCAGCTGATGCCATGTCATTAAAAAATGGGTTTACAGAAATAGGGATCAATACTCTGCAACGCAAAGCCCACTTCTCACCTCTAGTAGGTCCCAGTTGAATCAATTTTATTCAAAATAAAGGAAACGAAGTTAACAAAAATACAATAGAAAACTAAAAAGCAAGAAATGGGTCGGTGCAGTGTAGTGGGACTGACCACTTTACAAGCATGTCCTCCAATACAAAAGTCCCTTAAACTTTGTTGGCCAAGTCATTTCACGGGGATCGAGGCACGAACTGGGCCTTCATTGTGGATGCTCTAAGGCGGGGTTACCGTGGATCGAGAATCAGGCTGAGAGCATCAGTGGTCTCGCGTGCATCACCTTCCATGTGTCTACTCTAACTCCTTCAAACATTAAAAGTAGAGCACTAAGATCAATACATATGTGAATAAACCGTATACGCGGATGATCTGGCAAAGAAACTCAATATAATAAGACTAATCTACACAAATAAGGAAGAAAATGATTGCATAATGTATTAAATATTGATGATTTTAGATTTTAAATTTAGCTTATACGTTCAAGACGAATTAATATATAAATATATATATATATATATAGTTGTAGTAATTTATTTTCTGTTCTATTTCGAATATAGTAAAATATTTTTTTTCCTTTACTGTTTCGAATATGTTATCATAACTTTTCTACTTTTATATGAATTCTGGATTTTATTTTCAAAAGTATAGGAGCTAAATAAAGAAGTTTTCTATTCTATATAAACTTAGATTTTATTTTATTTCTACTTCTATATGAACTTGGATTTAATTTTCTAAAATATTGGACCTAAATAAGGAAGTTTTAATTTGTTGAATTAAAATTTAGGAGCTCTAGAAAAAAAAGATAAATATAATTGAAGCGATTCCAGAGCTCCCGATGGTTTTCCTTTATATATATTAAGAAGATTATTATTATTATATAAGATATGATTGATTGATTGATTAATTGATTTATTGATTGATTGATTACCGGGATTGGATTTCAGGTTGTCTACAAATCTATAAATAAATAATAAAGTGTATATTGTTTCATTAAGTTTGAATACAATTATCGAATAATAATTTAGAGTTTTCTTACTTGGGACTTATTTAATATTGACCGCAGACTCCTATATTAGATTTACATCTCTTACCAACGTGTCACCATATTTATTAAAAATTTCCTTTAATGACATAAGTTTTTCTTCTTAGCGAAGGCATATTTAAAATTCTAAAAAATTGAGTTTATCCAACAATATGTCTATATATATATATAGTAAAGTTTTATGGAGTTCACCTTTTAATTGGAGTCCTCGGAGTCCATCTATGTTCTGCAAATAAAACATCTTCTAAAACGTGTTATCTTGCAAAACATGTTTTACAAATATCATTATTTCAATAAAATCATGCAAATCTCATATATTTACAAGTACAATATGTATGTTCTGCAACATGAAAATTTATATTCTGCAAATTAAGCATGTTTTGTAGAATAATATATTTTGCAACGTTCTATTTGTAAAATCTATGCAATCTGCAAGATTTTCAATAAAATTGTGATATTTGTAGAATATCATTCGAAAAATAATACGTTTTGCAACAATTTAAGCTATATTTTACTTGCAGAACATATATGAACTCTAAGGACTCAAATGGAATAGTGATATATATATACTATATATACTATATTATGATAGACGAAACATTAAAAGTTTGGTAGTCGGTCGGTCGGTACTAGCTGAAATTACTTAGTTACCCTTATTTAATTTAAATTATATTTTAATTAAAAATTTGATAGTCGGTACTTACTGAAATTAATTACTCTTACTTAATTTAAATTATATTTAAATTCAATTCTATTAAAGTCAAATTATGTAAAGTCTCCGTCTTCTAATTGGTATCGATGATCAATCTTGATACAAAACTTAATACACATTTACTCCAATCCGGGGATAAACGTACACCATTATAATTAAAATTGACTGTCTTTTGAATCACCCTAAATCCTTTCCGCTCAATTTATAATCGGCGACCTAGACAATTTGAGTCGATCAGTCAGTATTATTGAAATTATTTGGATACACTTAGTGCTTAATATAATATTAAACTAATTAAAATTGAAGTCGACCACTAATTTCTCCATTAGAAGGTGTTTGAAAACTTACATTTCATTTCAAATGAGGGATTTCAAATGACAGAATTTGAGTTGTCATTTCAAATTCTTATATTTATACTAATATTTGAATATCCTGTATTTCAAATTAAATCCAAATCTAAATTTCTAAACAGCTTATTTAATCAAATCCAGAATTTCAAATTAAATTTAGTTTCCTAAACGGACCATTAATTGAATTGATATTAAAACAGAGGGGTTTTGCTCCCAGATCAATGACCGCCCGCTTTCACAGTGTTGATCAAAGTGAGCAACGAATTAATATAATAGCTAAGATAACCCGACACAATGCTAGCACCAAGTCCGGACACATTCAAGAGGTCTATCAAATAATTGCAACTCGCCCCGTCTACATACTACTCTACCACCAAATTAACAATAATTCTTTTCTTTTTCTAATATCATGCACCGATTTTTTATTTAGTCAATTTAATTATTATATCATGTATACTATCTGTATTTATCTTCTAGATTATGTATATATACATTTCTATAGGTCTATCTACGCTATTATATTAAAAACGAAATAATAAAAATTTGGTTGGTAGTCAATTTGGTCATCGTGATTATAGTAATATTTAAAATAAAATACTCTTATAAATAGATATATATTCATAGTAGAATTATAATATATTCAATAATTTTAGTTTTAACAAAATAATATATAATATTCACGGCCGGACTAAACAAAATTATATTATTGATCCAATTTTAAATAAAAAAATAAACTAAAATTAGTTGGATTTGCAGGCTGAGGCTAAATCAAAATAATAACGACTCTTGATCTCGTTAAAAATATTATATTGTTCCACCGGCATAAAACAAAATAAAAAATTGAAATGAAACTTGTTTGATCGATATACTAGGTATACGTCCCTCGAACTAATATGATGGTAAGTAAGGGAAGTGGTTCTTTTTTTATTTTAAATTTTATTCAATGTTTAATTCAATATAAATCTCTTTCTTAAATTTTATTAAGTACTTTATTTTTAAAAAATATAAAAATCAAACATAAAACTATAAATTCAAATTTATTTATCATCAAATTTAATAATGGAGATTTAAATGTTGAAGATAACATGAAACATTCAATAATAGAAATTTCAAATGAAATGATACAACTTACTAATAGACATTGTACTCCATTCATACTTATCAAGTGCTTAATATATGTTCTCAACAAAATAATATTTATTTATTTTTTCACATACTTGTATATTATAAAAAACAAATTAAAATTAAGTAATATATGTTTAGATAATTTTTTTAAATATTTAATGTATTATTTTCATAAAAAAAGGCAAAATATACAATAATAATAAAAAAAAAAATTAATTTTTTGATATAAAAAATTTATGTAATATTGACAAGTAACATGAATGTTATTATGAATTTTAAAATTTTTTTACTAATTATTTTCTTCACCAAAAAAAAACAAAAAAAAACAATTATCAAAACTGCTTCCGCAATGAATCATAACGTAAGCTTTTGCTTCCGCAATGATTCATTGCGGAAGGAACTAATGTTTTGACAATTTCTGTGCGTTTTAGCGCGTGGGTTGGCTGAAACATTAAATACACCTTCCGCAATGAATCATTGCGGAAGTGTGCATTAAATTTACCTTACCAGCTTCGTTTTTTGCTTTATAAACCCAATTTCACCATTTTTCTCTATCATTTTTCAATTTGGAGCCAAAAAAAGGTTAGTTTATTTTTACTATGGCATCTCATTTATTTAATTATTCAAGTTCATTTAGTGAGCATGACGATTTTGATTATTTTACACCCGTTGAGAAAAATCCGGTTTATCGTAAACTTATTGTAGATGATGTTAATGAATTGATAGATTTTGATAATTATAAATGTAAGAAAAAATTGGATAGGGATGATGATGATATTGAGTATATGGAAAAAAGAATATGGATGATGATGATATTGAGTATATGGAAAAAGAGAAATATCATAAAAAAGAAGAGGGAGATTGTAAGGGAAAAGGAAAAATGAATGATGATGATTTTTGTAGAGAAGAGAAAATGAATATAAGTGATGATGATGTTGATGATGATGATGAAAATGATGATATGAGTTTTGACAAAAAAAGGTTACGATTTTTCAAAATCAAATATGAATAGTGTTGTGCCTTGCGTTGGTATGTTTTTTAACACTTTGGATGAAGCCGAAATTTTTTATAGAGATTATGGTAGAAGTGTTGGATTTGAGATTATTATTAGGAGTACTCATAGACATTCACGGGGTAATGGTATCTCCTCTCGTTTGTATATTTGTCGTAGGGGTGGATAACTAGGTTCCAGTACGAAATTGGATGTTGATGATGAAAGAAAGGAAAAAAGAAGGATTAGAGATGTAATTCCGAGAACAAATTGTAGTGCTCGAATGTGTGTCACTCATAGAGTTAAAAATGATAAATGGGAATTAACTTTGGTTAAATTAGAGCATGATCATGATATGGTAACCTCGGATAAAGTACAATTCATGCAAAGGTCCAAAAATATAGATCCGGATACCCGAGCATTGCTTGAGTTATTTGATAAATCGGGCATTGAAACCGCTAAAGCGATGAGATTTCTTGGTGAAACATGGGGTGGTGTGGAAAAACTTGGATTTTCTAATCAAGATGTTCGTAACGTAATTCGTGATATTCGACGACGAGTGTTCGATTCCGGTGATGCGGGGAGTGGGATGGCATTGCTATGACAATTGAAAGAAAAAAGTTTTGGAAACTTTTTCTATCGAGTTGATTTGGATGAAGAAAATAGAGTTGGAGGTTTGGTTTGGGTTGATCATCGATCATTGAACGCATACACGAATTTTGGAGATGTTGTTTCATTTGACTCCACATATAGGACCAATAGGTATTGTATGCCGTTTATACCAATAACCGGGGTCAATCACCATTACCAAAATATCTTGTTCGGGTTTGCACTCATGCGGGATGAGACGGAGATTTCATATAAATGGGTTTTGAAGACATGGTTGGAAGCCATCGGAAACAAACCTCCCTCACTATTATTACGGATCAAGATATAGCATTGGGAAATGCTATTGCCGAGATTTTACCGGATACCAAGCACATATTATGTTCGTGGCACATAAGTAATAAATTTCCTGAAAAATTGTCGGCTTTGTACACACAATATCCGGAATTTAAAGGGGATTTTAATGATTGTTTGTACAAGTCGTTGTCACCCACGGAATTTGTTGGTAAGTGGGAGGTTTTGGTTGATAAGTATGGACTCGAGGATCATGTTTGGATAAACGATATGTATGCCATAAAAGATAAATGGATTCGTGCTTACACAAAACAACATTTCTCCGCCGGTATGACCACCACCTCAAGAAGCGAGTTCATGAATTCATTTTTTGACGAGTATGTGAAAGCTTCAACCGGGTTGAAAGAATTCATTGAGAATTCACAATAGGCTTTGGAAACACAAATTCTTAATGAGGTTAAAGCCGACTACGAGACCGGGTATAAGGAAAGGAGATTGATATTTAATTCCGCCTTGGAAAATCATGCTTCTTCTATTTACACAAAAGAAATGTTTAGGCAATTTCAAAATGAGCTTAGAAAAAGCACATCTTATGTGGTAAATAGTTGCAAAGATGGTTCCAATTACATGTGGAAGTTGTATTTAGTTGAGAAGTATAATGTGCCGGAGAATCTTAGAAGAAGGTATCGGGTAATGGTTTCTTTGGAAGGAAATATTGATTGTGAATGTAAAAAATTTGAACATTCCGGGATGCTTTGCAAACATATCCTACGCTATCTTGACAAGAAACAAAAAACTATGATACCAACAATTTTTATCAAATCAAGATAGACGGCGAGCGCAAATAAATTTGATGGTTTTTCGCCTTATAATCCTCCCGTTCTTGTTGATGTTGGTGATTTAACAACGGCAAGGTATAGTACTTTGTGTAAATCTTTTCAAGGTTTGGGTGCTCTTGGAAGTTGTTCAAAACCACGATACAATTACGTCATGGATTTGAATGAGAAAGGAAAATGTTACGTGATTGAAAAGTTTCGTGAAGAAGAAAATTATTCAAGAATGGAGGAGGAGTTCCAAGTTTACGATGAACATGATCCAATATTCAATCCTCTAATGTCACAAACAAAGGGAAGAAAGAAGGATTCGGCAAGGTATAAAAGTGGCATTGAGACGTCAACAACAAAGAAAAAATCAGGAAGGTCTAAAAGTGGTATTGAGACGTCAACTGAAAAAATCCGTTATTGCGGCTTTTGTGGTGTGGCCGGACATGATAGGAGGCGTTGTCTTAAAAATCCCAATAGAAATTTTAAATGATTTAATTCGCAATTTATTTGAATGTAGAAATTTAAATTAATGGAATGTAATATTTGAATTTGGAATGTCATATTTGAATTTGGCTTTTAAATATTATTTGGTATGTATTTGAGCTATAATTTACTTTTTTTATAAGTACAAATTTTAAAAAATTAATAACTGAAAAAACAGGGGAGTGAAACCCACTTCTGCAATGATCCATTGCGGAATGTCTTTCCTTCCGCAATGACTTTTTTTATAAGTACAAATTTTAAAAAATTAATAACTGAAAAAACAGGGGAGTGAAGCCCACTTCCGCAATGATTCATTGCGGAAGGTCCCCTGCTTCCCCTGTTTTCCCATGTTTTTCCTTAGCTTCAAATTTTTAAGAAATTAAATCAATTTTAAATTTTTAAAAAATTTAAAATTAAATGGAAAAAAGCCAGAAATGGTGAAAAACAATTAGTGACAATATTTTTTGATAATTTCAGTCTCTCCTCTAATTTTTGATTAATTTTTAATAAAAGTCCATTTTTTTATTTTTTTCTTTATTTTTAATTCGAATTAATACAATTAAAGGAAACGAATCAAAAAAGAGAGAAAAAAGTCAGAATTGGTGAAAAAAAATTAGTGACACTATTTTTTAATAATTTCAGTGTCTCCTCTAATTTTTGATTATTTTTTAATAAAAGTCCATTTTTATATTTTTTCTTTATTTTTAATTCAAATTAATACAATTAAAGGAAAAAAAATCAAAAAAAAGAAAAAAGTCAAAAATGGTGAAAACAAATTAGTGACACTATTTTTTGATAATTTCAGTCTTTCCTCTAATTTTTAATTAATTTTTAAGAAATGTCCATTATTTTTATTTTTATTTATTTTTAATTTGAATTATTACATATTATTCAAGGAAAAAATCAAAATAAAATGGAAAAAAATGAGAAATGTTGAAAAAAAATACAGAAATTATTTTTTAAAATTTTCAGTGTTCTAGACATTTTTTGCAATAATTGTAAGAGTTTTTATTATTTAATTCGAATTTATTCATAGGCAGTGACCAAATGAAACAGAGTGACCAAAGTGTGAATTTTGCAGAAGTTTCAAGCTTCCGTAATGATTCATTGCGGGTAGTACTTGCTTCCACAATAATTCATTGCGGAAGGTTACTGAAACCTGCATACTACAGGTTTTGCTGTTTCTGCAGCCTGCAGTTTCCTGCAAAGTTTTCCTGTCCCTGTTTCTACGCTACAAACTCAACAATAAAAATACATAACCATTCCAACAAATCAAACACCAATCCAAATTAACCAATCCAACAAATCAAACATCAATCCTCATCAAAAATGATAAACATTCTAACCATTTATTCTAACATTCAAAAGCTAACCAAATCAAAAATCCAAACCAAATCCAAATAAAAAATGCAACCCAAATCCATACGAACAATTTAACCATTCTAAATAAGTTCATACCAACATGAACAATCGAAAAAATACTACAAGAACCAACATAAGTATACAAATACAAGTCCAATAAATCTTCTAAATTCAAGAAATAAATCATAAACCTAAATTTCTTTGGGTCAATCCCCATGCTGAAAGATGACGAGCACGCCCCCTACGCAATTCCCAAGTAATGCGATAACGAAATGTCTCTACATCATCATATGGATGCCAGACAACGTGCTCCAATCTAATCCCATTAAGAATGGCATCCACATACTTGCATACATAGACGCCGCAGTCAACTCCAGTATCTTGCTTCGGCCGAGCCGTAACTATAGCCATCTTCATGAATTTCTTTGTAAATCTCTGGGGGTCCAAGTAATTTATCCAGCACGGGAGGACTTTCTCCTACAATTTCAAATAATTAGTAACAAATATGAAATAATTAAGCATGAATTCTTTTCTATAAGTCTTTATTATGCATTTATCCTAAATATGCAAATAATAAATTAAATTAAGGTCTAAAAGACATGAATTCTTTTCTATAAGTCTTTATTATGCATTTTATCCTAAATATGCAAATAATAAATCAAATTAAGGGCTAAAAGACATGAATTCTTTTCTATAAGTCTTTATTATGCATTTTATCCTAAATATGCAAATAATAAATCAAATTAAGGTGTAAAAGACATGAATTCTTTTCTATAAGTCTTTATTATGCATTTTTTCCTAAATATGCAAATAAGAAATCAAATTAAGGGCTAAAAGGCATGAATTCTTTTCTATAAGTCTTTATTATGCATTTTATCCTAAATATGCAAATAATAAATCAAATTAAGGTCTAAAAGACATGAATTCTTTTCTATAAGTCTTTATTATGCATTTTATCCTAAATATGCAAATAATAAATCAAATTAAGGGCTAAAAGACATGAATTCTTTTCTATAAGTCTTTATTATGCATTTTATCCTAAATATGCAAATAATAAATTAAATTAAGGTCTAAAAGACATGAATTCTTTTTTATAAGTCTTTATTATGCATTTTATCCTAAATATGCAAATAATAAATCATGTCTAAAAGACATGAATTCTTTTCTATAAGTCTTTATTATGTATTTTATCCTAAATATGCAAATAATATATCAAATTAAGGGCTAAAAGACATGAATTCGTTTCTATAAGTCTTTATTATGCATTTTATCCTAAATATGCAATTAATAAATCAAATTAAGTTCTAAAAGAGATGAATTCTTTTCTATAAGTCTTTATTATGCATTTTATCCTAAATATGCAAATAATAAATCAAATTAAGGGCTAAAAGACATGAATTCTTTTCTATAAGTCTTTATTATGCATTTTATCCTAAATATGCAAATAATAAATCAAATTAAGGTCTGAAAGACATGAATTCTTTTCTATAAGTCTTTATTATGTATTTTATCTTAAATATGCAAATAATAAATCAAATTAAGGTCTAAAAGACATGAATTCTTTTCTATAAGTCTTTATTATGCATTTTATCCTAAATATGCAAATAATAAATCAAATCAAGGCCTAAAAGATATGAATTCTTATCTATAAGTCTTTATTATGCCTTTTATCCTAAATATGCAAATAATAAATCAAATTAAGGGCTAAAAGACATGACTTCTTTTCTCTAAGTCTAAATATGCAAAGATTAGAGGTTACCATGAAGTAATACTGGACAGAGTAAAATATCTTGAAATTACAGAAGGGCCCATCCTCACGAAGTGGATCAACTAATAGAACTTTCATCTTGTTCAGGTCCACAATAAACAAGATCCAATGACCTCCAGTGCATGTAGGAAATAAAGCATAATCACGTAACTGGATATCTGGCCCTTGAAATTGCTTATGGCAGGTCTTAAAGAAGTCAATCTGTTCAGCAAGCTCCGCTCCTGTCTTCTTGTATGGATCCATCTGTAAAATAGACGTCAGTAACAACACAATTCAAGAAATAATAGACATTTGTAATTAAAGAGAGGTAGGTATCAGATGTTAGTACATTCAGATTTGTGCTAACATTCTTTGTCTGGTACATGAGGAAACTGGGAGCAATGAAAAACCTCTTTGCCGGCGAATGTAGATCCCCGTTTTGCCACATATACCTTTTTCAAAGCCTTACCAACTCCATATAAGCATTGACAACATCATCCTCCAATTCATTCCCGGGTGCCAGGGTCTGCACTTGCTTCTTACTGAGGAACATGGTAATATCTGTGTGCCTTTCAAAAATATATGGCAGATCACCAGCCCACCAATGTGTAAAAATCCAGTCGATCTTTCGGTTCTTAATTGGCCTAGTCAAATCACCCCGTCTGTCCTCACCACCACGCCTCTCCTTATCTTTATAAAAGTCTTCACTTCTGTCGATCTACAAATACATGTCAAAACAATGAACACATGTAACAGGAGTAACTAAATATGTCAAAATGCATTAACTCTTTTAAATTGTACCTCGAATATGGAGGCTAACTTAGCAGGAACACTGGTAACATTACCACGAAAATCAACAAATCCTCGTGTAACAGGAGTACCACTAGCAAGCTGCAATTAAATCAACAAACATCATGCAACCATTCAAGAGTAGTTATACATGATGAATTTTAACTCAACACTGAGAAATAAATGATACCTCCATATCAACAGGATGAAAAGCAATCGGGAGAGATGGTGTACCAGAAGCAGGTGCAGCACTATCAATCTGCAGTAAATATGAATCAGCAAAATAATTTAGTCCCACATAAGAAATACTAACTAAGTGGTGGTTGTGATTAAATATACTGATTAGTACCTGAACGCCGGGAGGATGAGTGACAGGAGTGGTCAGCTGTGTCAGAGGAGTACCAGTCTCAACCTCCTAAAATAATAAAAAATAATAATCACACACAATACACACAATACACAAATGCAGTTTTAAAGAACCAAATTAATACACTACCTCAACACCGACTGGAACAGAGGTAGAAATGGGAGAGGATGTAGGAGGTGGAACAAATGTAGGAGGGGTAGCGGATGTAGGAGGTGGAACGGATGTGGGAGGGGCAGCCGATGTATGAGGGGTCTGCTGGGAGGGAGGAGGTGCTGTACTATCGACAGGATGGGTAGTATGAACATCAACAGTCTCACCCTACAATAACATGTTAATACATATCAATGCATTATTTAAGAAGAGAGTACCATATCAATGCATTATTTAAGAAGTTTATCAAGGAGTACCTGGCGTAAGCGTTTCTGGGAGACATGAAGTGGGTCCTCGGAAGACTGTGCATCACTAGTCTCAGCCCGCGGTAACATTTACAACATTTCAATACATTATCAATTATAAACAAGTTTATTGTGAAATTTCTGAAAAATAAATAATACTACCTCGCGTGCACGTTTATGAGATACAGTGCCATGATCAGGTCTTTTAAAGGAGGGTCTATCAACCAAATGACCCCTCCACTCGGTCAAGACTCGATCATATCGAGTCAAAAAATTAGGAACCGCCTCATAAAACCAGTCTCCAACATCATGACTGTGTACCACCTGAGCCAACCTCATAGCACTCTCCAACTAAAATATAAAAAAATGATAAATAATTAGGCATTTTATTCCTAAAAATGCAAGATTTAATCAATCCAAGGGGTAAAATGCATTAATTCTTTTTTTAAGTCCTAAATATGAAATAATTAGGCATTTTTTCCTAGAAATGCAAAATTTAATCAATCCAAGGGGTAAAATGCATTAATTCTTTTTTTTAAGTCCTAAATATGAAATTATTAGACATTTTATTCCTAAAAATGCAAGATGTAGTCAATCTAAGGGGTAAAATGCATTAATTCTTTTTTTAAGTCCTAAATATGAAATAATTAGGCATTTTATTCCTAAAAATGCAAGATTTAACCAATTCAAGGGGTAAAATGCATTAATTCTTTTTTTAAGTCCTAAATATGAAATTATTAGGCATTTTATTCCTAAAAATGCAAGATTCAATCAATTTAAGGGGTAAAATGCATTAATTCTTTTTTTAAGTCCTAAATATGAAATAATTAGGCATTTTATTGCTAAAAATGCAAGATTTAATCAATTTAAGGGGTAAAATTGTAAGAGTTAAGGAAGAGTTATAAAATATACTGCATCAACCATATTCTGCTGGTTATACCAATCACGAGGCCGTATCTTAGTGGCATGCTCAGCTACAAACGGTGCTATCTTCAATTTACTCACCCTCCTATACCAGTACATATACTCTGTCATCGGTACATAAGCCCCCTCTGTAACAATAGGCATACCCGTGTCAACAAAAGAATCCCACTCCAATATAAACTATCTCAACAAAACAGTATGGTTATCCCGTTGCATACGGGACAACCTCTCCACACGTAGAAAATCGTGATCCACCGGCTCCTCAGGAATATGTTGCAGCATACCGAACTGTCTCAGAACCCTGTCCGGCATGACATACTCCACCATCTCAAAATGAATCATCGGTATGCGACCGAGTGTCGTATGCAACATATCCATCATGTCAGTATCATAATCATCGGCACTATAATCAATCCTCCTATAAAACCTCCGATATGGCTGCCATGTCAACCAACTCATCTGAAAGCTATCAAAATCTCCCCGATAACCTCCTGTGTGATGGTGAGGGTTACTCCTCCTGTTAGCTACCGGTCTAGCCCACGCTGTAGCCCTCGGCAACACAAACCTCATACGCGGTGCAATCTCCGGATGGCCAGGCAATACCCTCTCCCAATACCACAACATCAACAACATAGCACACCCGTTCAGACTGCCTGAAGACTTATGCACAGCCTTCGACAAACATCTATACAAGTAGCTCTAAACAGCAGCCCCCAAGCATAATCGATAATATGATCAGTGTCCTGTATAAGCTATAGATATCGGGGGTGCACCACATCCCGAGATGAGGTAGGAAATAATATACCTCCAATCAGAAACAGAAGATATGCCCGGGTGTAAACTATAGGATCCTGTTGAAGAAACTCTGGACTCTGCTCCTCCTCTGGCCTAGAACCATATCTCGTGCGTAACTTGTGAAGAGTCGCCCCGCCTCGACCATACATCTCAGCCCGCTCCTTCTCAGTCATCCTCAAATCCTCCCAGTTGGTCACCCAATACGGTTTCGGATTATCAAGCTCCGTATGGGTAACAACACGACCAGTAATAGGCAGCCCCAAGATCATGTAAACATCCTCCAGTGTAATGGTCATCTCACCGAATGTGAAGTGAAATGAGTTAGTCTCTGGCCTCCACCTCTCCACCAATGCAGTGATCAAGCGAATATCATTCTGCGAAACAACCAAGGGGTTAACAAACACCCCGAAACCCCAGCCTATAAGCAAATGTATCTGCTCCTCATCCAATACCCAGTTACCCATGTTAGCAGTGAACTGTCTAACATCGAGCGTCTCCCTCTCACCCCCATGCCATATAAGAGTACTAATGTGATCATCCTGCATGGTAAGCAATGATCAATCCATAGGCCCGCATTTCATATTCATTTTATCTGCAATTTTCAAAACAAGAATTATTTCAGTTTGATATTATAATGCACAAATAAGGGCAGAATAACAAGCAACTAAACAAATAACTGTACAAGTAATTAAACAAGGATAAATTATGAACAATTAATTAACAATAGTAGAAATAATGCAAACCTTCAACATGCAATATTTCAAGTACAAATTCTGCATGAAACCTTATTAACAGAAACATTCAATATATTACAATCTCAATTGGTTGCATTTATAGTATTTTCATTACTTAATTATCGGGAATAATGTAGTTGAAAAAAGTTGAAAGATAGTTGTCGATAGCGCCCCTCTCACTTGCAAACTGTATAAAATTTGATATTTGGCTTATGAGACTATTAGCCAATTCCAACATTAGCCAATCTGTAACTCTGACTCCAACCCTCAATATTTGCTCATTTATACTTGAAGCATCATCTTGTATAATTTCACAGACCCTCACAATCATTGCACATAATGTTAGAGTAAGGTTACTACTAACTGCATGTTTTCATAAATCTGAAAAAAGTGCCAAGGAAAAAATGCAACAAACATGTGGGAATTCCAATGTACTTGTGCAGAAAAGGTGTGAGAATTCCGATGTATTTGAACATAGCAAGACTAAAAACATACAATTAAAACTAAAAAAGTGAAAATATGACAAACGAAACCAATATAGGCCGAGATTCACTATAAGCATTTCCATTTCCAGATTCCGCATTAGACTGTGCAAACTAATATTAATTAAATGCACTACACTGCACAAACTCAAATTATATGATCCAAAATGCAATTCTTATCAACGTACTTATAAGCACCAAAACATCCAACTAAAAATAAATTAACAAAAACACAATCATAACCTTAAATTTATTACTAAACCTTCCATTTTCAGGAACTACATTTCACCGCGCAATTCACTACAATTAACTAAACATAAAAACTTTCCCCCTGTATAAATTTAACCTAATTATTGAAATATACAACTCAAAATTAAACCTAAACTAATTTCTCAACTAGTTTATTTGAATTAAAAAATTAAAATGACCTAATTAATCCTAACCATAATTGTTATAAAATCCAAAATTCACCCTAAATTCGAATTAAATCACCACAAATAATGAAGAACATAAAATTCGAACTAAAAAGAATCAAATCAACATATAATTCGAACTAAAAAGTATAACATCAACATTTAATTCGAAATAATCCTAACCCTAATTGTTAAATAAACCTAAATTCGAATTAAATCACCAAAAAAATCAAGAACACAAAATTCGAACTAATAATCATCAAGTCAACATATAATTCGAAACAAATTTAAAAAAAATCTAGTACATCATGTGTGTGTATAATCAAGAACAATCTTGTGTGTGTATGTGTTTATAGTCGTATATATACATACATCTCGTGTGTGTGTATACGGTGTGTGTGTGTGTATATACGGTGTGTGTGTATACGGTGAGAAAAACAAACCTCGAAAAATCGAGGAGGGAGAAGAATAATGAATCGCCTGAAATCGGTGTGGCTGTGTGTGTTTTTAGTGTTTTAACCGAATGAAAACTGTTAACAGTCGCTGGTTGTGTTTATCAGTTAACGACTTCCGCAATGATTCATTGCAGAAGGATTAAGGGCAGAAGGGTAATTTCGATCTATCTGCAAGCTTCCGCAACGAATCATTGCGGAAGTCAGGAGCCCTACCGCAATGAATCATTGCGGAAATAAGGGTTGGCTCCTAAATAGATCCCAACCAACCATGGTTGGGGAAGGGCACCCTATATATATATATATATATATATATATATATCTGTGTGTGTGTGTGAATTATAGTGTCAGTTGCAATATTGCGTTGCACGGGCTATTTGTAATTTGTTAATATAAGTATTTTAATTTTAATTTTATTTATCTTTGAATAATTTTATTTATCCTAAATATTATTTGGATTAAATTTAACTTCATTTAATTTTATAAAATAAAATTAATAATGTATCTCATAATTTACGTATAATATTTAGTTTATGTTGTAATTTTAAAATTATATTTTTTATTTATATTTTTAAATCATTTGTCGATAGTTGTATCTCATACATTTATTTATCTTTAAATTATTTCAATTTTTTCTAAAATATTATTCTAATTAAATTTCTTGCATATTCAAGTCTTTTTTAATGGAATGTATGTTTGTTGTAATATCCGATGTATTAATTCATTAATGTAACGTATTTGTATATTTTTTTTATACTTTTTTGTTTATGTATTTGTTCTTTTTAATTGTTATTTTGTTTCTATAACTGTTATGGATAAAAACTTAGGGTGTATTAATTGTTGTATTTATTGCTAGGGTTCGAGAGCTCAAGGCCTTTAATGGCCGCTCTCGTGTTTCATGACTTAACTCTGCCTTTACGAGATGCCTACGTATCTCTGTCAATTAGAGAATCAGGCCAAAAAATGTAGTTCTGGTTTGTGGGGTGAGACCCCTTTATATAGATGTTGAGAGTCCTTGAATTGGACTTGGGATAGGAGACTTGTTGATCAAGTTCTCAGACTTTGGATAGACTTTGAAGTCTTAGAATAGAGGAATCAGATTCCTAGTTGGTATAGGTGCCCTTTGAGGCTATCTTTTATAGAATTACATCATCGTTAGGACTATTTAATGAGCTGATAATCCCCCATATTTATTAATTACGAAATTAATAAATAATCAGGGCTTTGGGCCTCACTAAATGGGCTTCATTATTGGACCGTATCCGGTCTAATTAATTTAACTTTTATTATATTTCTAGGCTGATTTTAGGCCCATATCATTTGCCCCCCAACTTCTGGGAAACCGTAAAAGATTTCGCAGAAGTTAAGTTCATCAGTTCCCTAACAGGGTATCGTTTCTGCATAAAGTGTGGAGTGACCTACAAATTTATAATGATTCACCTTGCACATGGCTTCAGAACCTCCCTCTTATTTTCCTTACCTTATTCCTTTTTAGGAATTTTGTGGTATTTTTCAGGAATTTTCCGTTAATTTCTGGGATTTTTCCCTAATTTATAGGAATTTTCCCTTAATTTCTGGGAATTTTTTCCTAATTTACAGGTGCTCGCAGGTATTTTTCCCTAATTTTTCAAGAATATTTAACAAAAAATATTTTTGAAAATTATTTTTTAATTTTCCTGATTTTCTGGGATTTTTTGCTTTATTTTTCCCTATTTTCTGGAATTTTTCAGCAATTTTCTTGATTTTAGCACATTTTCTGATTAATTAAATAATCATAAAATAGGCTTTTATTGTATAATGCATCCTAGGCATTGTTGACCCCCGCCTAGGAGACGTCCTTCCAACAGCGCCTAGGAATCTTGTCTCCTGGGCGTTGTTGGAGGGTCCATATTTCCTAGGCGTTGTTGACCCCCGCCTAGGAGACGTCCTTCCAACAGCGCCTAGGAATCTTGTCTCCTGGGCGTTGTTGGAGGGTTCATACTTCCTAGGCGTGTTGACCCCCGCCTAGGCGTCCTTCCAACAGCGCCTAGGAATCTTGTCTCCTGGGTGTTGTTGGAGGGTTCATACTTCCTAGGCGTTGTTGACCCCCGCCTAGGAGACGTCCTTCCAACAACGCCTAGGAATCTTGTCTCCTGGGTGTTGTTGGAGGGTTCATACTTCCTAGGCGTTGTTGACCCCCGCCTAGGAGTCATTTTTGGTACCACGCCTTGGAATCATGTCCTCTAGGCGTGGTTTGGGCTTTCAAGTCTTGATATATCCTAGGTGTGGGTAACCCCCGCCTAGGAGGCATGTTTGGTACCACACCTAGGAATCATGTCCTCTAGACGTGGTTGGGCTTTCAAGCCTTGATATATCCTAGGCGTGGGTAACCCCCGCCTAGGAGGCATGTTTGTTACCACACCTAGGAATCATGTCCTCTAGGCGTGGTTGGGCTTTTAAGCCTTGATATATCCTAGGCGTGGGTAACCCCCGCCTAGGAGGCATGTTTGGTACCACGTTTAGGAATCATGTCTTCTAGGCGTGGTTTTATCCCTTGATATGTTCGATGAATTTTGGTTTTTTGGTTTAGAATATTGTAGATCTTTTCAAAATTCAAACTTTATGGGACTCCTGCCTTTATTAGGCCCATTTCCTTTGGCCCAGATATGTTTGAGCTTCCACACGCTCGTCTATATAAGGAGTGGAGTGTGAGTTCATTTCTCACACTTCACTTCCACAAAACTTCTTCACCTCCACCTTTTTCTACTCTGTAACTATTCTCTCAAGAATCGCCACTATAAAGCGATTTCCGGCTTTCTACACCACCGCTTTCTGGGCTTATTTTGAAGATTCCGTTTGAATCTTCATCTTCTTCACTTATCTTCAAGAGCTTTCTGGGTTTCAGTCTTCATTCATGGCGGATTCCGACTCATCCCACTCCCAGGTTCCCCAAGCTGTTCCCCGTCCATCTAGGGTCAGCCGAGGTAAAAAATCTCTCGTTCATTCCTCAGTTATTTCTCTTAGGGATCTTTTAACCGATTTTGGGCAAGCCTTCCCTAATATGTTACACTTAGATGCATATAATTATCCTTCTAGATTTGATTCTGAAAAAGTAGGCACCATAGCTCGTCTTTTTGGTATTTCACACCCTTATAGGGCCGTGGCTCCAGGCCCAAATGATAAGGCCTGTTACCCAAAGCCTGGGGCCATTCGGGTCTATAAGGAAACCTTTTATGCTGGTTTTCGTCTTCCTCCTCATCCCATCATTTTTCGCCTTTTGGCTGAAGCCCGAGTCTGTCCGACCTAACTCACACCCAATTCTTGGCATTTCATTCACTGTTATATGGCCCAATCATGTAAACACGGTTTTGAGCCCAACGTTTGCGTCTTTCGCTATTTATTTAAGTTTGTAAATGCTTCTGAGGACCAAGGATGGGTCAAAATAGTTCACAGATCCTTGGCCCGCTCCTGCTTTATTTCTGGCACCAATCCTGACTCATATCCAACTTGGAAGAGTGAGTGGTTTTATGTGTTTCTGGATTCCGAAGAGGGTTGGGACCATTTTTCCAGGCCCAACTTCTCAAAAAGTATAGACGGCTCTTTAAGAGACCTAAAATTGGGAATAAATGAAGATGCGTCCATCAAGGCCATCACAGCTGATAAATTGCATCATTGCGCTCTCATCCTTTCAGAGGGCAATTTGCAAAATTTAGGTCTAAGTGACCTAGGTCCCGAGGGTATTTCTTTCCCCTTTTACTTCACTATTTAGCTCCTTATTTTTGTCCTTCTTTCTTACGTGCCTATATCTTTTTGCAGCTAGGGCAACTCTGGACACAATTTTCAAGAAGAGGGAGGCCTGTGCTGCCAAAGGCTCCGCTGTTGAGACTCACTGTGACAAGCGGGTTAGGATTGGTGACGACCCTTCAGTCACGGTTAAGGAGGCCGTCCCTACTTTTATATCCGAGAGGCCCCTTAGCCTCGATGAGGATACTTCTCCCTTTATTGTCACTTGGGGCCTTCAGAAGAGGGACACTGTAGTAGGGAGCTCTGAGGCTGCTAATGTTTGGTCCGAGAGCGTGGTTACGCCTCGTGATAGGGCCGAGATAATAGAGTCTTCTGATGACCTACAGATCGAGCGTCTGGGTGCTCAGGCCGTAGCTTCTGTAAGCATCTCCCCTGTCTCTTTTTTGACTATTTTTCAACTCTTTCACACTTACTTATTGTATTTGGATATATTTATGCAGATGAATACCTATCTCCAGGCTGCCCTTTACAACTTGAAGGATGTAAGGACTAGCCTGACCATTGCTGAGAGAGATAGGGATAGGTACCTCAAGGCTTCGGAGGCAACTTCAATCACTTCCGTGAGGTGGAGAAGGAGTTGGCGGAGGAAAAGAAGAAGGTTCGCAAGCTGGAGCTAGATGCTCAGAGGGCCCGGGCTGAGGTGATAGCCGAGTATAAGGCATCTCAGGACTTTCAGGATGTCCTGAATGCTGAGTATGATGCTAACTTTCCGGAGACCTTTTCTAGCTGCTGGGAGCAGATTGTGGAGGAGATTGGGAGGGAGATCCCTGAGGTGACTCTCGCAGCCTATCCAGTCCCTGCTATTCCTGGGCAAGGGCCTCTTTCTGAGGATATTCCTCTATCTCATACTCTCACTACTTCCGCTGAGGCCACAGCTGCTCCTCCTCGAGATGCTGATCCTATGGGAGATGAGCCCATTCCCCCTTCTACTACTGCTGATGGGGGAAACGATGATGATGACTTTTTTAAGGATCTTGAGTAGTTTGCTTTTCTTATTTTGCCCATCGTGGCTTTTTATGTATTAACTTATTCGTATTTGGAACTTATACCCTTCGGGGTTTATTATGTTATTTTAATTTGTTTGTTTTCTTTTCTACTATTTCTTTCAAGTACTTGTACTATTAGTTTGCTAGCCTTTTCATAGCTTTCCCTTATTTTTCCTCGTACTTGTACTAAAATAGATAAACAAACTCAACCATATATGGTATGATCCAAATAGTTCTAGGATAAGATGAACCAAACATTTCTAAAATAAGTTTATGGAAACTCTTGGGATTCATCCCTTACACAAGTCTTAAAAATCCTCAAACTAAAACATGTAAATCCTAAGCAAGCAAAACTTCAAGGTTCTTTTCAACCTACTTGTCATCTTGACAAGTGAGAATCGTACTCGATCATTTTACACGTAGTAAACCTTCAGGTTTCGTGCATGCCAAGTTCTCAGGATTTTAAAACCATCCATAGTCTCCAGCTTGTAGGTTCCTCTTCCCTGAACACTTTTGACCTTGTACAGTCCTTCCCAATTCGGGGCAAGCTTCCCTTTCTGCCCAACGCCAGAGGCTTCCACCTTTCTCAGGACTAAGTCACCTTGCTTGAAGAACCTTTCCTTACCACTTAGGTTGTATTAGAACAAAGCCTTTTTCTGATATTCCACTATTTTCGCATGTGCCTCATCTCGTACTTCATCAATTAGATCCAGGGCTAACCTTTGCCCTTCTTCATTTTCCTCAGGATTGAAAGCATGACTCTTGGGAGAGGAATGTGATATCTCTACAGGAACAACCGCTTCTGCCCCATATGTTAACATGAAGGGAGTTGCTCCAGTTGTGACTTTACAGGTAGTCCTATAGGCCCATAGTATTGGGAGTATTTCATCCACCCAGTTATTCCTTGACTTCTTGATCCTCTTCTTTAGTCCATCCAGGATAATTCGATTCGCAACTTCCGCTTGCCCATTGGCTTGCGGGTGAGCCACAGAGGTGAATCGTAATTCAATTTCATTCTCTTCACAATACTTCTTGCATTCCTTATTGTTGAACTGTGTTCTGTTATCGGTAACTAGGATACGGGGAATTTCATAACGACACATGATGTTTTCCAACGGGAATTCTGCAACCTGCTTAGTTGTGATTTTGGTCAATGGCTTGACTTCAATCCACTTAGTAAAATAATAAATGGCTACAATCAGGAACTTCCTTTGTGTCGTGGCCATGGGGAAAGGCCCAAGTATATCCATTCCCCACATAGCAAAGGGGATGGGAGAGTTGATTGAAGTCAGCATCTCGGGGGGTTGTCGAACGACAGGTGCATATTTCTGACAGCGATCACACTTTTTCACATATTCTTGGCATCGACCATCATCTCTGGCCAATAGAAGCCTAAACGGGGTATCTTATGAGCCATTCTCTGCCTCCCAAGTGTTGCCCATAGATTCATTCATGTACTTTCTCAAGAGCCAAACATGCTTCATCGGACCTAAGACATCTTAAGTAAGGAACCACATAAGATCTTTAATATAAAATTCCATCTATGAAGCAGTATCTCAGTGCTCGAACAACCAATCTTCGGGCTTCAGTAGCATTATTTGGCAGCCAACCGGTTTGAATATGGGCCTTAATAGGATCTATCTATGATGTCCCCAGACCTATAGGAGCTACAAGCTTAACATCAATGTTCCGTGTTTTCAGAACGCGGAAGTATACACTTCCTGAACTTTCCTCTATCTCAGAAGAAGCAAACTTTGATAATGCATATGCCTTAGCATTTTTCTCCCTTGGAATGTGCTCAACATGGCATTCATCGAATTAGGTCATTACATCTCTTACTAGGTGGACGTACTTAGCCATCGCATCATCCCTTGCCTCAAACTCTCCCTTCACCTGGGATATGACCAACTTTGAGTCTCCACAGACCTTTAAGTTCTTGACTCTCAGTGTCCCTTTTAGGCCAAGGCCAACTATCAGAGCTTCATATTCTGCCTCATTATTTATGGTTGGAAAGTCTAACTTCATAGAATATTCAATCAAAAACCCATCGGAGCTTTGTAAAACTAACCCTGATCCACTTGAATTTGTTTTTGATGCTTCATCAAAATTGAGAACCCAATATTCCTTCTTCTTCTCATCATTTTCTTTGTCCCCCTTATTAACTTCCTTGTCTTAAGGTATGGTATCTTCCTGCCCCCCGACTTCTTGGTTGGATATGGTACATTCCACCACGAAGTCCGCCAATGCCTGGGCTTTTATTGCCGTTCATGGCTTATACTTGATGTCAAATTCTCCCAGCTATATTGCCCACTTAATCAGCCTCCCACTAGCCTTGGGACTATGAATAATATTTCTCAAGGGCTGATTTGTTAGCACTTCAATCTTATGAGCCTGAAAGTAAGGACGCAACTTTCTCGAAGCCATTACCAAGGCTAAGGAAAACTTCTCAATAGTTGAATAATTCAACTCAGCTCCATGCAGAATTTTGCTCACATAGTATACGGGTTTCTGGATTTTTAGTTCCTTCTTAACCAATACAGCGCTCAAGGCATTCTCTGAAATGACCAAGTACAAGTATAAAACTTCATTCAAAGCTGGCTTGGCCAAAAACGGGGCCTGAGCCACATATTTCTTTAATTCCTCAAATGCCTTCTGACTTTCCTCACTCCATACAAAATCCTTAACCTTCTTTAAGGACTTGAAGAACGACAAGCACTTGTCCCTAGACTTGGAGATGAATCGTCCCAATGCAGCAACCCTTCCAGTGAGCTTTTGAACATCTTTGATAGTTTTTGGTAGCTCCATGTCCAGGATTGCCTTTATTTTATCGGGATTGGCCTCGATTCCTCTCTTGGAGACCATTAATTCTAAAAACTTTCCAGATCCTACTCCGAAAGCACACTTTGTAGGATTTAACATCATCTTGTGGTATCTCAGTTACTTAAAAGCTTCCCTCAAATGGGTTATATGGTCAGTCTTTACTAGACTCTTGACTAACATGTCATCGACATAAACTTCCATGGTCTTGCCAATAAGGTCCTTAAAAATTTTATTACTAACCTTTGATAGGTGGCTCCAGCATTCTTGAGACTAAATGTCATAATAAGATAACAATAAACACCAAAGTCAGTGATGCATGATATCTTTGGGATATCGTACTTGTGTATTTTGATCTGATTGTATCCACTGAATCCATCCATGAAGCTCAGCATCTCATGTCCAGCGGTAGCATCTATCAATATATCTATCATTGGCAATGGGAAACAGTCCTTAGGGCATGCATCATTCAGATCAGTGAAGTCCACACACATCCTCCATTTTCCATTGGTCTTTTTTACCATCGCATGGTTTGCTAACCATTCTGGAAATTGTATCTCCTCAATGAAACCGGCCTCTAAGAGCTTCTCTACTTCTTGTTTTATAGCTTCTTGTCTTTCTAGGGTAAAACTTCTTTTCTTTTGCTTCACAGTCTTCCGACTTGGATCCACATTCAGCTTGTGAGTGATCAGTTCCGGGTCTATACCTGGCATATCAGTTGTCGGCCATGCAAACACATCACTATTTTCTTGCAAAAATTTCACCAACTTCCCTCTAAGGGGCTCTTCTAGTGTTTCTCCAACGAAAGTCACTTTCTCAGGATCCTCGGGACCCAAAGGAATCATGACCAAGTCTTATGCTGGCTTCCCTCTTTTCTCATCATTTTCTCGGATATCCAGATCTTCAATAGGCAGAACTTGCCCCCAACCTCCGTCTGCCCTTAGAGAGGCTACGTAACAACTCCTTGCCATTTTATGATCTCCTCTCTCTTCTCCAATCCCATCCCGGGTGGGAAACTTCATAACTGACTGATAGGAAGAAGGGACTGCCTTGAAGGCATATATCCCTATTCTCCCCATGATAGCATTGTAAGTTGAACTAGCCTTCTCCACCACAAAGTCCAACATCTATGTTGTTTGCCTTGGTTCCTATCCTACGGTTGTTGGCAACTTGATTATCTCTTCCACGAGGCACTCTACTCCCGCAAATCCATATATCGGCATATCTGTCGAGGTTAGTTGAAAATCATTATAACCCATCCTTAAAAAGGTGTCATGGAGCAAGATATCCACTGAAACACCATTATCCATAATAACCCTCTTAACCGGGCTGTTTCCTATTATCGGTGTTATGACCAGCGGGTCGTCATGAGGAAATTTCACACCCTCCAGGTCAGAATCATCAAAAGCCATTATTACTCCTATCCTGTCCCTCTTCGGGGCTTCCCCAACAATCCCCAACAATATGCATAACTTCTCGGGTATATGCTTTCCTAGAGTTCTTGGGTAATCCAGCAGCAGTTGGTCCTCCAAAAATTATGTTTATCACAGGCCCTCGGGGTCGCGGTCCTCCAAAGATTGCATTTATAACCGGTCCCCTAGGCTGGGGATTCCGCCCCTGATCGTCTTGGTCCCTCCTACAATCTTCAAAGTTCTTTCTCCCATTGTTATTCTTATCTCTTCCTTCCCCAGTGTACTTGTTCAATCTTCCTTTCCGAATGAGGAATTCTATTTCATCCTTCAGTTGCCTACACTCATCGGTGTCATGACCAACATCTTTGTGAAATCTACAATATTTGCTCTTATCTAGCTTGGCAGGATCAACCTTCAAGGGTTTAGGCCAACGAATATCTTGATCTTTCTCGATTTCCATCAAAATCTGGCTTCTAGGAGCATTCAGCTTAGCGTATTCAGTGAACTTTTGTCCAGGTCCTCCCTTCTTTGGGGTTGCATTAGGGTTTTGCTCAGTTATGGGATACTTGTCCTTAGCAATATATTCCAGATCAGTTTTTCGCTTCTTGCCTCCGGTGGGCTCGTTACTCACTACTATCTTCCACATGCTCTCCTCCACTTTGATGTACTTTCCGGCCCTATCTTGGAGCTGTAACATACTTTTAGGGGGGCGCTTGGCCAAGGACATCTTGAAGAACTCATCCCTAGTTCCCTGTTGCAGTGCTATCATGGCTACCTTGTCATCAAGGTCCGGGACTTTTAAAGCTTCCTTTGTGAAATGATTCAGGTAGTCTCTCAAGGATTCCTTCGCTCCCTGCACAATACTCATGAGGGATTCTGAACTTTTCTCATGCACTTTCCAACTGATGAACTCCTTAATAAAAGCCTGACTTAATTCTCTGAAGGACCCAATAGAGTTCGGGGGCAAACGACTATACCATCTTTGAGCCATACCCGATAGGGTTTAAGGAAAGGCCCGACACTTAATAGCGTAATTCACGGGCTGCAACAACATGATAATTTTTATTTATATTTTAAATCATTTTATCTATGGTGGTCTCTACTACTTTTATTTATCTTTTAATTGTTTCATTTTTACTAAAATTTTATTTTATTTTGTTGTACTTTCAGATTTATTAATTAATTGATGTAACTTTTTTGTACATTTTTTTTATATTTTTTATTTATGTATTTGTTCTTTATACAAGTTTGTTAGTTTTTATAGTTATTTATATGTGTATAGGGTTTTTGTTTAAAATAATTACATATTATAAATGATTATTAGGCAAACTACTTTTTTAAAAAGAAATAAATGGTGTTTTGTTGTATTTTGAACTTTAGTACTTCAACTTGAGGAATGATAGTTGTTTTAGTTATGAAATGACTATATAAACCTTGACGACCAACCCATCTAAACTTACTATTTTAAGTGCTTTACACTAATTATATATATATATGATATAATGTATCTTGATGATAAGAAGCCAATTGAAAACTTAATTAACCTCAATGAAGTTTGATTTTTCAATCCATGGATCATGTTTTGGTTTACATTATAAATGAGAGTTTTCGTGTACTTTATGGCTTGAAGAGTTGAAGTCTATTTCTCCAACTATGCACCGATGAGACGTGGTCCGTAAGCCATAAAATTATTAAAAAAAACTATAATCATTAATTATTTATATGTTCATTGCCTATAAAGTATTTTGTTGGTCCGTGAACGGGTCCTAACTCGACAATAATATGATATTGTTGGCTTTGGACAACGGCCGAACGAAATTATTTTAGGCACATTTTAAACGACCTTTTTCGAATGGAGTTAATTGGGTACTCTATCCACCAAATTATATTCCAATATTACTCCACATTATATTCTAATATTACTCGATGTAGTACTTTATTTGACATCACCCAATATATTTTTATGTACAAGACTAGGGTTGCCAAATGGATAATTCGGATACGAACCTACCCGTATCCGCATCCGCAATTGTCAGATTCGAATACGATTAATATCCATTTTTTCTCGAATATGAATGCGGATATTTCGACGAATATCAAATTTTTTTGAATTTTTTTTATGGCCCTGCCGTATTGACGATGATTTTAGAATATTTTTTACGATTAAACTCAAATGATATATTTATATGTATAAAGTATGTGTACAATTATATAAAATTTGTATAAATGTATTATTTAATGCATATACACACACGATAACTAAAAGAATAAATTTAAAATTTAAAATTAATATATTTATAGATATCCCGAATTTTAAATACATATATATTCGCTTTATTTTAGATATGGATAACATCTTTTTTTCTCAGATACAAATACACATTTTTTGGACGGATATTCCCAATTTTTCGTGGCAGTGAGTAATTTTTCGTGGCAGCGAGTTGTTCAAATTATTAGTAGAAAATATTATAAGTCTAGGTTGGATAGAGAATGATCGAATTTAGTCCCAAGTATCCCAAAAACTGTTTAGGAAAGTAAGATGGTAAAGACTATAAATGATCACTTTTTTTTTATCCCCAAGTGTAACTAGCTTTTAAGGAAAGATAAAATATTTTGAATGACGATTAAAAAAAATCGGCTCATATAAATATCATTAACTTTAATGTTTCATATTTAAAGAATTATGAGACTAAATATGCAAGTTTATAATTGATATAAATTTTATTTTTTAAAATTATGCTGAAGTAAGTTTTTGGGTGAGAGAATATAAAATATTATTATGTATGACCAAGATTTTATTAATGTAATCTTTCTTCAGTCTCAAGTGATTTAACTCCCCCGAGGCATGTTGAGGCTGCTTGGTGCTTCATTTTGTATTGATGGGAACTTTGTTGGAATTACGTTTATATTAATCTAAATTTTTGTTGAAAATAAATTAATTAGGTAGTAGTTTGTTTGAATAAGTCTCAATGTAGTGGAGATAAATTAGGAAGTAGTGTATGTTATGGAATAGTAGTAGGATACAGTTTGTTTCCATTCCTAGTTTTTTGCAGTATGGTGTAATCCTTTAGCTATTTAAGTTTGTAACCCAAACATTGGAGTAGAATAAGATCATACGAGTTCTCCTCCAAACAGTAGCTTCATTTTATATTCTTGCATATTTTGTTCAACTCGCTACATTGTGGTATCAGAGCATGGTTATTATAGGTACATGTATGCCTAAAATACAACCCAGACACACGAGTGTATAAATGAAAATGTCAAAAACGAAGAAAGGTTCTATTGGTTTAAGCTACCCACTGCTTACCAAGAGCAACTACACAGCATGGTCCTTGAAGCTGAAATTCTTCATGAAAGCGCAAGGAGTTTGGGATGTGATTAAGCTAAAGGATCCCAAAAAAACCGTAGACGAGAAGACGGTACAGGTAGCCCTTGCAGCGATATATCAAGGTGTGCCAGAGGAGATTTTGTTGACCACCGTTGAGAAAGAAACAGCCAAAGAAGCGTGGGACGCGATAAAGACATTGTGTATGAGTGCGAAGCGAGTAAAAGAGGCGAAGGTACAGACGTTAAATGGAGAGTTCAGGTCATTGGTCATGAAGGACACAAACCAGGTGGACAATTTTTACATGAAACTGATTGGCATTGTCACAAACCTACGAGTTCTTGGTGAAACAAAAGAGGAGGCGAGCGTTGTCAGGAAGCTGTTGAGGGCAATCCCAAAAAAGTTTCTTCAAATTGCTTCAAACATCGAGCAATTTGGGGACATGAAAGTATTAATAGTTGAAGAAGTGGTGGGTCACCTCAATACCCACGAAGAAAAGATTTTGGGAGAATTAAAAAACATAGAGGGGGCGACTCTGGTTAACTCAGGAGGAGTGAGCAAAAAAGTCAAACAAGAAAGGGTCATCTGCGTCTCAAAATCAGTGACCAAGAGGAGGCTTTGCAGCACGTGGAAGAGGCAAGCATTGCTTCAGGAACCAAAATGGAGGTAGAGGACTTTATCAACAACGGAAACCTAAGAGTGAGGGAACCAATAAAGGTTATGCTGCAACTCGTGATAGGAGTACGAAAAAGTGTTATAAATGCAATGTGTATGGAAATTACGTCACTGAGTTTAGAAAACCAATAAAATAAAAGGAAAAAAATAAGGAACACAGTCAAGAATCAAACCTCACAAAATATGAAGACGATGATCCCACACTACTCTTAACTGAGTGTGAAGATATTGTGTTGTTAAATGAGGAAAGTGTAAAGCCAAACACTGATCAGTATGAAGGAACTAAGGGCGAGAAAAATATTTGGTACTTGGACGACGGTGCCAATAACCACATGAGTGGACACCAGGAAAAGTTCTACGAATTAAATGAAAATGTGAAGGGTCAGGTGCGCTTTGGAAATGGGTTGGTTGTGAAGATTGAAGGGAAGGGAATGATAGTATTTAAGTGTAAAACTGGTGAGGAACACACTCTCAAGGAGGTATATTTCATCCTAAAATTATGCAACAATATCATCTCTATGGGCCAGTTATCTGTATATGAAAACAAATTAATATTGAGTGGAGGATATCTGTAGGTGTATGATGAATGTGAAGAGCTTTTTTTAAAGACAAAATGATCATCTAATCAGTTGTATAAGGCTGTAATAGAGGAGACGAGTCATGTATGTCTGTTAACGAAGGCTGAAGAACAAACATGGCTATGGCACGCGAGACTGGCCACATGAATTTCCAATTGCTATAGGCTACGTCAGAGAAGGAAATGGCACAAGGACTTCCAAAGATGGTGCAACCAAGGACTGTGTGTAGTAGTTGTTTGTTAGCAAAACAAACGAGAAAATCATTCTTATTGAAGACTACATACAAAGAAGCTCAATTTGATACATGCTGACCTGTGTGGCCCTCATTCTCCACCTACTCCGGCGGAAAACAGGTCCGTGTTTTTATTTGAAGATGACTAAAGTCGTGCAATATGGTTATTTATGTTGACGATGAAGGATCAAGCAATGGAAACATTTAAACAATTCACGACGTTGGTGGAAAAGGATGCACATGATACTGTCAAGGTGTTACGAACAGATAGGGGGAATTTACGTCAAAAGAATTTGAAGCTTTCCGTGAACTTGCAGGCTTCAAAAGACATTTGATAGCCCTCTACACTCCATAACAAAATGGGGTTGTAGAAAGGCGAAATCGTCCTTTGATCGCTATGTCAAGGAGTATATTAAAACAAAAAAATATGCCTGTTATGATGTGGGGAGAGGTAGTGAGGCATTCAGTTTATCTCTTGAACCATTTTCTAACAAAGTCTCTGAATGGTGAAACTCCCTACGAGGCTTGGACAGGGGTAAATACAGAACTCGATCATGTCCAAATATTTGGATGTTTGGCACATGTTAATACACAAATTATGGCTCTAAAAAAGCTCGACGACAGAAGTTTTAAAATGATTTACATTAGAAAGGATCCAGGAACAAAGACTCATTGGTTATATAATCCAAGTACGGGGAGACTTCGCGTCATTCGCGATGTGGTGTTCGAATAAGAGAAAGGCTGGAACTGGTAGCACATGGAGACATATGGCGATAGACAACAACCATACGGTTCCTCATTTGTTATTTTGGATGCTCAGATTAATGCACAGGGTGACATCAAAATATAGACAAAATCACATACTCTTGACATAATGAATACAAGGGGAAGCTTTATTGGTGAGTCTAGCAGTAAAGGCAATAGCTACAAGTCATCAAGACAAACAAGTGAACCCAGAAGGTTCCATTTATTAAGTGAACCATCAGAATTGGTGTATTGAAGTTAAACAGACATCATATGGAAAATGCATCTTGGAGAAGATGAATATGTTAATGTACATGCCATTTAAGTTTCCCATTGAGTCCAGAATACATATAGGAGAGGATGAAGGTGGAGATCTACTCGCCTCCACACTATACAGGAGTGTCATTGGTGAATTAAGGTACCTCGTTCATACTCGACCCGATATATCTTATTCTGTGGGTGTGTTCAGCAGGTATATGGAGAAACTGACAGTATTGCATTATAACATTGTAAAGAGAGTATCATCAGGGGTCTGGTAACTATCTTATAAGTGGTTATTCAAATACTGATCATACAAGGAGCATATACGATAGAAAAAGCACTATGGGAATAATGTTTTACTTAAATGAGAACCTGATAACATGAGTTTCGCAGAGACAGAGATGCATAGCCCTGTCTTCGTGTGAGGCCGAGTTTATCGCCATTGGAGCTGCAACAACGCCAGGAATATGGCTGCAGAATTTGTTGAAGCAGGTGATGGATGTGTCACCAGATCCTGTGGTAACTATGTGGACAACAAGTCCGTGATTGATCTGACCAAAAATCCTATTATAAAAGATATAAGTAAAGATATTGATATGCGCTTCCATTTAATCAGAGATTGTGTGGAGCGAGGGAAAATAGTAGTAAGGAATGTGAAGACAAAAGAGCAAAGGGCAGATATTCTGACCAAACCATTGACAGCTGGGAAGTTCAAAGAAATGCGGATGTTGCTCGGGGTCAAAAACTTGGTCAATCAGGTTTAGATGAAGGGAGAGAATGATGGAATTATGTTTTTATTAATCTAAACTTTTGTGGAAAATAAATTAATTAGGTAGTAGTTTGTTTGAATAAGTCTCAAAGTAATGGAGATAAATTAGGAAGTAGTGTACATTGTGGAGTAGTAGTAGGATGCAGTTTGTCTCCATTCCCAATTTTTAGCAGTATGGCGTAATCCTTTTTCAATTTAAATCTGTAACACAAACATTGGAGTAGAATAAGATCATACGGGTTCTCTTACAGACAATAGCTTTACTCCCTCCGTCCCAGCCAATTCTTTACGTTTGGTTTGGGCACAGAGGTTAAGAAATATGTATAAAGTGGTGAAAAAGAGAAAGAAAAGTGGGTGAAGCGGTGGGACTTATTGATTTTTAATGTATAAAAGGGAGATAGTGGAGACCCATTGACTATTTTTGGTAAATTTAAAAATGTAAAGAATTAGATGGGACATCCTAAAAAGGAAAATGTAAAGAAATGGTTGAGACAGAGGGAGTATTTCATATTCTTGCATATTATGTTCTACTCGCTACAAACTTTCCCTTGGGCTGAAAGAACATACCTTAAACTTGTTTTCTATTGCACTTTTTGCCCTTTCATTCTACAAATGTTTTTACTAAGTCAACATCTACATTGCACCCATTTATATTTTGTGTTGATGGGAACTTTCCCTTGGGCTGAAAGAACATACCTCAAACACTGATGTTCTTAAACTCTTCTCTTACTTTTTATTTTGTTATATGCTTTTCTACAACTTTAAAAGACTTATGTATATGATATCCCTCTCCATTCCACCCATCTGTCTTGCTTTCTTATTATTAGCATGCAAGTAAAATAGTAGGTTGATAGTTTCACTGTCACGGGCATATAAGTCCCTGTATAAATAAAGCAGCCTCCGGTGAGTAAATTATAAAGAGTACATATAAATACAGACATATAATTAACCAGATTCTTTAAAGAACCGGTGAAAAACTATAATTCTAGCCTAGATGTAATTAATATATATAGGCCTTTAGTCATCGAAAACCATCTTATATGGAGAATCGTGGAGAACCATCAGGAAGAACCATTGTTTTTATTATAGAATCTCATCACAAATTGTAAAATTTTATTTTAAAAAATATATAATTTGATGCTAATCTAAAATAATAAATATAATAAAAAATTTAACAATTAAAATTTGATAAAATTACTTGATTTTAAATTTGATTCTACAGTGAAATAATTTTTAATAAGTGTGATTTAACTTTGCTATAGAACTGATTTAAACTTTTTTATTAATTTCAATAATTTTTTAAATAAAAAATTGTGTAACTTCGACTTTTAAAAGAGATCATGCATCCAAGTTAGCTAGGGCACATTTGACATTTTTTATAATTTAAAAGTTAGAAAGTGTCTAATCAGTAAATTATTACTTATATGTTATTATTAGTTTTTAGTATATATAAGTTATAAATTATTAGTATATGTTATTATTTAGGTATTTGAATAATTTTAGTTATACGTGTTTGGTAAATTATAACTAATATATAAAATATTTTCAAAAAAGGTATAATTTTCAGTATAATAAATTCAAAACATGAATATGGGGTGGCCTACATATCTTTATAAACAGCTTCTCTCATTAACTAGATCTCATTAACTAGAAAAATAAGTGATTGAATTTAATGCCTCAGTGGTATGGTATATTTTAGGATTCTTTTGTCCCATCTCATGGCTAGATTCACTACAAGAAAACAAGGCTAAATACAATCGCACAAATACAACCAACATCAAATTCAATCATTTTCGGTTGAATTTAAGGCGTGGCTAAACTCAACCGCATGCGGTCGTATTTATATACTGTCATATTTACGCGGTCGAATTTAATACTAATTACAACCGAATAAATACAACTGTATTTATATGCAACCGTATACGGTTGAGTTTAGCCGTGCTCTAAATTCAACTGCATTCGGTCGAATTTAGCCTTACTAATTACAACCGAATAAAATACACCCATTTTTATATGCAACCGTATACGGTTAAGTTTAGCCGTGCTCCTAAATTCAACCGCATTCGGTTGAATTTAGTCTTGCCAAAAAATGGAGGGAATTTAGTAACATTCTAATATTTCAATTTTTAAAAAAATGTTTATAAATGATCCAACCGTAAGGATGTCAAGATCTATATATTTTAGTGATATAATAAAATTTGAAGGAAAAATAAATGTATTTGGTTTGCTATTTTAATAGTCAATAAGTAGTTTTCCCAATACTTCTTAATAGTGTTTAGTCACATATTAATATTTTGATTTTTTCAAAAATATTTAGGAATTATTTTTTCAAAAAAATTTGAACCGAATACAATAGAATTTACTGTCAAGTCAGCGATCCGTGTGAATAAGATCAACGTACCAAATTTAACTATAAAAGATAATTCAATGGTCATCTTTAGATTACAAGTAAAAAAATATAAAACAAAATTATATAATAATTTCTTTAGATTAAATAAATTTTTAGGTTTTTAAAATATTGGAAACGAATTTTGATAATTATATTAATTTAAGAAATTTAATTTTAATATTTTTTCTGATTTAAATCAATCGATACAAGTTTAAAAAAAAATCGAACAAAGCATAAAATAAAGAGAATTATGAAAAAATAGTAAAATAAAATAGGATGCCCAAATCGGGGCATGTGACGTGGACAGGGGAGATGGAAGGTAATTTTTATCTTTTGCTAAATATTGTGAAGGATAAAATTAACAAACCAAAACATGAGTAAAAAATCAGGTACTTTATCCACTAATAAGAAGAGAGAAACATACAAAACACACAGAGAACGCTACTACTAACCGTCCGATCTCCAAAGTAGAAGCACACGGATAGCGAATCCCAGCCGTCCAATTTTAAAATTTAAGATGCTATAGATTTACCCCCCACGTACTGTTTCTCGCCCCCTCTGTTTCTTCCGCCCCCTCTGTTTCTTCCCTATGCTTCGAATAACTATACACCTCTGTTTCGAATGAATTGTGTAGAAGCTTCTAGAGTTGCGTGCTTGTTCTTGTTCGATACTCACACAATTCGAGTGAAAATAATGGAAACGAAGGGATTGGTAGTTGAACGGGGGGATTCATCGGCAACTCTTTGGAAGAAATTAACACATATTTGTAAACATTTTTATATATGCTTTCAATTATTTTCGATTATTTCATTGAGATTTTGGTTTTCAATTTCCGTAAATTTGTTGTTATTCTTGGCTTTGTATATGAATAGATTGTGTTCTTTTGAGGTATTTGATTATTTAAATTTCGTTGCATTTTTTTATCTCGTCGTAGTTTAGGCCGCCGCCTTCGAATTTATATTTTCCGACATGAGCTGTTCTCTAAATATTTATAATGGTTTTAAAGCTTCCTAGATTTAAAACTGGGCATGTTGAATTGCACTGCAAAATCGCCTCTTGAAAATTGTGGTTTGATTGAGTTTGAGGTTGCCGAAAAATATCCAGATTCCGGTGGTTTCTGGGATCCGGCATTTTTTTTAAAAATCTTAACTTCGTTATTTCAACCGACTACGGTTGAATTTAACATTGCATTTTCGACCATATACAGTTGAACTTAATTTGGGTGGGCTATTTAAATTTTTTCGGAAAATTTAATTATTTATGCGGGATATTTGAATTTTAGCCAAAAATCTAATTTGACCGAAAGTGGTTGTATTTAGCCAGTCATTTTTAGCCGATTGTATTTAGTACTAAATACAACCGGTTTACTAAATATGACTCGAGCGAATACAACCGGTCCAATAACCGGTTGTATTTAGCCGTTTTTCTTATAGTGATTTTATATAGACGAAACTACAACATGCATATGTATAATATATTAGGTGTGTGCCGGAAGAAATATAGATAGTAAAACTTAAGCATGCGTGTGTGTATTTACATCTCTAAGTATTATTATTCACAACAATTAACATGTATTTAAAACTGAAAGAGAAGAATAATGACCAGAGTATATACAGTTACATTGTTTGTTTGAATTTAAACGGCTAAAGCTACGGAGGTGGCAACTAAAAACAAGGAACTAGTTCCACTAAGTCTTACTCAGAACAAAAACACTTTTACAACTCATTTTTCAACACCAAAGAAATAAACAAATACTCAAATAAATGAAAAACTACTTAAATAATAAATTTAAGATTATATTCAAACAATCACCCCCTTATTCTTAAATTTGTCATGAACCCGTTTGGTTATCAAGTTAGCCTGTCTTAGCCTGTCTGCCTTTCATTCTGTTTGTTTTCCATCTTAACTCGTTTGGCTTTCAATTTTTCTGCATGTTTAGCACTTTAACATAGCCTGTATGGCTTTCAAAATAAATTTTCCCATTTGACACTCTTTCTTGCATGTCTTATTTGCCCATCTAGCACAATACTTCTGTCTATAACAATGCTGGTGCATCACTCTCGATCCGTTGAAGGTTAACTTCTTGTCTATGATCTCCGACTCGTCGTGATTTGTTGATTTCCCACCAACAAATTTCCTACTGATTTTTAAGTCAAAGGGTTTCCTACCGATGGTGGTAAGAAATGGCTAATTGTGGACCCACTTTTTCACATTATTTTTCCAACAAGTTTATCACTCATAAAATGACATCGTTTTAGGCAAAGTATTTCCCACCGCACTACCTCGGTAGGTTTTGTGCATCTCATTTTCTATCGACGTTGGTAGGAAATGGGTCTTGTAGGACTCATTGTCTACCACTTCGATGTAGTAGGAAATGAGCTAGTCTACTCAGCACTAATAGACTAATGTATTGGCTTGTGATTGGCTTATATGCCCCGTAATTTTTCCTATCAAGAAGCGGTAGGAAATGACTAGTTACGTTTCCTACCAACTAGTTACATTTCCTACCAACTATTAATCATTTTTTTAAATATAATCGAATTTAGTATTAGTCAAACTACTAGTTCACTTTTAAAATAGCAAACTAAATATATTTTTTTATTCTAAATTTTTTATCATAACAATGAAATATATAGATATTGGCATCTGTAAGGTTGGACCATTCATAAACTTTTTTCAAAAATCTGAAACATCGGTGTAGGACTAAACACTAGTAGGAAGTACCGGTCAAACTACTAGTTGACTGTTATAATGACAAACCAAATACATTTATTTTTTTCAAAAAAATTATCATATCACTAAAATATATAGGTATTGACATCTGTAAGATTGGATCATTCATAAACATTTTTTAAAACTAAACAATAGTAAAAAATAGTAGTGAAACTAATAGTTCATTGTTAAAATAGCAAACCAAATATATTTTTTATTCTAATTTTTTTATCATATCACTAAAATATATAGATCTTGACATCTGTAAGGTTGGATAATTCATAAATATGTTTTAAAAATTAAAACATCTGTATGGGACTAAACAGTAATAAGAAGTTGTAATATTTGGGATATCGCGTGTAATTATTTTATCAATAAATGATTACTAAATAATTATTATGTGAGTATTATGTGAATTATATGTTGACTGATATTAATATTTAATATGTATATATGTGATTGAATGTGGGTATGTTAATTTTATTATATCCAGAATAAAATATAGATAATTGTGATATTTTTCTGGTGATTTTTGTATCGTTATATGATTTTATAATGATTTACAGATGTAACAATTATTTTATAAAACTATTTTATAAAACTGGGAATCGTCCAACCTCAACCTTTTTTATGTTTTTACAACCCGAAACTCATCCACAAACTCCTTCCTAACCTAATTTGGTAATTCCAGACATTTTCCGTATTTGACTTTTTCGATCCGGATTACGGTTTGACCCGTACGCGTCCCGGCGTACAATTTTCGATATTATTTCGATATATCAACAAAACCCGTGTTCTCGAAAGACGGGATAATATTACATTATTTTCCTATAAAGTGTTTTATAAAATGCCCGGTTGGGATAATTATCCAATATGGGTATTAAATCGGATCATTTTTGTAGTTACTTAGCGGCTAAGCAACTAATTTAACGATCTAATACGATCCAACATGATCCAATATTCTATAAATATAAATAGTCCTTTTATTATTTATTTTTTTGTCTTATAATCACAATCAGTCAGTCAAAACCAGTAATTTACAGAGAAAAACCTTAAAAATATTACGTTCTTGAAAATCAAAGCCACGAACGAAGGCGTTATTGAACTCCGATTCAAGCGTGCAATATATCAAATCGAAGCTCTCGAAAATACCTTTCTGAATCAACCATCTATTCAAGTGCAGAAATAAAGGTTTTCTTCTTATTTATTTGTTTTATTTCGAATTTATTAAAGATTAAATTATGAAAATTTGTTCTTGATGTTGTTGATATGATTTGATGATTCCATCTTGTAGATAATATTTTTCTGGTCAATTTGGTATATTACATGTCAAAAATAGGATTCAATAACATTTAGAAAAGGGTGTTTGATTCTCATAAATGAAACTAGGGTTTAATACTTTGAATGTTCTAAATAAAAATTGGGGGGTTTTTTTTTAATGAATCTGGGTTTGATTAAATGAAACCAGTGAATAGATCGTGCAAAAACAGTTTGATTGGTGTGTATAACATGAACTGAGAAGACCTGGACGCTGCTCGCCGGAAAAACGCTTGTGGCGGAGTCGGAAAGCTTCGACAAAGTTTTCCGTCCAAACCACGAGCTGTTTGTACATTTTATTCGCAGCAACATATTTCTGGAAGGGAGAGCTGCAGATCTGCAGTTTTTCGAAGCTCTCTGGGCAGGGGGACGACGGCCGGCGGTGTAGCCACCACCGGCGCCGCCAGGTCATCGGAGAAAACGGCCAAATATCAATTTGGTCCCCCAAACTTTTGCAAACTCTCATATTCAGTATTTCGGTTTTAAAATTTTTCAAAAACCTGATTATTGTTTTAATTATTTTCAAAAACAATATTCTGTTAAAAATCAGAAAATATATATTTATTTATTTTAATTTCAGAAAATATTTATTTAATTATTTTTAAAATTCAGAAAAATTGTTTTTCATTATTTATTTACTTAAAATAAATCTGATTTATTTTATTAATTAATTTTAATTAGTTTTTAATTACTTTAAATAATAGATTAATTGATTAATTAATTTAATTAACTATTTGTTATTCCTAGAAGACTAACAATGAGATTTACAGAAGGGGGGTTGAATGTAAATCTCAAAACTTTTTCAAGTTTTGAGCAGTTTATAAAGTTGTGTGTTCAAGAAGAACAAGTGTGTGAATTGCTTTAAGCTAATACAGACAGATATATATTCAAGCACAAATGTAAAGAACACAACAGACCTTAAAAACTTTTCTGGTGGATTTGTTGTTCCACCAGAGATGGTATATTAGAAAATCTGTGTTCAACAATGTTGATCACAGCTGCATCCTAGTACAAACTAGATGAATTTTCTCTCAAGATATTTCTTAACAGCTCTGGAAAAATCTCTCTAATTACTAGCTTCTTCTTGGTTCATATATATTACCAAGTGTACAAGTGAAAAACAATATAAAATTACAATAGTAAAATAAGTTCTTCACTTGCTTCTTTTCCTGTTCACTCAAGTACTTTGTTGACTATTGCAACTTTGTACAAAAGAAGAACGGCTGCTTTTTCTGTTGATCCTGAAATTCGGCTACCACATCTCAGTTTTCTCTGTCAACCCACGTGCCTCTGCTTGTAGGTACAACTACCACTTATCAACGGCTGATTAGCAGAACATCCGTTGAAGCTTTCATCCGTTGATGACTTCATCCGTTGAAGGATGTTATCCGTTGAAGCTTTCATCCGTTGATGCTCTCATCCGTTGAAGGATGTTATCCGTTGAAGCTTTCATCCGTTGATGCTCTCATCCGTTGAAGGATGTTATCCGTTGAAGCTTTAGAGACATCCGTTGAAGCTTAGCTTCTCATCCGTTGAAGGTCTTTTAAGTCATCCGTTGATACCACTTCATTTATACAAAATTACAAGGCATGAAATATTTACAATTGGCCTTCCTATCTGCATATCATCTAGTAGTCAACATGACTCATAGTTTCTCTCAACTTCTAAGAATTACAATTTTAAATACAGAGACTGAAATATGCTACAATACTAGACTTATTTCTAAGTAAAGCTACACCATCAACGGATAGCCAAAGTGGTCTTATCCGTTGAGGCTACAGACACTAAATTTCTACTTAAGTGTTTTGTTAAACATATCATCAAACTAATGCACATATATTCCTAACAATCTCCCCCTATTTATGTCTATAAGAACTGTAGGCATAAATTCAGAGTTAACTTGATGATAACAAAACACTTAACAAATATTTGAATTGAAACTAAGTAGAAATATAAAAAGTGCTGCAAAAGTGTATGTACTAGGAGGTAATTGAAGATTTACAGTATTTCCAAGGGTGCTCCTCTAGCCTGAGCAAAACATCATTTTCTTCTTTGTTCCCTGGTTTTCTTTCCTAGCCCTTTGTCATTTCCCTCAATTTGGAGTTGGAGTTTTCTGAAGAATTCAGCTTCATCTTCATCACTGATATCCAACTTAGATTGCATTTCCTTGAGAGTTTCATTGCTGGCAATCTTGAGTTGGTCTTCAAGTCTGAAAAATCTTCTGACTCCTCTGTCATCTCTAAATTCCATCAACCAATGAGGTGATTTGTGAATTTTAGTTCCCCTTTCTTGTATGAGTAAGGTTCTGGGCAAAGCATTTGGTTCCCTCCAAGTCTTCCTTATGTTGGCAATCTTGTTGAGAATTTCAGTCTTGGCTGTTCTGGTAAAGCCAGAATCCTTTTTGATGGCTGAAAAGACTCTGATCAAGGTAGAGTAGCCTTCATTTAGAATCCTGTGGAGAGGCCATGTTCTTTCCCCAGCTCCTTTATATCTGAACACTAATCTTTCTGGTAACTGTCTGTAGGCAGCTATTCCCCTTACATCCTCCAGCTCATCCAGATAGAGTTCAATGTCTGAAATTTCTTTTATGTCACAGATGTGAACATAATCATCTTTAGAAATGGGTGACTTAGGTTTAGGTTTTTGTTTTTGAGTGAATTTCTTAGAGGTTGTGGGAGGTGTAGATTTTGGTTTTCTTTTCTGTTTCTTTGGTGGTGGAAGAGTGGTTAGAAAGGTAGGCAATGTGATGTTGTCCCAATCAATAGGTTCCTCTTTTGGAATGATTGGTTCACCATGGATATTTATAGAGGGATCAGTAACAAAAGGTTCAGGTATGGAAGGTAGTGGTTTAGATGTAGATTTGGTATCTTCAGGGTTATCTTCACTCCTTCTGTGTGCCTTGGCCTTTCTTCTGTTTCCCTTCTGCCATTCCTCTCTTTCCTCCATATTTTCACCAAATATGCTCCCAAGAACCTCATCTAAGTTAGCAATCTTTTCTTCACCCCTGACTTCAATTCCTTTCATTTCTTCAACTTGGCTTGACTTTAGCTGTTTTTCAAGCTTTGCTTGTGCTCTTTTGTCAGCCTTTAATTGCTTGGCTTCTTCTTTCTTAGCTATTGAGAATTTGGGATGTCCTTGCATCACACATATGCTCTTTCCCTCTCTAATGATAATAGCTCTATTTCTCCTTACAGCCTCATCCATGGACTTTTTGAGATAGGCAATACTCCTGCCTAAGATCTTGTTCTCATCATCTTTTGAAGGAGGAAAGTCCACTTCTTTTAAAGGATTCTTTGTTGAGTCCTTATTGGATCTTTCATTGGGCTTGAGGATTATAGCTTGTAGCTCTTTGGAAGAAGCTTCTCCATCCTTAAGACTCCCTACTGGCATGAGCTCCATGTTGATTGGTTCAATCTTTGTGCTAAATTTCACAGATGTTGATTTGTTTTGTGTAGAACCAAACACCAATTGCAACCTTTCATCAATTCTCCTCCATTGTTCTTTCATTTGTATTTCAGCTGCTGCTAGCTGAATCAAATCAATTCCATCAGATTTTCCCTTGATTTGAATGATTGGAGAGGTAGTGATGGCAGGAACTAGCACTTTAGATATCTGAATCTTTGTAGAGGGCTCTCCTTCCCCTTCCCTGTTATTCTCCCCCTTTTTGTTATCATCAAGGAGAGGGGTCAAGCCTTGTGCTTTTGCCAGCTGCATTAGGAGATTGGTTTGAGATTGTTGGTTGAGAAGAAGGGTGGCCACAGAATCTTCAATTCCTTGAACTCTGTCTTCCAACTTGGCCAGCCTTTGTTCAGTAACTGATTCCTTTTTCAATCTCGAAACCAAGTCCTGCAAAGTACCATAGGGCATGACTGAATCCAATTTTTCTGAAGTGAAGGATTTCAAGTCAGCAATATCTTTCCTGAGATCATTTAGACTCATATCTTGCTTTACTTTCTGCAACTTCATGAGATGCAGTGAGTCCAGGTGAGCTTGGAGGATAGCCTTGATATTTGCTCCTTAGTCAGGGCCCATTCAGGTAGATTAGAAATGGAACTAGGGTCTTCATCTCCCCCTATGTTCATGCTTCCATCAGAAGAAATAGAGTCATCATCATCAGAATTTACTCCAAATTCCTCAGATGGCTCACCAGCTGTAGAAGGCATCCTGTTAATAGCAGCTTTATCCCTTTGAAGAGATTCTGTTGAGTGCACTAGATGTAGTGTCCTCTCTGCCTCCTCATTGCCCTGAGCAGCCAACAGTTGATAGGCTGTCACAGGATGAGTAAAAGTGTCAGCATCCAAGGAAATGTTATCAATTACAGCTTTGTAATGTTGCTGAAATTGTCTTTCCTTTTCAGCATCATCCACAATCATTGACTCATGAGCAATGGCTGGTTCCACCCTTGTATCAACTGTACCTGCTTTTCTCTCTTTTTCTCTATGTTCTTGCATCAGGGGCTCCCCCTGGCTCACACATCTCACTCCCTCACCTTCACCTTCTAAGGTGGTACTCCACTCACTGACTTTTGCCATGCTGGAAGAAATAGCATGCATTTTTGTGCTCTCAATCTCTCCTTTTGCCTGGGAGCAACCCAGCCTCTCACTCAAATTTTCACTCCCTGCCCTCAATCCTAAAAGTGATTGCACAGTATTCATGTCTTCTACACTTGGAATCATTTCAGTTGTTTGTGTAGAGACTATCAACGGATGTGGAATATCCGTTGAAGTTGAAACTGTTGTTATCAACGGATAACTGCTGTTAAGCTTATCCGTTGAAGAGCAACCACTTGTCAACGGATGAGTGATATCCATTGAAGAAGGAAAAGAAGATGAAATTGAAAGTGATATAACTGTTGAATCTGTATAGATTGATTTGATATGTGTTGATACAGATCCTTCAATTATATCTGAAAGAATTTGCGGGTGATCCAACAAATCATCTAAAAGATGATGATCACCTGTATTTGAGTGGGGCTCCTCCCTGAGTTGTAAAGAGGGAGAATCAGGAATTGATGGGAATAGCATATCCACATCCAGAGATGGTGAAGAAGCATTTGGTGATTGATGTGTAGTTATTGTGAGAGAATGGGGCTGTGACTCCACATTTATTGGAGTCACATCAAACTGAGTTTGAGAAGGCACAGAGACAGATGGATGTTTCTGTGCAGTGTGTGCACCCTGTGTAGAAGATTGGGTTCTAGCCTTCTTTCTTCTAATAAAGGCTTTTGTAGGTGAGTGTTTGGCTTTAGTGTCCCTCCCTCTTTTGTTCTGTGTTCCTGGATGGGAACTCTTTTCAATAGTAACATCCTTTTGGGAGGATGCTACTAGGGATGTGCTAGAGACCTTTTCAACCACCACAGCTTTTTGAGAAACTGGGGCTTGGCTAGCTTGGGAAGCACTCAACTCTCCTTCCTTATCCTGGGGGTTTCTTTGATGTTCACCCCTCCCCTCACCACTCACACCCTGATCACTTCCCTCAGGGTTAATGGTTGTTGTTACAACTGTTGTCTTTTGAGAAACAACAGAGGTGGTTTTCTTTGTCTTGGATTTTGAAAGTTTGGATTTGGTGACTTTGGTAGAAATCTGTTGGGGCATTGACACAGATTTCATGGCCACACTAGAAGATAAAGAAATAGAGGGGTTGGAAGAAGTAGGAGTTGTAGAAGCAATTACCTCACCTACCTGGGGTGCATTCATGATTGGTAAATATACCAATTGCACACTGCTGTTAAGATCCATTCTCTTCAAGTCTGCAAGAACTCTTTTCTCTTGTGCCCAGCACTTGAGTTTATTATTCTCATTGATTATGACTAAACCTTCAGCAACATGGTTAGCCAATAACATAAAGAATCTAGCATAATAGATGTTATTAGGTCTATTAGCTTTGTTACCTAATCTAGTACCTAATTCTAGCATCACATAGTTGCTAAAGTTAAAGTACCTATCAGAAACAAGCATATAGAACATGTTAACAAGAGATGAAGTTATGGCATCAAAATTACTAATTTTCCCAGAGAAAACCTTTATGAAGGCATCCCCAAGAAAACTCCATTCTTTCCTAAGGCCTTTTCGTCTAATACCCCCTAAATTAGCAGAGTTAAGAGAGTAACCTATGGAATCTAACATGCTGGATACATCACTATCAGTGTGTGGTGTCATGGCATTGTTCTCAGGTAATTTAAAACATGCTTGTAAGTCATCACAGTTTATACAGTGATTTTTACCTTTGAGAGTGAAGGAGATAGTCATATCCATGGAGTTGAACTCAGCAGTTGTCCAAATCTCCTCAACTACTTCACAGAAAATCGTTGGGGCTTCCAGCATTGCATAGCTAAGTTTACAGTTTTTGATGAAGTCCATCATTTTGTGATAATCTGAGTGGGCTTCATTCTTCTCTACCAGAGCTATGAAATTATTCTTCTCGTAGATGAACCCAGATTGAGACATAATCTTCACGACTGGTGCCATTGTTGTGAGTAGAAATTGCAGAGAATAACTTGAGGGTTTTGCAGAGAGAAAATGGTAAATGCTTGAAATTCTAAGAAAGCGTAAAGTAATAATGAACAATCAGAAGGGCTTATATGCTTTCAAAAAAAAAATAAATAAAGGATTAATCAATAAATAGGTGTTAGTGAATTTCAGCCGTTTAAGAATAAACTGTAAGTATTCTAATAACTACCTTTAAAACCAATACATACAGATGTATGTATGGTATCAACGGTTAAGAAAATAGAATCAACGGCTGTGAAACACCTCAAACGTCTGATGTGACATTTCAACGGATAATGTAAATTGTCATCCGTTGAAAGGTACTTCAGCTTTATCCGTTGACGGATAAAAGTTCCAGAGATATACTTGTCTTTCAACGGATAATGAATATCCGTTGATAGAGCAATTTTGACTTTCAACGGATAGGGAACATCCGTTGATGGAATAAACTTTGTTAAAAGTCAAATTTGTTCTAGCAACTAATATATTTCAGGCTCCACATCAAATTGCAAAGAAGACATGAATTTTAAGAGTAATTAAGCATACCTAGCTCACTTACCAATCTTGTGAATGTTGATTCATCAAGTGGCTTGGTAAATATGTCAGCAATTTGTTGTTCACTTGGAACAAAATGTAGTTCTACTGTACCATTCATGACATGCTCCCTGATGAAGTGGTACTTAATATCAATGTGCTTGGTCCTTGAGTGCTGCACAGGATTCTCTGTTATGGCTATGGCACTTGTGTTGTCACAAAAGATAGGTACTCTATCAACATGAAGTCCATAATCAAGGAGTTGATTCCTCATCCATAACATTTGAGAACAGCAACTTCCAGCAGCAATGTATTCAGCCTCAGCTGTAGAAGTAGAGACTGAATTTTGCTTTTTGCTAAACCATGATACAAGCTTGTTTCCCAGGAATTGACAGGAGCCTGTTGTACTTTTCCTGTCTATTTTGCAACCTGCATAGTCTGCATCTGAATAACCAATTAGATCAAAGCCAGATTCTCTAGGATACCAAATTCCTAAATTTGGTGTACCCTTGAGATATCTGAAAATTCTCTTGATAGCAATTAAGTGAGACTCCCTAGGATCAGCTTGAAATCTCGCACACAGACATGTAGCAAACATTATATCTGGTCTGCTAGCAGTTAAATATAAAAGTGAACCAACCATGCCTCTATAACTTGTAATGTCCACAGACCTTTCAGTCTTATTTAATTCAAGTTTGGTGGCAGTGGCCATGGGAGTTTTTGCAGATGAACATTCCATTAAGTCAAACTTCTTTAAAAGATCATGAATATATTTAGTTTGACTAATGAAAATTCCATTACTAACTTGTTTAATTTGTAAACCAAGAAAATAGGTTAGTTCTCCCATTAGGCTCATTTCATAATTGCTTTGCATTAGCTTAGCAAACTTCTTACAAAGATTATTATCTTTAGAACCAAATATTATGTCATCTACATAAATTTGAACAAGTATACTAGAGCCATTAACATTTCTAAAGAAGAGAGTTTTATCAACAGTACCTCTAGTGAAGTGATTCTCCAAAAGAAATTTTGATAATGTTTCATACCAGGCTCTAGGTGCTTGCTTCAGTCCATAGAGTGCTTTCAACAGATAATACACATAGTCTGGAAAATTTGGATCTTCAAATCCTGGAGGTTGACTTACATAGACTTCTTCCTCTAATTTCCCATTTAGAAATGCACTCTTGACATCCATTTGATAGACTTTGAAATTGGCATGGGCTGCATAGGCTAGAAAGATTCTGATAGCTTCAAGTCTTGCAACAGGAGCATATGTCTCATCAAAATCTATTCCCTCTTGCTGAGAATAGCCTTTAGCAACCAATCTGGCTTTATTCCTTATGATAATGCCATTTTCATCCATCTTATTTCTGAATACCCATTTTGTATCAATAGGACTCTTGTTCTTTGGTTTGGGTACCAGCTTCCAAACTTGGTTTCTCTCAAATTGGTTTAGCTCTTCCTGCATAGCTAATATCCAATCTGGATCCAATAAGGCTTCTTCCACTTTCTTAGGTTCCTCCTGAGATAGAAAACTACTATACAGACATTCATCTTGAGTAGCTCTTCTTGTTTGCACTTTAGATGATGCATCACCAATGATCAGTTCAAAGGGATGATTCTTGGTCCATTTCCTTTGAGGTGGAAGATGAGCTCTAGATGAGGTGATCTCAGTATTGTCATGATGTGAGATAGAGTTTTGATTAGTTGAAACTCCCCCTGAGTTGTTGGTCCTTTGCAGGGAACTTGGAGTTCCATCAATTAATGATGTAAATTGATTATCAGTTGATGAGCTATGATCAACGGATGTTTCATTAAGTACTTCAACGGATGATGCACAATGTCTTTCAACGGATGCTGAATTTTGTGCATTATCCAGGAGCAAATTTTGTATTCCTTTTGAAGTGTCGTCTCCATCAATCTCTTCTTCACTATCATCACAATATATTTCAATATTGTCAAATTTGAGTCTCTCATAATGTTCCTCATCTGTTAGTCCATCAATCTTTTTATCATCAAACACAACATGCACAGATTCCATAACAATGTTGGTTCTTAGATTGTAGACCCTATAAGATTTTCCAGCTGAATAACCAACAAATATTCCTTCATCAGCCTTTGCATCAAACTTCCCTTTATGGTCAGATTGATTCCTTAGTATAAAACATTTACATCCAAAGACATGAAGAAAGTTTAGAGTTGGTTTTCTTTTCTTGAACAACTGATAAGGAGTCATGCCTTTAGCTTGATTGATCAGAGAAATATTTTGAGTGAAACAGGCACAATTAACAGCTTCAGCCCAAAAATATGTTGGTAACTTTGATTCTTCAAGCATTGTTCTGGCAGCCTCAATTAAAGATCTGTTCTTTCTTTCAACTACCCCATTTTGCTGAGGTGTTCTTGGAGCTGAGAACTCATGCATGATTCCATTTTCTTCACAGAACAGCCTTAATGTCAAATTCTTGAATTCAGTTCCATTGTCACTCCTGATGTTTCTTACTTTTAAGTCAGGATGATTATTGACTTGCCTGATGTGATTGATAATGATTTCACTTGCTTCATCCTTTGATCCAAGAAAATAGACCCATGTGAACTTTGAGAAATCATCTACAATCACTAAACAATATCTTTTTCTTGCTATTGACAATACATTGACTGGTCCAAACAAATCCATATGTAACAGCTGTAATGGTTCATCAATTGTTGTTTCAAGCTTCTTCTGAAATGATGCTTTCCTTTGTTTGCCTTTCTGACAAGCATCACACAGACCATCCCTTGAGAATTCAACAAGAGGAATTCCTCTTACTAAGTCCTTTTTGACTAGATCATTCATTGTCTTGAAATTCAAATGGGATAGCTTCTTGTGCCATAGCCAACTCTCAACTGAACTTGCTTTGCTGAAAAGACAAGTAATAGATTCTGCATCTGTAGAGTTGAAGTCAGCTAAGTACACATTTCCTTTTCTAACTCCAGTTAGAACCACTTTGTTGTCTTTCTTACTAGTGACAACACAGGCTTCAGAATTGAAGGAAACTGTATTCCCTCTATCACATAGTTGACTGATACTCAGTAAGTTGTGCTTGAGACCATCAACTAATGCAACTTCTTCAATGATGACATTCCTTGTTGAAATCAAGCCATATCCCATAGTAAACCCTTTGCTGTCATCTCCAAAGGTTATGCTGGGGCCAGCTCTCTCTTTAAACTCTGTGAGCAGGGAGAAATCTCCAGTCATGTGTCTTGAACAGCCACTGTCCAAGTACCATAGATTTCTTCTATTTTCCTGGTTGCTTGATGAACTAACTTCATTCTCCTCAGAATCAGCCATGAGAGCCAAGTTAACATATTCCATGTCTTCATCCTCTTCTTCTCCATCAGCTGCCCAGTCTCTTTCTTGAGTAATGAAAGCCCTTTCCTTCTGTTTGAGCAGATCAAAATATTTCTTTTTGTAATCTACTTGTTCAAATTTCTTCTTTTCAGAGGTTGGCTTTCTGCACTCACTTGCAAAGTGTCCACTCATACCACAATTAAAACACTTGAACTTGGATTTGTCCACCATGTTCTTATGGGGTTTAGTGGCTCTAGTGTTTTTCCTGAACTTCATCTTTGCAAATCTCCTGGACAGAAATGCAAGATGCTCATCAATACCATCAGAGTCATCTTGACTGGAGTTGTCTTCATTTTCAGCAACTTGCCCTTTACCCTTGTCTGATTCTGGATTTCTTACACCATCTTTGGAGCTTGATGTAGATCTCACAGTTTCTTTTCTGCATTCTTTCTCATTTTCAGCTACCAATGCAACTGAACCTCCTTTCTTTCTCCCCCTCTCCAATACCTCATCCTGTTCCAACTCTAGTTCATAAGTCTTCAAGATTCCATATAATCTTTCAAGAGTAAAGTCCTTATAATCTTGAGAGTTTCTTAAGGAAACAGTCATGGGTTTCCATTCCTTTGGTAAGGATCTCAAAAATTTAAGATTTGAATCCTTCACCTGGTACACTCTACCATACAGCTTCAGTCCATTCAACAGTTTTTGGAATCTATTGAATGTGTCATTTAAAGATTCATTTTCTTCAAAATGAAAGTGCTCATACTGTTGAATGAGAAGCTGCATTTTGTTCTCTCTTACTTGTTCTGTACCTTCACACAGCAGCTGAACTGTGTCCCAAACCTCTTTGGCAGTTGAACAATTTATCACATTATCAAACATATCCTTGTCAAGACCATTAAACAAAATGTTCATAGCCTTCTTATCCTTGTGGACTTCTTCTGTGTCTTCCATTGTCCATTCTGCTCTGGGTTTTGGAATGGATTGACCAACAGCAATTGTGGCCGTAGCAACTGTGGCTACTTTGTGGGGAATGTGAGGACCATTCTCAATGCAGTTTACATAACCTTCATCTTGGGAGAGTAGATGAAGGTGCATTTTCACCTTCCAGTGGTGATAACTGTCTTTGTCAAGAACTGGGATCTTTACTCCAATATCCTTCTTACTCATCTTTGTTAGATTCCAAGATCTTTAAACTCTTTGTGTGTCAAGAGCCTGCTCTGATACCAATTGTTATTCCTAGAAGACTAACAATGAGATTTACAGAAGGGGGGTTGAATGTAAATCTCAAAACTTTTTCAAGTTTTGAGCAGTTTATAAAGTTGTGTGTTCAAGAAGAACAAGTGTGTGAATTGCTTTAAGCTAATACAGACAGATATATATTCAAGCACAAATGTAAAGAACACAACAGACCTTAAAAACTTTTCTGGTGGATTTGTTGTTCCACCAGAGATGGTATATTAGAAAATCTGTGTTCAACAATGTTGATCACAGCTGCATCCTAGTACAAACTAGATGAATTTTCTCTCAAGATATTTCTTAACAGCTCTGGAAAAATCTCTCTAATTACTAGCTTCTTCTTGGTTCATATATATTACCAAGTGTACAAGTGAAAAACAATATAAAATTACAATAGTAAAATAAGTTCTTCACTTGCTTCTTTTCCTGTTCACTCAAGTACTTTGTTGACTATTGCAACTTTGTACAAAAGAAGAACGGCTGCTTTTTCTGTTGATCCTGAAATTCGGCTACCACATCTCAGTTTTCTCTGTCAACCCACGTGCCTCTGCTTGTAGGTACAACTACCACTTATCAACGGCTGATTAGCAGAACATCCGTTGAAGCTTTCATCCGTTGATGACTTCATCCGTTGAAGGATGTTATCCGTTGAAGCTTTCATCCGTTGATGCTCTCATCCGTTGAAGGATGTTATCCGTTGAAGCTTTCATCCGTTGATGCTCTCATCCGTTGAAGGATGTTATCCGTTGAAGCTTTAGAGACATCCGTTGAAGCTTAGCTTCTCATCCGTTGAAGGTCTTTTAAGTCATCCGTTGATACCACTTCATTTATACAAAATTACAAGGCATGAAATATTTACAATTGGCCTTCCTATCTGCATATCATCTAGTAGTCAACATGACTCATAGTTTCTCTCAACTTCTAAGAATTACAATTTTAAATACAGAGACTGAAATATGCTACAATACTAGACTTATTTCTAAGTAAAGCTACACCATCAACGGATAGCCAAAGTGGTCTTATCCGTTGAGGCTACAGACACTAAATTTCTACTTAAGTGTTTTGTTAAACATATCATCAAACTAATGCACATATATTCCTAACACTATTAATTATTTTAATTGATTTAATAATTAGATTTAATTATTTAAAATTGATTTAAAAATCCTGAAAAATAGTTTCGAGCTTTAAATTATTATTTAAAATTATTTTCAAAGCTCGATAATTAGTATTAAATCATTTTAAGGTCCGATTCGGGTATTCAAACCCTGTTATTTAAATTTAAAATGATTCGGAGTCCCGTTTAAATTCCGAAAAATGTTCAAAATTTCATATTTAATACCTGGAAAATCATTTTAACCCCGAATCTTCTTTGAATAATTATTTTAATTGAATATCTTACATGCTACATGTTATATGTGATCTGATTGATGCATAATATGATTGTACGTGCATTGTTTGACTGCTTTATTGATAACTTTCAATCCGTACGTCGGATTTGGGTGAAACGAAGGGTAGTTAGAAGCTTGTAACGAATATAATGTGATGAGAAGTAGTATTGATAAGTACATGTGATGTTTAATAGAGGAAGCGAGACATAGAAAGGGAAATCAAGTGATTAGCGAGTGAAAATCAATTGCAAGTGTTAGTAAAGTAAAAGCGGATTGATAATGCAAGTATCCTTGAACTTTCTTGTACTATAATTGCAAGTATTCTTGAAATCTCTTCTTTATGTTGCAATTATTCCAAACAGTTCTTATCTTATATTGCAAGTACTTTGAAGTACTTAACCCTAAACCCTGATTTTTATTGATCTTGAGCCATAAACCTTATTCTTTGTAAACCATTGATTGTTGAATTCTCAGATACGAACCATACATATACGATACTACTCCAAAAATACATATATACAACATACTGATTCCTGATACTAAATTACTTGATATACCAACCCTTTTGCTTTGTTTTCCAGAAGACCAATCCTTGTAACCCTTGAACCCTTGTTCTTCTACTTTCTGATTCTATCTTTCATTGAAAGCCAATTCTTAAAATTCCATTATTATATCTTCTTGGAATCATGAATCACCATATGCTTCGGGATAAATGTTGTTTATGATTCAGTTTATTGATTTACATTGTTTATCATATTGTTATTCTAGAATTGAATTATTTTCAAATATGGACCAGATTCATGGTCGGACCAGATTCGTGGTCATAATAGGCCAATATGTGCCTTGGATCCAATATATAGAGAAAAACTGGGAGCCTTGCTCGGGGTTAGTGCATGACTGATCATCAGCCTAACCTTGGTTTTTAAAATAAAAGTGAATATCCAATTCTAATCATTGCTTACCAGTAAACTTGATTCCTTATATCATTTCAATTGATCATTGTTAATCTCAGTTACTATCATTGTGACTTGCTGAGCTAGTTAGCTCACTCTTGTAAATCTGTTTATATTTTTTTCCAGTGAAAAAGGAAACTGGTGGAAGCGAGGATCCCTAGACAAGTGTGCGAGCTAGGTATCCAGGTTGAAATGGAATAGACTAGCAGATGATGTTTGGCTTGGTTGTGTTGATAGTTTGTAATAAAGTTTAAACTTCTGTTGTAAGATAAATAAGTTGGGATTCGGTACGTTTGTAATATAAATAAGGTTGTGGCATGTGGACATACTTTAAACTGCGTCGATCCGTGGAATATGGTAAGTAGGGTCATTGCATATATATTATTATATTCATCAACAAGTTTAAATATGGTGTATGTGTGTTGTAGACCTCAAACTTCTGACCCGAGTTTGGAGGGGGTTACAGAAGTATTGGTCAAACTACTAGTTGACCATTACGATAGCAAACCAAATACATTTATTCTTTTCTAAAATTTTTATCATATCACTGAAATATATAGATATTGACATCTATAAGGTTGGATCATTCATAAACATGTTTAAAAAATTGAAACATCAGTATGAGACTAAACACTAGTAAGAAGTAGTAGTCAAACTATTAGTTCTTTGTTAAAATAGCAAACCAAATACATTTTTTATTCTAAATTTTTTATCATATCACTAAAATAAATAGGTATTGAGATCTATAAGGTTGTATCATTCATAAACATTTTTTAAATAATTGAAACATCGGTATGAGACTCAACACTAGTAAGAAGTAGTAGTCAAACTACTAGTTCATTGTTAAAATAGCAAACCAAATATATTTTTTATTATAAATTTTTTATCATATCACTAAAATATATAATATTGACATCTATAAGGTTGGATCATTCATAAACATTTTTTAAAAAATTGCAATATCGGTATGGGACTAAACACTACTAAGAAGTACTCGTCAAACTACTACTTCACTATTAAAATAACAAATAAAATACATTTATTTTTTTAAAATTTTGAGATATCACTAAAATATATAGATTTTGACATATGTATGGTTGGATCATTCATAAACATGTTTTAAAAAATCAAAACATCGATATTGGACTAACACTAGTAAGAAGTACTGGTCAAACTACTAGTTAACTGTTAAAATAGCAATCCAAATACATTTCTTTTTTCTAAAATTTTTATCATATAATGAAATATATAGATATTGACTTCTGTAAGGTTGGATCATTCATAAAAAAATTTAAAACCGAAACATCGGTATGAGACTAAACATTAGCAAGAAGTACAGGTCAAACTACTAGTTGACAGTTAAAATAGCAAAACAAATACATTAATTTTTTTTTCTAAGTTTTTTATCATATTACTAAAATATATAGATATTAACATCTATAAGGTTGGATCATTTTTAAATATTTTTTGAAAAATTGAAACATCAATATTGTACTAACACTAGTAAGAAGTACTGATCAAACTAGTAGTTGACTGTTAAAATAGCTAATCAAATACAATAATTTTTTTCTAAATTTTTATCATATCATTGATATATATAAATATTGACATCTATAAGGTTGAATCATTCATAAATAGTTTTTAAAAAATCGAAATATCAGTATGGGGCTAAACACGGGTAAGAAATACTGGTCAAACTGCTAGTTGACTGTTAAAATAACAAAATAAATATATTTATTTTTTTCTTAAATTTTTATGATATCACTAAAATATATAGATATTGACATCCGTAAGGTTGAATCATTCATTAATTACGGTTAAAATAAGTAACCATGTGATATAATTAATGATATTTTAAATATAAAAAGGTTTAGGGGTTAGATTACGGTTTTTACAAAAAAAATTCGGCAATCCAAAATCATGCATGCCGATATTACTTCAAAGTAACCATGTATGCAATTAGGGGGGTAGAATTTTTTTAACTTCATTTGCAATTATATTTTAACTAACATAAGTTTTCAACGAAATGATAACAATTCAACTCAACAAAAAAATAATAAAAGACATTCAACAAAAAATAACTTTTTAGAAATTAAAATCTTTCAATTTAATTTTCAATGATTTTATAATTGAATATTCAAAAATAAACCACTAAAACCACAATGGCCCCAAACTAAAAAAACTATTTTTCTCGTTTAAACTCATAACCTACCGCAAGTCGGTAGGTAATGCCCAAAAATTTCAGAAACATTAAAAATTTAAAAGTTGGCACCAAAATCAAAATTTAAATTCAAATGGCTCTAAACTAAAAAATTCGAAATTTTCGTACAAACTTATAACCTGCCGCAATACGGTAGCAAAATGCACAAAAATTTCGAAAAAAAACAAAAATTTGAAAGTTTGCGCCTAAATAAAAATTCAAATTTTTTCCAAATCCGAAAATTCAAAATTATACTCATCCTCTACTTCTTCTCTCTTCTCTCTTTTTAACCTCATTTTATCTCCATCTCCCATCTCCCCTCTTTCATCTACTATTTTCTCTCATCTCACTTCACTAAAATTTCAATTTACAAACATCTCTTAATCAAATTTAATCACCTCACATCCTTCATCTCAATTGTTTCCATATTATCATCTGTGTATTTTAGTTTTTAATAATTTTTTTGTGTATTAGTTTAATATTCGTTGATACTATTTTTTATTTGTCACTTCTTATGTAAATTAATAGGACTTAATACAAGCAAACCGGAATTTATGGATTGAAGATAAAGAAATGGAAAAAGCGATGGCGAACATTGATGAAGGATTAAACGATGATGAACCACTTTGGGGGTGATTAATTTGGAGTTTAACATAATTTTTGGTTTTATGTAATATTTATAATTTTAGTACATTTGTATGGTATATAATTTTAAATAAAATGATAGTGGTAAGATGAATTATATTTTATGATGTATGATTTTCTATTTTGGTTGTATATTTGAGATTTAGACAATGATGTTGTTAGGGAATATGTTATATATTAAATCAATGAATTATTTTTTAAAAACTTAACTAGAAATTTCTACCGCATTCAAGTTATTTCCTACCATCTTCAAGATATTTTCTACCATTTTCAAATTATTTCCCACTATCTACAAGCTATTTCCTACCATTTTCAAGTTATTTCCTACCATCTTCAACAAAGTATTTCCTACCGAGGATGGTAGGAAATGACTGGTAAGAAATATTGTTTACATGGCCTTCTGGTATAATTCCTACCAAGTGGCCTAATTTCCTACCACTACCACATAAATGGACTTCAGCAACATAAAAAAATGTTATAATTCTGAAAAATGTAGCTATAGGGCGTAAGACAACACTTTAGTCAATTTTGTGGATGTTGGAAATTTGCTTGCGACCTTTGATGTTATGCAACACATTTTATAAAATAATTCCAACATCCATATTATGTTGTTTTAGGGTCGTATGACAATATTTTTTACTCAATAGCAACACCAACACTGGTGTTGGTTTTAACTCTATGACAACACCCTCTATTCAATAACAACACAATATTGATGTTGACTTAATTGTTATTGCAACATCTTTCTCCATCTATAGGAACACTACTCGATTAACATTTCTTATTTTTCCAACACCTCATCATGTTATAGCAACACCAATTGGATTATTTTTACCAACACTTTATAAGGCAAAGGCAATATTTTTAGTGGTAATTTTTGAATAGCTTGTTACTTAGAAAGACCTCCCAGTTTTAATCAATTTCATTCAAAGAAATCAAAATAATACACAAACCAATTCCAACTAAGATATGCAATTTCAATTAATTCGAATATAAACTTTAAACTCATACTTGAATAAACTTTAAAGTCATACAATTCCAACTATTTTGACCTAAAAACTTATGATACAGGATAAGATTACATATTTCGGTCAAAATCTAACAAAATATGATAAGTATAATAGTTATAAGTTGATCACAAAAATAACAAAATATTACGATATAACTAAGAGATGCAGAAGTCTCAAGAAAGTGCATTCTTTGCTCCAGTTGCACCACCATTTCTTGGTGACTGCCTACTCTCTAGCACCAGATCCTGTATATTTCTAAAAAATAAGAAGTAAATACACAAGTTTCAAAAAATCAGATATATGATAACTTTAAATTAATACTTGTTAAGGTGTTAGAATGGGGTGAATGGCCAAATAAAATTATATATTATTATATAAAATCATTTAATAAGGGAGATTTCTCGAGATGCCTGGGGAAGAGCAGGCAGCACCGAATAAAATCAAACAAAGAGAATATACAAATACTTTTACCTCTGCGATGTCGTGCATTAAATTGATGAGAAACTTAGTGTTTAAAAAATTTAAATACATCTACCTTGGGCAAGAAAAGGGACCACAACATCTGTTGCAGCGTATCTTTGGTGCTATGAATTTCCTGTATTAATTGAAAGAAGCATTTTCTTGTTTTACCATATTATATACTAAAAGCGGACCTTAATATATATGTATTCGAAAATTAAACTTATGTAAACAAAACACATTTTTTACGTTTAAAAGATTTTATACTTAACCGACTTAATTTATAACAAATTTGCATACCCCTGCTTTGGGTTCCCGAAAAAGAACATCTTCACGAGTGTAACTAATAGACACAAAAAGCATGAAATTACTCCATTGAGAAAATGCATACAACAGGGTAATATTGTCATATATTACTGATAAGTGGATTTTATATCTACTTGGAATGCTTCATTACAAGCTTAAGTTGGTGCTTTGGACTAAAGTTGTTGGTTTTTTTGATATGTTTTTGTGTTATTGCATTTCAAGCATCAGTTAAATAAATAAAGGATCTTTTCAAGGAAATATACTGAAAAGAGCTAATAATTGGAAGCGTAAGACATTCTCAAGCTGAAGCGAATCTCGATAGCTTCGCGTGGGCAGTTAAATCGCCAAATTCTGACGAGTAGAACTCAAGATACGGCCAAAAGAAGAAACTGCAGAAAAGTCCAGAAGTCAGGCGTGACCGCCCCCAAAACCGGCGCGGCCGCCCCGCCTTTCTGCCAAAAAACCAGCGCGCCCGTGCTGATTTGAGCGTGGCCGCCACACCCTTTTTTCCCCAAAATCCTGATTTTAGTAGAATTTGATGATTTTGAGGGTCCAGGTCTACTAGGGGCTTATATAAACCAATAAAAGACATTTTTAAATATAGAAGAGCAAGGAGAGAGCAGGAAGAAGACCTAATAGCATAATACAATGAAGGAGAAGAAGAACTTGTTTTACTTGTGATTCTTTGCTTAAGTTGTAATCTTGGATGCTTGTTTTCTTTGTTGTTTGAACCTATAATACTCTTGTTAACGTACTTTGTCATTATTATTCAGTTTATAAAGACCTAGTTTATTTATCATGCTTTCATCGTAACCCATGGTGATGATGAGTTCGGTTATGAACTAATCGTTATCGTGGGGTTCTAACGGATTTACTTATGGATTTCTATAGTTAATTATTTTGATACCTAAGTGTGTGATGATTGTATGATATCCCAGTATTGGTTGTGCTTATTCGTCTTATGTGCGTCGCGAACATATAAGATAGCGTGTTAATCTCTATTAAAGTGACAATGAATATAGAGGTTTAGAACTTGCCATGCTATCATAGGTTCATGTATTTGTTATGCATGATTCATATGTAATTTTAACCATCTTACTTGCCCTATATAATCACGATAGATAACTTTATGTTGTCAGATAATTTTAACCAAGCTAGCATAGGTTCATCAAACCTTTATGTTAGGGTCTCAACATAATTGGTGTCTATTCAGCTTCTATCTCTTTTGTGGATGTCTGGTAGTAGGGTATTCGTACAACGAAATTTGGCATTTACTAGTTTCGTGTTGTCTGATTAGTTGTCATCACTATTACATGTTAAGGTTAAGAATAATTATAATATCCGGGACATAACGTGTAATTGCTTTTATCAATAAATAATTATTATGTGCTTATTATGTAATTATTATGTGAATTTTTAGTGAATTATCTGATGATTTGTGTTGATATGTGGTAAAGTCTAGATATGTTAATTTTATTACGTCTAGAATAAAATATAGATAATTATGGTTTTTTTCTGGTAATTTTTGGACTGTTGTATGATTTTATATTGATTTATGAATTTATTAATTATTTTCAGAATAATTACAAAAATATTTTATAAAGTCGGGAATCGTCCATTCTCAACCGTTTTTACGTTTTTTACAACCCGAAACTCTTCGAAAAACTCTTTTCTTACTTAATCTAATACTTCCGGACATTTTCCGTGTTTTGACTTTTTCAATTCGCAGTACGGTTTGACCCGTACGTGTCCCGACACAAATTTTTCTATACGATAATCATTTCAATAACATTTTTTCATATATAGTGTTTTATAAGAAGCCCGGTTTTGATGGTTATCCAAAACTTTTGATAACTATCCAAAAGTTTTGATAATTATCCAAAACAGGTTGATAGTTATCCAAAACGTTATCCAATCAGATCATTTTTACAGTTACTTAGCAGCTAAGTAACTTATTTTTTTGATCCAATACGATCCAACACGTATTAATATTCCATAAATATAAATAGCCTATTTCCTATTTCATTTTATTCGTATAATCATAATCAACCAGTAAAAACCGATAAAATACAGAGAAAATCCTAATATTTTGTCTTGTTCTTCATAATCAAACGAGGATTCGAAGGCGTTATCGAACTCCGATTCGAGCGTGCCATATATCAAATCGAAACTCTCGAAAAGCTCTTTCTGAATCAATCATCACGTTTGGTGCAGAATTCAAGGTTATTTTCTTATTTATTTTTTTTAATTTGAATTATTTATTGATTAAAAGATGAATTTTTGATATTGATGTTGTTTATGTGATTTGATGGATTTATCTTGTAGAACTTTTCTTCTTGGTCATTTTGGTATATTATATGATGAATTTGGAGTTCAAAAACATGTTCAAATTGATGTTTGATTCTCGAATTAAAAATTAGGGTTTATGTGTTTGAATGTTCTTAATTGAAAATTAGGCGTTTCTTTGTTAGGGGTTATTAGTTGAAATTAATTACATAGTTAAGTAGATCGTTGAAAGACAAATCGAATGGTACCATTGGTTTTAACAGACAGTTCCTGGAAAGTTATGATCGGAAAAACGACCTCACCGGCGGCGAGATTTTCAGTTGATCGTTCTGGCCAAAATCTGTATTATTTGAAGATTCTAATTGTATATTTGGATTCCTGACGTTTGAAACGAACAAACACTGTTAATTTTATAAGTTTCTGGGCAGTCTGTGGCTTGCCGGAAAAGTTTGGTGGCCGCCATTAATGGCGACCGGCCACCGGAGAATTCTGCAAATTATTTTTACCTCTAAAATAAATCTTAAATAATTAATTAATTTATAATTAATTATTTAATTAGTCAATTAATTTAAATATTAATTGATTAATTAATTTAATTAGTTATTAATTAATTTTAATTGATTATTTAATTAGATTTAATTATTTACTTGGATTTAAAAATTCCGAAAAACAGTTTCGAGCTTTAAAATATTATTTAAAATTATTTTCAAAGCTCGATAATTATTATTAAATCATTTTAAAGTCAGATTTGAGTATTCGAACCCTATTATTTAATTATAAAATAATTCGGAGACCCGTTTTAATTCTGGAAAATGTTCAAAAATTCGTATTAAATACCTGAAAAATCATTTTAATCCCGAATCTTCTTTGAAAAATTATTCTGATTAAATATCTTGCATTCTATGTGCCATACGTGATTTGATTGATTTGTAATATGAGTGTATGTGCATTGTTTGGCGGTTTTTGCTGTAAATTTCAATCTGTACGTCGGATTTGGGTGAAACGAAGAGTAGATAGAAGCCTGTAACGAATAGAATGAGATGAAAAGTAGTATGGATAAGTACATGTGATGTTTAACAGAGGAAACGAGACGTAGAAAGGGAATATAAGTGGTCAGTGAGTGGGAACCAATTGATAGTGCTAGTAAAGTAAAAGCGGATTGATAAGGCAAGTGTCCCTGAACTTTCTTGTAGTATAATTACGAGTATTCTAAATAGTTCTTGTTCTATATTGCAAGTACTTTGAAGTACTTAACCCTAAACCCTGATTCTTATTAATCTCGAGCCGTACACCTGATTTCTTGTAAACCATTGATTGTGAAATTCTTGGATACGAACCACATACATATGATACTACTCCACAAATATATATCTACCACATACTGATTCTTGATATGAGATTGCTCAACATACGAACCTTTATGCCTTGTATAACAGAAGACAAATCCTTGTGACCATTGAACCCTTGGTCTTCTTCATTCTGATTCTTTTTTTGGAATGAAAGTCAATCTTCATGTTTACTTTGTTATACCTTCAGGATATTAAGAATAACCCTATGCTTCAAGATAAATGTTGTTTATAATTCAGTTTAGTGAATCACATTGTTTATCATGTTATTATTTTGGAATTGGATTATTTTTAAATATGGACCAGATTCGTGGTCGGACCAGATTTGTGGTCGTACTGGGCCAAAGTGTGCCTTGGATCTAGTATATAGAGAAAAGATGGGAGTCTTGCTCGGGGTTAGTGTGTGACTGATCAGTAGACTAACCTTAATTTTAAAAAATGAAAGTGAATATCCAATTCTAAATATTGCTTATCAGGAAACTTGATTCCTTATATCATTTGAATTGATCATTACTAACCTCAGTGACTATCATTATGACTTGCTGAGCTAGTTAGCTCACTCTTACAAATTTGTTCATGTTCTTTTCCAGTTAAAAAGGAAACTGGTGGTAGCGAGGATCCCCAGTCGAGTGTGCAAGCTAGGTTCCCAGGTTGAGATGGAATAAGCTAGCGGAAGATGTGTGGCTTAGTTTGTATTGTAAGTTTGTAATAAAGTTTTACTTCAGTTGTAAGATAAATAAATTGGGATTTGGTACGTTGTAATAAATAAGGTTGTGGCTTGTGGACATACTTTGAACTGTTGCGATCCGTGGTTATGGTAAGTAGGGTCATTGCATATATTATTATTTCATAAACAGGTTTATATATGGTGTGTGTGTTGTGGACCCCAAACTTCTGACACGGGTTTGGAGGGCGTCACAACATGACTTTGAATGAAGTATTTAATGAAATTAGAATCCCATGCTTGTCTCATATAGTTAAATCAACCTTTTAATTTCTTAGTTAATTGCATGTTAGTTAATATTTTAGTTAATCAACAACCTAAAGTGTTATTGTCTTAGCATTGAACGATAGCCATACCATTGTTGCATATGTGCATAAATTGAAGTTAACCTAAACCAGTCTTTGTGGGAACGAATCTGATTTCTATCTTTTACTACTTGCGAACACGTATACTTGCGTGTAATTTTAGCGCGTGTTTTCGTCCTAAAAAATTCTTCTAATCAACCATAATATCTGGTCCCTAAGTGGATTTTATAGCTACTTGGAACGCTTCATTACAAGCATAAGTTGGTGTTTTGGACTCAAATTATTGGTATTTTTGATATGTTTTTGTGTTATTACATTTTAGACATCATTTAAATGAAGAAAGGAGATTTTTAAGGAAATATGCTGAAAAGAGCTAAAAATTGGAAGCCTAATCCATTTTCAAGTTGAATAAAATCTCGTTGGTTTCGCGTAGGCAGTTGAATCACCTAATTCTGACGAGTAGAACTCAAGATACGGCATAAAGAAGAAACTGCAGAAAAGTCCATAAGTTAGGCGCGGCCGCCCCCAAAACCAGAGCGGCCGCCCCGCCTTTCTGCCAAAAAACCAGCGCACCTGTGCTAATTTGAGCGCGGCCGCCCCGACCTTTTTGCCCCAGAATCCAGATTTTAGTAGAATTTGATGATTTTGAGGGTCCACGTCCACTAGGGGCTTATATAAACCAATAAAAAGATGTTTTTAAAAATAGAAGAGCAGGAAGAAGACCTAATAGCACAATACAATGAAGGTGAAGGAAAACTTATTTTACTTGTGATTCTTTGCTTAAGTTGTAATCTTTGTTGTTTGTTTTCTTTGTTGTTTGAACCTAATACTCTTGTTAACGTACTTTGTTATTATTATGCAGTTTAGAAAGACCTAGTTTATTTATCATGCTTTTATCGGAACCCATGGTGACGATGAGTTCCGTTATGAACTAATCGTTATCGTGGGGTTTTAACGGATATACTTATTGATTTTTATAGTTAATTGTTTTTATACCTAAGTGTGTGGTGATTGTATAATATCCTAGTATTGGTTGTGCTTATTCGTCCTATGTGTATCGCGAACATATAAGATAGCTTGTTAATCTCTATTGAAGCGACATTCAATATAGAGGTTAAGAACTTGCCATGTTAGCACAGGTTCATGTATTTGTCATGCATGATTCATAGGTAATTTTAACCTTCTTACTTTCCCTATCTAATCACGATAGATAATGTAACACCCCCAGATCCGGGGTCGGGGATCCGGGTCGTCACGGTCTTTCTTTCCACAATATCACTTCACTTAATTAATAATAAATAACCTTATGTTGTGACCCCACACTAACACACACCACAACCCGTTATAGTCTCAGAGATGAAATTTAAATAAGTACAAGTCTTTGAATCCACAATTTAAAAGTTATTACAACCCAAAATGATTACTTGATAAATTTACAGTTAATTGCTATTATCTGCCACAAGTTATAATTATACATAATTGATTCTCAAAAGTAGATGGTCTGATCTACAATAGATCTACCTCTGCAGCTATAGCAGTTACAACATCAACGGGAAGACGCGGGACGCTTCCCACGCGCTTGCGCTGGGTCTGCTGGAGTCTGGCCATCTTTCCTAACTGTTGTTGTGTGATGAAAGAAGAAAGCAAGGGTGAGCAGCAAGCCCACCAAAATAATATGCATAATGATTAACAATATATGAGCCTTCTCATAGTACTCATAAAGGTCTTGGTCAAAAGAAATGAACCAAGTTGATATCTTAATGCGATGAAGTCGCAAAATATTCAGTATATTTATATACATATATACTTTTCAAAATATGGGAAGTCCTCTTCCATGCATAATACACACAGAGTTCCAGTGTATAACTGTATAAAAATACCGTTGCAAGGTGATCTCATATATCTAACCTTATCTCAATGTTTTTCTAAAAATCTTTGTCATGCATAAGATAATCATTTACTAGATATAAGTTTAAAAAAAATGAGGTTACAAGATACTCCAATATACTTATATCTTTTCCAAATACTACTTGAACTACCACCGTTCAAGTTATAATTAGTTTCAAAGTTCATCACCCAGATGAGACTACAAGATAAGACTTGAATAGATTCAATCTTTGAAATATCATTATAAATAACGAAGTTACGAGATACTTCATTAAGTCCTGATATATATATCCATATATATATATATATCTCATACATTTCCTGAAAATCTCTGTCATGTAAAGTATGAACAGAGTTATAATATCCAATGAATTTTTTTGGAAAGGAAAAGAATTTTGGCATAAACCAGATATCTTGCTGATCAGGCAAAGATACCAATAAGTAACCTTTTCTACTAGTAGATGGACGAATCCCCCACCGGTCATCACCCTGGCCACATAAGGACCTTGTGCTGGACCGCCACCCGGCCTCTTACGCGTTGATGGACTGCCACCCAGCCACTTACACTTTGATAGACCGTACCCCGTCCTGTCGCTTATGCCGACTCAATTAGATGGGCTTACTTCCCGAACATTGGGCAAGTAATCAATTCATTTATCAAAACAGCAACCTTGTTGCGAATATAAAATACACCATAGAGCCGGATCCCTCAGGTTTTGAACGAGTATTTAAATCCCCTTTAAAAGGAAGATCTTAAATATAAAAATGAGTTTTGGGATCCGCTCTAACTTTTAAAAATCATTTTGAAGACTCGAAAACACTTTATAGAGTGTTTGGAGTAAAGCTGATTTAATGAAGTAAATCAGTCCCCAGAATATTTAGAAAATGACTGAATATTATTATTTAAATAATATTCCCATAAAGAATAATCTTTATAAAAATAATTGAAGTAGAAGTATTAAAACTTATACTTGAAACGAGTATTAAATAACCAAAGATACACTTATATGAAAGTATTATCTTTATTTGAATAATCGAAAATAAGTTTGATTATTGATACCTTATTCTTTAATAAAATAAAGAATATATTTCAGTAATAAGCGGAGTCATAATACCTCGAATGAATATTATAAATAATATTCATAAAATAAAGGAGTCATACATCCTCGATTGAATATCCAAGTAATATTCAATAATAATATAAACTGAGTCATAAGCCCTCGAATGAATATTCAAATAATATTCAAATAATAAAATAAACTTAAAGTTATCGAATAAACCTTATTCGATTAATAGTTTGGAAAACTATAACCATATATATATATAAATATATATATATATATCCATATCCATATATACAAAATCTACTCGGGATCCTCGACTCCCGGTTTTAGAAAATATTTTCACCTTTGGGTCCCCTTCTAAGGGTATACGCAACTACTGCTTATCTCTAGCATAGGTATTATGCAACTATAAGCATTTGAACCAACAGATATATAAATCAAGAATATGAAACAGGCATGCATATATACCATATCACATGCTACAATATAACGCAAGAATTTGCTAATAACCAATATGCATTTATCGCAAGATCATGCATATACACATATTCATCACAACAACAGTATAACGGGTAGAAAACTTTCCTGAGCGACTGGGGGTGATAAAAGGATCGGGACGAGTCTGGTAACCTATAAACAACAAGTAAGTTGGAATTAAACCAAAGTCACTTGTAAATCTATACTTTAACTAACTTAGATTCTAACGCTTGTTTTGCGCTTACTGATTTGCTTAAGTCACCCGGGTACCCTCGGCTCCACCATTTTTAATAATTTAACCTTTACGAGTTTTAAGGCGATTCCTTCGCGAGTGTCTTACCAACTGCCTAACACACTTACCATAAATGTTTCATACATTAATTAACCCTTTTTGGTCTTTAACCTATGTTTCAAAGTAAGGCGAGGGGAAAAGTTTCGTTCGCGAAACGCCGTTACTTGAAACGGTCGTTTCTCCTAAACCGTGCATCGGAATCGAACGAACTACATATCAAAACGAAGCTCGTCACATGAGCTATCTAAACATGGCAGTGGTCATAATCTAGCAGGGGGTTATCGGGTCCTAATGTTATGCACAAAAACAGTCTAAAGAAAATCGGACGTTACGACGGCTATATTTACGCGATTTCCAATATTTTAAACCATTCAAAACCATCCCAAATCAACCTCAAATCCAACATACAACCAACATCCATCCTTATCACATCATAACAATCTCAACCAATTTAATTTTAACATTCATACTTATTCCTAAGCTTAACTTTAACCATTCTTAAGTTCTTTTAATCAAAACAACAACATTTACCATTCCAATTCAATACCATTTCAAATCCCAAACTCTAAATCACAACATCAAGCTACAATATCATCCTAATAATCAAAATCATCTTATAATACATAGGAATCTAGGGTTTGGAGATGGTATACCTTCCTTGAAGTGGTGGGAGGAGCTAGGAAGCCTTAAGAAGCTTTGAGAAGTCTTAGGAATGCTTGGATCTTCAAGGAAAACAAGAAAAACTTCAAGAAAAAAACTTGAAAACACTATTCATAGTCTTCTTCTTTGGTTAAATGAAGAAGATGGAGAAGGAATTGATGGCTTAAACTCATGATATAGCCCTAACTAAGCATGAAGATGATTAGGGAATTAACTCACCAATTTAGGAAGCTTGGATCTTTGATTTTGAATTTCTTGCTCTTTTGAATAGTAAAAAGCCGAGAGCAAAGATGAACCATGCCTTGGTTGCTTTTTGATTTTGATGAAAAATGATTTTGCTTGGCTTGGTTGGCTTGTTTTTGTGTTTGATTTAGTTAATTACCATGTTGCCCTTGAATTTGTGTGGTTACAAAGCCACCACACCTCCTTCCTTTTTTGTCATGCCTATGTCACCTTGCACATGTCATAATGCTCCCACTTGTCCACACCTTGTGGTTTGATGATGTCACAATCCCTGGCTTCTTGTACAAGCTTGTCTCTTGGTCACTTATTTGTTTTACGGTTCGCTTATCTTTCGTTCTCGTTTATCGTTTGAGGGATCATACCCGGGATCTTATTACTTAGGTTCCCTTAACCTTTCTCAATATATTATATTCCTTTTATGATCCTCTCCTATAATCCTTTAATTTAAATCCTTTTTATCCTATTACCTTTTTCTCAATTCTTTCCGTATCTAGTGGATTTCCGGGAAAAATCAAAGTGTTCGGAATTGGATTCTGACAATCTTTACATACACTTATATACCATATAGAGTACTAATAATATCCCAGAAGATCAATAACAGAACCCCTACATAGTGTGGCATGAAAAGTTTTCTCATTCAGCAAAAACACTATTCATAAGGGTTTCAAAATCTCCAAAAATTGGGGTTATTACAGTCTCCCCTCCTTAAAAGGATTCCGTCCCGGAATCAAATAGAAAACAAATGGGGATACTTTCTTAGCATTACACTTTCTAACTCTCGAGTAAATTTTCCCATATTGTGGTCCTGCCACCAAACTCTGCCTAGTTTGATAATCCTTCCCCTAAGCACTTGCTCCTTTTCACTCTATAACCCTTCCTGGTTGCTCCATATAGGTTACGTCGGGTTGCATATCGATGCGCTCATATGCCTCTATTTATCTGGCATCTGAATTACACTTCCTTAACATTGATACGTGAAACACGTTACGACCTGCTACATGTTCGGGGTTAGGGCTAGCTCATATGCTAACTTCCCAAACGTCTTAATATATCCAAGGGTCCAACAAATTGTAGTCTTAGCTTTCCTTTCTTTCCGAATTTCATCAATCCTTTCCAAGGGATACCTATAACATTACTAGGTCCCCTATTTCATACTCTTTGTCCTTTCGTGTCATGTCCATCTTGGGCTACTACCAGCCGTCCTCTGATTAGATCTATCATATCCTTGGTCCTTTGGACCACTGCTGGTCCGAGCATCTTGCGCTCTACAACTTCATCCTAACATAAGGGAGATCGACGTTGTCTTCCCTCAAGGATCTCATAAGACGACATCTCGATACCTGACATACGATCTATTGTCGTAAGAAAACTCAATCCGTGTTAAGTGATCATTCCAATTTCTTTCAAGTCTATTGCACAGACTCTCATTATAGCTTTTAGCATTAGAGCTTCTGCTTCTCAATACCCATTCTTTATCGAGTTCGTAATCGCTACTACCTTCCGTTCCTAATATTATACTGGTTATACTTTTGCTCGTTAGCGTTCTATAACCTTTTAATAACCATGCCAACCTTAGTATCACGAATGTGTTCCCATTCCGCATACTACCACCACTTTATTACTCCTTTTTCAGTTGTTTCTATTTTCCAAAATTTGATCAATCAAATAGAAGTAAAGGAATTTGTTGAGAGATCACTATGATCATGAACACTTGTTATATCGCATAGTTAGTACAGAAGGTGGCCAGCCTTTAGTACTTGACAAGCAATTAAACAACATGTGGTATCCTACTAGGCTTCTATCACAAAGATAGATAGTCATTCGGCAATACCTCCCCTTCTGGAAGGGTTGTTCTTCTCAGCTTACATGAAATGAAAAGAAGAGAAAAGAACGAACTGAAGAGAATTGTATATATGAAAAAAATATACTGCCACAAAATATCTGGCTTGGAACCTACCTCTGAACTATAGAGGTTTGTCATAGGAGAACAAAACATATACGTATTTATATCAGCATCAAGCATTATAGCCTCGTATTTCCCATGCCTAAATATTTTCGCTATCCCGTCCAGCATTCTATGGACCCACACTCTTCCTCGAGCTTATACATAATCACCTTTGAAACTCCCTCGACATCGAAAATCGAATCTGGGATCTCATTCTATACATCATCGTTACTAGAATTCTATGCTCGCACCGCAACCTTCCTCGTATAATAATACGACTCTCTATTGATAAGAAAGAATAATTATTCACTAGGTAGATACTCTACTTAATTAGTCTATCAATGATAACTTATACACTACCACGACCCGATTAGTGGTACTCAATCTCAACACCCATTCCAATACAACTCTCATGGTTATAATCAGCTCACTACTCGCAGAATCATTGCTGCCTTACTATGGTCCACCACTGACCTACTGTCGTCATTCACTTTTCCATAAAATCTTAATATCTAACCATACGGAGTCTATACATGTCGTATCAAATCATTCTAAGGAGGTAACATAATCACCATTCCTGATTCATGAAGAACACTCCTGATCCTGACATACGTACATGACATGAAGCAGATAAAAGTGCAGAAGAGTTTCAATCAAAGCAACGATAGCAGGTTAATACCATTTTTAATCATATGCCTTAAATAGAAGACTTAACTCAAAGGTTCGTCTAGTCCTTTTGGAAACATGGTCCTGGCTTATCCCAAGATAGGACCTCCTAAGATAGATAGCCCGTTCATGGCGATTACACGAATTAAACTTTTACCAACTACTATTACGGTTGGATATTGCACAGTCATCAGAAGGAATGTCAATCTTCCAAACCATAATTCAACCTTCAAATTTTTAACCATCATCACTGTATTCTTTTGGCACACGCGCCTATAATTATCCTCTTACCTTTAAAGTGTCGGCCACCTCTTTGGCCTTTCCTGATAGTAAAATTTCTTTACAGTCAATGTCATTTTAACCACCTCCAAATAAATTTTCTACCTTATTTCCGATCACTGCTTGAGTGAAGATGTTTTCCTTAAAATCAGATGGGAAAAAAAAAATATCACCATTTTTCCATAAGTTAATGCCTCAGTCTTTAGAGGCTAATCACTGTCAAGACTGACTCTCAATCATACTTAGAACCCTTTTTTTTATCTTAAGTCCTAATTGCCCTGAACAATTTCGACCATTACTGGTTCGATCCATACTTTCTCGTGGTTTAACACGTGCCCCACTTGGCATCATTATAATTACGTCATATTTCCTTTATCCACATTTCTATTCTTGAGAATTTTGAATATTACCTTTTTCCTTATAAAACCTCTAAGGTTATCCTTCAATCGTTCCTCCTGTATTCCCTAGATACAGGGCATATCACAATACCATTTACTAATAGTAGAACCATTATCTATATACTTCTGCAAAATTTCTCCACTGATTCTTAAAGGTTGTTGTTACCTTAACCCTTTCCCAATCATACTGTCAAAACTCATACTGTCCCTATTAAGGGTGACATGCCAACCTTTATGCAGTCCCCTAGGATTCATTTTAAGTTACCAATGTTCTATCCTTAATTCCACCTTTAAAAGGTACCTGCATCCTTCCACGAATAAATCAAGTCATATTTCCTTGATAGATTATCATATTCATCATTCCCACCTCGATAGTCTATACCTAACTTCATAATAGCATCCTTATTCAAATTGAGGTCAATTCATATGGCCTCCAAAAGATAACAACGGTTATCCGCTTGTCTTGCCTAATTTGGTAACGATAACAAGGATGTTCTGGAAGATATTGGTCGTGTTCAACGTGAACTTCTTCTTAATAATTCCTTATTTACTTTTGTTGTTTATCTCAACAGTCACCTCAATGTTGGGATATCTTTCATACCTAGCGTCTCCCTTTCTGGGTATCAAGCCACCGGTCTTACATTTCACCTTCTTGAAGGTCACTTCCTTTATCCAATTTTTCCTAATTTCTCACTTCCTTATCCCCTTAGTCTATCCGCGTCTCATTATTTATCCTTCGAATTATCTCAAGGTTTCCTCGAATCCTCCCAACTTACAGGGGATAAACTATATGTATCTCTTATGCCCTCAACCATCAATTTTAACTTATGGTGAATCACCCTCATCCTGACGAATGCATACTTTTCTATTTCTATTGCTACGAGTCGTTAGGGTTTCCTCATACCCAACTCCCTTATCATACCTCAAACTCTATTGCCGTTATATTCCTTTCCACTTCAACTTCTTTTTATTTTCCTTTCTCTTATCATTATTTCATGAACCAACACAACATAAGCATTGATTTCAAATATCCCGTCATTCTGGATTCGTGCCCTTAGAACGAATCTTGACAACTTTTACAACTTAAATTCACAATTCATCATACTCGTCTGCCTTTGTTCTGGCTCTAAAGCTTTTACACTCTCTCCATAACCTTGGGAATTACTTTCCCGAAAACAATTGGCTGAACTTTAATCAGTTTATCATAATCTCTTGCTCCGTGCCTTCCTTGGTCTTTCACCAGCGGGTGGTCTCTCTCTTAGGAGGGTAAGTGACAAAAACAGTCCTTTTGAGATTCGTCAATCATTTAGAATCTCAAATGATTCCTATATTTCCTTTAGCCAGGCTCTTGCCTCGATTGGGCCAGCTTGTTCCTTGGAACTCTGAGAGCTTAGCGACTTAGAGGTCCTGAAAGAATTTCACACCACATTGTTTCCTCAAGGTGGTGGTTGGGGATAATAGTCTAAGTTCTGTCTAGACAGGTCCATGAATTGCCGTATAGGAGTACCGTCTCGGGTCTCCTTTCCTTACTCGACTTTCTGTTTCCTTAGTATGAAATGTTTCATCCTACTCCCCATAATTGGGGTCATCTTTTAATTTACAATCCTCATTTTCCACTTCATTATGTTATGGGTTCCTTCTATCTTGATGGCGACCTCCCTGACTATCACGTTCAGGGTTTGCTCTAAATCTTATTCCTCAAACTATAGCTCTCATCTAAGTTCTCATCCTTACGCTCTTGAACTTTCGGAACCCAAATTCTATAGGAATACCTCATTATTCCCTTATCATCTTTCTCGATATTAATCTTTTATCTAATTGTTGGCTCTCTGCCTTCATTCATAACTTTTTCTGGCACAATATGATCTTTTCCAATAATTCGGGCTGTATTGCAATCTCAAATAGCTTTTCGGTACCGGCTCCGGTTACCTTCACTTCTATTTCCATTTTCTCAAAATCTCTTATAAACTCTCCAAAAGACATTATCATCTCGAGTTTCTCCTTTTTACTAAGGGCATCAGCCACCATATTGGCTTTCCCCGAATGATAAAGAATCTCCCAATCATTATTCTTGATTAGCTCTAACTGCCTCCTCTGGCATATGTTGAGCTCTTTCTACGTGAAAATGTACTAGAGCACTTATGGCTTAGGTAATTCTCGCACTTCTCTCCATACAAGTAGTGCCTCCAATCTTTAGGGTAAACTATTGCCACGAGCCTAAGCTCATGAGCGGGGATATCAAATTTCATATTACCTTAATTGTCTTGACATGTACGCGATTACCTTACCGTGCTGCATAAGCACACACCCTAAGCCCTTGTGCGAAGCGTCACTACACTTCACAAAATCTCCTTTTCCATCCGGCAACGCCAGCATAGGGGCCATCACCAACCTCTGCTTCAGTTCTTGAAAGCTGTTCTCGCATTTCTCTGTTCATTCGAACTTCTCAGTCTTACGCGTAAGCCGCGTTAAAGGGGCTACTATCTTTACAACTTGAACGAACCTCCGGTAGTGACCGACCAATCCTACCTCTGGTAGTCGACCTAACCATGGTCATCAATTCATCAATGGTCCTTTATTCATTCTTGTCAGGATCCTCCATGGGATCCTTCTCAGCAACTATCCCTTCTAGGACAACATCCTCAACCGCTACATTCTCAATATCAACATCATCCGGTCCTGCATTAGGACACTCTATCGGATCCACAATCCGATCTCCAATTAGTAATAAACATCATCGCGCTGTTGCTCCTCAACCTCAGGGTTCGGAGTCCCGCTACCATCTACGATAACGAACTACGCTTCTATCACGATATTTATAAGGGTTCCCATAAGGGTTTTAACTGTCAGTGCTACGTTAGGTAGCCCGACTATGAACTTGGCAAGAGTTCTTATTATCTTAGTTAACTTATTATCTTAACGTCCCATCATCTCTGAGGTTTATAACGCTTAGCTCTGATACCATTTCTGTAACACCCCCAGATCCGGGGTCGGGGATCCGGGTCGTCACGGTCTTTCTTTCCACAATATCACTTCACTTAATTAATAATAAATAACCTTATGCTGTGACCCCACACTAACACACACCACAACCCGTTATAGTCTCAGAGATGAAATTTAAATAAGTACAAGTCTTTGAATCCACAATTTAAAAGTTATTACAACCCAAAATGATTACTTGATAAATTTACAGTTAATTGCCATTATCTGCCACAAGTTATAATTATACATAATTGATTCTCAAAAGTAGATGGTCTGATCTACAATAGATCTACCTCTGCAGCTATAGCAGCTACACATCAACGGGAAGACGCGGGACGCTTCCCACGCGCTTGCGCTGGGTCTGCTGGAGTCTGGCCATCTTTCCTAACTGTTGTTGTGTGATGAAAGAAGAAAGCAAGGGTGAGCAGCAAGCCCACCAAAATAATATGCATAATGATTAACAATATATGAGCCTTCTCATAGTACTCATAAAGGTCTTGGTCAAAAGAAATGAACCAAGTTGATATCTTAATGCGATGAAGTCGCAAAATATTCAGTATATATATACATATATACTTTTCAAAATATGGGAAGTCCTCTTCCATGCATAATACACACAGAGTTCCAGTGTATAACTGTATAAAAATACCGTTGCAAGGTGATCTCATATATCTAACCTTGTCTCAACGTTTTTCTGAAAATCTTTGTCATGCATAAGATAATCATTTACTAGATATAAGTTTAAAAAAAATGAGGTTACAAGATACTCCAATATACTTATATCTTTTCCAAATACTACTTGAACTACCACCATTCAAGTTATAATTAGTTTCAAAGTTCATCACCCAGATGAGACTACAAGATAAGACTTGAATAGATTCAATCTTTGAAATATCATTATAAATAACGAAGTTACGAGATACTTCATTAAGTCCTTATATATATATCCATATATATATATATATCTCATACATTTCCTGAAAATCTCTGTCATGTAAAGTATGAACAGAGTTATAATATCCAATGAATTTTTTTGGAAAGGAAAAGAATTTTGGCATAAACCAGATATCTTGCTGATCAGGCAAAGATACCAATAAGTAACCTTTTCTACTAGTAGATGGATGAATCCCCCACCGGTCATCACCCTGGCCACATAAGGACCTTGTGCTGGACCGCCACCCGGCCTCTTACGCGTTGATGGACTGCCACCCAGCCACTTACACTTTGATAGACCGTACCCCGTCCTGTCGCTTATGCCGACTCAATTAGATGGGCTTACTTCCCGAACATTGGGCAAGTAATCAATTCATTTATCAAAGCAGCAACCTTGTTGCGAATATAAAATACACCATAGAGCCGGATCCCTCAGGTTTTGAACGAGTATTTAAATCCCCTTTAAAAGGAAGATCTTAAATATAAAAATGAGTTTTGGGATCCGCTCTAACTTTTAAAAATCATTTTGAAGACTCGAAAACACTTTATAGAGTGTTTGGAGTAAAGCTGATTTAATGAAGTAAATCAGTCCCCAGAATATTTAGAAAATGACTGAATATTATTATTTAAATAATATTCCCATAAAGAATAATCTTTATAAAAATAATTGAAGTAGAAGTATTAAAACTTATACTTGAAACGAGTATTAAATAACCAAAGATACACTTATATGAAAGTATTATCTTTATTTGAATAATCGAAAATAAGTTTGATTATTGACACCTTATTCTTTAATAAAATAAAGAATATATTTCAGTAATAAGCGGAGTCATAATACCTCGAATGAATATTATAAATAATATTCATAAAATAAAGGAGTTATACATCCTCGATTGAATATCCAAGTAATATTCAATAATAATATAAACTGAGTCATAAGCCCTCGAATGAATATTCAAATAATATTCAAATAATAAAATAAACTTAAAGTTATCGAATAAACCTTATTCGATTAATAGTTTGGAAAACTATAACCATATATATATATAAATATATATATATATATATATATATCCATATCCATATATACAAAATCTACTCGGGATCCTCGACTCCCGGTTTTAGAAAATATTTTCACCTTTGGGTCCCCTATACTAAGGGTATACGCAACTACTGCTTATCTCTAGCATAGGTATTATGCAACTATAAGCATTTGAACCAACAGATATATAAATCAAGAATATGAAACAGGCATGCATATATACCATATCACATGCTACAATATAACGCAAGAATTTGCTAATAACCAATATGCATTTATCGCAAGATCATGCATATACACATATTCATCACAACAACTGTATAACGGGTAGAAAACTTTCCTGAGCGACTGGGGGTGATAAAAGGCTCGGGACGAGTCTGGTAACCTATAAACAACAAGTAAGTTGGAATTAAACCAAAGTCACTTGTAAATCTATACTTTAACTAACTTAGACTCTAACGCTTGTTTTGCGCTTACTGATTTGCTTAAGTCACCCGGGTACCCTCGGCTCCACCATTTTTAATAATTTAACCTTTACGAGTTTTAAGGCGATTCCTTCGCGAGTGTCTTACCAACTTCCTAACACACTTACCATAAATGTTTCATACATTAATTAACCCTTTTTGGTCTTTAACCTATGTTTCAAAGTAAGGCGAGGGGAAAAGTTTCGTTCGCGAAACGCCGTTACTTGAAACGGTCGTTTCTCCTAAACCGTGCATCGGAATCGAACGAACTACATATCAAAACGAAGCTCGTCACATGAGCTATCTAAAAATGGCAGTGGTCATAATCTAGCAGGGGGTTCTCGGGTCCTAATGTTATGCACAAAAACAGTCTAAAGAAAATCGGACGTTACGACGGCTATGTTTACGCGATTTCCAATATTTTAAACCATTCAAAACCATCCCAAATCAACCTCAAATCCAACATACAACCAACATCCATCCTTATCACATCATAACAACCTCAACCAATTCAATTTTAACATTCATACTTATGCCTAAGCTTAACTTTAACCATTCTTAAGTTCTTTTAATCAAAACAACAACATTTACCATTCCAATTCAATACCATTTCAAATCCCAAACTCTAAATCACAACATCAAGCTACAATATCATCCTACTAATCAAAATCATCTTATAATACATAGGAATCTAGGGTTTGGAGATGGTATACCTTCCTTGAAGCGGTGGGAGGAGCTAGGAAGCCTTAAGAAGCTTTGAGAAGTCTTAGGAATGCTTGGATCTTCAAGGAAAACAAGAAAAACTTCAAGAAAAAAACTTGAAAACACTATTCATAGTCTTCTTCTTTGGTTAAATGAAGAAGATGGAGAAGGAATTGATGGCTTAAACTCATGATATAGCCCTAACTAAGCATGAAGATGATTAGGGAATTAACTCACCAATTTAGGAAGCTTGGATCTTTGATTTTGAATTTCTTGCTCTTTTGAATAGTAAAAAGCCGAGAGCAAAGATGAACCATGCCTTGGTTGCTTTTTGATTTTGATGAAAAATGATTTTGCTTGGCTTGGTTGGCTTGTTTTTGTGTTTGATTTAGTTAATTACCTTGTTGCCCTTGAATTTGTGTGGTTACAAAGCCACCACACCTCCTTCCTTTTTTGTCATGCCTATGTCACCTTGCACATGTCATAATGCTCCCACTTGTCCACACCTTGTGGTTTGATGATGTCACAATCCCTGGCTTCTTGTACAAGCTTGTCTCTTGGTCACTTATTTGTTTTACGGTTCACTTATCTTTCGTTCTCGTTTATCGTTTGAGGGATCATACCCGGGATCTTATTACTTAGGTTCCCTTAACCTTTCTCAATATATTATATTCCTTTTATGATCCTCTCCTATAATCCTTTAATTTAAATCCTTTTTATCCTGTTACCTTTTTCTCAATTCTTTCCGTATCTAGTGGATTTCCGGGAAAAATCAAAGTGTTCGGAATTGGATTCTGACGATCTTTACATACACTTATATTCCATATAGAGTACTAATAATATCCCAGAAGATCAATAACAGAACCCCTACATAGTGTGGCATGAAAAGTTTTCTCATTCAGCAAAAACACTATTCATAAGGGTTTCAAAATCTCCAAAAATTGGGGTTATTACAGATAATTTGTTCATTAAACCTTTATGTTGTCAAATTCTATAGACATATAAGGTCTCAACATAATTGGTGTCTAATCAGCTTCTATCTCTTTTGTGGATGTCTGGTAGTAGGGTATTCGTACAACGAAAGTTGGCGTTTACTAGTTTCATTTTGTCTGATTAGTTGTCATCACCATGAACAATGACTTTATATGAAGTATTTAATGAAGTTAGAATCCCATGTTTGTCTCAAATAGTGAAGTGAACCTTTTAATCTCTTAGTTAATTGCATGTTAGTTAATATTTTAGTTAATCAACAACCTAAAGTGTTATTGTCTTAGCAGTGAACGATAGCCATACCTTTGTTGAATAAGTGCATAAATTGAAGTTAACCTAAACCAGTCTCTGTGGGAACGAATCTGATTGATATCTTTTACTACTTGCGAACATGTATACTTGCGTGTAATTTTAGCGCGTGTTTTCGTCCTTTTCGTCCTAACAATTGCTTCTAATCAGCCATAATATCTGGTCCCTAAAATTTAACACAATAATCTTCTCCATATACTCTTGACGCTTTGTGTGTGCTTGGTCAAGTAAATACCACCAGTGAACCAATAGAGTACCCAAACAAGAAGCCATTACCTTTTTCTGAGAGCGATTCGTAAGATCCATCTTGTTAAGAACTATAATTTGGAATCTATAAGCAAGGCATCCATCAGTTCCCTATATTTTGATAACCATAAAATCTAAATTATGAATAGAGAAAGTGCCAGTATATACAAGAAGAATGTGAGCGGGAAGCTGAATTCCATTTTGAAAATTGGTCTAAAATGAGCTAAAGGGCAGTGTATCCTAGACCATCAGCACTAATTAATAAAAATTTAAAATTTAACTTAAAGCTAATTAATGCATAAAAATTTTATATTCTTACTCATTTAGACAAATCATCAAGCATGTCATGTACACAAAGTTTAGAAAGATGAATGAGAAGTACCCTAGGATCTCTAACTTGAACAACATTATCAACAATATCAAGGAAAAATGCAGATGAAACAGATGATAAGAATCTCATATTATTTTTTAGGAAACTGCAGAAATGGCAAAACATGCAACTTTAGGTTTAAACAGTAAATACCGTATAAAAATCTTAACCCTGCTGCAAGTAGAGGTCCAACAAAAGCTACAGCATTTAGCAGTTTAATATAATTTAGTTAAAACTAAACTTTCTATTGAGCTACTTAATGAGATCTAAAAACAAATTACCTCCACTGTATGAATTCTGTGAGCTTTCCAGTCAACAATTCCCCCAAACTTGGAGACAACTTCTTTAACCGATTTGAATGGAGCTGTTGTATGTGAATAACAGTTTACTAATTAACCTTGATTTCACTACCCGCACTAAAATTTAAATATTCATTTATGAACAAACCGTTTTATTTTACTATTAATGTGAACAATTGTTTGCAAATTAAAATTTTAATTTCATAGACAACATTTTCGATAATTACTCTCAAATCTCAACTCAGAACATTTTCGCGGAAAGTAATGTAAAGCAACTAATTACAATTAACTACTCCATTCAACTTTAGAATCAATAATAAAAATTAAATTGAATACATAAAAGCACGAAGGGGAAAGGGGACTATACAATGTCGGGATGCTCGTGAGGATCTCGCTTGTACATAAAAAGGCGACTGTCGTGAATATACAAAAAGCGAAGGCGGAAATTTTCATGACCAATTTTATTAACGCCTAAATGATACACCCATCCTAAGTACTCAAACTGACCGCCTGCTTCGCTCTCCGGTGATCCTTTTATTGGCGACGACGATGTCATCCTCGCTGTTAGTCAACTCTTCTGCTGTATGGGTTTATGTGTGTATAGTTGCAGAAGAGGGTAGAAAGAGACGATCTTCATTGAGGTACGGAAATAAAAATTGAACGAAGTGAATCTATGTCAGGAGTAAATGAGGTTGAGTGGAAAGAGAGCGGCGAAATTGACCGGAGCGGACCGATTGAAGGGAGCTGTGAGAGAGATAAGAGATCTACGAGAGTTAGAGAGACGGAGAGATGGAGTGTTTTTTTGGTTTTTAATTTTTTTTATTTATTTTATCTACTTTGTTTTGTGTTGTAATTGACAGATTGAGCTGAGCAGGCTTTTCAATTTTTCCTTAGCAGGCTTTTTTTCCCTAGGAGCGGGCTTTTTGTGTTGGATTTTTAACGCAGCGGGGGCATGGTAAAACACTTTTACACATATAAAATCCAAATAAAAGCATATAAATCGTGAATAAAAATTCGAGGGATCGAATCTAACCTTTTAAAATAATTCGGAGACAACGATCAGAGATCCATAGCAGTTGCTCCTCAAGTGTGAAGCACTCCACCGATATCCACCAAGAAAACGATGTTAAGGAGGAGGAAGGAGGTGGAGAGAATTGGGTTTTCCAAACTTTTTGGGTTTTCGGGTTTGATGTGGGTTAGAATAAAATAGGGTCTATAATAGTGTATTTATAGGCAAAATTTTCAGCTGAAATTTTCCCATAAATAATATTATTATTATCCCATTTATTATTCTCATTAATAATTAAAACACCTTTTAATTATTAATCCTTTTTCTAAACACTTTAGAAATAATTCTCTCTCTTGATTTAATTTCCAAAAATTAAATCCTTAATTAATAATATTAAGAACTTTTCTTAATTAATTTATAATCAATTAAATCTCATTTAATCAATTATTAAATTTTCCAATTAATTATTTATTTCATAAATAAATAATTATTAGCCATTATTAATTAATTCCTCCACCATTAAATCATTCTCTTTTTATGGTGTGACCCTGTAGGTTCAATATTAAGCCGGTAGTAGAAATAAATAATAATAAAACTATTTTATCATTATTTATATAAATTCTCTAATTTATTAAATATGATTATTTAATTAATCACATTTATTCTACATCGTGAGGGATACTTCTCAGCATATCGCGACTATCCGGATAATATGAATTCACTGCTTAGAATACCAAGAACCTATTCAGTGAATAGTTACCGTACAATAAACTCCTTCTACCCTACAATGTCCCGATTAAATACAAGGCATGGATCTCGTGTCAAGCCTATCTAATTCAATCAGTTTGCTAACCATTTACTATGCGTAGTTCTATGCAAATTAGAAACTCCTTTCTAATTTCATTTACTCTGGCCAGAGATTCCTGAACTAGCATAAGTGGATCAGCCTTGAACATTCGCTTCCTTCACTGGAAGGGGTAGATCCTTTATTGATCATACACTATCTTCGTGTACAAATTCCTATACCCAGAAGAGCCCTAATAATTGTCCCTGGAGACTAAGAACTAAACCAAAGCATAGTTCAGTGTACACAAGATGACTATGATGACCTCAAGTCTAAGGATACTTGTACAACTATCACTATGTGAACAACTGCTGACACGTGAGTGAACTCCATCAGTTGTTCAGCTGTACGAGTCATGTTCAGTGAACTTATTCCATAATAAGCACCTACATACTAGCTATAGTGTCACCACACAAATGTCTATGAGAACAGACATCCTTCATAATGAAGCAAGCATAGTATGTACCGATCTTTGTGGATTATTAATTACCAGTTAGTAATCCTATGACCAGGAACTATTTAAGTTTAAAGTTATCATCTTTTTAGGTCTCACTATTATGATCTCATCATAATCCATAAAAAGCTTTACTCTAAACTAAGGTATATCTTATTTAAACACTTAAATAGATAAAGCCCGTAATAAAAACAAAATAAGTCTTTTATTAATATCAATGAAATCAAAACAGATTACATAAAAGTTATTCCTAAATCCTCATACATGATTGGACTTAGGACATATTCCTTTCAATCTCCCACTTGTACTAAAGCCAATCACTCTGGTATCTAATACCCATCCTGTCATTATGACGATCAAAGTGACTTTCATAAAGTAGCTTTGTGAGTGGGTCTGCTATGTTGTTATGTGTGTCAACTCTAATTCAATACAATACAAGAAATGTTACCGCGCTCCCACTAACCCTTTTGTAGACCCGTGGTTCATCTTTGTTTTTTTTGATAAAATCAAACTCTTTGATTGTCTCATCAAAACGAATGTTCCATCATTTGAGAAGCCTGCTTTAAATCACATTTGGTTCGCAGCAGCTTACACACTAGGTTTTCATTTCCCTTGGAAAGAAAACCATCTGGCCATCTGCCATATTTCATAGTCGTAGTAAGTAGCAATCGCAAGCAAAATCCGAACTGATTTTAACAGGGCTACAGGTAAAAGGTTTCATCAAAGTCAATCCATTGCCTTTGTTTGAATCCTTTTGCCACAAGCCTGCCCTTATAGGTCTCCACCTGGCCATCTGCTATAATCTATCTTTTGTATACCGTATACATAGATTCCATTCCGGATTTCATGGCACTATGCCATTTCTCTGAGTCAACACTACTCATAGCCTCATTATAGGTCACAGGGTCGTCATCATCAATGATCGACAACTCTTTGTCATTCTCAATGACAAGGCCATATTACCTCTCAGGTTGGCGAGACACTCTCCCCGAACTATGAATGGGCTGTTCCACAAAAGGTTGTTCAGTCAGAACAGGTGTTTCCACTTGATCCGTAGTAGTTTCTGCTTCTTGAACTTCATCAAGTTCAATTTTGCTCCCACTGTTTTCTTCAAGGATAAACTCCATTTCCAAAAAGGTAGCATGTCTGGAGACAAACACCCGATGATCGGTGTAAAAGTAATACCCTAAAGTCTCTTTAGGATATCCCACAAAACTACATTTTACGGATCGATATTCCAACTTATCTGGGTCAACTTTCTTGACATAAGCTGGATATCCCCAAATCTTAACGTGTTTAAGACTCGGTTTCCTTTCTTTCCATATCTCATACGAAGTTTGAGGAACAGATTTTGGAAGGCACCATATTCAGTAAATATGCTGAGGTTTCCAATGCATAACCCCATAGGAATACTGGAAGATTTGCATAGCTTATCATGGACCAAACTATGTCTAACAAAGTTCGATTTCTCCTTTCAGATACCAATCTGGAGGAGTCCACTGGGAGACTATACCATTTACTTTGAGATAATCTAGAAACACTCCATTAAAATATTCACCACCTCGATCTGATCGAAGAGTTATAATACTATGTTGGGTTGTTTCTCCACTTCATACTTATACTCTTTGAACTTTTCAAAAGCCTCAGACTTGTGTTTCATCAAACACATATCCGAATCTAGATCTATCATCTATGAAAGTAATGAAGTATGAAAATCCACCCATGGCATGCGTAGACATTGGTCCACATACATCTGTGTGTACCATTCCTAGCAAATTTGCAGCCCTCTCTCCATTTCCACTAAATGGAGACTGCAGTGCCACTATAAAGTGAGATTTTCATCATCCCTTTTCTTTTATTAGTTTGTTCAATCTGAAGTAAATTATGTCACATTTATACAGACCATTATTTAAAGTACCACGTCCATAAAGAATATTATTTCTAAGAATAGAACATTCATTATTCTCAATAATAAATGAAAATCCAGCCAAGTCTAACATGGGAATAATATTCCTCACAATCGAGGGAACAAAATAACAATTATTTCAAATAATAGTCTTGCCCGTAGGCATATGTAAATGAAATGATTCTACATCTTCAGCAGCAACTCTTGCTCCTTTTCTCATCAGTAGAATCACCTCCTCTTCCTCAAGAGTCCTACTTCTCCTTGGTCCCTGCAACAAATTGCAGATTTGAGAACCACAGGCGGTATCTAATACCCAAGTAGAAATTTGATTTAATGACATATTCACTTCTATCATGAACATACCTGAATCAGAAGCGGTAGTCTCACTACCCTTCTTCTTCTTCAATTATGCAAGGTAAACCTTGCAGTTCCTCTTCCAGTGCCCCACCTTGTTACAGTGAAAGCAAACAACTTTGCTCTTGGGGTCTTCAGCTTTTGGTGGAACCGGCGTTTTCTCACCTACTTTCTTCTTCTTGGAAGGGTTCCTCTTCCTTTTCTTAGGATTGGAACCTTCACCAATTAGAAGAACAGAACTCTTCTTAGGGGGAAAATTCGATTCCGCAGTCTTCAACATGTTGTGGAGTTCAGGCAGGCTGACATCCAACTTATTCATATGAAAGTTCACAACAAACTGCGAGAACGAACTCGGAAGCGATTGCAAGACCAAGTCTTGGCTCAGCTCCCCATCCATGGCAAAACCAAGTTGTCCAAGACGTTCAATCAAATTGATCATCTTAAGTACATGGTCAATCACAGATGATCCCTCAGACATCCTACAACCGAACAGCTCCTTCGATATCTCATATCGAGCTGTCCTCCCCGCCACATCATACAACTCTTGTAGATGCATGAGGATAGTGTGAGCATCCATATGCTCATGTTGCTTTTATAGCTCAATGTTCATGGAAGCTAGCATGATGCATTGAGCAACATTTGCATCATCTATCAACTTATGATACACAACATGTTCATCATTATGTGCATCACTAGCAGGTTCAGTAGGCTTAGGTGAGTCAATCACGTATTCCAGCTTCTCAATCCTGAGAACAATTCTCAAGTTTCGAAGCCAGTCAGCATAATTAGGACCAGTCAATTTGTGAGCATCTAGTATGCTCCTGAGTGATAGTGCAGAAGACATAATGTATATTGTAAATCTGTAAATGATAAACACATAACAACACTTAGCAAATATTCGATTTCATTTCAAAACACTATATGAATCGGGTCTTTATTCATAAGTGGCTCCCACTAGTTTTCCTAATTTATTCAACCCCCTACGTGAAAAATTAAGCATTCATAATGCTAGTGGGAATAGGGATCCTACATTCCATTACACGACCCCGACTGTAGCACGAACCGCCATGTAATGTTCAATAGGCAGACAACTCTTGTCAATTACATCTCATGTTATTCCCTAATCAAACTTTAGCCTCTTGAATAATTGAGTCTCGGCTGTAGCACGACAAACTCAATATTCTAAGTCAAGTCTAACCCAACATTCCGTACAGTTGAATCAGTCCCCAAAGGCCCACGGCTGTAGCACGTACCGACCTTTAGATTCTTATTCAATGTACACATCTCTATGTAATAGACAAGTATTTCTTATTTTGAAATCAAAGCCCTCGGCTGTAGCATGAACCGACAATGATTCAAAAATAAGAACTACTTTCTATCATGTTGGAAGGCTATGACCGACACAAGCCCGTTGTATCATTGGCCAATTACTACTTAATATTATTTAATTTTAGAGGGATTATATTACGTTACAATCATAATCATATTATAAAGAAATTCTTCCTTTTAAATTAAATATTTCAAATCAATAATCAATAATCAGATGATTCCCAGATCAGGTGGAGCATTATCAAGAAGCGTCACTTAATAACCCTTTCTTACAGATAGAAATCTGTTGTTGACAGAATCATCCTTTCTATCATATCGAAAATTCATATTCAATTACGTGTTTCATAAACACAAGAATCTCATGATTGTATTCATAATATTATTATTAAGGTTATGAAACAATTTCACTATACTAGGTTGTCTAACAAACGCCTTATATTTATTTAAGTTCACCTAAATCTATCATCGCATGATAAACTAAGCATATATCACATATATCAACATGAATAAACATCAAGGTAGGCATGTTACATCAGCTAGCACATTAGTCTAAGCATTATACATCTCTATTTATCACATGAAGCATTTAAAATCAATTAAAACAATCAAAAACAGCTTTAAAACACTTCATGGAAATATAAACAGTTCAAAACTTTTATATAAACTAAAATTGATCACTCCATTAGATCCGTCTCGGAAAAACGAATCCAACGGTATATTGCACGCCCAAAACGGAGTTACGAAACTCCCAGAAAATCAATTTTAAAATCAACAGACGGGCTGTAACGTATTACAGGAACGCGTTACAAGCCCTGTAACGCATTCCGGTGATGCGTTACACCCCTTTTAAGCCATTAAAGGGTGTAACGCATTCCGTGAATGCGCCACAGGTGTGTAACGCATTCCCGGAATGCGTGACACCCCTATTTTTTTTTATTCTCTGTAGCAGCCGACAGCTTTCTCGAGCAGCGTGCCTATCCTTTTCTGTCTTCTTCCGTGCCACAGCAGACCACAGCAGTACAGATGTACTGATAATACAAATATATATATATATATATATATACTATATATACATATAATTATACTTATTAAATTACGAATTTAATTACAAGAACTTCAAAAATTCATAATAAAAAATCTATACATCATAAAATTATGAAAAAAATACCCAGACGATCTACAACACTTATAGAATCCAGATCAACATTCAAAATTATTCTGAGAAACGATTTCTCATCAGACAAAATTAATCCATGATATAACTTGTAAAAATCATAATTAATTCATACATGCACATAAAATTCTGAAATTTTTACCACAGATCTATATGCATACAACCTGGCTCTGATACCATTGTTGGATTTTTAACGCAGCGGGGGCATGGTAAAACACTTTTACACATATAAAATCCAAATAAAAGCATATAAATCGTGAATAAAAATTCGAGGGATCGAATCTAACCTTTTAAAATAATTCGGAGACAACGATCAGAGATCCATAGCAGTTGCTCCTCAAGTGTGAAGCACTCCACCGGTATCCACCAAGAAAACGATGTTAAGGAGGAGGAAGGAGGTGGAGAGAATTAGGTTTTCCAAACTTTTTGGGTTTTGGGGTTTGATGTGGGTTAGAATAAAATAGGGTCTATAATAGTGTATTTATAGGCAAAATTTTCAGCTGAAATTTTCCCATAAATAATATTATTATTATCCCATTTATTATTCTCATTAATAATTAAAACACCTTTTAATTATTAATCCTTTTTCTAAACACTTTAGAAATAATTCTCTCTCTTGATTTAATTTCCAAAAATTAAATCCTTAATTAATAATATTAAGAACTTTTCTTAATTAATTTATAATCAATTAAATCTCATTTAATCAATTATTAAATTTTCCAATTAATTATTTATTTCATAAATAAATAATTATTAGCCATTATTAATTAATTCCTCCACCATTAAATCATTCTCTTTTTATGGTGTGACCCTGTAGGTTCAATATTAAGCCAGTAATAGAAATAAATAATAATAAAACTATTTTATCATTATTTATATAAATTCTCTAATTTATTAAATATGATTAATTAATTAATCACATTTATTCTACATCGTGAGGGATACTTCTCAGCATATCGCGACTATCCGGATAATATGAATTCACTGCTTAGAATACCAAGAACCTATTCAGTGAATAGTTACCGTACAATAAACTCCTTCTACCCTACAATGTCCCGATTAAATACAAGGCATGGATCTCGTGTCAAGCCTATCTAATTCAATCACTTTGCTAACCATTTACTATGCGTAGTTCTATGCAAATTAGAAACTCCTTTCTAATTTCATTTACTCTGGCCAGAGATTCCTGAACTGGCATAAGTGGATCAGCCTTGAACATTCGCTTCCTTCACTGGAAGGGGTAGATCCTTTATTGATCATACACTATCTTCGTGTACAAATTCCTATACCCAGAAGAGCCCTAATAATTGTCCCTGGAGACTAAGAACTAAACCAAAGCATAGTTCAGTGTACACAAGATGACTATGATGACCTCAAGTCTAAGGATACTTGTACAACTATCACTATGTGAACAACTGCTGACACGTGAGTGAACTCCATCAGTTGTTCAGCTGTGCGAGTCATGTTCAGTGAATTTATTCCATAATAAGCACCTTCATACTAGCTATAGTGTCACCACATAAATGTCTATGAGAACAGACATCCTTCATAATGAAGCAAGCATAGTATGTACCGATCTTTGCGGATTATTAATTACCAATTAGTAATCCTATGACCATGAACTATTTAAGTTTAGAGTTATCATCTTTTTAGGTCTCACTATTATGATCTCATCATAATCCATAAAAAGCTTTACTCTAAACTATGGTATATCTTATTTAAACACTTAAATAGATAAAGCCCGTAATAAAAACAAACCAAGTCTTTTATTAATATCAATGAAATCAAAACAGATTACATAAAAGTTATTCCTAAATCCTCATACATGATTGGACTTAGGACATATTTCTTTCATTTTGCTCCTCTCTTTTTAACACTTTTTCATGTACCTAAGGAAACATTAATATAGGTTTTGGCAAAGCTGTATTAAGGCAACATGCATGGCAACATTTTATATCAATGTTACTACATCCTCTTATTCGAATTTTCGTTATATAAGGCAACATTTTTTGTGCCAACACTGTTTTTTGATGTTGCTAAAGACCATTTGCGTGGTAGTGTACCACTAGTGGTAGGAAATTTATATTTACACATGGCATCTTACTTGGCATGTGGGTCCTCAACATGTGGCTGTCCACATCAATATGGGGGGCTCATGTTGAATGTGATCATACTCATTTCCCACCAATGTCATTTTCCACTTGGAAATTTCCAACCGTTCATATCCTACCGATTTTGAGGCATTTCCTACCGATTCATCGTTAGGAAATGCCCGTTTTCCTTGTAGTGTATATCCCTGATCTCTTCAGCCACTCTTCCTGTGTGAGTAACAGCTGGTTTCCCGTATTTTCACACTGTCCATGTAACCTCTTCTCATGCACCTTAACACGGCCTACAACTTCTTCAAGTGTCATCTTGTCCATATCACCAAATTGTTCTGTTATTGAGGCAATTTGTAAAAAAATTAATGGAACAACACGCAATATTTTTTTCACAACACATGATTCTTCCATCTTTTCTCCTAAAACACGTATATTGTGACAATACCATTTATTTTCATACAAAAGTGTTCAAGATTTTCCGTCTTTTTCATGTTGAGTGACTCAAACTCGGTCTTTAATGTCTGCACCTTGGCAACCTATACCCTGTCAGCACCCATGCACATTATCTTAATGGCATCCCATGAATCTTTAGCGGAGTTCTTTTCAACAATAGACAACAAGATCTCTTATGGTATTCCTTGTTAAATTGCAACCAAAGTAACTGTTAGTCGCTAAACACGCGTTAATAATACACGCAAGTATACGAGTTCGCAAGTAGTATAAAATCTTTTCTAGTTCGTTCCCACAGAGACTGTATTGGTTAACTAATTAATTCATGCACTTAAGCAACAATGTATGGTTATTATTCAATGATAAGACGATAACAAATTGAGGTTTTTTATAATTAAGAATTAAGCTAACAATTATAACTTGGAGAATAAGATTAATTAAATTAATATATATGACAAACATGGGATTCTAACTTCATTAAGTACTTCATTCAATAGCCTTATTGTTCTCAACCTTAGCATGCAATGGTGATGAAACTAATCACACAACACGAAACTGATAAACGCCAACTTTCGTTACACGAGTACAATACTACCAGACATCCACAAAAGAGATAGAAGCTGAATAGACACCAATTATATTGAGACCCTATATGTCTATAGAATTTGACAACATAACGATTTAAGTACAAGTTATCTATCTTGATTACACAGGGCAAGTAAGATGGTTAAAATTACCTACGAATCATGCATAACAATACATGAACCTATGCTAGCATGGCAAGTTCTAAATCCTTAAATTTACTGTCGCTTCATTAAGAATTAACTCGCTATCTTATAAGTTCGCGACGCTCAAAAGGCAAATACGCACAACCAATACTAGGCTATCAATCAATCACCACATACTAAGGCATCAAAACAATTTAACTAAAGAAATCCATAAATAAATCCGTAAGAACCCCACAATAACGATTAGCCCATAATCAGACTCATCATCAACGTGGGTTCCGATGAAAGTATGATATAATAAATGCAGTCTTTATAACGGATAATTAAAACCAAGTACAAAATAAAAGTAAGGTTCACAAGTAAGAAAACTAGCATCCAAATACAACTTAAAACAAAGATTCACAAGTAAAAACAAGATCTTCTTCGTCTTCATTGAATCGTGCTAAAAACGGTCTTCTTACGGCTCTCCTTGCACTCTGGTACGTCTCTCTCTTGAAAATGTTCTTATTTGAATATATATATAGCAGCCCTTTGCAAACTGGAAGTCTCCCCACTTAGAATCGAATTAGAATCAGGATTCATATTTTTCGCACCGGCACGGGCGCACGCTATCACAGCGCGGGCGTGCTACCTTTCTAAAATCCTGGCACGGGCGCGCCGTCCTTTTAGGAAAAACTCAGATTTCATCTTTTTTCTTGCTGCTTCGAGCCGGCTTTTCACGATCTTTTATTCCAACACCACCTTGACACCAAACTAGCACCAAAACAATTCTAATTCACCTGATTCACAGATTAATGCCTGAAATGCAAAAACACAAGAAAACACGTTAAAACACTTAACAACTTGAGTACAAATGCATCAATTCAAAGCTTATTAGAGCGTTATAAAGTGTCATAAATGCCACTCAACATACCCCCAAAATTGAATCAATGCTTGTCCCCAAAAATAAACAGACTCAAAGAACAAGAAAATAAAAATGCATGAATATAACTAATATGAATGCAACGATCCCAATAGAAAAACTCAACCACTCAATAAGTAACATATCAACAAATGCAGCTACTCGCATAAAGACCATTTAAATCATACAAATCAACTTACAAACTAGAGAGTGTGTGTAAATGCTTACAGATATACTATCACAAGTAGATCAACAATCATGACTCACTACTTATCAAGTCAATCGCAAGTTTATAAACAGAATAAAAGCTAGACTCAAAATAATTTATAACACTTCAATTTTTATATCGAAGATTTATATAGATTCATGCTTTTATTCAAAACAAAACAAATACATATGACTGAGGTCCACAAAAGACTTATATAATAGTACTCATGTAGCGAGCGTTATGTTAGCGGATCCCAGACTATAAAAGCCTTAGGTCACTAGGCACAAAGTCCCCTAAGAACTTAATAACTCGAGTATTAAAGAGCCCACTCATGATCAATTATACATAACACTTAATCTTTTGTTTTTTTCTATTTCTCTTTTTTTCATCTCTTTTTTTTTCAACGAATTTCTGAATGAGTGCGTTTCGCTCCATCTCATTCAACCCTAGACTACTCATATAAATATGAGCCGGCTACTAGCCCTTTGACACCTAGCCACATAACTAGCAATGAAATCCAATTTTCTCCAATTTTTTAAATATCCATGTCTTTTATTATTAAGAGAATATCCTAAATTCTAAATATAAACAAGCGATTAAACCTCGACAAACCAACAAACCATGACTAAGATCTAGTACTCTAGCAACCTATAAGACTTAGTGAAATACAAGTGTCTCTAGCATGAAAATCAACCTAATATGACTTAACATCTCTAAACACGACATCACTACACTAGCATCAATATCACAAGTCAATCGGAAAATCATCTAAGGGATCATGTTATAATGCAAATGCATGAAAACTATATGAACAAAATAACATAAAACTATCAAAATAAAAAAAAACTATATGGCAAAATATGCAAACTATATGAACTAAACTATCATGAATATGAAAACTATATGAGACTCACGCAAAAACATATTCCTTCATCTACTACCCCAAACTTAAAATATTCACTGTCCTCAGTGAAGGTAATAGTAAGGAATTCAGGCATACCTAATCAGAATCAGACTCCTCACCCTCAACGGGTGGAGTGTCGGGTGTGTCCGGGGGTGGATACACGGAATCATCACCAAAAACTGGACACTAGATATCAACACCGGGGGCTCTGAAAGCTGTCCCAAGTACCTGGGTGAGATCACGTGCGAACCTGCTATGGATGTCATGCATCGTATCCATCCTCAGTTCCAGATGCATGTACTGCATCATGCTCATGCCGGCTCCAATATCATCTCCTTCCTCCTCCTCATGCGCCTGCTGCGATGGCCCTGCCTCATCTCCGAGCTGAGATCTCCATGCAGTCCTGCTCACCTGAGTGGCCCCAGTAGCTGGCCTCCCACCCGGTAGGTGGTCAAAAGTATAACCAAACCCCTTCAGATCGGGCTTGATTCCATCCCATTCTTGCATCGTAGCCAAAAGTAGTGTTGTCAATAGGAGCACTCGGGATCTGTAACTGCTCGTTTGCAGCCAATGAACACCAACTGCCACGCACAGCTTTGTCACCACGGACGCATATGGAATAGACCCCGTAGTAGTCCCCCTCAAGAACTTCAGAATCCCCTGATAAATCACCATCCCCAAATCTATATAATCTCCCTAAAAAAAGGCCCCAAAACAACCGTGCACGCTCCATAGTAACCTCATTCATATGCGAAGATGGCATGATATTAGCACATATAAAAGTGTTCTATGCACGGGCAAATGTGTTCATTCTGGAATCCGGGAACGTAGAATACTCGGTCGTGCCCCTCTTGATCTTCCAGTGAGTATCGGGCTGGCACAGAGTAGCAACAATAAGATCCAGATCAAAGTCCTCTAGAGTCTTATCGTTCCAGGTATCCTGCCCGGGCTTCCTCGCGGGCTGCTCAATCAAATTTCTGATAACCTCTGCACTATACTCCACCATCCTCCTTCGAACCACCGTGAAGCCATTCTTCTCATCCTTGGCGTTCGAATAGAACTCGTGAACAACACTCATAGGCACATCAACGGGTGCCTCATAAATAAGAACCCAGCCCATATCAAGAATCATCTCCAACAGTTGACCATCCTTCCCTGATGACAGAAAACCTCATTCTTTGATGATTGGATTCGAAAGAAGCCTAGTATACTCTGCTTCAGCCTCGGGAGTAGAGAACCTTGGCCTTACACCACCCACACTTGATGAATCGGTAGTGCTGCTGTCGACTTGTGTTCTTTGTCTCTTGGGTGCCATTGGAAGTGAGCAGAGAGAATAAGAGTTGTGTTTAAGAGAGAATTTGTGTTTGAGAATTTGTGAATTGGTGAAGAAGTTTGTGTATGAGATTTATGTATATATAGGTGGTGAAAAGAGAATTATATATGGAATAGAAGTGGGATTTAATTATGGGAATAATGGGAGTAATGGGTTTGATTTGGGGAGGGAATTATGGGATGTGGGAGAGTAAAAATCGGTTTGGAATTGATTTTAGACTAAAAATCCCGATTTTCTCTTGAAACTGCTGTTTTATTTTTTTCTGAGTCGGGATACGGCGCGATCACGCGCTACTTCTGCCAAATCGTCGCGGCCGCATGCTGTAACAGCACGGGCGCACCATGTTTCTGTGAAATCAGCGCGGCCGTGCCCTAGGACCGCGCGGCCGCGCCAAGCTTCTGAAGCGAGCCCTGAATTCTTTTCTTTGTCTAATTTTTTTTGTGTTTTTCTCCTTCCTTCTTGTTTCCTCTACCTCCTAATGTACAATACTTGGGTTGCCTCCCAAGAAGCGCTTCTTTTACGTCGCTAGCTCGATGTAGAATATCGAGATCAAATGGATAATAAAATGGCACTAACCACCTCGCGGGTTGACGTGTCACCATAATATTGCTTCAACCTCTGACTATTTATCTTTAATGCCTGGCCCAGATCAATCTCAAAAATTTCCACCGCTCCATGTGGAAACACAGTTTTGACAATAAATGGCCCTGACCATCTTGACTTCAACTTTCCAAGAAAAAGACGGAGATGAGAGTTGAACAATAGAACTTGTTTCCCTGGCACAAATGATTTGAGCACTAGACCCCGATCGTGCCACCTCTTGACCTTCTCCTTATACATTTTATTGTCCTCATAAGCTTGAAGTTGAAACTCGTCAAGTTCATTCAATTGAAGCATCCTCTTCTTTTCAGCCGTATCCAAGTCCAGATTCAACTTCTTTAAAGCCCAGTATGCTTTATGCTCGAGCTCCACAGGCAAATGACACCCTTTACCATAGACCAACTGAAACGGCGACATTCCCAAAGGAGTTTTGTAAGCAGTTCTATAAGCCCAAACAGCTTCATCAAGCTTCAAAGACCAATCTTTCCTTGATGGACATACGACTTCCTCTAAAATGCACTTGATCTCTCTGTTAGATACCTCAGCTTGACCATTCTTCTGAGGATGATAAGCCGTAGTAATGCGATGATTCATATTATACATTTTCATCATAGTAGTGAACTTGCGATTGCAAAAATGCGACCCCTCATCACTGATTATGACTCTTGGAGTTCCAAACCTTGTGAATCTGCTTGTGAAGAAAATTAAGCACCACTTTTGCATCATTCATTTGCAACGCCTTAACTTCAACCCATTTCGACACGTAATCAACTGCCAAAAAGATATACTGATTGTTACAAGATGAGACAAATGGCCCCATGAAGTCAATTCCCCACACATCGAAGACCTCAACCTCGAGAAGCTTATTAAGAGGCATCTCATCCCTCTTAGGCATATTACCCACACGTTGACATCGATTACATTTCAAAACAAACTGGTGAGCATCTTTAAATAATGTCGGCCAAAAGAAACCTGCTTGAAGAACACGAGCTGCTGTCTTTTGTCCACCATAATGTCCTTCATAAGCCGTTGAGTGGAAATCTCGCAAGATCCCCCCCCCCGTTTCGCTGTAAGGAATACATGATGATTTGGTCAGCTTCTTATCGAAAAAGAAACGGTGCATCCCACATATACCACTTTACTTCAGGTAGAAACTTCTTCCTTTGAGCATAAGATAAGTCGGGAGGCATGATATTACTCACAAGGTAGTTCACAATGTCTGCAAACCACGATTCTTCTTCTTGCACTCCAAACAGCTGCTCATTGGGAAAAGATTCATTTATCAATGTTTTATCTAATGAAGTAGCATTAGGATTCTCTAAACGCGAGAGATGATCAACGACTTGATTTTCAGTTCCTTTTTTATCCTTGATCTCTAGTTCAAATTCTTGAAGCAAAAGAACCCATCTAATCAATCTAGGCTTCGACTTCTTCTTTGAGACGAGATATCGAATTGTAGCATGATCGGTGAAAATTATCACCTTAGTCCACTCTATCTCTGCAATTTCCACTCTCTAACAATGGCACCAGTAGTCAAGATCATGTCACAAACTGGATACATCTATGAGAAAAACAACTTCACGACTCTAGTAAACAAGGGGATTCAACATTCAAGTGACTACCACAAAATTATGGATTTTGTGAAGAACTGCAAACTCAGCTATGCATTGCTAGAATCACCCACCATCTTCTGTGAGGTTGTTGAAGAGATGTGGACGACTGCTACATACAACTCTACTGATAAGACCATCACACTTACTATTAAGGGTAAGGAATTCTGTATCAATAGTGATGTTATTAAAGCATGTTTCAAAATTCCTGATAATACTGTGACCTCACCACACAGATACTGATATTGTTAATATTCTTATTTTTATGAACTATACACTCTCTACTTCTAAGTTAAGTGATATTAGGAGGTGGGGTCTTAGGAAAGAATGGAGTTTCATGTGTGATGTAGTTACCTAGGTCTTTTCTGGTAAAATCAGTAATTTTGATTTTGTCAATATTTCTATGCTTAACATGCTTTACATGCTAGTTACAGATAAGTTCTTTAATTTTAGTGATCTTGTTTTGTTTGAGTTGGCGTTTAAATTAGGGGAGTTAAACAAGAGAGGTAAAAATGTTTACTATGCTAGATTTTTCATGATGCTAGCTAACCACCTCTCTGAGGAAATTATGCTTGAGAACCCAAACAACAAATTAGATTGTTGGGTTCAAGAGAGAAGAATTATTGCAGATTTAAACAGGGCAAACCATCACAAGGAGGTGCCACTCTTCTATTTCCCAGTAATGGAAGCACCTCAGGTAAGTGAGCTAAGTTTATCTGTCCCTACTCTTCCAACCTCACAGATTTCTTTGAATTCTAGTGTAGCTATGGCAACTGTGTCAATGACCCAACAGTTGCCTACCCAAGCTACTAAACCATCAAAAATTTCAAAATCCAAATCAAAGAAAGCCCCCTCTGGTATCTCTCAAAAGATGCCACTTGTAAAATCCACCAAACCCAAAGAGGGGAGTGTGAAGGTGGGTAAGGTAGGTGAGGGACAGGGTGAACATAAAAGAAACCCTAAGGATAAGGTTGGAGAGGTGAGTGTTTCCCAGCCTAGCCACACTGTAGTTTCCCAACAAACTGTAGTGTTTAAAAAGGGAAAAAGCTCATTTATAGCTGTATCCTCCTAAAAGGATATGGCTATTGAACAAAGCTCTCAGCCAAGAGCATAGGCCAAAAGGGTAAGGGACACTAGCTCACCCCAAACTTATGCCAGAAAGAAGAAATCAAAAACCTTTGGGGATGCACAGGGTTCACACACCGTGCAAACTGGTGCTAAAGACACAGTCACTACACCTTCTCAAATTCAGTTTGATGTGGCTCCAATAAATGTGGAGTCACAACCAAAATCTTTAGTTATAGAAGCACCTCACACACCAAATTCTCCCATAAACTCTCTGGATGTGGATATGATCAATACATCAATTCCTGATTCCCCTTCTTTAACTCTGTTGGGGAAGCCAAAATCTAATGCAAGTGAGCATCATCTTTTAGATGATTTGTTGGCTCACTTGCCAATTCTTTCAGAAATCGTTGAAA